>NC_143488.1:68448304-69648304 GCF_027475165.1 Benincasa hispida | reverse complement strand
CTGTAATCTCTAGTTTCCTTCCTTGCTGCAGGATACTGAAATGCGTCGGGGAAAACCATTGTATTTGAATGAAGAGCGTTATGCTGCCCTATCATATATGGTGAAGAAAACAAACTCTTTTATGTTTTATTCCCCCACAATAACGTTTTTTCCCTTCCTCTTTTTAAGTGACCAAGTTTTAACCTTTTACGACATAGCCATCTATGTATGTTAGCGACCAGTTCTGCGGCATTTCCATTGGTTTTATGTTTCTTGGTTCTCATTACTAGTTTACTGTTTTTAATGGAGATAGAAGAACAAAAACATTTCTTACTATTTTTACATCATACTTCACCTTTTCATTTGATAGTGTTCCCTTGACTTCTCAAACAACTTAGTGAACTTGTGAAGGCAGAGAATTTCTGTATTTAATTAAAATTAGAATAGAAACCATAAAAATTTGAGTATTGAATAAAAATGCTTGAATATTTTTATTTGATCTTTCATCGTAGATTAAGAGTGTTTTTTCCCCCCTTCTTAGGTTGCTTGTCATGGCCTTGATCGAAGTTCAAAGGTTCTAGGCCAGACTACAATTGGGTCTATCTTCATGATTTAATCTGGAGTATATTTTGAGGTGATTCCTTTGGCCATTCACGGTTCAGATTTTGCACTTACCTGTTATAGTTCGTGCTTGAGTTCCTCGTCCTAGTTTGGCTAATAGAAAAGTATTCTACACCGTGAAGGCATTGATAGGGATGTCGGATACAGGTATGATGAACATGGAGAAACCCCCTATTTACCTCTGATGTAGAATAAATGTCTTTGAATAGAATTTTACTTTAATTTTTATTTTGAAAAAAAATGACACACAACACACACATATATATATATGTTTTTTTGTTATCATCAAGACATATAAAAATTCCATCTCCACATACTTCTGTCTATGTGTCACGGGGCTTAAGGGTCTGACACTACGCCTATCCTCTTTGTCACGGTTTTTGTATCAAATCTTGTGAGGATTGTAAATGAGGGATTAATGAGCTTTTTAAGTTCATGCGAGATGCCTTTTGACATTCCAATGTAAATTCTCTGCTACTATGTTTACTGTGTTGCTATCCTGCTGCTCTTTCATCACTTCCGACCTGGCTTCTCTTTCATTTGCGAGATGTTGCTTCTTAAGCAGTATTATTCTGGACATGTTTTCATGTTTGTAGGTTGTGCAGTAGTTATTGGTTTTCAAGAATCCATACTCCTACAGAAAGAGTTCTCGTCCACAAATCTTTTCAGAGGTGAAAAAATGACCCTTTTATTTTCACATATAGGAGCCAAGAAGATCCAGAGTGACTCAGAGGATGTCAAAAAATGCATACTATCACCTTTCCTTGAGCTGTGTGTTGGAAGTAGTGCGCTTGTACATAGGGATTAGGGAGGTCGAAGCATTGTTTTGAAGTTGCCTTAAATTTCTGGATTAGGATCGTTGGCATCTTTCCATTCAGAGGGTGGAGATGGGAATGGTGGTCATTTTGTACTTGGTTAAATCTGGCAGAATCAATTTGGAATCAGTTTGTGGAATTATAATGGAAGGATTAAGATCTCCAGAAAGAGAGACTGAGTTCTGCCCTTTTTTTTTCTTTTTTCTTTTTTCTTTTTATATGTAGTTTAATGTTTAAACAATTGTTAGAAGAAATCGGCACAATGAAGCTTCTAAAAGTACATAGGGGAAAGTAGAAGTGAAATTAATTGTGCATTTCTAGTCTACTCAATTTTTTATTTGTTAAATCTTTAATGTAAAATATCAACATTCGCTTGTATTTTTCTTGTCTTTTTATTCGAACTCGATCATACATCTCCAACTTTCTCCTTTTCACCCGGTCTTCAAGTTTTCATTTTTCATTTTTCTTTTTTTAAATAACCTCGATTCAAGGGTTTTTTCCCCTTTTTTCAAAGAATAGGAAAGAGTGGAGATTCGTTTTTTCAACATTTTAGTCGATAATATAATGTTTTAATTAATTGAGATATGTTTAATTGGATGCACGTTGTGCGTAGAAAATAAGGATCCTTTTTACATTAAGAAAAAATGAGTAATTTATAAATATAGTATAATTTTATAGTTTATCACTGATAGATCGTGATGAACATCTATTAATATGACGAATGTATTACAGTTTATCACTAATAAGAACAGTCATATTGATGTTACTAATAGATAGTCATATTTTGTTATACTTAAAAATATTTTTAGTAGTTTTAATATTTAAAATAATTACCTGAAAATTGTTTAAACATAATAATAATAATATTCTGCATGTTAGCAGATCGAGCAGGCTAAGGTTTCGGAGTCTCAATATATGTTACTAATATCGGTCAAAAGGTACTCTTTCAAAGAAGGGAAAAAATATAAATATAGTCAAAAGTGTAATAGGTAGGTTATTATTTATTCTGTTTTTGGATAAAA
Organism: Benincasa hispida; assembly: GCF_027475165.1. NCBI lineage: Eukaryota > Viridiplantae > Streptophyta > Magnoliopsida > Cucurbitales > Cucurbitaceae > Benincasa > Benincasa hispida. The sequence goes on along the minus strand of NC_143488.1, from coordinate 69,645,867 downwards.
AAAAAAAAAGAAATTCGTATCAACTACAAAGGGGAGAGGATTTTGTGTGACATGTTACACAAAGACATAAAAGACATTTTTAGAAACCTCTAAAGCAAATAAATGGGCTATTAAGCAATGTGAAATTATATTCATCGTTTCGTTATCAATATGAACCCACCCCCACCCATTTTACCCACTTGGTTTACAAATATAGAGAGAAGCAATGAAGAACAATAAGGGTATTCAAGTATTTTTGCACAAAGAATCAGTACTCTTGTCTTTGAAGCGTGGGAGAGCATTATGATACTCATCCAAATATTGAATCAGCTCGTCTCTCACCGAGATAAACAGCTCTTTTTATTGGATTCACGCCAAAATCAACCTCGCTGGAAAAAAAAGTGCCACGCTAATGTTACACTCTATTTTCTAAATTTAATATTCAAGATTGTTAATTAGAAAGTTTGCTATAACTAAATTATCTTGATTCATATATATAATAATACTAATACTACCACTACTAATAATAATATTTTTCTTCACTATAAAGGATAGACACTTTTTTAAGTCATAAGACTCGTAACATGATAGCAATGCCTCAAAGATTCTAACACGTACAGTGCTTCAGAACTGAAGAAAATTTTCTTCATTGAAAGTGAAATGTTACATGTTAGAAAAATCAAACTTTATTCCATAAATATCAGAATTCTAACCATTCAAATCTCGTCAGTGTATAATGAAACATGTTTTTGTAGATACTAAAAACAGAAAAAAGTTAGACCTATCTGCAATTGTAAAACAAATAAGTTTAGAAAAATATATGTACGAAGGATCTAAGCGAATCGTCGATTTTTTATACCAGTTGATGCAACCAAGAAACACAAGATTATGGACAGCATTTTTCTCAATATAAACTTGCCGGAGTGGGGGATTCCATCGCCCAGGCTGTCAAAGATGGAACTTTATCAGTAAGTATACAGAAAGCATCTCTAATAAGTTTAGAACTTTATCTCATGCTATTTACAAGCAGAATGAGTATTTAAAGATCCTTAAAAATCAGATGAAATGCTTTGTTCTAGTAAAAAATCTCATAATAAACCAGTAATACCATACTGTGGTGTCAATTAACTAGAATTAGCATCTAAACGTTATAAAAAATCCCTTGCCTTATTCCGAAGGTATCACACACAAAAAGAGTCGACTAGAAATTTTTACATTCGCAAAACAGAAGAATAATGACTTATCATATCAAGTATCTCCCTATTAAATTAACCAAAAAAAAAAAAAAAGAAAAAAAAAAGATGCCCATTATTAATATCCGTATTTCAATGGAAAATGAGTATATGACTAAAAGAAGTAAGAGTTTCAATAACTTACAGTTCAGATTTTGCCATCTTATTGTGTTTGTTAAAGAATCCTTTATCTGGAGGGAATCCCATTTGGTTCGACTGACTTGATAGTATGGTTGTTCTTCTCCTTGTCAAATGCAAACTCAAGTTGCTTTTCCACAGATTTTGAGATAGCTGTTCGCTTGGATGTTAGCCGGTATGGAGGAGATGCATTGAAAGCCTTACTGTTTGACCTGCTCGGGCTATGATCATTACTTGGACTGTCGCATAAGCTTCCATTTGGTGAACCCAACCTGCTGTCACTATTATTAAGTGTTTCATCGGGACCAGATTCTTGGGAGATGTCCTTGACTGCTGCTATCTCCTTGTCTTGCATCTCTTGAGGAGGGAGACGAGCTTGAGTTTCCGTCTTTCTCTTACGTAATATTGAAGGAGTGCTGGGGAAACTTCTAGCCGCAATTCTCAATATTGACTCTGGACTGTGTATACTCAAGTCTCTAGTCTTCACACAAGGAGGAGTGAAGATACCAATAGGCGAAGTGATCGAACTATTATTTGTCTCGTGCATGTACATGCTTAAAAGTTCTGAATCTACTGGAATACTACTTTCTAATTGGGGTGGTTCATAGTACAATGAACCATATTTAGGAGATTCAAATCTTGAAGGGGTTCCTATAGTTTTATCTTCATCTAATTTGCCAATCACATTCTCAGCTTCACCATGAGTTGTAGTCCCATTCTTTCGTGCTGACCCAGATTTCCTGCATCTTGGATCCATGATATTTGAAGGTACTGACCAGCGTTTGACATGTCCAGAATCAGCAGACTCATTTAAAACCCCACTTGTTGAAGCAACCATATCTTCATCAGGAGGTGCTGATGACTCAATCTGATCCTTACAGCTTTCGTCCACTTTGTACAAGTCTGTGTTACCTGATGATGTTTGGGCAGTTGAGTCTGACCCCTTACTTGAGTAAGGAGGAAACCTTTTGGTAGGTAGAGTCTTAGTGGTTGAGTCTCTAGCACCATTCTGGGAACTATTTTTTGCAACTGGTGGAAGCTTCCCAGTTGCCAAATAGAAATCTAGCTTTTTCTTCAAGGAACTATTCCAATGATTTTTTATCGCATTGTCGGTCCTGAATACAGTAGGAATATGATGTCGATTTAACCAAGTCAAGCAGACAAAAATTCAAAAGCAAAGACATTTCTCATTTCTATTTCTTATGCGTGATAAATAATATTCATATTTGTGCTTGTTATGTCATGATATATAACACATCTTTCCACATTTTTCTACCATTCAGTCAGCATAATAAAAATTCTTTAAATAAGAGACAACATAACCATTATAGAGTTGCTTCTAAATTACTACCAAGAAGAATGTGAAGATCGTGATATAGCCCTATAGCCTAAAGGATTAAAGGAGAGAAATCTCCAAGAATAAAATTCAAAATCTTTATTATGAATCAAAAGTTACCAATACAAGAAAAAAAATTCTCTATTCATAGAGAATTAGGGAGAAAAAAGAAAAAAAAAAAAAGAAAAAGAAAAACTAATCATAATCTTAATTAACCAAGGAAACTAAAACTAATCCTAATCCTAATCCTAATCAATCAAGGAAACTAATCCTAATCCTGATCAAACAAGGATTTGACTAAGATATCTTCATTTACCCTAATCCTATAGACCCTTTATAAACTTAATTAGATGAGACTGGACAGGCAGCTGAACAGACGGTCTACATGTACTTGTTTGACCTGTTGCTATGGGCATTTCTATCTCCGTTCATCTCTTTTCCCCCTTTTCATATTTTCATCAAGGTTAAGTTTACAAAAATAAGAATGAGTACCTTCCAGGTAAAACCCTGGCTATTTCAGCCCATTTGTTCCCATGTAACCGATGTGCATTCATCAGAGCCAATTCCTCTTCTAATGTCCAAGCATCCTTCTTTATATCTGGATTCAAATGATTGTGCCACCTGAAAATAATAGATTATTACTTTACAACAGATACATAAATCCACGTCCCTTCAATATTCAGAAAGAGCAAAATATGAAGATAATAATGATAAAAGCTCAGTAATCACGACCTATAAATAGCTCTATTTATCCTTTAGCTAAGAAGACAAGGAAGCACACAATCACTCAAAAGGGAACACGGTCAATTTTTCATAAACTTGCAAATTGTATTTACAATTTAAAATCAAGACTTCAGCTCACTGTTAATCATAACAGTTTTAGGGGAGATACCTCTCTCGGCATTGTTTCCCTATGCGACCAGGTAAAGATTTTGCTATCAAAGACCATTTGGTAGGCCCATACTTCGATACCAGTTCAATAATTTTATCATCTTCCTATAAGAAAGAAGAACAAAATGATAAATTTTCACTATACATGCAAGAGCAGAAAGCATCCAAGAAAGAAGACATCAAGTAAAAACCTCCTGAGTCCATGGTCCTTTAACAAGATCCGGATTGAGAACCTTCTGCCATCTATGCAGACACTGAACTTCTGATCTATCATGGAAGTACTCAGCTGCACGCAAATTTTATCTAATGAGGTCAATCAACCAACCCAAGTTGCATATAAAACCCCGACCATATTGATAATTGATACATTTAAAATCATGGTCAGGCAACCCACTCATCATAGGTAAAATCTATAGTGATACTAAAAACATTCTGAAAGTTGAATAAGCAATATATATATATATAAACAAAGTAATTATCAGTTCAATTAAGACAAGTGACCATCTATTTGTCTGTTGAAAACTTTCAGCTAAAACTTATAAAATTCAAACATGCAAAATGCAAGCATAGTACAACTGGAAACACTGATGAGATCATCATCCAAAATATAAAGTTTGTAATGCATTCCCTACAGAGCTGAGATTTATGTAAAAATATTTAACAATAGTTTTTCTATTAGTTAAATGAACGTGTATAATGCTTCAAGCCTACCTTAACAGTAGAAAACATCTCAATTCCTCATATAAATAAAGATATCAACTAACGCCAAAGGTTAGAATTCTAAAATCATTTTTTTAATTAAAAAAAATGAATTCCCTTGTAACAAGAATAGAGAGAAACCTATTTTCTTCCAATTCTTCCCTTTAAAAGCTGCAACGGCATTTCTCAATGTCTCATCCTGAAAAAGAAGTCACCATCACTAATCAAGACAAGTGCTCTATTATATAAATGTTCTTATAAGTTAAGATTCTTTAAATCCAATCTGCTTTATCTGACGCAAAATAGAGTTTTTTCTAAGCCTACATGCCAATACCGTAATAACTAAGAACTTTACAACACAATAAACTATAAGAGGGGATAATCAATGCTTACCTCTTGAGGAGTCCAGCCACCCTTAGCTCGACGAATGGGGCCGCTGGTCCTCCTGCCAAGTCAAATTATACATGAAGCATAAACATCTGAGATCTTTGAACTGACCATAAGCAGTGTAGAATCATCTCATTTTTCAATTATTTTGGTAGCTAATAGTATAATGCAAAAGTTGCTTTATAAATAGAATATCTAGAAAAAAATGACAAAAACTTTGTGAAATTACCGATGAGAAGGAGATGTTGATGCTGGACTACACATCCCAGGAGACTTGGCAGTTGCGCTGCCACTACCTTCAGAGACAGAGGAACTCGTAGCAGCCGTAGATTGTTTATTTTCGAGACAACACTCTTCTTGTTTTACCTCTTCCATCTACTCATAGAACCATCTCCAAAATTCAAAATCCTAATAACAGAATAAATTTCAACTCCAATTGTAACCTAAAATCAAAACAGCAAATCATTAAAGCAACAATCCGAAAAACCCCAACTGCTATCAAGTTCTCGAAAACCCACCACCTAAACCACGGAAAAACGAAAACCAACAAAAGAACTCAGATCTTGAAACCCGCAATCAGATCGAAAACGCAGGAGGAAATCACAATTGTAGGGTTTTAGAGACGAAAAGGGGGGGAAACTAAAACAATCTTAGCCCAATCAGAGCAAGGTTGAGACGAATACGAAACAACAGATGATCAAACAGTCGACAAAATTGAAGGAAAATCAAGTGAATTAGAAAACAATCAAACATCTGAGAGCAAAGAATGATACCTCTGCTACGAAGGAAGTGGCGGGAATCAAAGTGGAGCTGAAAGAAGCGATGAAATTAGTTCAACACCGAAGGAACCACCGCTCCTTCAGAAACAAAGAGTTTTCTTTTGGTTTCGAAAATCGTCGCCCGTTGAAACAAAAAGTGGAGGCGAAACAAAGAGAGAGTAAAAAAAAAAATGAAAATGAAATATATAAATAATAAATAAATACCAAAATTATAAAATTCCCATATTTTGTAATTATTTGTACATAACGAATATATATCACCACCGACGTCTCCGTTAATTACCGTTATTGAAGGCTATAGAGTTTACGATTTTTTTAAAAAAAAATAAAATAAAATAAAATAAAATAAAAAGTGAAACACTGAAACCTAAGAGCTAACGGTCAATTAACGATTATGATATAAAGGCGTTAAGATAACGAGGTTCAAACCTCAAACGGCACTTGAGATTTCGAGCGTTAAAGATCGAAATATTTTTGGGGATTGGATTCGCGGGTAGATGATTCGCGGGCAATTGTGGACCGTCCGATTGACAAAATAAGTTACCAGGATTTGAACGATTTTTTTTCCTTTTCTTAAGGATGGTTTAACGGATTCTTGTAGAGAGATACGTGCGTAAATTAAATAACAAATATTGAAATTAATCTTATCTAATTTGGAAAAATGGCTCTTTATTTATATTTAGGAAAAACATCAATTTATATCCATCAACTTTGGCGTTGTATCAATTTAAAACTCAAACTTATAATTATATTAATTTAAACCATGAACTTTTAGAGTTATATTAATTTAAACACCAAACTTTCATAAGTATCAATTTAAACTCCTAACTTTTATAATTGTATCAATTTAAACCTTAATACAATTATGAAAGTTTAGAACTTAAATTTATATATTTATGAAAGTCTAGGGTTTAAATTGATATGCTTATGAAAGTTCAAATTTTAAATTGATACACCTTTAAAGTTTAAATTGATAAAATTGAATATAAATTGATATTTGTCATAAAAAAATTTGTGCGACATATAATTGTTTTAATTAAAATTTTAAATTATTATAAGAAAACGTGTGTAAACTTCTTCTAGCATAATCTAAACAATTCAAAACTTCATGGTTATTTTGTATACTAACCTTTCTTTAAAGAAAAAAAATATTACGAGTGCAAGTTTAGTTTGTGGTTCAAGATAAATTTTATACGTCAAATTTATCTTCTCACGTTTCCATAAATCTTTTACAAAATTTTAAAAACTATAATGCATGTTTCACGCTTTTATTTTATTTTTTTTCTTTTCTTTCTTATCAAACTAATTCAATCACTGATATTAGTATTTTGTACCTAGTATCAACCTCGGTAACTTACATAGACACTAAATAAAATAACAAATTACATTCTAATATTAATAGAATATTTCAATTCAATTGTAGAGCATTATTCCCTCATATTTCAATTCAGTACTCATCCTAAGTAGATCCTTATCCTTTAGTGGGTTTAGGCATCTTTCACCTCTTAGCAAATCAGAAAATAACGAACCAATCTGGCTAAGATCGATCCCTCCCTTGAAGAAGATGGTGGGATTGAATCGGTGTTTATGACGTTTGGCTCAGTTTAGGGGCGGAATCAAACCGCTAAAATACCAATGGGAAAAAAAAAACCGAGCCGGCCGATTTTCAGGGGAAAACCTCGTCGACCAACCTGCCAAACCGGGTTGTTCACTCGGTTTGGCTTCGGTTAGCCGCGTAGATACATGGGTCGCCAATCGGGACGCAGGCAGGTCAAGATCTCCAATCATTTCTATCAAATTGGTTATGAGGATGAAGAAAAGGGAATATTTCCAACAAGAAGCATAAAAGTTCAGCTAAACCAGCTTCGTTTATACGGCTAAAGCTTGAGTAAATATGTTATCGTCCTGATGGATATGAAACCTCAATCATTTATTGAAAGTCTGCTACCAAAACCTCAATTCATAAGTCAAATCAAATTACAACTTAATCTCAGTTGCAACACATATAATGAAAAAACATGCTATAAATTCAGATGTGAAAGAACGGAAGGTTTCAAGAATACGGAAGAAACATGCTATAATTCTAGAGGTGAAAGTCCTGAAGGTCTCAAGAATGTAGAAGAAACCTACTAAACATCCAGAAGTGAAAGAACTGAAGGTCCCATGAATATGTCTGGGTGTCCTCTGATGCAACATTAATCTGAGGTAGCGGCTCCTTGGTTGAGCTCAGCAAATCTCATTCCAACGCGCATTGAATGCTTCAAGAACTTCTCGGCACACCTACGTACGCATGTTTCCTCTTGCTTGGTTAAGGATTTTCGCTGAAAGTTATCTATACAATCTGTGAAGCATCTCTCGACCAATGAGTTGTACATTCTCAGACTGCAAGTTATTAAAAGGCGAACAGTTATGACTCTTAATGTGTTCTTATATTATTGTGATGAAAACTTTATTCTGTCACATGCAGTAGTTTACAGCATTGGACCAGATTAGAAGAGTTGTACAAAGAACAAAAATCACGCATTGGATACTAAAGGAGCAGAAGAGCTGCAAGTGCTGTATAATAGTCTTCTGAAGTCCTCCTTTCAATATATAGGCTGCATCTTACTTCAACTTTGAAAGATACATTCACCCCTGATAAAATTAAGATCACTCCCAAGAACACCGTCAGTCCCCTGTTTGAAGTATATTCATGTTGAGGATCCCAAAAAGATGGGAGACATCACAATCTTTAAAATATACATGGGCTACTCCACCCATAGTCAATTGGTTTTGAAATGAAACCGATATGGTATGGAAGCTCATGAAGCCCAAATAAGTGTTCAGTAAAAAAAAATCCGACCAATTAATAGTGTACCAAAAAAAGCACTATCTTGAGGAAGCATATTGAAGATTTCATGATGGAAAAATGGGAGACCTTATAGTCTTTTAAAGATACATGACTACTCGTATTGTCAATTGATTTTAAGATTGAACACCATGTTTATCTAATAATTAGGAGGAAAATAGTAGTTCCGATGAGATATTCTATGATCAACAATGAAATGAAATTTCAGAACATTGAAACTTGTCAAAAACAGGCGAATTCCTTAAGGGGCAGCCCTCTGTTGGTTGACTTGGGGTGCTAGGAGGTACGAACCCTGAGTTCCTATGGCCAGGGTGCATGGTCGCCAAATAGACTACCGATGCAGGAGCCGAAACCACGATTGTTTAAAAAAGTATAGTGATACTATCATAAGGCGGCTTTTCTCAGAAGTACATACATATATATATCCATGAGCGTTTAGATCACCCCATGTTCACCTTGAGAATACTATTTTCAAAAGACAACTTCTTGACCCTAGCTATATCTGGTTGTTAAGATAACTCATAGAATATATGAATACCTTAATGACCACCGTAATTTGAACCCATTCCCTGATTGACCAGTAAGTTCCAGAGTGGTTATCTATAAAGTGGTGGTCTAAAACTTCAGCAAAATTTGAATCAACGTATACCCAAAAAAAACAGGGAAAAAAAAAAGAAAGAAAAAACACAGCAGGATACAATAAACAAGCTCCCAAATTGACCTGTATCTAGAAAACTTCCAATCCTTCCACTATTCATTCAAAGATGTCCAAACGCATTCCAAAGATCTCAGACAAAATTGGAAAAAAAAAATAGAGAAAAACAATCATACAAATGAAAGAAAAACAAACAAAGCCTAACGAATCAGACAAGCGAATTGATCAGGTAAATATCAATTTTCGCGCAACTCCCAGCTAATGATATTGAAATCAATCATAGGAGACAAATTCCAGTTACAAGTTTCTACCATGCCATAAGATTTAAAGATAGAAAAAACATACATAACAAGAGAACGATTCAATGAATTAGTTCCTGTTCAAAACTCGAATATTTTAGATAAGTAAATTGAACCTGTCTCGGATCTGGAGCTGGTCGATCATGGTGGCCATTTTGATCTTGTCTTCTTCAGGAAGACCATCCAAATCAGCAAGCATGTTCTTGTCCATCTTCGATTCCAACGAAAGTAAAGGGTTTAGGGTTTAACTTCTCTGGTTTCGTTTCTTGTATCGCCGCTCTTAGCTAAATTGGAATAGTAGGTTGGAGAAAGCGAAGTAGTGGTTTTGTTGCTAAATGGTCCTTCAATGTTCGAATAATTCGAATCTTGTCTCCCACTTCAACCCCTGTATATAAATAAATTTGACAAGTGATTGATCTAAGCTCCATCATCATGTACCCTCTAAACTTCGATTCGGTACATATAAATAGGTTGATTTGATTAATCTCTCTCTTTCTTTCTTTTTTTTTTTTTTTTTTTTTTTTTTGGTAATATAACTTTTGGTCTCGATATTTAGAGTTTGTATCTATTTGATTGTTGAGGCTTTAAAAAGTATATTTTAATCTTTGAAATTTGAAAATTGATTCTAAACGATCTTGAGTACGAAAAGTTGATGTCACTAATTGATGTGACAAAATTAGAGATGAGAAGCTTTACTTAATTATATTATTTTTTTGATAGATTATGTGGCATTTTTTTAATTAAATTGAAAAACTATATTAAAATGAAAAACAATAGAATTTTTTTGGTCAATTTTCAAAAATTTTCTTACTAATGTGTTGGTCATGCCAACACTCCATTTCTCCTTGTAGATTTTAGCGTTCTCATATGCTTGTAGTCTCCACTCATCCAACTTGCATAAGTGCAACTTCCTTGCTTTCCCTAATTCTTCATATTAAAGTTGAGTTTCTTGGTGGCCCAAAATGTCTTGTGTTTAAGTTCTAGAGGCAAGTGGCAAGCATTACCAAATACAAGCACATATGTAGACATTCTAATAGGCGTTTTATACACCATTTGGTAAGCCCATAGCGCCTCGTCCAACTTTTGTTCCCAATCCTTCCGTGTTGAATTAACAACCTTTTTAAGTATGGATTTAATCTCCCTGTTGGACACATCAGCTTTTCCATTGGTCTGAGGGTGGTAGGTTGTCGCAATTGTAATGGACGTTGTATTTTATCAAAAGCTTGCTGACAACGCGATCGATGAAATGTGTGCCCTCGTCGCTTATAATGGCACACGATGTGCCAAAGCGAGTGAAAATATTCTTCTGCAGGAACTTCGAGACTGTTGTCGCATCATTTGTAGCACATGAAATTGCTTCAACCCACTTTGAAACATAATCAACAGCTACTAAAATGTAGTTGTGTGGCCGTTGGAAGGCGGGAATGGGCCCATGAAGTTAATTTCCCATACATATAATTTAGATGTTCCTCTTCATTTTTCTTAGGTGAATTCTCTAATGAAAGCTCAAGGTGTTGTGCTAGAGGTATTGCCACAACTTTAACCTCTTGTATATTAATTCTTTTAAGAATCTTGCTAGTTATATTAAAGAACATTTTTCTCTATTTTTAGAGATTTCAACTCCTAAAATCTTCTTGGACTCACCAAGATCTTTCATATCAAGTTCTTCCTTTAGAGAAGTTTTAACTTTTTTGAGTACTTCATTAGATTGACTTGCAATTAGCATATCATCCACATATAACAATAGATAAATAATAGTGGTATATGAGGTTGAATTAATATAAGCACAATTGTCATAAGAACTTCTTTTAAAGTTTATTTTAAATATAAAATCATCAAACCTTTTATACCAACATCGTGGATACTGTTTGAATCCATCAATGGACTTTTTAAGTAGACACACATGATCTTCTTTGCCTTTTTCTTCATAACCTTGTGGTTGTTTCATGTATATTACTTCTTTTAAATCTCCATGTAAGAATGTTGTTTTTACATTTAATTGGTCTAAATGTAAATCATACAACTAGTGAAAGTAACATTCTTATAGTAGTAGTAGTTTGTTTCACAACATGAGAGAAAATTTCAATGTAATTTATTCCTTCCTTTTGTATGAAACCTTTAGCCACTAACTAGCCTTAAATCTAGGTCGTTAAATACTCGAGATTTCATCTTTTAGTTTATAAACCCATTTACAAGATATTGGTTTAGCTCCTTTAGGTAGATAAACTAATTCTCATATTTTATTTACTTCTAAAGATGTCTTTCATCATTCATTGCATTTATCTATGCTTTTTCATCTTTACAACTCACTACATCATTAAAAGTAAGAGATTCTTGTTCACTTAGTTTAGTCATAGCATTTAGAGCTACACTTACATAATCTGCTTCACAGTATCTAGTTGGAGATATGATTACTCTTCTTTGCCTATCTATAGCTAAACTATAGTTTGTGAGGTATTCTTCTTTCTTAATTCAAAATCTTCTATGTTAATAGGTTCTTGTGCACCTATTTCTTCACTAGATACAGGAATATCTATATTTAGTTCTGTAGTTCTATTAGAATTAGAAGGCTGCTCCACCTCAAAATTTATTATTTATGGATTGAAGCCTTCTTCTTCAGAACTTTTGCTCATTATGAACATTTCTTCATCTCTAAACAGAACACATCTACTGATTATACTCTTTTTCTCAATTGGATGCCACATTTTCAAGCCCTTTACTCCTTCTGTAAATCCAATAAACATAATTCAATGGCTTTAGGTAAACTTCCCTTGATTTTGATGTACATACCCTACACAACCAAAAATTCTAAGATTCTCTGGTTTAGGAGGGTATTTAGTCCATCTCTCCTCAAGTCTTATGAAATTTTTGGAGTGATGTGGACATCTATTTAATCTATAGATAGTGTATGCTACTGTTTCTACCCAATATTTTTTTGGTATTATTCAAGACATTTGGCATCTAACCCTATCCATAATGGTCCTATTTAGCCTTTTAGATACTCTGTTTTGTTGCAGTGTGTGCCTAACAGTCCTAAGTCTAACTATACCATTTTGTTTACATAAGTTATTGAATTCCTCATTATAAACTCAAGCTCATTGTTTGTTATAAGATATTTTATTCGTCTTAAGTTTGATTTTCACCTAAAATCTTCCATTCTTTGAACTTATTAAAAACTTGTTCTTTTGTTTTTAGAAAGGAAACCTAACTTTTTCTTGAAAATTCATCAATAAAAGATAGAAAATACCTAGATCCATTAAGTGAAGGTGTTTGAGTAGGACCCCATAGGCCTAAATGAACATAGTCTAGGATCTCCTTTGTATTATATTCTGCCTTTGAAATTCTTACCTTGTAGCTTTTCCAATGATATAATGTTTGCATCTCAATTTTTTTTGATGAACTAGCTGGAAGTAATCCTTGGTTTGACAATATCTTCAAACCTTTACTACTAATATGTGATAAATGTTTGTACCATAGGTCAGCCTCTAACAATTTATCACTTGAAACAATTAAAGCATATTGAGTTTTTGGAACATCTTTACTCGAATAGAGTCCATTGGTCTTCCCTCCAACTAAAATTACTTTTGAGTCCTTTTTAACCTTAAATCTTCCTTCATGTCCATAGTATTCACATCCAATTGAATCCAACATCCCTGAAGAGATTAAATTCCTCTTTAGTATTGGCACATACCTAACATTTCTTAACAAAGTTACAGAACCGTCCTTGAATTGTAAGGAAACCAATCCTACTCCAATGATTTTGCAAGAGTTATCATTTCCCATATAAACCAAACCTCCATCTGTGTCTTTATAGGTTGTAAACTAATTCTTTGAGGGTGTCATGTAGAAGATACATCCAAAATCTAGTACCCACTTGTGTGTTTCATTAACATCTTCCTTGTTTGCACTGAACTGAGATATTGTGAGGGCATCAGAAAACAAAAGACTCTCCTCTGCCACAGATGCTTCAGCTTTAGGTTCCTCTACTTGTTTTTTCTTTTATTCCTTCGATTTTGTTTCTTCTTCGAGAAGAAATAATCTTGCCTTAGATGCCCAATTTTGTGATAAAAGTTGCATTTCAATTTGCTTTTGTCATTTTGGTTTTTATTTTCTTTCTTGGATTTACCTTTAGAGAACAATCCTTTCCCATTACTTTGTTCCTTCTTTAAGATAAAATTTCAAGTTATTTAGTCTTAATGCCTGAAATAACAATGTCTGTTGTGATCCTTTCTCTATCATATTTCAGGACTGTTTTTACCTCTTTGTAAGCATATGGGAGAGAGTTTATAAGAATGAAGGACTCACTCGCTTCACCAATTTTATCCCCTAAGTTCTTGAATTCAGCATAGAGTCTTTTAAATTTACTTAAATTATCTGTTAAAGGCTTATTTGGATCCATTCTGTAGGTTTACCTCTCTCGTACATATGTTGATTTGGAAGGTCCTTTGATAGGTACAATTCATCAAGTTTTTGCCACATCAGATATGTCGTTTCTTAATCTATAACCTCTCTAAACACATTATCACTTAGATTCAGGACTATTGCTCCATAGGCAACATTTTCCATCACTTCTTTTTCTTCAGCATGTTGGATTTTATGTCCTAAAACTCATGGTTCGTAAACAATAAACTTATGCTGATAAATTCAATAAAGTTGTTATTGAAGTTTGATTCAATAAAGTTGTATTGAATATATGAATTGCTTATTTCGTTTTAGAAATAAATCCAATAAACTAAAAGATCCACGACTATTACATGGGTGCTTGAACTTTATGTGAAGACATAAGAGTGGATCATGTTCGAGTAAATAGTCTAAATGATCTATAGTATTTGAATAAGGTTGGGTGTCTTATCCTGATAACACTATAAGATGCGGCCCACTCTATAATTATTACAAGGAGTTGTAAAGTGCTATAGATGAAGTGATCCTGATTCGTACATGTAGTGACATAAGAAGTGAGGGCGTCCTATGCAATGAGTTTGCGCAAGATTGGACCGAGAAATAAGTCACTCTTACTTTATAACGCTATTTACTGTTTAAGACTGACTATTTTAAAATGATGACCTAGGTAACTTGACCTTAATCTTGAGCTAACTATGAACTCCTGTTTATTCGGGATTATCCTTAGATTTTCATAGGTGAGGGTTGGATCAACAATGTTGGCTCAATAAGCCTCCCATTTCAGGGGTAAGACCAGATAAATAATTGGGGACAAAGGATGCAAGATGAAACTCACTCCTACCTACTTTTAGGGATAGTAGAGAGGTTTTTCCCTTAAGTGCTGACTCCGAGTCTTGAACAAGGGGCCCCACCCTTTCATTGGCTCGAGAGGGACTCGATTTAATGATCAGATCATAAACCAATTGTTCATTAGAGGATCAATAGAACTTAAGGAATAAGAAGTAATCTTGGGGGTAAAACAACCTTTTGACCCAGTCATTATTACAAACAACCTGTGAAGGGTTAACTTACTAATCATGGTTATATCAAGTGAACACAGTATATCTACTGTGAAGAGAGTGCAATTACGGGCTTTAGTGGAGTGACCCGGTAGTTAACGAATGGGGTTAATTTGATGTAAAGAGTTTAGCCAATTAATCTCGGATCATTGGAGTCCATGATCTATAGGTCCGTTACGCCCCCTTACTAGCTCCTTAGAATATTGTGAGAAGTTAATCTGAATCGTTCAAATACGAATTAAGGGAATTAGTAATTATATGTGATATAATTACACGTTTAATTTTGGAATTAAACGAAATTGGAGAATTGGTTAATATTTAAATATGATTTAAATATTAAATCCATGAATAGGGATTCATGGTGGTGGAATTAGTGTTGAATTAATTTAATATTTGATATTAAATTAATTAGAATTAATTAAATTGTTTAATTAATTATTATTAATTTTATTAGAAAAAAAATAATTTTGTATTAATTTTTGTAAAATTAATAAAATTTAGTTCTAATTTTAAGATTAAAAACTGAAATTGAAATTTAATTTTGTAAATAGTTTCAAAATAAATGAAAAATGAAGAAAATGAGAAAATCTCAAAGTTAGATTTTTCCACTTCTCTAGAAGCTCATTCATGGTTCCACTAATTTTACAACTTAAATTCTCAAACTTGAGCTGAAATTCATGTAGGACATTGATTTGCATGAAAGTCATGCAATATAACAATGAGATCTGAGTGAAAATTAGGAGGCAATCGGTTGCAATTTGCTGAGAAAAGTGGTTGAAGAAGTATTCTTCACACTGGTGAAAAACCAGTTCTTCACTTCCAATTTCCCTAATTCAAATTTGTTTTGAGTCCCACAACTCAATTTAATACTACAAGAGAATAGTATGGAAGACCTTGTAGTGGTTCACAACCAAAGGAAAAGGAGATTGCAGCTAAAGATTGAGATTCAAGAGGTACTTCAAAGGTTAGCGTTGAAACTCTCTTTTTAGTTTATGTGCACGATGAATTTGAAGCAAAAATTACTGAATTAGAATGCTTAATGATCCCATTTTTCTTCCGTTGTTTGTTTCTATATTCCAACACAGAAGTCATTGTAGTTGGAAGTTTTGTAGGATCCATAAGAGTTTTAATGGTTTTCTGACCAAGAATAGCTCTTATTTTAGTCTTCCATAATGCAAAAGCTCCATTTCTATTGAATTTTTCTATATCATAGCGTGCAACTGCCATTTTATTGATCGAGAAAGTAAGTCTCGAAGCTTTCTTGAACTTTAAAAACTCTAATACCAATTTGTGGAGGTTACACGTGGAGACACTCAGACACAACTGCCATTACTCTTTCTTTACAGACCCAAGTTCAGACATACAAAGAAACGAAATTCGAAAGAATAAAATGGCGATCTTGTGTTCTTGTTGAAGATGGAATCACAGAACTGAAGAAGAAGGAGAAGAAGAAGGGAAGAAACAGAGAGTTTTTAAAGTGGTTCGATCACAACAATCTGCATCCACTGTGTTGGGAGCAGAGTTTTATTCAAGAGATTATAATAAAAGAATTTACAAATTCGAGAGAGAGAGAGTTTTTCCTTCAAATTACCTTTTCATTGTCAAAACATCCATTGCATGTGAAAAGTTTCATATATATAACCCATTTTTAAACTTGTGTCATATCGAGTAGTTGACTTTCACATGCAACAATTCGATAATTGGAACCTGTAGTTCTTTGGTCAAATATAATTGTAGTTAAGCTATATTCACTATTGTCTTTCATTTTAAAGTCCAATATTCTCATACACATTAAAATATTGAATGAATATGTAAAAGACTGTAGTGAAAGGGTTAATGTTGAATTAAATAAACATCACGGATTTGTAAATCACTTTAGAGTGTATTTTTTGAAGTAATTCAAAATTAATTTTAAGTATGACATTAGTATATACTTCTAAATAAATGATTAAAGATTCAAATTACATCAACAAACAATACCAAATGCATAAACACTTGCTTACTAGTAAACTTGGTATAGTGGATTGATTTATATCAAATTTAAAGTATAACAAAATTACTATTGATATACATGCTCAGTAATAAAGAAAAATGGAAATTAGATTAAATATTTTATTATATTTGCAAATTTAAGAATTTGTTTTAGGCCATCGAGCTCTACAGGCCCAACTCACCAGGGCCATGAAGCCAGGCCCAGGATAATTCAAACGAAGGTTTGAAATCAGTTTCAAATAAAGAAAAGTTGTTTATTTTTTTAAAAAAGGGGGAAACTAAAAAAAAAAAAAAATTCAAATTAAGAAGCGGAAATCTGCCACCAACGGTCTTCATTTTCAAAATCGCCCTTCACTTTGCATGATTTCTCGCCACTGCTTACGCGAATCATCTTCCATTTCAATGGCTGCCGAAATTTTTGAACTTCACACACCTGCTAGATCCACAAACCACTGTGCAATCTCCAAGGTCAGAGTGGTTGCTAGGGTTCGTCCATTTCTCCCTCAAGAAGTTTCAGTCAAAAGTTCTAGGGTTCCAATTTCATGCATTTCTGTCGTGGATCAAGGTCGCATCTCTCAGGAGGAGGTCACCGTTCATCTCAAAGATCCGGAAACCAGGTACTTAGTTTTTGTAAATTTCTCTGTAGCCTATTTATCTGCCGTAGAAGAATCTTCCGATTCGATTTGATTATTGTTGGTGGATTTTCCGAGTGTAGTCGAAACGAGTGCTATCAATTGGACTCATTTTTTGGCCAAGAAGATCATACGGTGAGGCAGATATTCGATAAAGAAGTTAATCCATTGATTCCTGGACTCTTCCATGGATGCAACGCTACTGTGTTTGCTTATGGGGCTACTGGCAGTGGAAAGACCTACACAATGCAGGTGCAATTAGCTTAAAATCAACAGAAGAATTTGGCTTTTCATTCACGAAAACTTGAAGTTTCCTGAATTTGATATAAAACAATCAAACAATACAAATGATTAGCACTCTGAACTGTGTCGAATTTGGTTGAGGATGCAGGGTACTGAAGAGGAACCAGGTTTAATGCCGCTAGCCATGCTTAGAATTTTATCACTTTGTGATGAAACTGGGTGTAGAGCAGAGATGTCATACTATGAAGTGTACTTGGAAAGATGTCATGATCTTCTGGAACCCAAAGCTAAAGAAATTGTAATTATGGATGATAAAGAAGGCCAAATTCATCTTAGGGGATTGTCTAAGATTGGTGTAAATTCCATGTCTGAATTCCGGGAGACATTGGCTCTTGGAGTTCAGAGGCGGAAAGTTGCTGATACTGATCTTAATGAAGTCTCGAGTAGAAGTCATGGGGTTCTTGTAATTACAGTTTCATCACCCGTGTGTGGTGATTCTGGGGCTTCTGTTACAGGGAAGCTCAATCTCATAGATTTGGCAGGTATGTTCCTTAAGCATAATGGAAACCTAGCCCTAACCATCGAATGAATTTTGAATTTTATTTGATACAAATAATATTTATGCACCCCTCAAGAATTCATGTTTTCTGAATAGTTGTTATTATTGCTAATTGGGTTAATATCTGTCCATAACCATCCATGGCAGGTAATGAAGATAACAGGAGGACTGGCAATGAAGGGATTCGCCTTCAAGAGAGTGCAAAAATCAACCAGTCTTTGTTTGCGCTTTCAAATGTGATATATGCATTAAACAAGAACCTTGCCCGAGTACCTTACAGAGAAAGCAAATTGACTCGCATATTGCAGGATTCTCTTGGTGGAACAAGCCGTGCTTTGATGATAGCTTGCCTGGTAAAATTGATGCAGGTTAATTGTCTATTGTAATCTAAAACCACACTTGCTCAAATTGCCTTCTTATTTGAAAACAGAATCCTGGAGCATATCAGGAGTCTGTCCATACAGTCAGCTTAGCAGCTCGATCGCGTCAAATTTCAAATTTTGTTTTGCCGGTCCATAAACAGGGAACTCCACAAGCTAAAGTTGACATGGAATCGAAGCTACAAGCTTGGCTTGAATCAAAAGGCAAGACCAAGAGTGCACAAAGAATTAGAGGGATTGGTTCTCCATTTTCTAGTAAAACACCTTGTTCTACTGCTTCGAAATTGAGAAAACCTCTCTTCAGCAGTTCTGCCAAAGTTAAGAAAACTGCCAACCAGAGTGCTTGTAAACAAGAAAAAGAAAGGTCTGGCAATCATATTGTTTGATTTATCAACTTTTAATAGCCTCTACTAACTTCTTTTTTTTTTTCCCTATAATTTTGCATTGATGATCTTCAGGACTGTAACTGTTGCTTTCGGAAACTTGGTTGAAAATGAAGATGTAGTTAATTCTATCACAACCAAAGATCACGGTATTTTTTTTTTTTTTTTATCACAGCTGCCTTAACTTGTTCGCTCAAGGAATTTGTTCATTTTTGCCACCTTGTGTTTGGATATGATTGAATCTTCATTTTCAGATGCAGTAGTCAAGGTGAAATTTAATAGTCCAAGAAAGGCTCTGTCACCACTCTACAACAATGGAATCCAAATGCCTATGCTGGAACTTTCGTTTACTGACCAATTATTAACTGCAAGTACTCCAAAAACACCGTTCCCTGCAAATGAGGAGCTTGAATCTTTTGGGACCCCATTAGATAAGTTTGGTGCTCAAGTATCAATCCTGAAGGTACTCAACAAGCCTACTTAATAGTTCATTATCTACTTCTTCATGCAATATGGATTCCAGTAACTCTGGTTTTTCTTGTTATCTTAATAGTTCATTATCTACTTCTTCATGCAATATGGATTCCAGTAACTCTGGTTTTTCTTGTTATCTTAATAGTTCATTATCTACTTCTTCATGCAATACGGATTCCAGTAACTCTGGTTTTTCTTGTTATCTTAATCAATCAGAGTTGCGTTGCACAAAAATATGTGGATTTCTTGAATACAGCAAGCAGGTAGGTCCATAATCATATACAATATTTAGCATCTCATGTACAAATCCACAAGAATACGTGGGTTTATTGTTCCATTCCCCAACTTTTCAATTTGAACGAGTGAAAAGTTCAATTAATTATTAACTGGCGTTCTTTGTTTTGCAGAGAGGAACTAGTAGAATTGAAGGTAATATTTTTGAGACTCAAGACCACAACTGGGATTTTTTATTTAAGAAAAAAGTTAATCTTTTCCCTTACATGTTCTGATTCTCATTTCCCTTTCAATCCCCAGGGCATTGGAGTGAAAATGGCAGAGTACATTCTCGATCTCAGAGAAACTAGTCCATTGAAATCGGTAAGACAAAAGCTTGAAACTTTTTACGGAATTATGTATGAAGAAGACATTCTCTGGCAGTTTTTAGCTCTCGCATCCTAGATAGACAAATTTGTGAATTATACTTATGCCCCGTTTGATAACCATTTTTTTTTTTTTTGCTTTTTGAAAATTATGCTTATTTCCTCTCTATTTCTTACCATGATTTGCATTTTTTAAAGTTCAATAATTGAATTCTTAACTAAATTCTAAAAATAAAAGCAAATTTTTAAAAGTTATTTTTTTAGTTTTTAAAATTTAGCTTGGTTTTAAACCATTTGTAAAAAGTAGATAATAAAGAAAAAAAATTTAAACTTTTTTACCAAATGGGACCTTAACTATTAGATTATTTAATAAGACCGCTACAATAGGTTACCTCGTAATAATTGTTGGATGTTGATTCTCACCCCTAGATCTAAATTTGAGATACCTTTCTCTCATATATCAATCATAGCCTCATCAAATAATTTCTCTTAGTGAACAACATGGTTCCCAAAATCTGTCTATTTAATAATTTCTCAAATAACTTTATTTTATCCCTTCTCTCTCATAGTCCAATCGTGCTCTCAAGAACTTCATTTTGGTGTCTAAGAATGTGCAAGAGCTTTCATCTTCCTTTATCTTTGACAAATACAGTTCAATCCTACACACATACTTTTGTTCGCTTTTGATAGTCACTTAACATGTATAAAACATCACATGTTGTAAAGTTGATGCAAAAATGAAATACAAGTCAAGAAAACAACAGTACCCAACTTTTTTTCATGAATATTTTCTATTTGGGTGTCAAAATGATGAATTTTTCTTCCCTTTGTCTGTGTTTATATAGCTCACTGACTTGAAGAAACTAGGACTCTCATCCAAGCAGGTAATGTTTCAGCAAACATAATAACTACCATTTTTTCTTTTTCACTTTAGGAAAAACCAATCCCCTGAAAGTAAGGATTTGTTTTTTGTGTTCTGCAGATTCACAATTTATTCAGCAAAGCTGCAAGGGGGATATTTGATAGAATAGAAGATTTGGGGGCTCCCCCTTGCCCAGAAGCTTCATTATCCAACCAATAATGAAGGATGATGTAATAATGTATTGGGAAAAGTGCCATAGCAACATCCTCCAAGTTGCTGTATGTTAAATTATTGTACCGAGTAGAGAAAACTGTCTGATTTAGGATTTTGCCTGGTCGGCGTGATGGGCTTCCTTGCTGTTCTATAGCTCTATCTGTATCATTTTTTTAACTAAAATATCCATTTGTAACTTTAAACTTGTGGCTAATGTAATCTAAATATGATTAATTAGAAAATTGCACAGAAAATCCATTTTAAAAGCCCAAAATGGTAAAAGGATCCAGATTTTAGAAGAAAATGTCAAATGCCTCTTTGTTTATGTCATGATCTTGTGAATTTCCAATAATTATCCTTTCTTGATTTTTTTTTTCTTTCTTTCTCCTTTAGCTCCTTTGTTTTTTTTTTCTTTTTTCTTTTTCCTCGTCCTTTGTCCCCCTCTATGCGTCATCTCTTCTTCTCTGATCTCGTTTCTCTACATATTTTCTTCTTCTTTTTTGGCACGACGAGTTCACACGGATGATGCCAACCCACGTCAGTCTCGCTCTAACCGGTCTCCCTCTAACCGGCATTGGTTTTTGGTGAGAGGGAGACCGGTTAGAGCGAGACTGACAAGAACGAAACAGACGAGAGCGAGATCAGGGAGAGCAAAACAGGTGAGAGGGGGAAGAAGACGATTCACTGTTCAAGTG
The DNA here is from genome assembly GCF_027475165.1 of Benincasa hispida. Taxonomy (NCBI): domain Eukaryota; kingdom Viridiplantae; phylum Streptophyta; class Magnoliopsida; order Cucurbitales; family Cucurbitaceae; genus Benincasa; species Benincasa hispida. The sequence continues at coordinate 69,624,133 of NC_143488.1, read as the reverse complement.
CTATATTTTGGTAGTTTCACTTGAATTTAACGTCAAGAAATATCAATTCGATATTTTTTTTCTAAAAAATTAGGTCATTTGACATTTTCGACCCAATTTTGGATCACTTGTACAAATTTCCCATAATTAATTCATGTAATTGTCGATGTTTCTATGGTTTATGTGAAACCATTCTTTGAATGTTTTGTATTAGAAATACTTTCATTATTAGCAATGGAAATTGGGAAGTAAGATTTAAAAAAAAAAAAATAAAAAATTGACGAGTTTAATTTTTGGTCCATATTTCTAAATTTTACAATTTTATCTTTTGAGATTTTAATTTAGTCTCCAAATAAAAAAAAAATACACTTCTAAACTTTATTTGTTCACTAATTAATAACTATCAAGAAACTTAATTAATTCTTTTAATTCTTTTTAGATTAATTAATAACATTAATAAGAAAGTGAGTATTTGATTACAAATAAATTAGACCTGACATAGAATGTTTTTTTTCTATTTTTTCCCCTTTTTATTTGTTTAACAAATGTGGGTACAAGAATATTAACTTATAAAATTTTATATTTTTAAAGTATATCACAAGAGAGTGTGAATTTTTAAAGCACTTTTTAATACAACAGCTAGATTGAATTTTAACAAGTATATAAATTGGCAACGAATTTGACATTTCTTGGCTATGTTTTGAAGTCAAAATTAATTTTCACACAGATTCCTCACGATTATTTTTTCTTGGAAAAAGATTGGTCAATAAAATCAAGATTATTTTCTGGGTACGGGGATCAGAAAACCAAACACTAGAAAATATTTTATATTATTTCTATTCATTACTTGCCACAATAGCAACATTTAATGCAAAATTTATAAATTAATTAATTAATAAACTATTTAATAACGTGTCAATAATAAGGTGGTACTCGGTTATGCTAGATTTTTTCATAGAACAACGTTTTAGGATGGGTGATAGTAAAAATATAATATTCGCTGTATTTTTATTAAATAAAAGATAATTTTATTTTCTAATTAAAAACCATTCGACACGTGTGGTGTGCCTTTCGAAGATAATTATAGACAGTCCCTTTTAAAAAGGAAAAAAAAAAAAAAAAGAAGAAAGAAGAAAGAAGAAAAGTAAAAAAATCGAATACTTTTGAAAAAGAATTTATAAGGCCCGATGGAGAAATAATTTGCATTACTTTGAACTTTAAATTAATTTTATGCTAGAAGTAACATTAATCAATTAATTTGGTACTGTTTCGAACAAAGGAATGGATTTACGATATGGAAGTAGTGACAAAAGCAAAGTAGTGACAAAAGCAAAGTGAGTTTTTTTCTTTTCTTTGGAGTACACACAAAGTAAGTCTTTAGTTAAATACAGATGAAGATTTGATGAAGATTTGAATGAAAAGTGAATTTTTGAAAGCATATTGAATATAATTGAAACGGAGAGTGAAAATCTACAACGTCATTCACAAACCACCAAATAATAATTCAAATAATTTGTCGTGAAAGAATTTTTATTTAATTTTTTTAAAAAATATATTTAAAATTCATAAATTCATCAAATATAAAATAATCAAATTTTAAACCGAGAGAAATATATATAATACACCTTATTTATTATATATAAAATTTGAATTGGATTACATGAACCCAAATTTTTACTCGTTTGAACAACCTAGAAAAATGGAGTGTTTCAAATACCAATTAAAGTTGTTACTTTCCCTATCTGTAAACTCACCCACCCACTGTTGTAGCGATAAGTTCTACCAAAATGAAGAAACCACTTAAAAATCTTCAATAAATGAACAACGACGTGCTAACCAAATCCTTACCTTAAAGGCAAGAGGACGAAAAAGAGCCAGGGAAAAAATGATCAATTTTCAAATCTATTAGCCATTAGAAAGTTTGGCCATCACAGGAAAAATTTACAAGAACACGCAAATATGCATTTAATTTTGGATGTATACATATCGATTTAGAACGAATGGCACTTAACTATTCAATCGTCCCCACCACCGAAACTGTAAGAACTTTTACAAATCGAATATTATAATTGAAGATATTGTTTGGAATCGAGACTTGGAGATATTTATCAAGTCAAGATCTTAGAGAAGATTCAAACTCTGTTCTTCATTTCCAACCATAGATATGGATAACAACAGAAACTCTGTTACCTCTCATAAATTAGCACGTACCGTTTTTAATTTCTTACAGAAGAAAACACTAGACAGACATGGATAAACACAGGAATCTTGAGCTAAGAAGATCACTGACTGAATCATAACAACAGCATATAAGTTTTTCCACAACTCCATGACAGCTATTATTCAAAAGGAACACTACAATCGACACTTAAAAGACGCAACGACAGAACGCAAACACTTGGAGGTTTGATAATTGTTATTAAAAAGGATGCATACTATTTGTACTCAGACAATCTCCACTTGAGAAGATTCGACCTGCTGCTTCTCATTTACAGTTGCATGGATCACAGGTGCAGTTGTCACCGCACTTGCAGCCGTTCTCTGCTCCCATCTCTGCTACCTCGAAGGACCTGATATAGAAAACGCCTATACCGTTAAATGAAATCATGACTGAATACCTAAATTTCTCTTGAAAAAATTAGGCGTAATTGCAGAAACTTACATCTTCTGAGGAGCGAAACCGACTACGAAGGTCTCGATGGTAGCGGTGGTCTCTGAGAAGCTCATGTCAGGGAACATCTTGCATCTGCATAACAAAAGATCAAAACGTCATAATCATCGCGATTATCCTCGGGAAAATTAATATCGTAGTCATTTTCAGAAATTTCAGAAGGAAATCCGCCTTGATAGTGCGATCTTTCTCATCTCCATTACTCGATGGAGATGATCAGCGAATGATCAGATCGCCATCATCCATCGATCGAAGCACAAAGATACAAAGAAGATTAAGAAATCGAAAGCGATATATCAGAAAACTGAAGATCAGATCCTCAAGAGAATATTTTCCACAGAATCAAATGAACAAAAAGCAATTTCACGCCATCAAATACAAAGGAGAAAATTAGCGAGAGATTAACTCACCCTCCACAGCCACTTCCGCACTTGCAGCCAGAGCCGCATCCACAGTTTCCACCACAGCAAGACATTCTCGACGATGAACAACGAAGAACGAAGAGATTGGTAGTTTGTTTGTGTAATCAAAATATAACTTATCGCGATTGAACGAGTTTAAAGAGAGAAATGACGAGTTCCATATATAGAGACGGGGATGGGGAGAAGGAATCTATCCACCGTCCACGTGTCGAAATCGTAGCGGAAGGAAATTTTCGCGTATAGTCCCGAAGCTGCGGCTTTTCTCTTCCACGTATCTCTCGTGTTAATCACTCGTATGGTTTTCAGTTGTATGGGTTTTTTTTTTTTGAGGGGTCAGTAATAGACGATCAAACAACGTCCATGCATAAATCAACGGTTCACAATTGATCTTATTAAAGATAAATCAACGGTTGACATTGAACTTAAAGATTCTCTCGGGATGTAGGAACCACCCAACTTTAAATCAAAGGTCTAAATTTAGTTTAGTTGCAAAAAATAATTTGCATGAACATTTCTTTCTATTTTCTTTTATAAAAATCATTATATTATTATTATTAGTTAACTAATTTCAACGAAAACTACCTTCAACAAACTAGATTTAAAATTTATTAAAAGTATAAGAAATTATATTAAAATTTGTTAAAAGTTTAAAGAAATTTAGACCATCAAAAATATATAAATTGTTGAATGGGAAGTTTTTGTTCAATCACAATCAATTCGTGATTTCTCAAATTAAGCATCACAAAATATTGAATTTGACCTAATTACAAATCGACATGTTAAGACATGAAATTGGTGTATCATAACCATTAGATTGAATAAGTCTAACTATGCCCAATTGAATCATAATATTTGGGCCTAATTTCAATGAATTAAAAAAGGATGGTGGATGTTTCAGGATCGAGTAACTTTTCTCTATAAAATTTCAAACTTGAATCAAATCATGTTTAATATTATTATTCGTATTGTTGGTATGAAAGTGTTGGTCATTAATGATTAGGTATATTTTGCGTCTAAGTTAAATTTAGCTCAAAATGAGTATATACATTCAAGAGAAGTAAAAGGACTCTTTGGGGTGATGAGATGATATAGGATGTAGAGAGTTCTGATAAAGTATAAACGATCAAGTATGATCGAACATCTTCAAGCATTGAGATGATATACGATACAAGGAAGGAAAATGACGGTGAGATACAAAACAAGTTCTGAAAATGAGTTCACAAACAATTAAAATCTATGAGATAGGATAATGAGTCTCCAAATACTGATGATATAGGATGTAGGGATATATCATCTCATGTTGAACTCCAAACAGCCCAAAATGAAGAATGGGAAGAAGAAGAAGGAAGTAAGAGAGAGGGAGTGAAATACCACATAAACTCAATAAATAAAACTGCTTTACTAACTTTCTTTTTTTTAAAAAAAAAAAAAAAACACAAAATATAGTAATTACTCACTAGTGAGCCTGTTAATTGAAACCATTTTTTTTATAAGGGTGAAATCGCTATTGAAACATGGTGATCAAATTATCAGGAATCAAATCGAGGACAACAATGCATTTTTTTTCTTTATGATTTCTTTCGATCATTTTTCTCATAATTTATTTATTTATTTATTAACCATTTGTTAATTTTTTTAATAACGATAGTTGAAAAACAATATCAATAAAATAAGTCAAATAAATTATTCTCATTACTCAAAATAAAAAAAAAAAATTGCAAAATATGGAAAATGATGTTGTATTTAATTAAAAGTACATGTTTGAGATTTTAGCTTCGTTATGTTTTGTTTTTTTCAAGAAAAAAAAAACGAAACAAACAAAACTAATAATGAACAAGTCCAAACTACAGTTTTCTTTGGCTATCTGGGAAAGAGAGGATAAGATAAATATCATCCAACAATACATGTTTACATGTTCAACACAAATAAACTTGTTTTTTTCTAAAAAACAAACAAACAAAACAAAACAAAATACGAAATTAGATCAAAAGAAGAATCGACTACAATAGTTATTGATTGCATACGACATCCAAGATGATACTCTCCCAACCATACTTATGAATGAACAAAACCTATTGGACAGGTCGCTAAGTCGTGGGCCACACTATTACATGTTTTCGAAGACAAATAAAAACCTCTAATGCTTTCCCTCCCATGCTGTCACACAGATCGTCCACAAAGATGAGTTTCATTATCAAGACGGTTTAACATTCTCATTAGTTTTCGTAGGATTTGGAAATTAGTTTATGCCCATATATCAATACTGCTCAAATCCATCAAATTTTCGAACACAACAACATCAATGTTCAGCTTTAAAGTAGCAGATGACGATAAAATCCACTTATCTTGAATATCTTTAGTCTTATCCAAAATGGAGTCACCCTCCTCGAAAATCAATATTGAATTATTAAATAATTGATGTTGATAAGAAAGTTCGATTTCCCTCACTTGAATTTGTAATTTGAGAAAAAAGTGACCCGAAATGAAGTGATCTACTAAAGAGCAAGATTATACAATGATGTGGTACTTGCCACAAGCACTATTAGTTGTTTCGGTAATAGAGAGAGCAAGCTTAATAAACTTGTGTGGAGTATCATATTATATATAATATGATGTTAAACTTAGGATTTTCCACGTAGTTTTAAGTACTCGACTTAGAAGACTAGATCGATACACATGGAACTAGTTAGGCAAGCTTGACAGGTCGAACAAACCTTTTGGGTTCGATGGTCCAATCTCGCCTTGAGCTGTGACCCCATAAATAGCAGGTCCTATCATATAGGCAGTCATATTACCCTCAACCTTGACTTCCAATTGGTTTTTTTGGCCAGATGGCCAATCGCCTTGTCCCTTCTTCAACACATGTTTTGGGTCCTAATGGAATTAGAGATGTCCCATTTTTCTATAGGGACGGGGCCCCGCCCTGAACGGAGTGGGGATTCCACAATTGAATGAGGGAGGGAGTGGGGAAAAAGTTCCTTTGAGCTAAACGATGATAGGGACGGGGAATGCATTCCCCATCCCCATCCCCGCTCCTGCCCCCACTTTGGTTAGCTTCTATTTATTTATTTAGTATAATTATTTAATGTTCTGTTGTTATTATTATTATATAAACATTACATTTAAATTTCAAGTTTGATTGTTTATTGGTTAAGATAATAAATATGTTTGAATTGAATATTTACATTTAGATTATCTAATAGTTTGATTTATATCTATTTCTTTCTACTAAAAAAATTTAGTTTTTTTAGGTCAAAATTTGAATAATTTATATTTAAATTCAAATTATCACGTGAAACTAACCATAATAAACAATTTAGTGATAGAGTTAATTATTTAATTAAAATTTACTCACATTAATGATTTAAATTAATTGATTTTTTTTAATAAAAATACTAACGGTGAATCCCACCCCGATCTCTATGAGAAATTTCCAAAAAATGGGGAATGAAATGGGGAATGGTGATGGGAACGGAAAATGACATCCTCGACCCCATCTCGCGAATGGACATCTCCAAATAGAATTAGATTATCTTTTCCCAATTTTATCCTTGACGTTTTATTCCTTTTCAAATTTTTCTTGTAGGTCCAAAATGACCGTTCTTAGGGCCAAAATCAACCCCTTCAACAAAATAACTATTTTTCATCATGAAATGCATTAGCTTCTTCTTTACCGCAGAGATTCGTTTTCAAAATAAAGTATCTCCTTCAAAAGCTACATTAAAATCTAAATAAATGTGTCGGAACTATATTCTGTTTTCTTGAATAACATCAAGAAATATAGTATTTTTCCAAAAACAAATCTAAAAATCAGACATGTAGTACAAATGTGTCCATTATGTTGTAGTACATTTGAGCATCATAGTATAGTAAATGTAGTACACTGATGAGTCCAGTAAATCCACTACTTATTCTCAATATCTTTTTGCAATTATTTCTATCACAGTGGTCATATAAAATATCATCATCTCAATTTCATTATAACAAGGGAAAAAAAAAGGGTCCAACAACACTTGAAGATGAGGACTCAAATGTTTGACTCTTTTTTTATCTTTTTTTTTTTTCCTTCGAATAATAGTCTAACCTCTTAATTTAATGTATATGTTTTCACCTATACTCTTATAAATAACTAATCTTTACCTAAAATCAACCTACTTTGCTCAGTTTCGATATAATTTTCAATTGGTATATTTTTATTATATATTTTATGAATATTTGAGATATCATTGCTGTTCATTAAATTTTAATATTAATGTCGAATCTTTTCCAATAACAATTATTATTGACGAATGTTTTAATTAAGTTAAAATATTATTTATTCGACCAAATAATATAATAATATATTAAATATTGCTAAATTTGTTTTATGACTACATCAAAGTTCTCTTACATTTAATTAAATAATTATTTAAGTTTTATTTTTATATACAAAATTGATAAATCAAATACATAATGTAATTTTAAATACTAATTATTTTGCATAGGTAAAGGCATACATTTAAAATCTAGACATTTAAATCTTAGATATTTAAAGGTTGTTTGGACTCCGACTAAAAGTTTGAAATATAATAGTCTACTAGGGTTGGTAACTGGGATGGAGCAGGGCGAAGGAAGGTTCCCCATCTCCTTCCCCTACGAATTTACTCCATCCATGCCCTGACCCCGCTATTTGAAGGTGGGGACGGAGTTGGGGATTCCCATTAGGGAAATGAGTCCCTTTCTCCTATTAATCCCCGTGAGGATTTCCATTTAAATTGTTATACCTTTTTCTTTTAAATCTCATGTATTTCATTGTTTTAAAATCATCAAAAGTAAACATAATTTAATAGACACAAATTCATGAAATAAAATAAATAAATTTTACAAATTCCCAAGCTCACAAAATTCATGAGTTAAATTCTTCAAATTCTACAAATTTACAAGCTCACAAATCTATAAGTCAAATTTTACAAATGCTACACATTCACAAATCTATAAATCAAACTCAACAAGTTTACATATTAAATAAAGTTTGAATAAAAGTTTGATGTAAAATAAATTCAAATGTCTTATACAACAACCAATATAAGTTTTGGGCTTTAGTTTTAGGTCAAATAAGTATAAAATAAAAGTGGATCAAATAAATATTGGATAAAATAGATATGGGTTGAGCTAAATATATATATAATATTATAATTAAAAAAATATAAATTTTGAGGCAAGGTCGGGGTCGGAGCAAGGATCCCCTCCTCATCACCGACCGGGGACTCGAAAAGAGTCTCAGTTTCACTCCTATCCCCAGTCAAACCGAAGATTCTCAGACTCGATCGGATCGATGCTTCGCGGGGACCCGTCCCATGAATTTTTTTGTCGTCTTTATAGTCCACTCCATATATGAGCCACCAAATATAATAATAGTGTGGTCAACTAGTATTAGCTACACTTAAGTATAATAAATACTATTTCCAAATTTTCAATATTATTTGTTACAGTATTTACTATTTACCATTTATCGTCTATTTTTTTTTTATAATATTTACAATTTTTTATACAAACAAAAAAATTTATACCTTTAATACAAACTATTATAATCTTAATTAAAATAATCTACACCTTAAATATTAACTATTATAATCTCCCAACTTTAATAATTATTGACTATAATAATCCATTCAATATCTACCCGGATCGGTTCATACTCACAGAAGAACATATGTGATCGAAACAGGCACTATAAATTATAACGTGGAGGTGAAATACAGAGTTTGGAAGTGGCTATGTTTAGGCAAAAGGGTGGCACATGGGTCATTCATAGTGCGTGGGACCCACAAAATTCACCTCGCCTTTTTTTTTTTCCAACGGAGGGCATTTATCAAACGAAAATGGAACATAAAAATGGGCCCCACATTATCAATCATAGTGTAAACTAATGGGGCCCACGCGGAATTTTGTCCATCTGCGGTGGACGTCCAAAGTCCGATGGCGTGGCCCAAAAAGTTGCTCTGTAGCTATCTGTTTCTCTTCGCTCTCCAGGAATCTACTTTTTCCCTCTCTAAAAAACCTAAAATATTTGTATCCATTTAATCGGTCTAGACTCTACATTCATCAACTTTCAATTTTATTTATAATTGGCTTAATTACAAAATTATATAAATTATTAATCTTAATATGCAATTTTATATATAGTAGACTGATGCTTTCTTTAATTTTAATTTGAAAGCTGCCGAATCAACTCGACACAAATCTTAAAAGTTCAACGCCTTAATTCGTAATTTAAAAAATGTAATATATTTCGAAGTTCAATTTCTATAAATGTTTAAGGGTCTAGTTTTTATAAATATCTGGAAGTCCAATTTTTATAATTACATAAGTTTAAGGGTCGAGTTTTAACACTTATATAAATATGATATTTCAATTTTGACAATTACACCATATTTTAGGAATGTAGTATTTACAATTTACCAATAAAATTTTGATAATTGATCTATCAAATAGAAAATTGAACTTTATATCAATTGAAGACATAATATTTCAATGTTTAGTACATACATGAACTGAAAAAAAAACTGTTGAATAAGTCAAGGACATGTATAAAATTGAGAATTTTAGACATTTGTTGGACACAACATTGAAAATTTAAGAATTTATCATCCCTTTAAAATTTTATGAACTTAATGACATAACACTTTATGTTTAAGAATATAGAGTATGCCAACAGGACAAGAAGTTAAGTTGTGAAGTCCAAGAAGTTGTGAATTCCTAGACCCACAACATAAGTTGTTAATAAGACATAAAATTTATATTTTTAGTCGTGAGCCCACAAAGTCCTCGATCTAAATTACTCTCCCAACTGTAATTCGAAGTCCTTGGTCAAATACACCATTAAATTAAAGAGACATACATTTTTAAAAGTTTACAAACTAAATAAATACATAGTGAAAGACTAAACCTATAATTTAAACTTAAAACATTTAGGCCCGTTTGATAATCATTTCGTTTTTTTAATTTTTAAAAAATTAAACATATTTCCTTCTCATTTCTTACAAAGATTGATATATTTCTTTAAGTACAATGGTTGAGTTCTTAGCCCAATTCCAAAAACAAAAATAAAATTTTAAAAGCTACTTTTTAGTTTTTAAAATTTGACTTAATTATTTAAACTATTAATAAAAAGTAAATAACAAATAAAAAAATTTGGAGGTAGAAGTAGGATTTTTTTTTAATTAAAATAATGTTATTTTAATATATATTGACAAAAGTATGGTAGGATTGAAAGTATTGTCAAAAATAGGTTTTTAAATCGTGTATCCGGTACACGATTAGCCCTAAATCATGTATCTGGTACACGATTAGCCCTAAATCGTGTACCCGATATACGATTAACCCTAAATCGTATACCCGGTACACGATTTTCTATTGATCTGGCACGCGCAGTCTGTCGTGGCAGTCCTGCAGCATTGACTGAGGTAATCGTGTACCCGATACACGATTACCTTAAGTCGTGTATCGGGTACACAACTCCCTTCTCCATTAAACCACCGCGAGCCTTTCTTCTTCCTCCATTCGAAAACCTTCTGCCTCCTCTTTTCTTTCGTCTTCCCCGTCCAAAAATCTCCTCCGTTCGTCCATCCGAACAAATTATCCGAAAATCTCCTGCCTTAAGTCATGTGCCTCCATTTAACCGTCCATCCAACCATTCGCCCGAAAGCTTCTCCTCTCTTTGATTGTGGTAAAAAAAGTTCCCTACGTTGTTTATATTATGGTACTTAAATTGTTTGCATTTGGGTTGAACTTAATGTGTCGTTTATGGATCCATGATTTATTTGTTGGGTTAAATCTAGAAATATATATATATATATGTTTGTCTATTTGTTAGGTTGATTTTGTCCAATGTAGTCTATGAACTTAGAAATTAGATTTTGATTGGGCTACTTTTCTGATTTTGTCTAATATAGTTTATGAACTTAATGTGTAGTTCTAATGTAGTTTATGAACTTAAATTAGATTATGTTTATGAACTTAAAAATGAAGATTGGTTCATATATATATTATTTTGTTTGCAGTTGAAAAAATCATAATAAATATGTCGATGCGTCTTGAAGATTTAGTTATTCTTGAACCTGGAAATGATGGAGATAATGACATTGATGTTGAAGTTGATGAATTATTTAGAAACGACGGTAGTGGAGAACATGATCTCGAGTTGGTACCGTCGGATATGTTCACCCAAATAGATTGGGAAATTACAAATTCAACGTGTGAACTAGGGTCTACTTTGGAGGAAAGGAATATAGGTGTAGATAACTGTAGTTAATATAGAAAGGGATGTTTAATACCAAAGAAGATTTGCAACTTGCTGTAAAAAAATATTGTGTGACAGAACACTACGAAATTATTGTAGTGGAATCAAATCAAGATCTTTGGTATGTCAGATGTAAATCATGGAGTGATGGTTATGCTTGGAGGTTATGGGCATGTCGGCGTAAAACTCATGGGATGTTCGAAATCACCAAACTTCAAAGGGAACACTCATGTTTGTTTTCAGAATTGACACAGGATCATTCATAACTTGATTCAAATTTTATGAATATTAAAATAAAAAATTTGGTCAGAGCTGATCCTGGGGTACCTGTGGCCCTACTCCAAGAACAATTAAAAAACAATATGGCTATAATGTTAATTATAGACGAGTGTGGCAAGCCAAGAGAAAAGCGTTGATTGTTGTATTTGGTGATTGAGAGAAATCATATTCAGAGCTTTCATATTGGTTGAGTGCTCGTGTTTAGTACGTTATAGGAACATGAACAAATTGGTTTTTCCTTCCCTCTGATGTGCCAGGTACGACTATTTTTGGTTGAGTTTTTTGGTCCTTTGGTCCTGCAAGAGAAGGGTTCAAACATTGTAGGCCATTAATCCAGATCGATGGAACTCATCTCTTAAGGGAAAATTATTGACTGCCTTATCTATTGATGCAAACGAACATATATTTCCCCTTGCTTTTGCTATTGTTGAAGGTGAAAATTCGTCCAGTTGGTCATGGTTTTTGTGGGCATTGCGTGAATATGTTACCCAAAGAGAGGGTATTTGCTTGATTTCCGATAGACATAAGGGCATTCTTGCTGCAATTAATAATAAGGAAATTGGTTGGAGCGAACCTAGAGTGCACCATCGATATTGTCTTCGCCATATTGCCAGTAATTTCAATACGAAATACAAATCAAAGCAACTAAAAAATTTGGTGTTTAAGGCAGGAAATCAACACCAAAGGCGCAAGTTCATTCGGTGCATGAAAGAATTGAAACAATTGCACCCTAAATGTCTTGAATATTTTTCAGACATTGACTTGGAAAAATGGACTCAATCACACGACGGTGGGTACCACTATGGGTGAATGACAAGCAATATAGCTGAGTTCATGAATGGTGTTTTCAAAGGTGTTAGAATGTTACCAATTACTTCTTTGGTTAGGCTAACATTCTATCGCACAATATTGTATTTTGAACGTCGGAGACAAGAAATCAGTGAAGCACTCGGTCGTGGGGACATGTATACAGAATATGCCCTAAAAGATTTAAGAGGTGGGAAAAACGAGCATCTACGTATACGATGACATCTATTGACAGGGAAAGTCAAACTTTTGAAGTACAAATTGGCATAAGTATGATTTCTCCCTATAAAGGACAACACACCCAAGTTTTGAGCTTGAAAGAAGGAACAGTTCTTGCAATAAGTGGCAGTCATTCAAGATTCCATGCTCTCATGTAATTGCAGTTTGTAATTATATGTGTATGACATACATACCACTTATTGATGAATGCTACAAATTGTCCAATTTCAAGCGATGTTATGAAGGCCGCTTCCATACAATACAACACCCAGATTATTGGCCAGAATTATCATTTACAGAAGTTCATCCAAATGTGGACTTACTAAGAGAACAGGGTCGGCCAAAAAGTACGTGCATTCATAATGAAATGGATTGAAGAGAGGCAAGCCAAAAAGTGCGAGGTACAATTTGCAAGAGAGAAGAACATAACAGACGTACTTGTCCACAACGTACATTAGGTGCTTCATCTTCAGGTCATTAGGTGTATCTTTTTTTTACTTTGTATTTTTTTTTTATGTAATTGTATATTTTATGTAATTGTATTTTTTATGTACTTATATTTTTCATGTACTTATACTTTTTATGTAATTGTTTCATTTTATGTAATTATAATTTTTATGTAATGGATTTATTTTATGTAATCGTGGACCCGTTCTTAAAGTCTTAATATTATTTTACATCTCCAATTAAAAAAAATAATTAGTCAATCTATTTTTTTAAAAAAAAGAAAAACAAATCATGGACCGGGTCCACGAGTTTCTGTCAACCAGTCAGTCGACGTGGTACTGGATTAAATCGTACTCGTGTACCCCGTATACGAGTTTGCCACACGTAAATTGTGTACCCCGTACACGATTTCACTACACTAATTTTGTAATAGTTTCAGCAAACACCTATTTTTAAAAATACTTTCAATCCTACCCTATTTTTGTCGATGTATATTAAAATAACATTATTTTAAAAAAATCTAGAAATAGTGTCTATATGCTTAGCTTTCAAACACAAAAATAAACAATCAAATGATTATAAAAAAAAAGGTTTTACCTTTTTTTTTTTTAATGTTTTTTTTTAGTAAGAAATGGGAGAACCATAGTTGTGTCAATGTGGTTGAATAATATTTATTCAAAGATTTGGTCCTCTTAGATAAAAGATTCGACAAAAAACCATCATTTAATTTGATTTCAACAAATTTCGCTGGCTATGAGGGATTTGGAATAAATTTATCCATTTTGAAGGAATTTAGATTCATTGGCCTTTTAATTTCACGTAACATGCTGTACAGATACAATATACACTTTTTATGTGAACCCTTAGCTTCCAAATAATAAAACTATCCATATGGATACAATTTCAACTTAAGAATTGAATTAGAGAATTAGAGATGGATTATCTTTAGATCAAATTTATGGAGAGAAATAATAAGTTTTTTAGTTAAAGATTTTGAACACTCACAAAATAGAATGATCAATTCTATTTATATATTATTGACATGCAACTCAATACACAAATAGTTTTCTTAGCTAAACTTAAAATAAAAGTACAAACGCTAAAGTTCAATTCCAAGTGTCACAATGACGATACTAGTAAAATAACAAACATATCCCTACTTAATATATTGTAAAAAGAATAAAAGTAAAAAATAATAATAAAATTACGTCCAAATTATTAATTGGAGACTTAGCCCAATGTCTACCACCAAAGTCGCCTTTTGTCGCCCCTCGAGCGGATCTTCACTAGTTATACTTGCAACATCTTATATTCACGTGGTGATATTCTATCTTTCTAAGAGTTAGTACTACCCTCTATGTAGTCTCGCCTTCCTCATTTCCCTGGACCTTCCCCATAGAGTGCTTCCTCAAGTTGGGCCACTTATCATAAGAAAAAAAGAAAGGAATTCACGAGCTCCCGTTTTGCGACGTGGTAGCAGAAGGTCCACTTTGAAGCTTCAACCTATACAAGGGAGGTCGAATTGACAACTAATGATGATACACTTTTTACATAACTTCTAATACAATTCTTTTTCATTCAATCAGTTCATCAGTAAATGGATGAGAACTCCCCTAGGTCTTATTATAAACCCTACCAACGTGTGCTTTACAAATGCATGCTTCACAGGCGGCTTTTATGGATCAAATGTGCTCCAAGCTACTACAGGTGAGAGAAAGAGATCCGTTGCATGAGCAACCCGACTATGCCCTTTAAAAAGAAGACCCTTAGGCATAAGATTAAAGAGTGTAAGTGACACACAGTACAAGCATAAAGTATCCTATACTGTTTCGAGGGTGAGATAATATCAAATTCAATTAGCAGAAAGTTGTTTACGTGTTTTACTTGTGTTGGCAACATCGACATATCTATATCGGTAGGAACAATGTCCTCAGGCTTTCTTCGAAATAATCTCGATCAAGCTATTGCTAGTTGCAAATTTTCTCTTCCAAAAGAACCTATTTGCCTACTGACTTTTAGCTAGCGAAAAAGAAGTGAAGATTTTGCTGAGGAACGCTTTGGTAACCAGTTGAAATTGGGCTACAATCGAGAAATGACTTGATGAACCGTTCCATTCGCCTCCTTGACCTTCATTCTAGATGAACTGCTAATACAGCTGTGGCCATTCTTGATAAGTGTCTTTCTTATATTGTGTAAACAAACTTCAAATCAACACGAATTCCTCCACCCTTTGATGAAAGCCCTAGTTGCTCGGACCTGATGGAAAGCTTCAAAAATCACAATTAGAGAAATGGACAACCAAAGGAGTATGAGTTCGAAGAGCTATGGAAATCCATATTTCCAAGATTCTTAGTCTGAGGTTCTTTGTAACAAGGGATTTGCTTTCTCTTACCCTTCTTTGTCCTTTTGCTTCAAAGAGTAAGCCAAACAACTTACTTCCCAGAGACATAGTTAGACTAACTTTTGTTGCCAAAAATACATTCCTAAAAGGAGATCTTCATAGCGCATAGAAGGCAAATGCTTGGCCCAGAAAATGCCTTAGGCATAAGGGAGATTGGAGCAACACGGAACGAGTAGCTCCCGTCCTCTCATATCATATAAAAGAGAAATTTGTCCTGCTTATAGCGAGGGTGAGCTAACTCTAAAAATCTGTCCTCAATTCAGATTGTAGGTTGCAAATAAGTGGAAGATTCATTAAACTGTGAAATGTTACCTCGTTGGTTGTTGTAACTATAGGTGGCACGAGTCTTGCTACAATAATAGCTAAAATTAAATTATTTAGGCTCTGTTTGGTAATCATTTCGTTTGTTGTTTTTTATTTTTAAAAATTAAATCTAGCTCCTTCCAATTTCTTACAAAGGTTTGCATATTTTTTAAGTACAATTGTTGAGTTCTTAACCTAATTTCAAAAACAAAAACAAAATTTTAAAAGTCACCTTTCTAATTTTTAAAATTTGGCTTAGTTTTTTAAACTATTAATAAAAAGTAGTTAACAAATAAAGGAATTTAAAGGACGAAATAATATCTATAGACTTAATTTTTAAAACAAAAGCAAAAAATCTCAAATAGTTATTAAATAGGGTCTTGACTTTTTTAAATCAATCTTTTTTTTTTTTTCTTTTTTCTTTTTTTTTTCCTTTTTTTCTTTATTTTTTCTTTCTTTTTTTATAGGAAAGAAATGAGAGAACCATAGTTGTGTCAATGGGGTTAAATAATATTTATTCAAAGATTTGGTCCTTTTAGATTAAAGATTCGAAAAAAAACTATTTAATTTGATTTGAACAAATTTCGCTTGATATGATAGATTTGGAATAAATTTATCCATTTTGAAGGAATTTATTGGCTTTTTAATTTCACGTAACATGCTGTACAGATACAATATACTCTTTTTATGTCAACCCTTAGTTTTCAAACATTTAGGTTCTTTTGATAATCTTTTTTTTTTTTTTTTTTTAAATTTTTTTTAATTTTTATAATTAAAAATTAAATGCATGACATTATTTCCACTCTCAAATTTCTTCATTTTTTATCTATTTTTCACCAATAATAATAAAAAAAAGTTAAATTTTGAGAATTAAAAAATTAGCTTTTATTTTTGAAATTTAACTAAGAATTCAACCATTGTAATTAAAAAAAAAGATGTAAATCATGATAAGAAATGTGCATGAAATAGACTTAATTTTAAAAAACAGAAATAAAAAATCCAATAGTTATCAAACGAGACCTAAAACTCTCCATATCGATACAATTTCAACATAAGATCAAAATTATTGAGAGAAATAATAAGTTCCTTAGTCCAAGATTCGAAACGTCGCAAAATAGATTGATCAATCTTATTTATATATTTGACATGCAACTCAATACATGAATAATTTTCTTAGTCAAACTTAAAATAAAAGTACAAACGCTAAAATTCAATTCAATAGTCTCACAATGACGAGTTTAGTAAAATAACAAAAATATCCCTACTTAATATCTTATAGAAAATATAAAAGTAAAAAAGACAATATTAAAATTAAGTCCAAATTATTAATTTGACGTGATATCAAGATTACTCACAAAACTATTGAGATTATAATGCAAATAAAAATAGACCAAATAAAAAATTTGATCCTCTATTTTTAATATAAATTTTAATTTGGAAATTTTACTTTTTACATTTTAAGTGAGAGAGAGAAACCTTTAAAAGAATATTATAAGCTAATTACAAAATGTTTTCCATTTGAAAAATAGGTAAGTTCTCATTTACTGAATAAAAAAAATCTATCAACCTGTTTATATTTTTTTTATTTATCTAATTAACTAGATTAACAGTATAAAAAATTGCTAATAGATGTCCAGTGATTAAGGAGACAAACTTGAAATCTGTGTTAAGCTTTAACTAACAATTTAGTTTCGGAACTTTAGTTTATAACAATTTAATCCTTATACTATCAATTTTGAAATAATATAGATTTTGGATTTTGATATGCAACAATTTAGTTCTTGTACTTTTAAATTTGGAATGATTTTGTTTCAATTTAAACCCTTAACTTTCATAATTGTATCAATTTAAACCTTCACACGTGTGTGGTGAAAGGGTTATACTTCACCACCAACACACTTTAGACTCACATCTAGCATGTCTTAGTATTTATACCCTTTAGGTATTGCTAAATTTTTTAATGTGGGACAAAGCTCTCCTATTCTCTTAACTTTTGTATGGGTTTAAGCCCAAAAGTCATTTCCAACCATCTCTCACAAATGATTGTTACAGAAAAGTTAACAAGTAAAACAAAAAACAAAATAATTTGAAGAAACTGTTATGAGGAAATAAAGGAGATCAAAATTAAATATCAATATCTAATGATTTGAATTGATGCATAATAAAGCAGGGCAACAACCTTGTTAGAGAGAGTGAGTTACCTCTTGAACTTTCAATAACACTAGTTAAGATCCCGACAACACTTTTTACTCCTAGTCTTTTTCTTGATTCTACGATATAGAATGTGCTTATTATGGCCATGTGAAGAAAATCTAAATAGAGATCTCCATGAGCAGCGGAAGTGGATCATTCCAAATCTCATTCAGAATGAACCCACGGTCTTGAACGGAAACGAACAGATTATGCATAAATCGAAAATACAACATGCTACAAGTGGATACAAGGGATAGAGTATGCGTACCTTTGAAGAACTATTCTTCAAGTATCCCTCGATCGATTTCCAATGCGTCCAAAGCAGCACTCGAACGCAACAAACAGAACACGGCCTCCACGAATGTCTGAATGAGCCTTGATCCCAATCGAGTCCAACTTGATCCACGAAATGAACAGAGACACCACCACAAGTATTACCTTGGTATTTTCGGTGTGAGAATCCAGGAGTTGTGGGCTCTGTATGATATTCGATTGAGGAAGATAGGAGGTATACGATCGAGTAAATGGGAGATATTAAGCCTGTCTATCGTATAGACGATGTACTCGATTGTTTAGAGAATGAAGCCTATCGTATAGACTTTGTTACTCAATCGTGTAGCAACGATCAGCGAGTTACTATCATATAGTCAACTCTTAGCTCAATCATGTAGACTCTCAATGCTATCGCTTAGTAAAAACACGTTTTACTTAAAAGCCTTTTCCCTGAGATTTTCCCGAATGAATCAATTCCTAATTTTGGAAAACAATTTTCCTTTTTATCTCACGGTTACCATAAAACTTCCAATAATCTCCCACTCAATTCGGTTATTAGAGAAAATGAATTAATTATCATATTATTAATATTATAAATAAATATGATAACCAACTTATCATATTATATTTATAACCTATAGTTTTAATATTTCATCATATGAAACATATAAACCATAGTTCTTTTTCTATTTAATGGTACTTAATATAAATCATTTTATATTAATTCCTCCAATTAATGTATCTAATACATCACATCAATTATATCACATATAATTGAATTTCTTCTTGTTAATTTGAACACTTCAAACTAACCCAAAATCTGATTCTCAACTTGAACCCATTGAACTACCAAGAGGACTTCATGGACGTGTAGCTTGAAGCTCCAACGACACGTGAATAATTGACTAAACTCTTTAGTCATGAGATCCACCATCCGTTAACTGTTGGTTACTCCATTAAAGACCGACAGCTGCACTCTTCTCACTAAAGATATATTTTCGTGTCCATATAACCAATCAACAGTGCGATAACCCTTCACAAATTGCTCGTAAGTATAGTTGGGCCAATTTACCATTTTGCCCCTGTAGTTACATCTAACTCTTTAAGTACCACTGATTCCTCTAATGAACAATAAGTCATAGTCTTACTATGACTAGTTCTCTCTTCTAAAGAGAGGGTATGGTCACTATGTTCAAGATCCGAAATTAGCCCTCAAGAGAGCAATTTATCTACTTACCCCTACTTCAAGGAGTGAATTTCATCTTGTGTAGCTGAGTTCCCAATTCCCCAATCAGACGAATCCTCAAAAAGGTAGGCCTGTTGAGTTGGCAATCTGGCCACTCTCACCCATACTACTCAAAGAACCGCCCTCATAGGCAGGAGTTCCCAACTCACTCAGGTTTAAGGTCATGTCACCTATGGTCATTTTAATGAAATGTAAGTTTCAGTTATCAACGGCATTATATAAAGAGACTAATCATCTCGTGGTCCGGTCTTATACAAACTCTTTGTATAGGACACCCCCGTTCGCATGTCTCCACATGAATGGTCAGGATCAGACCATTTGTAGCACTTTAAAACACTTGTAACATCTATAAAGCAGGACGTATCCGTAGTATCACCAGGATAAGGTATCCCTCCTTTATCCATTTATTACAGACTATTTAGGTTATTACTTAAGGCATGATCCACTTGTACGTCTCACATACATGCTTAAGTTACATGAAATAATCACAGATCTTAGTTTATTGGACTTGAGTAAATGCAAATAAAATAACATTTATTTTATTAATAACAATGTGTACAAAATGTTTACAAACTACGAGACCATCAGGAGAATAAACTAACCCAGTATACAATATATAATAAACTAGGGCATACTCTATACCCCAGTATCATCTCCCATTTTCCCTAGACAAGGTGTCACATGTCTCGTAGACCAGACTCTTCAGATGACCCTCGAACAATTTAGTTATGGAGGTCGTTCGTGTTGTTGCTGAGGAGTTCGTGGCTGAGGCGATCGTTGAGGACGAGCATGAAGTGTTCGTGCTATGTTCATTTCTGTGTTGCGGTCGTGTAGATCAAACGTTCGAGGTTGTTGTTGTTTGAGAGATCGTGTGCAAAGGAGCGTGGAAACGCATCTTCAAATGTTTGTAGAGTATTCTCTTTGTTCATTTGAGTTTTCATGCTATAATTTCTGTAAGAATTGTACAACCGCATGTTTCTGTTCGACTGTATATGTAATGTTCATTCATGATTGTGATTGGAAATAATCTTTTTTTCACTGCTCATGGAAATCTTGAGTTCAATTTCCTTCAGGCAAGGTGGGTGTTTTTTCATGAGATATATGAAACTGATGCACTGCTATGGTTTTCTGAGTTTTGACATCTTAATTCTCTTTAATTTCTCAATTAAATTTGTAATTGGCTCTTGTTTGATGAGCATTTATGTGTTAGTAAGAGTCTGTAATTTATTTGGAGTCATTAGAGTTGAAATTAAGATGTAATTGAAGAAACAAGCGAAGGAGGTTGAGCTGCTGTTCCAGTATTTTCAGCTTATGCTCAAATTTGTTGTTGAGGTCTAGTTGCTAAATGATCATTTAGCTCCATACATTACACGATAACAAGAAAAGCTAGACGATCGTTTAGTAATATGCGTTGGTCGTTGTGATGTTGAACGCTAAAGGATCGTGTACCTGCGGAAGGTAAGCGATGCGTTCATTTGCTATACGATAGCATTACGCGATCGTTTAGTTTTGTTGTAGGAACTAGACGATATGTTGATTTTGCTAAACGATGGTGCTATACGATCGTTTAGCAACGATGCCCGCTAAGCGATGCGATGAAATGCTACGCGATAGCATTGAGTGATCGTTTGGTCGCGGAGCTAAGCGATCGTGTAGATAAATTCTATGTGACGCAATGATGTTCTATACGATGGAGTTAAGCAATCGTTTAGCTGCGACGGATACTAATCAATGACTTGAATGCGCTGGGTGATGGTCTTATACGATCGCTTAGTACTATGCGATGGAACTAAGCGATCGTCTAGTCCTATGTGATAGAGCTAAACAATCGTTTAGCTTTCAGCAAACACTATGCGATTGTGTACTTCCTCTCAACTGAAGGCGATGACACTAGACAATTACCTCCAAGCGTTACATGATCAGCCTTAGCAGCACATTGAGGTTGGACCGAGAGCAACCGGTTCGACCGGTTTACTCAAGGTTCAATCTGGTTTAGCCTCAAATTGTTTGGTTGGTCCAATTCAGACTCATCCAGCCTGGTTCAAGTTGTTTTGGGTTCTGTTTGGAGCGGTTCGAGTGGTTCAAAGATGGTTATGAAGCTGTTTGTAATAGTTAGCTATCTGTTTGATTGTTTATGCCAAAACGAAAACCATATCAGTTAGTATTTAATTGTTTATGCATGAGATGTATGTGATAATTAAATAATTTATGTATATACATACAATATGCCATGTAGATTTAAAACTCCACCATAGGAAGCATGTTACATACATTAACAGTATGTTACAATTGTTATAATATATAGTATGCATGTTAAGGTTATGTTTAATATAATAGTTATATTAGATACCTTTGTTGAATGTTGTGGATGTTACATGTCTAAATTTTGTAAGTTGTTACAAAATTGGTTAGATGTTTAAAATCTATAAAGAACAGTTGCATGCTCACTTAGGTTAACAACTAATTTTAATCGTTAAAATATATTGTTACATTATAAAATACAGTTACAAACTCATATCGGTTCATAAACCTGTCTAAGTCTGGGGGTACTTAAGTTGACAGTTTACGAAACACCTCCTACCTGGGGATTATGACTGAACTATTGAGAGTCGTTAATTGATTTTATGAGCTTGCGTGAGCGATATGAGGTAATAAAATAGTTTATCACCTAGACACTGTAGGTTAAATCTAATTATAAGAGTTATATTTGGATAAAAAATCTAATTATAAGAGTTATATTTGGATAAACCACTTAGACTTAGGTTGTATGAAATTAGCCGTCATGCTTAAGTAAATTACTCAAACATTTAGAACACTTCAGTTGAAGATTAACAATATATTTGATATATAGCTATTAGCTCTCATGTCCTCAAGGGTTCACACCATAAGATCCATGCTCGACTTCTTATCGATTTTACCTCGACTACTCCATACAGAAAGTGTTTGCATGGGTCAATAACAAGGTGAATGAGGGAAGTGGTTCATAGTAAGTGGGTGAAGAAAATGTGTCAAACATTGTCCTGCGATCTCTTCCATTAGTTTGAACCGTGAGATTCCTATGTTGCACCTGCTCTCGTTTCTATGCGGCACTAGCTAGTCGTTAACCGCGGCGATCCCTACGGAGGGTTGTAACATAGGATTCGGAACAACCCAGGCTTCAGTAAAATGAATAGGGTTTTATAGTTCCATCTTGGATATTGTCTTCTATCTCGGAGGCATATTCATACCGTCCTATAAGATCTGAAAATGGCGGATCACACTTACAAGAATTACTAAGTGTTAGTAAAGATCTTGATTGAAAATGATAACCAAAAGAACTATTAGGATAAGAGTTATTCTAGATAATAGTATTTGGTCAAGAATTGTCTTGCTTCTGTGAAGGAATTTTTGAATGCCCTATGGTAGCACTTGTTCTAAATCACTTAAGTATCATTGCAAATAAATAAAGATTTATTGGGTACTTTATTAATTTTGCTAAAATGGATGTAGATGCATATTTAATAGACTTTATTTAAAATGTTTCAGCAATGTTGAACTCGATTATACAACTGCTTTCTTCTGACAAATTTAACGGAGAGGGTTACTTAAATTGGAAATCAAATATCAATACAATATTAGTTGTAGATGATTTGAGGTTTGTGTTAACGAAGGAGCGTCCTCCAGTTCCCAGTTCAACGGTGACCCAAAATGTTTGGGATGTTTATGATAGGTGGGTAAGGGCAAATGAAAAAGCTCGGGCCTATATTGTTGGGATCGGTGTCCTAATTCTCCCGAAGTCTCATTGTTTTGTAAAGATACACATTGTTCAATGAATAAAATAAGTGTTATTTAATTCTGGCATTTACTCATATCCAATAAACAAAGCTCCTTGGTTATCTTATGTGAACTTAAGCATGTATATGTGATATACAAGTAGATCATGCCTTAAGTGATAACTTAAATAGGTCTGTAGTATAAGGATTAAGGTGTGATACCTGATCCTTGTGACACTATGGATACGACCCGCTTTGTAGAGGTTTGCAAGTGTTGTAAACGACCCGATTAAGGTGTGTTATCAATTTATACTTGTAGAGGTCTGTAGCATTGTTCCGTTGATTTCGTGATTCGAGTTTAGAAGTGTATTGTATAAAATAATTGGAAAAATAAGTATAAATATAAATGATGCATTGATGCGTTAGTGATGTGCAACAGGACGCATGACACTCCTCTATTGATGTTCGAGTTTTCCTAAATCAGATCCAAGTATAAATCTAACTTAGGCTCTTGGTAAGTCCAGGGTCGAACTCAGGGATTCAGATTAAAGCTAACGCACACCTTGCATTGTAAAAGTTGTAGGGATATTCTAAGTGTATGGAGAAATGAGTTATTTACACTAAGGTGTGGTGTGTGTATGCAAGAAGATACAAAAGGGTAGAGTAGAGAATGACGGGTCGCATGAAAATGGAGTTTGATGCGTCGATCTAAGTTGGATGTACACGAACAAGAATATGATGCGAATGAGATGACGTGTTTATCTCTGTTTATGCGTTAGACTCTATTCGACATTTTTCAATGCGAATATCATACAATACCTATCTCTAGGATGTATGCGTCATACATAGGATGCAATAAAACATCAGTGCATTTATCTCTAGATGTACTAGGTGTTCTAACTTGATGCTGGCTTACTTATTCTCTCGATTAGTTTAAGCTAAAGAGGCTTTTACCAATTGATTTAGTTGGCTTAAGCGTTCGAAATGAAATTTTGCATGAAGTATAGATGCATCAAACAGAAACAAGAAATACACAATGACAAAGTATGATAGATCAAATATGTGAATTTATAAAGAAACTGATTGTCTTTACAAAACCAATGCTTAATCAGATGGAAAGATGAAAGCGATAAGTAAGATGAAATGAAATGAGTCAAGCCGCAGAGTACAATCTCTTGTCCTCTTTGGCTCAATTCTAATTGTGTACAACCACTTGTGTAAGAATTGGAAGAAGTGTCTCTCTCGAGCTCAGCTTCCTCCGCTCCTTGA
This sequence comes from Benincasa hispida, assembly GCF_027475165.1. Taxonomy (NCBI): domain Eukaryota; kingdom Viridiplantae; phylum Streptophyta; class Magnoliopsida; order Cucurbitales; family Cucurbitaceae; genus Benincasa; species Benincasa hispida. Next base: position 69,599,591 of record NC_143488.1, on the reverse strand, counting down.
TCGGCGATGGTGGTGATTCTCTTCCCTCTTGTTCTTCTCGGCACCACAGCACAACTCTAAAGATTTAAAACTAAAACTAAGCTAACATTGAGACTAAAACTGAGAGTTGAGAATTTGGAACTTCTAACTCTTTCATCTGGTGGGATTTCTTCTATTTATAGGCATCGGTCTTCTCCAACTTGATGATGGGTAGCATTAAATTCCATACCCTAGTCAGCCGCCTGACACTCAGATGCTTTTCAAACGCCGCCCACTGCAGGTGCCCATGCTTGCAAGTGGTGATTTGACACAAACAGCATAAATCAATGAATATTCCTTGCGTTAAATCCCTCAAACGCATGCCCATGCGTTAGACTTTGCCTGCAACATTTTTCTTAATCATGCGTTAGCCTCTTTAAATCCCTCCAACGCATGCCCATGCGTTAGATTTAGCACGTCATCCCTGCATTCTTATGCAGGGTCTTCATCCATAAATCACAGAGGGTTCCTAAGGTGAGCAGGTAGCGGTGGCAGGGAAACATTCCGACCAAGACTTTATTAATATACTGCGTTGTGTAGACAAACTGGTCTTGCATTCTTCTTGTTTGCTGCCTCAAGTAATCCCTTAGAACCCTATTTTGTTGCTGAAGACTTTCAATGGACGCGGCCAGTGGTCTGAGTTGATCACTAATAAAAGTTTTCAACTCATTAATATCAGTGCATTGTTATGGCGGTGCTGGCTCTTCAGTTCTTTCAATTGGGTCTTAAATATTTTCTGCATTACTTGACCCTAACCCAGTTGGTTCAAAAATGACTGAAGGAGGCACAGAAGTTGGAATTGGAATTGGTGAGGGCGAAGGAAGGGGATTAGGGATTTCTTGATCTACATCGGTAGGCTCATGGTGCGTTGGATCAAGACTCCCTTATTGCGGGGCCAATGGTGAGTTTTGGAGATAGATGTTTAGGTCTGGCCACGCTTCTTCATCAGTAAACGCAAGCTCCGCTTCGTAATCTTCATTCTCCGAAACTTCATCGATGTGTTCAATCATCCGAATGTGTCTTCTTTTGGGGGCGCGTTTGGTCAAGGTCTGGCTGCCGCTTCTTTGCAAGGTAGGGCAGGCTGGTGCGGCGAACCGCGAAGCAGATGCCTGATCAATTTTATATCCATCTGACTATCGATTTCCTCATAATCATCCCCTAGAGGGATGCCCCTGAGTTCACACAGCGCGCAGATCAGCCAAAGGAAATAAAGTTGTCCTCGTGGTTTGGTTTTAATGGCTTTGATCTGGTCCCTTATTATCCTCTCTACATCTAGAGGAATGAGCTGCATGATACAGTAAGTGGCCAAGATGTGTTCTCTTGACAATGTCTCATCATGCATTGTAGGCATGATGCTTTTCTTAATCAAATAATACCACATGTTCGCGTCTGGTTTCAAGTTCCTAGAAGCTAACATCTTTACTCCATTTCTTGATGTTTGCCATTTGCTTCCAGGTTTGGCCACTACTCTTAACGCATCTTCTATTTGGCTCAGTTAAATGTTCCAAGATGTGGTTGCCCTCTGTGTCCGGGTTACTTATGATATTGAACACTTCATTAATCTTATTAGCTGAGAAGTGTACCAAAACACCATCAAGGAATGCCATACTTTTCTCCATATCGAACTCACTACTGTAAAATTGGCAAAAAAGGTTGGGCCAAATTCTTGTATGCCCAATGCATAGCTGACCCCAACCCATTGCTTTCATAGTTTCAGTTATGTATGCTGGCAATGGGTTGCGTTCGGGAAAGAAGCCCTTTTCTGCAAGAATGTCACTAAACTGACGCTTCCTTCCTGTGGTCTTTTTAGGTAACGTGTCAGTTACCTTGCGCTTTCTTGCCTCATGTGCTTTGGCTTCCCGCCAGCTCCCTTAATTCATTTTCAAATTCTCTTTGGAGAGCCGACTTCCTTCGCCCCTGCCTTGTGGGCTGATATTGTTCCAATTCCTTCTCTAATGCTATATGCCTTGAGCAGCTCTCATGCGTTGTACCCTCAGGACCAGATGCAGAATGCTCTTCTTCTTCCTCCAAAATTAATTTTCTTTTTCTCATCACTCTCTTTGCTTTCGATGGCCCTTCATTCGCGTCAGATTTGCGAGGTTCCGACGCATCCGGGCCAACTTCCCTTTCTTCATCTTTTTCCAACTCAGCTTCAAGCATCATTGCATAGTGCTCTGCTTCATCGATTTCAAGTGATACGTTGGTTGGGTCAGGATGCATCACTTGTTCCTCTTCTTGGCCCTGATTCAAACTTGCCAAGATTGCTCCGAAGACTTCTTACTCGTCTCTTCGACCCAATTCCGCGAGTTCCTTGATGTTTCACTCTGACGCGGGACTAACAGAGCTGGGTCTTGGTGGAGTGATTGGTGAAGTGCCGAATGGGGTATGCGGCGACCCAAGAGATGAAATGATAATGGGTGAACGCCGCGGAAGGGGTTGGCTGGCTACTTCTGCTTCAATCAGGTAAATGGTGGCTAAGGGTTGGATGGAGTGGGGGAGGTGGACGCACTGCGGGTGATGGCACGTTATGGAGATAAGTAGGGATAGGGTCATGTGTCGCACCCACCGGAGTAATATTTGGAATGAACGGTGGTGGGGCGGGCTTGGTGTAAGGTTTCTTGGCAGCCGCGGAGGAAGAAGGGCGTCGTTGCCTCAGTTTTGTGGCGGGTTTTGGGTTTTGGTTTTGCGATGGTTTTGGGTTTTTGGTGGGTTTTAGAGGAAGGGTTTGTGGTGGTTTTGATGGGTTTCGACCGAAATGGTCATTAGGAAGTAGAATAAGGCTCGTCATGCAAAGGCTTGGTCGGAATGGGCGTTTTTGAAGTTTGGCGAGGGTTTGAAGAAGGTGACATTGAAGCAGACGAAGAAGAGAATGAGCTTACTGACGACATGCCTCCGTAGCTCATCAATTAGTTTTGGCTGTCGGATGCTGAAAACATTGCTGCAGAATAATGAGCGGAGTAACAAGCTTGATTGAGCGGCGGTAAAGGCTTCGAGCGCTAGAGTTTTTTTTTTTTTTTTAGAATGCTTTGAAGGAGATGGAAGAAGAGAGAAACGAAGGATTGCGTGTTTTATAGGTTTGGGAGAAAGAGTGGTGACGTCAGGCACCGCCTGACGTCCGCATTTGTTAAGAAGACGAAAGGATGTGCCTAGGGCTTCCAAACAATCGAGTGTTTTGCGTTTTTCGAAATGCGTCCTTTCAGTTTAGGCCATACGTTGGCTTTAGTCCAACGCGTCCATTTTATTCTCAACCTAAGCTTCTTCTGATTGTACACAACTTTTTTTTATTATTTAAAACAAATAAATCTCTTAACTATGAAAGAAATAACATTCATCAATCAACTTAAAACGTAAAGACAAGCAAACAAAGTAAACTCAAACGCAGTGATAAAATACATATTGCAAAAGCAATGAAGATAGAAGAAGCGTCCTTGGAATATGTGTCGATGTGAACGCAGTGATGCTTTGACGCAAGCCTCAGTTGGCTTTTCGTAATACGAGGGATGACTTTTGTCGTTCTACATCATCTTCAAAGTAAGGCTTCACTCTTTACCCATTTACCTTGAACGTATTTGTGCCATCCTCCCATGTCAACTCTATTGCTCCATGGGGAAAGATTATTTTGATAATGAATGGTCCTGACCACCTTGACTTTAATTTTCCTGGGAACAAACGCAATTGTGAATTGAATAATAAAACTTTTTGGCCAACAACAAACTCTTTCTTACTAATGCGTTGGTCATGCCAACATTTGGTCTTCTCCTTGTATTGTTGTTCTCGTATGCGTTCAACCGCCATTCCTCAAGCTCATTGAGCTGTAGTTTGCGTTGATCGCCCACGGCGTCCAAGTTTAAATTCAGCTTCTTTACTGCCCAGAAAGCTTTGTGCTCCAACTCTAGGGGTAAGTGACAAGCTTTTCCGAATACTAAGTATGAAGACATACCTATGGGAGTCTTGTAGGTAGTCCTGTAGGCCCAGAGTGCTTCATCCAACCTCTTTGCCTAGTCTTTCTGCGATGTGTTGACAACTTTTTCCAGTATTGATTTTATTTCCCGACTTGATACCTCAACTTGATCGTTGGTTTGCAGGTGGTATGTGGTAGCGATCTTGTGCCTGACATTATATTTGGCAAACAATTTTGAAATGATGCAGTTAATGAAATACGTACCTTCGTCACTTACCAGGGCTCTTGGTGTTCCAAAGCGTGTGAAAATGTTCCTGGTAAGAAACTTAGAAACAGTCGACGCATCATTTCTGGCATAAGCTACTGCTTCTACCCACTTTGATACGTAATCTATTGCAAACAGGATATATTGTTGACCACAAGACAGGGGAAAAAGTCCCATAAAATCAATGCCCTAGACGTCAAATAATTCACCTTCAAAAATATTGTTCAGAGGCATTGCGTCCCTTGATGAGATATTTTCGGTGCGTTGGCAAGGGTTACACTCGCGAACATACTCCCTTGTGTCTTTGAAGAGGGTAGGCCAGAAGTATCCATTTTGAAGAACCTTTGTAGCGGTTCTTTGCCCTCCAAAATACCCTCCGTAAGAAGAGTCATGACACTCAGCAGGATGCATTATGTCTCTTCCTCCAGAACGCATCGACGCATGATGGAGTCGGGACCTTGTTTGTAGAGAAACAGTTCATCTCAAAAATAAAATTTGTTGTCGTGTACCAACCGTTTCTTTTGCTGAGAGTTAAAGTGTTTGGGGAATTGCTTGGTAGTTAAGTAATTAACTATGTCTGTATACCAAGGTTCCCTGCCTTCAACTCTGAATAAGCTTTCATCAGGAAATGCATCTTTGATTTCATTTTCTTGGTCTTGTATTTCCTGATTCTCTAATCTGGACAGGTGTTCGGCCACCTGATTCTCATACCCCTTTCTGTCCTGAATATTGATGTCGAATTCCTGCAATAGCAGCACCCATCTAATTAATCTTGGCTTCGTGTCCTTTTTACTCATCAGAAACTTAATGGCTGAGTGATCTGTATAGATGGTTGCTGATGCACCAACTAAATAAGATCTAAACTTTTCTCCAAACACTACAGCCAGCATTTCTTTCTTCGTGGTTGTGTAGTGTTCTTGAGAGTCGTTCAGTGTCTTGGACCCATAAGAGATGGGGTGTATCAAATTCCCTTTCTTCTGCCCCAACATGGTACCTACTGCAACATCACTTACATCGCACATTAGAATGAAACATTGCGTCCAATCCAGTGCTATTAGTACTAGAGCTGTAGTCAACGCATACTTTAGAGTTTCAAATGCGTCGCAGCTGTCGTCATTGAATTTGTAGGGCTAGTTTGCTTTGAATAATGTGCTCAGAGGTCGCGAAATTTGAGAAAATCTTTTAACGAACCTTCAGTAGAAGCCAGTACGTCTTAGAAAACTTCGTAGAGCTTTTACATTTGATGGTGGAGGAAGTTTAGCTATGACATCTATCTTGGCCTCATCAACTTCCAACCCAACTTTAGATACCTTGTAGCCCAAAACAATGCTTTCAGTCACCATAAAATGACATTTTTCCCAATTTAACACAAGATTTTTTTCCTCGTATCGAGCGAGGACAACCTCCAAGTTATCTAAGCATGATTGAAAGGAATCTCCAAAGACTGAAAAATTGTCCATGAAAACTTCAACGGTCTTCTCCAAGAAGTCAGAGAAAATTGCCATCCTGCACTTTTGGAATGTTCCAGGTGCGTTGCATAGTCCAAAGGGCATGCGCCTGAACATGAACGTTCTAAAGGGGCAAGTGAATGTTATCTTTTCCTAATTTTCTGGGTCAATTAAAATTTGGTTATAGCCATAGTATCCATCAAGGAAACAATAAAATTCTTTTTCAGCCAGTCTGTCAAGCATTTGATCAATAAAGGGAAGAGGGAAGTGATCCTTCTTGGTTGCCGCGTTGAGTTTCCTATAGTCCATGAAGATGCGCCAACCCGTGACAGTCCTTGAAAGGATGAGCTCATTGTTACTATTGACTATCACTGTTGTTCCCCCTTTCTTAGGGATGCATTGAATTGGGCTTACCCAGCTGCTATCGGATATAGGGTAGATTACTCCTGCGTCCAACTGATGCGTTATTTTATTAAGTGTGGAATATGGATGATATGCGTTGATAAAATTACGTTGTGCACTCAAGTTTCCCTAGCGGAATTCAAGTGTAAATTCCTCTGAGTTTCTTGGTAAGTCCAGGGTCGATCACAGGGACTTGTGAAAATAGTTTGCATTGATAATTTTCTTATGAAAACTTTAAGGTAACGGGTAAAATAAATAAGGTGGTTAGTTTGTTGGTTGCGTTGATTGAAAATAAATGAAATAAATGCGGCGGATTTGAGAAACGAAAGTTGCGTTGATAGATGCAATAAGTATGCGATGAACGGGTTGAGAAAATCTTTAGCTAGCGTTACTTGGGAATGCGTCGGACTATGCGATCATGTTACTACCATGCACAGCAAGTCATTTTCCAATGTAAATGCGATGCTCCTAAATCTAGGACACAAGTGTTGCATGAAAAATGTCCATAGAGCTTATTCCTAAGTCTCTACTCTTGTCCTATGCGATGCAAAATGCATGAAAGCAAGGTGACCGCATACAATCATATCTTATTGCTAAGATGCATGCGATGTGTTAATAACAAATAGTGCTCATCCCTAAGCGCCTATCTCTCGTTTATGCGTTTGAATCTGGTTTTCCCAAACCTAGATTTTGACCTGACCTTCCCAAGTTTAGATCCTGTCCTTATACTACCCTCCCGAGTATCTCTAATAGACGAATGAAGCATACATAAACAAGATAATCACAAAGAATGAAGATTCCCTCGTTGTGCTAGCTAAATGCTTCTCAACCCATTCAACTAATTTAGCTACTCATGCGTCAATCACAGAGAGTGAATAGATATAGAGAAAGAAATTTCATTCTTATAAATAAGTCAAGTACAAAATGCTAATGGAAGTTAAGGTAGAGAGCCTGGTAGCAATTCCTTGCTGACTGAGGCTTTTTACACTAGGATCTCTATTCTGAACTAAAGATATTCTCACTTCCACAGAAGTTGGCCCTCTCTCTGTCTTGGAGCTTCTGGTGCTTTCCCAAGCTCGCCGGAATGATCTACCGGCACATCTTCTTCCTCGCGTCCACCTTAAAATGAAAGAAGACTATGGACAGAGACGCGAACTTGTAAAATAATGAAAATAATCGATTGCTTAACCCCTCCTCTGAAGAATGCACTTGGTATTTATAGGTCATCAAAGGTGAAAGGAGTCTTTTCTCTCCTGGCTATACAGATGGGACAGCTTTAATTCCTGACTAATGCGTCGGATAATTTTCACCGATAAAGCTGGATGTACTTATTGACCATTATAGGCTGCCAACTTAATTTGGATCTGACTGCCGTCAGCTTTCTGTCCCATCGATCTTAATTGTCCTTTCGTCCGGATGCACCCATTATGTTGCGGTGATTCTTCTTGGGTGAATGTTTGCGAGCACGATCAACACAAAGTCTTGCGGTGAAGTTATGCTCGACCAATGTATTCCTTTTATCACATTCTTTGCATTGCGTTAACACATTATTCTGCACAAAAATATAAAGATTAATTGCTCTAATGCGTTGGACGCATGCGACCACAATATTATAGAATTTATGTTTAATGGACACATCTAACATATTTCAACAATGCAATCCAACATTGTTTAAGGATTTAGCACTATGATAATGTGCATTTCTGCCCGTTATCACCAACCACTTTAAGATTTCTTTCTTGACCACTTCCTTCATTATAGGATTCAGCCTTCGTTGAGGCTCAATCGATCTATTCTTCCCTTCTTCTAGCCTGATTTTATGCATGCAGTAAGATGGGTTGATGCCACGGTTGTCAGCCAACGTCCAACCTATTGCATGCATGTGCTTTTGTAACATCTGTAAAAGAGAATGTTTGTTAGGCTAGGTAAGATTTGCGGAAATAATTACAAGTAAGGTTTTGTTTGTTCCAAGGAAAGCATATTTAAGGTGATTAGGTAACGGTTTCAGCTTTAGTTCTGATGGTTCCTCTAATGATGGACACGTTGGTTTCATCTGTTGCTCACTCAGACTTGGCAGCTCGGGTTCTTTCATGTTTTCTTCCAACGCGAGGACCTCGCAAACTTGGGTCGCTTCCTCTTCAGGAAACTCTATTCTGTTCAGTTGACATTCTTCACTATCTGGGAACTTTAATGCGTTTAACACATTAAACTTCGCTTCTTGATTGTCTACACGCGTGGTCAATTCTCCCTTATGCACGTCTATTAATACTTTCCTAGTGGCTAGAAAGCGTCGTCCAAGAATAATTGGTACATCCTTGTCTGCTTCATAGTCTAGGATGATGAAATCCACTGGGAATATGAAGTTGTCAACTTTTACCAGAACATCTTCAATCTTTCCTTCAAGGTACTTGATCGTCCTATTAGCGAGTTGAAAAGTTACAGAAATGGGTTGTACTTCAGCAATTCCCAATTTCTTGAAGATTGAGAGTGACATGAGGTTAATGCTTGCTCCCAAATCACACAACGCATGTCCCACGTCTAACCCTCCGATTAAGCACAGGACTGTGAAGCTTCCTAGGTCCTTCTGTTTCTTGGGTAGTCCATTGTTGACTAACACATTGCACTCCCGTGTTAGCACAATTACTTCCGTCTTGCTGATTCTCCTTTTCTTTGTTAAAATATCCTTAAAAAATTTGACGTATTTTGGCATTTGTTCCAAGGCTTCTACAAGTATAATATTGATGTGCAGTTGCCTCAAGAGTTTAAGAAAATGCTTAAATTGTTGTTCATCATTCTTCTTCATCAAGCGTCTAGGGAATGGTGCATTCAGCTACACCGCAGGTTTTCCCACGTTAGACGTGCTTGGCTCCGAGTGGCTTGTGGATTCAGGTGTCCTTTCTTCTTGATCTTCTAATGTCGTTGGGTGTGTGTTGAGTTCTTTTGAAGGATTATTGGCTCTTGGGTTCATGGTTCTTTCTTCAAGAGCTTTGCCACTTCGCAATGTCACCGTATGACATTGCTCTTTTCCATTGTTATTCCCCAGGGTTTTCGTATTGCTAGGCAAGACTCCAGGCTGCCGATTCTTCAACTCACTCGCATTCTACCCCACCTATATCTCCAGGTTTTTGATGGACGATGCCTGGCTTTTTAGCAATGCGTCGTTCTGGGCAATATACTCCTTTAAGAGGTTTTCAAGTGAAGATGCTAAACTCGACGCATGACCTCCTCTATTAAAGGATTATTGGTGCGGCTGCTGCATTGGCTGGAATGCAGGCGGCGGTCCTTGCCTTTGCTGCTGGTTCACCCCTGGGTGGTGTGGCTCCTGTTGATTACCTGCCCAAGAGAAATTTGGATGGTTCCTCCATCCGGGATTATATGTGTTTGAGAATGGGTTATTTTTAATAAAGCATACCGATTGCGGATTTTGTGGGCAATCAAAGTAGGTATGAGGATCTCCACAGCCCACACAACTAACCATGGGCTGTGTGAATGTTTCTACATGATTTACCTTTTTCTGGTTTGATGCGTTCCCCAGTGACATATGCTGCAAAAGGTTTGTCATAGTAGCCACTTATGCAGAGAGCGTGGCTATTGTGTTAGAGTCAATAGAATTCACATTCTGAGATCGCCTCTTCCTTTCTACTCTTGCGTCATAACTGTCATCTACCTATTCCATATTATGCTTGGCAATGCGATCCAATATTTTCTTAGCTTCATTATAAGATTTTTCCATGATACCACCAGCTGCTGCTGCGTCGGCTGCTATTTGAGATGCTCTATTTAATCTGCCATAGAAAGTCTCCATCTGGATGGTTAACGGTAATCCATGATTGGGGCAATTCTTGACTAATCCCTTAAAACGCTTCCATGCGGCACTCAAGGTTTCAGCTTCTTCCTGCTCGAAGTTCATGATCTCTCTCCACCTCCTTGCATTGGTGGTGGGTGGAAAGTATTTCTGCATGAATTTCTCCACCAACTTTTCCCAGGTTGTGATCTCACTAGGCTTCAAAGAACTTACCCATTGCTTTGCTTCGTTACGCAGAGAATATGGGAATAAAGATAGCCTGATAGCTTCTAAGGTGATTCCAGGAATCACAAATGAGTTGCACATCTCCAGGAAACATTTCATGTGGTTGTGAGGGTCTTCTCCCCGAGCACCTCTAAATTGTCCAGCTGTTTGAAGCATTTTTAATATCACAGATTTCATCTCAAATCTTGTCCCATCTGGCGTTGGATATATGATCCCTGGTGAGAAATCATACAATACAGGAGACGCATACTCCCTCATGGGATGCGTACTACTGTTTCCCATTATGATACGATTTTGCATAGCATGGGCTAGCTGTGAGCTAAGTTTTGATTCGCTTGTTCGTCCGCCATTTATTGTTCCCTGGTTTTTTGTCTGAGTAGTTGTTGCCTTAACCTACGACGACGATTAGATCGATTTCTTCGTCAGAAGGTCCTTTCAACTTCGGGGTCGTATACAAGTTTAGGAGTACTCTCTCTGCTCATAAACATTTACAAGCTTCAGCTTAGCTCGTAATTCTCCCTCAACTGAAGTGTTCCTACAAAAGATACAAGCAAAATTTTTGGTTAGTTTTGTTGCTGAATCCCCGATAACGGCACCAAAAACTTGTTCCGTTGATTTCGTGATTCGAGCTTAGGAGTGTATTGTATAAAATAATTGGAAAAATAAGTATAAATATGAATGATGCGTTGATAACGGGTTGATGCATTAGTGATGTGCAACAAGACGCATGACACTCCTCTATTGACGTTCAAGTTTTTCTAAATCAGATCCAAGTATAAATCCAACTTAGGTTCCTGGTAAGTCTAGGGTCGAACTCAGGGATTCAGATTAAAGCTAACGCAGACCTTTCGTTGTAACTGTTGTAGGGATATCCTAAGTGTATGGAGAAATGAGTTATTTACACTAAGGTGCTGTGTGTGTGTGCAAGAAGATACAAAAGAGTAGAGTAGAGAATGATGGGTCACGTGAAAATGGAGTTTGATGCGTCGATCTAAGTTGGATATACACGAACAAGAATATGATGTGAATGAGATGACTTGTTTATCTCCGTTTATGCATTAGACTCTATTCAACGATTCTCAATGCGAATATCATACAATACCTATCTCTAGGATGTATGCGTCAAACACAAGATGCAATAAAACATCAGTGCATCTATCTCTAGATGTACTAGGTATTCTAACTTGATGCTGGCTTACTTATTCTCTCGATTAGTTTAAGCTAAAGAGGCTTTTACCAATTGATTTAGTTGGCTTAAGCGTTCGAAATGAAATTTTGCATGAAGTATAGATGCATCCAATAGAAACAAGAAATACACAATGACAAAGTATGATAGATCAAATATGTGAGTTTATAAAGAAACTAATTGTCTTTACAAAACCAATGCTTAATCAGATGAAAAGATGAAAGCGATAAGTAAGATGAAATGAAATGAGTCAAGCCGCAGAGTACAATCTCTTGTCCTCTTTGGCTCAATTCTAATTGTGTACAACCACTTGTGTAAGAATTGGAAGAAGTGTCTCTCTCGAGCTCGGCTTCCTCCGCTCCTTGATCGACGATGGTGGTGGTTCTCTTCCCTCTTGTTCTTCTCAGCACCACAACACAACTTTAAAGATCTAAAACTAAGACTAAGCTAACACTGAGACTAAAACTGAGAGTTGAGAACTTGGAACTTCTAACTCTTTCATCTGGTGGGATTTCTTCTATTTATAGGCGTTGGTCTTCTCCAACTTGATGATGGGCAACATTAAATTCCATACCCTGGTCAGCCGCCTGACACTCAGATGCTTTTTAGACGTCGCCCACTGCAGGTGCCCATGCTTGCAAGTGGTGATTTGACACAAACAGCCTAAATCAATGAATCTTCCTTGCGTTAAATCCCTCCGACACATGGCCATGCATTAGACTTTGCATGCGACACTTTTCTTAATCATGTGTTAGCCTCTTATTGAGATCCTGCAATATCATGCGTTAGTGCCACAGTACTTTAGCAATAAACATTCTTTTGCATGAGTTTGATAATGTTAGAGTAATTCCATGCGTTTTCTCTAAAAATGATGAGATTTTATCATTAAAGACCCTAATTGTTCCAACTTATGAGCCACAATAACTTGTATTTCTACAAGTTATCAACCATTTATGTGGAGACATGCAAGCAGGGGTGTCCTATACAAAGAGTTTATATATGACCTGGACCACAAGATGACTAGACTCTGTATATAACGTCATTGATATTCTGTATATAACATCGTTGATACTAGAGACTTACATCTCACCTAAATGACCATAGGTGACGACCTCAATCCTGAGTGTTTTGGGAACTCCTGCTTTTGAGGGCGATCCTTTGATTAGTATAGGTGAGAGTGGCCATATTTTCAACTCAACATGCCTACCATTTTGGGGACTTGTCTGATCTGGGAGCTAGGAACTCAATCCACAAGATGGAATTCACTCCTTTCCCAAAGCAGGGATATGTAGAAAGATTGATCCCTTAAGGGCTGATTCCGAGGTTTGAACATAGTGGCCGTAGCTTCTCTTTGGAAGAGACGACTCAGTCATAGTATGTTCATTAGAGGGATCAGTGGTACTTAAGGAGACAGATGAAACTATAGGGGCATAACGGTTATTGGCCCAACTGTACTTACGAGCGATTTGTGAAGGGTTGTCGCACTGCTGATTGGTTAAGATGAACACATAATATATCTATGGTAAGGAGAGTTTGGTTGTCGGTCTTTAGTGGAGTGCCTGGTAGTTAACGGACGGTGGATCCCGTGACTAAAAAGTTTAGTCAGTTATTCACGTACTGTTGGAGCTTCGAGCTACAGGTCCATGAGGTCTCCTTGGTAGCTCAATGGATTCAGTTGAGGATCAATTCTTGGTGTTGATTTGAAAAGTTCAAACTAACAAGAGGTATTTTGATTATATGTGATATAATCGGTTTGATGTATGAGATACATCTAGTGGAGGATTGATGTAAATGAGATTTACATTAAATACCATGGAATAGAAAAAGAACAATGGTTTATATGTTTCATGAGATGAAATATTAAAATTATAGGTTATAAATATAGTATGATAAGTTGGTTATCATTTATATTTATAATAATATTAATTATTGGATAATTAATTCTTTTTCTTTAATAACCAAGTGAGTGGGTGGTTATTGGAATCATGGTAACCGTGAGTTTAAAAGGAAAATGGTTTTCCTATTTTGAAAAGAAGTTTTTACAAAAGGTTGAAATTTTTTTTTGAGATTTCTCTCGGCAAAAAGGGATCTCACGGTAGTCGTCAGGTAAATAAAGATTTACTAAATGACGGCTGGGCGAGCTAAACGATCGTGCAGTGGTGAGCTACGATCGCACAGTATTTACTAATGATCGCATAGTTTTGTTAGACAATCGCTTGCCTTAAGTAAATGATTGTGTAGTGTCTGTAGGCGACATACCAAGCTAAACGATGAGCTAAACGATCGCATAGCTTTTGCTAAACGATCGCATAGCTTTTGCTAAACGACCGCTTAGCTTTATCTAAACGATTGGGCATCGACCTATACGATAGGTCTCCGCCATCTCCCACTTGCCCAGTCGTGTACTGATGCGTTGTTTTATGCGGTGAAATAATGAAAGGTATTGCGATGATGGAAAATGCATTGTGCAACAAGTTTTCTCAGCAAAATCAAGTATAAATCCTACTGAGTTTCCTAGTAAGTCCATGGTCGAACTCAGGGACTAAGGAAAACGATATGCGGTGGTAATTTTTAAGATAACTTTGCAGTAACAAATAAATAATGATTGGTTGGTTTGTTGTTTGCGGTATAAAATGTATGCGGCAGAGTTAAGAAAAGAGTTAATATTATGGAAGATGCGATGAATATGTGGGGAACGGGTTTAGAAGGGGTTCAGCTAACACTTCTTAGGATTGCGTTCATGTTATGCGATCATTAACACACATACAATAGCAAATCATCTCTCAACGCAAATGCTAAACCTTCTAGTTTTAGAACACATGCGATATATGCGATATATGCGATAAAGTATATAGGACCTACACATAAGCCTCTATTATTGTTTATACGATGACGAATAACATACACACATACAAGGCGACCGCATAATACCATAACCTATCTCTAGGGTGCATGCGATGCATGTTAGCAAACAGAGCTTATCTCTAAGTCCCTATCTCTTGCTTATGTAGATCTAATCTTGCTCTCTCGAGTCTAGATTCTAACCTAGCTTTCTCAAGTCTCAGGTTCTTTCTTTAGACTCTCTCTCGAGTAGCTCTAAAGGGGTGTTGGGTGCAACATAAGAAAAGATAATCGCATGCAATGAAGATCCTAGGTCATGTTGGCTAAGTTCTTCTCAATCTATTAGATTTAGCTACTCATGCATGCTTTTAAGAGAGTGAATAGGTGTAGATAAGAAAGTTCCATTTTATAGATATAGAATTGAAATACAAAATAACAATGTGAAATAAGAATAAAGAGCCTGATAGCAATCTCTTGCTTCCCAAGGCTTTTATATTGTTCTTCTCTACTCTGCTCAAAACATAATCTCGCTCTCGCGAGAGTCGGCCCTCTCTTTGCTTTTTCACACCTTCTAGGTTCTCTCTTGAGCTGACCAGAGCGATCTTCTGGCATCTCTTCCCTTCTCTCGCTCTGCCTTCTAAGTAAAAGAAAAACTATGAACAAGGCTACTTCTATCTAAGGGAAAATTATCTAACTGTCGAACTCCTTCACTGAAGGTGGCCTCTAGTATTTATAGAGTTTTGGGGTGAAAGGCTTCTTCTCTTTTATGATTGCACTGATGGGATGACATTAATTCTCTATCTGATGTGCCGAATATTTGTCACCGAAAAGTTGAATGTACTTGCTACAGTAGTTCATTAATGGCTTGTCAACTTAATTCGGAATCGACCGTCATCAGCTTTTTGTCCCATCGTGATTTATTATGCTTTTCACCTGGATGCGCCCACCAAGTTAAGCCGACTTTATGCGGCAACCTTCTTGAGCAAATATTTGCGAGCGCGAATGAGCGCATAGCCTTGCGGTAACGCAGTCTTTTGATGCACTCGACCGTTGATTTCTTTGTATAACATTTTCCGCCTTGCGTCAATGCATATTCTGCATAAAAATTCATAAGTTAATTGTTTTAATGCGATGGACGCATGCGACCGCAATATTGTGAACTTAATGCTTTTTGGACACAATCTTGTATATTTTTATCAATGCAAACTTGCATTGTTTTATAACTTAGCACTGTAATAACGTGCATTTCTTCCCGTTATCATACCCCCAAATTTAAACAATGCTTGTCCTCAAGCATAAGCTAAAGATTTCCTTTAGAAAGTCGACCGCAATCTATTTTCCTAGATTTCTCAAGGATGCCTTATTCGAATCCTATACACCAAAATTTCCTTAAAAATATTTCTAAAATTTAGGGACTGCAAGTTTAACCTTCAAAAAGACTTTACTAGATTCCAGGACATCGCATGATTTTTTTTTTCAAAATTTTTTTTTCACTGGGTGTTAAATGATTTTTTATCCTTACTTATTTTAGACATTATTTTTTTTTTCTCTCTGACCTTGCGCTGATCCAAGTGCCCTGCCTTTGTTTTGGCTTGCCCCCACGCGTGTCATACGGACATCCAACTACGAGCAAGGCGCTCTTTCTCAGACTAAACTCATGCCCATTTGGCAGCGAAGATGCGGTCATTTATTTATGCATTGATCACGATGCCTACCTTCGTTTTGGCTTGACCCCACGTGTATCATGCGGACATCCAACTACGAGTAGGATCCGATTGCAACGTTTTGATTTTTTTTAAGGCCAAAAAATAGCAAGGTCAAAAATAAATACCGCACCCCCAAATTTAAAATGCGGCAATGTCCTCATTGCTAAAAGATTGAAAGAAGTCTTCTTAGGAAGTTTCATAAAGGGTCAATTTAAAAGAAAGCTAGCAGACCACTAACATCTAGAAATATTTCATGAGGTGACTGTCCTAAAATTAAGTTGACTCTAGTATGTACAAAAAGATAGAGGCATGTGTTTCATCATTGAAATCATAATTGGCAAAGAGAAATCATGCGGTGACTTACTAAATTGATCAATGTTAAATGATTGCGGTAACCAAAGAGGATGCGGTGATAAAATTTTCAAAATTAAAATGCGATGCAATAACGAAATTTGGAATAAAATCAAGGAAAGATACAACCCCCAAATTTGCGTTGTTCCCCGCATTATTTGTTGACGCATCCTACTTTGCGGCGATCTACTTCCTTTGGATTGTGGTGACGAAATAAAGTAGCTGCATCTTTGTGTAGTGCCTCCGCAATCGTTTACCTTGATCATTGCAAAGAAAAACATTGAGAGGGTCAAATGATAACCAAAAAAAAAAAAACAAAGTTTACAAAAATTTTCTCTCTTTTTTTTTTTGTTTTTTTTTTAAGCAATCAGATAGTGAAATGATAAAACTAAAAGGGAATATAGATTAGTTTATGAATTCGGGTTTTCAACGGATCCTTCACAATACTTGCGTCGTGCGTCCCTGATGAATTTGAATCGCTTGATAGCGCAAGGACCACCTACTTCTTTCCCATTCAGAGTTTCCCAGGTCCACGGAGGCGACCTTGCGATGCCAATCTTCTCTGCAATAAAATTTCACTCATTGCCCATTAACTTTGAATATGTTGGTTCTGTCGTCATTGGATAACTCGACCGCGCCATGTGGGAATACTTCTCTGACTATGAAGGGTCCAGACCAACATGACTTTAATTTCCTAGGGAAGAGTCGTAGCCGTGAATTAAATAATAAGACCTTTTTCCCGACTTGGAGGTTCTTTCCACATAATTGTTTGTTGTGCCAGCGCATTGCGCGCTCTTTGTAGATCTTTGCGTTCTCATATGTGTTAATTCTCCATGAATTAAATACTTCACAAAACTTACTTCTTCTACTGCCTTTAAGTCGAAATTAAGCTTTTTCACCACCCACAGCGCTTTATGCTCCAGCTTCAGTGGTAAATGACATGCTTTACCAAACACTAACACATATGGAGACCTGCCTATATGTGTCTTATAGGTTGTCCTTTATGCCAACAATGCATCGTCCAGCTTTGTTGCTCAATCTTTTTGCGAAGGCTTTACCACCTTCTCCAATATCAGCTTGATCTCCCGGTTGGACACTTCGGCCTGACCATTCATCTGCGGATGGTATGCGGTAGCCACTCTATGGAGGATATTATATTTGCACAGTAATTCTTTAACAGTATGATTGACAAAGTGGGTGCCTTCGTCACTTATTATGGCACGTGGAGTGCCAAAACGAGTGAAGATGTTTTTCTTCAGGAATTTGGAGACCACTGTCGCATCGCTTGCGGCGTATGCCATTGCTTCTACCCACTTGGACACGTAGTCGACGGCTAACAAAATATAGTTTTGACCATTCGATGGTGGGAATGGTCTCATGAAATCAATGCCCTAGACGTCGAACAACTCCAGTTCCAAAATGGTGTTCATGGGCATCGCATGTTTCCATGAAATATTACCCGTGCGCTGGCACCAATCACACTTCATTGTAGTCACTTGCATCCTTAAATACTGTTGGCCTATATTATCCACTTTGTAATACTTTAGTTGCAGTGCGCTGGCCTCCAAAGTGCCCACCATATGGTGAGTCATGTCATTGTGATAATATACGTTGTTGAGCAGCATCCGATACACACAGTTGTTGAATCTAGTCTGACCCCCTCTTATAAAGTTTGGCTCATCCCAAAAACAATATTTGCATTCATGCCTGAGCCGCCTCTTTTGTTGGTGGGTATAATCTTCGAGAAATTGCTCAGAAACCAGATAATTTACCACGTCTGCATACCATGGCAATTCTTCGGTCTGAAATAGTTATTTGTCGGGGAACATTGCGCTCACCTTTGACTAATTGCGGTCAAACTCGGGATTTTCTAATCTGGTTAAATGATCCGCAACTTAGTTCTCCGTCCTCTTGCGATCAATTATTTCCATATCGAATTCCTGGAGGAGGAGAACCCATCTAATCAACCTCGGCTTCACGTCCTTCTTTGTCATCAAATATTTTATCGCCGAGTGGTAAGTATGGATGAGTACTTTTGTTCCCAGCAAATATGCTCTGAGTTTCTCCAACGCAAATATTACCGCAAGCAACTCTTTTTCTGTGGTGGTGTAGTTAGTTTGAGCAGGATTCAAAGTCTTACTCGTATATGCGATGGGATGAAGCATTGTTTTTCTCTTCTGCGCCAGCACTGCTCCCATTGCATATTCGCTCGCATAGCACATCAATTCAAAGGAAGTGTCCATCTGGTGCGATCAACACGGGCACAGTCATTAGTGCGTTCTTCAAAATCATGAATGTGTTGTGGCAATTGTCATCAAAGTCAAAGTTTCTATCGGACTCCATCAACGCACTCAACGGTCGTGCTATCTTTGAAAAGTCCTTAACAAAACGTCTGTAAAATCCGACATGTCCCAAGAAACTCCTGATAGCCTTTACACTTGTTGGAGGTGGGAGCTTCTCAATTGCTTCAATTTTTGACTTGTCCACCTCCAACCCGTCCCTAGATACCTTATGCTCCAGCACAATGCCCTCCTTCACCATAAAATGGCATTTCTCCTAATTAAGCACGAGGTTTGTCTCCTCACATATTTTCAATATCTTCTCCAAGTTGTCAAGACAGACTTCGTATGTATGCCCATATACAGAGAAGTCGTCCATGAATATTTCTACAGAGTCTTCGAGATATTTTGAAAAGATGGCCATCATGCACCTTTGGAAAGTGCTCGGCACATTGCAGAAGCCGAACGACATGCGGTGAAAAGCAAATGTTCCATACTGGCAGGTGAATGTGGTCTTTTATTGATCTTCGAGAGCAATCATGATCTGATTATAACCGACATACCCATCCAAAAAGCAGTAGAAGCCATTTCCAACTAGACGATCCAGCATTTGGTCAATGAAAGGTAAAGGGAAATGATCTTTCTTCGTTGTCGCATTCAGCTTGCGGTAGTCCATGCAAATACATCATTCGATGACGGTCCTTTGCGGTATAAGCTCATTATTGTATTAGGAACTACCGTCATCCCACCTTTCTTCGGCATACACTGCATAGGGATGACCCACGTGCTGTCTGCTATCGGATAGATGATGCCCGTGTCTAACCACTTGATTATCTCCTTCTTTACGACCTCCGTCATCGCAGGGTTAAGTCTGCGTTGATGTTCGATCGATCCTTTATGGTTTTCTTCGAGACGAATTCTATGCATACAGTATGCGGGGCTAATTCCTCGAATGTCTGCGAGCGTTCAGCCAATTGCTTTTACATATTTTCTCAAAATGCTCAGCAGCGCATTTTCTTATTTTTCATTAAGTGCGGAGGAAATGATTACCAGTAGCTTCTCATTCGACCCCAGAAACGCATACTTCAAGTGGTTAGGAAGGGTCTTCAGCTCTATTATTGGTGGTTGTTTTAAGGATGGTTGTGTTGTTTTTCTTTCTTCATTCACTGTCTGCTTATCTTCTTGGGTTGCGATCATCTCATCTTCCTTGTTTGTTTTTTCTGTGATCGCATTACATGCAACATTGGATGCGATCGCATCCTTATCTTCGTTTTCATCTTCAGGCTTTTCTTCTTCATTCAAACTCTGTTCATCGTCAGATTCATTAAGGTCTTCTTCATCAGGATATTTCATGGCACGGATGATGTCAAACTTGAGCTTCTGTCCATTCACGCTCAAGGTGATCTCTCCTTTGTGCACATCAATCTAGGCATGATCGGTTGATAAAAATGGCCGTCTCAGAATGATGGGCACATCTTTGTCTGCTTCATAGTCCAAGATGATGAAGTCTACTGGCAATATAAATTTGTCGATTGTAACCAGCACGTCCTTCACCTTCCTCTCTGGATGCACAAAAAATCTATCCGCTAATTGGAGAATCACGGTCGTGGGCGCAAGTTGCCCCACATTCAGCTGTTTGAAAATTGACAAAGGCGTCAAGTTGATGCTGGCTCCAAGATCGCACAGCGCTTGCCCGATGTACAATCCTCCAATGGAGCAAGGTATAATAAAACTCCCAGGATCGCGCATCTTCGGTGGGATTATAGATTTTGATCTCTGCATCAAAGCCACCGTGGCGAACTTACCAATGCCTCTATTCTTTGTCACCATATCCTTGAGAAAATTCGCATATGTGGGCATCTCCTCAATTGCTTCAGTGAACAGAATATTAATATGCAATTGTTTTAACATATTCATGAAGCGTTGGTATTGTACCTCATCGTTTTTCTTCTTTCTGAGTCTCTGTGGGAAAGGTGGCAACTGTACTCTCACGGTCCCCTGTTCTTTTGGCTCTGAGGTCGACGCAATCTCTGGCTCTATCGCTTCTTTTTCTCCTTCTTTTTCTCGAGTCACCGCAATCTCTGGTTCCAGCGTAATGCACTGCAGTTCTGCTCGGCTCTTTCTTCTCCCCTACCACAGTCTTGCCACTCCGCAATGTCACGACTTGACATTGCTCTTTACCCGTATCCCCTGGGTTACGTGGGAGTTTTGTTGAACTCGACATGGACCCTTGCGGTCTGTTCATGAGTTCACTCGCAATTTAGCCCATCTGTAGTTCCAGGTTGCGGATAGACGTCGCCTAGTTTTAAAGCATAATTTCATTCTTCCTAATATATTTCTTAAACAAACTTTCCAAAGAGGAAGATTGCAGCATCTGCGAACTGCTGGCTTGATTACTCATCTAACCGTTATTTCACGAGAAAAATCCCTGTGGCCCTTCTTTTTGCGCCCCTGATTGGAAATTTTACTGCTGATTTTTCCACGCAAAGTTGGGGTGGTTTCTCCACCCAGGGTTGTACATGTTAGAAAATGGGTTGTTTTTTACAAAGTAGATTGACTGTGGGTTTTGTGGGCATTCCTCCATTGTGTGTCCTTCACCACAGGTAGCACACCTTGCGTCAGTCTTGTTGATTGCGTTCACTTGCCCACTATGCATTGTTGGGTTGTTGATTGCGATTCCCTGTATCAAGTTCATCATCGCAGTCATCTGACTCTAAAGTGATGTGATAGCACCATTGTTTGCGTCACTATCCTTTATTCTCAATCTTTGATCACTCTCTCTCCAGTCCTCGTGATTTTTAGAGATGCGATCAAGGATGTTTTTAGCCTCATCATACGTTTTATCTAGCAGACCTCCAGCGGCTGCCGCATTGGCAGCGGTCTGCGAAGAAGGGTTTAATCCGTGATAAAAAGATCTTTATTTGCAAGCAGTCTGGTAATCCATTGTGCGGGCAGTCTTCTACCAGTCTCTTAAACCTCACCCAAGCATCGCTGAGCGATTCGTCCATGTCCTGTTCAAAATTGGTTATTAATCTCCTTCTCCTAGAATTCTCAGTTGGTGGGAAATATTTCTTCATAAACTTCTCTACTACTTGTTCCCAGGAAGTAATCTCCCCCGGTTCGAGAGAGTACGCCCATTTTCGTGCCTGGTCACGCAACGAAAATGGGAACAAAGTTAGTCGAACTTCCCCAGTAGAGATATTCGGAAACACAAAAGTGTTGCAGATTTCTATGAAGCTCCAAAGGTGGGCATGTGGGTCCTCGCCATGCCTTCCTCCAAACTGTCCAGCAGTCTTGATCATCTGCAAAATCACTTGTTTCATTTCGAATCGCGATCCATCAAGAGCGGGCCTCATAATTCCTGGGGAGAAATCATAGAGGTTTGGCAATGCATAGTCCCGAATGGGCCTATTGCGATTGCTCGCCAATATGATAGGATTCGCCATGACATTATTTTCATTTGATGCTCCGTTTCCAGGTTGTTCCGCCATGTTGTCTTTATCTAGTTGTTGTTGTTGTCGGTTATCTCTCAATCTTCGTCAGAACGTTCTTTCAATCTCTGGGTCGTAATTCGCCAAAGATTGAAAGCTGCAAAGAAATCAGAAAAATTACTCTTAGCACACTGAATTGCTGAAGTCCCCGGCAACGGCGCCAAAAACTTGATGCGTTATTTTATGTGGTGAAATAATGAAAGGTATTGCGGTGATGGAAAATGTGTTATGCAATAAGTTTTCTCAGCAGAATCCAAGTATAAATCATACTGAGTATCCTGGTAAGTCCAGGGTCGAACTCAGGGACTAAGGAAAACGATATGTGGTGGTAATTCTTAAAATAACTTTGCGGTAACAAGAAACATGAAACATGAGGTCATGGCCACAACTCGTGAGATCATGGCATCATTACAGGAGATGTTCGGACAACCGTCATCGTCTGTTAGACATGAAGCTATCAAATATATGTATGTGACACGTATAAGGGGTGGGACCAATGTAAGAGAACACGTTCTCGACATGATGGTCCATTTTAACATCACAGAGGCTTACAGGGCTATGATAGACGAAACAAGTCAAGTGAGCATGATACTAGAATCTCTTCCTGAGAGCTATCTGCCATTCAGGACAAATGCTATCATGTACAAAATCACTTATAACTTAACAACGTTGTTGAATGAATTGCAAACTTATCAATCGATGATGAAACTCAAGAAAAAAGAAATAAATGTTATTTATCAACTGAAAAAGTTTTACAAAGGGTCTATTCTGGTATGAAACCCGTTGATGATAAGAAAAATGGTCCTTCTTCTTCTTCTATGGATAAAATCGTACAGATGAAAAAGAAAGGAAAAGGAAAAAGAAAACCGCTGCGAAGAAAAACAAAAACAAAAACAAAACTCCCAAAAAAAAATGTTTACATTGTGGAGAGGTTGTGCATTGGAAGCGTAATTGCCCAAAATATCTGGCTGAAAAGAAAGCAGAAAAGAATAAACAAGATAAATATGATTTACTAGTTGTTGAAACATGTATAGTGGAAAATTCTCACCTTACCTGGATATTAGATTCAGGCGCCGCTAAACGTATTTGTACTTTTCTACTGGAAACTAGTTCTTGGAGAAGACTTTTTGAATATGAGATGACTTTGAAGGTGGGCACAAGTGAAGTCATTTCAGCTGATGTAGTGGAAGATGTAAAGTTGTTTTTTTGGAGATTCTTTTATCTTACTCAAGAATGTGTTCTTTTACCTAAGAAATCTTATATCCATTTCTTGTCTTTTAGAGAATATGTACAGTGTATCTTTTGAATGTAATGAAGTGTTTTTTTATTCAAGAGGTGTTTATATTTGTTCTGGTAGACTTGCAAATAACTTATACATATTACAACCAATGGAAGCAAAAGCTATTTTAAATATAGAGATGTTTAAAATAGTTGAAACTCATAATAAAAAGCGGAAAATTTCTCCTAATGCCTATCTTTGGCACCTCAGGCTTGGTCACATTAATCTCAACAGGATTGAGGATTGGTAAAAAAATGGTCATCTAAATCAATTAGAAGATAGTTTCCTACCTCCATGTGAATCATGTCTTGAGGGAAAAATGACGAAAATATCTTTTTCTGACAAAGGTCTTCGTGCTAAAGAACCTCTTGAACTTATACATTCAGACCTTTGTGGTCTGATGAATGTTAAAGCTCGAGGAGGATATCAGTACTTCGTCAGTTTTATTGATGATTACACTCGATATGGCTATATTTACTTAATCAGTCATAAGTCTGAAACTCTTGAAAAGTTCAAAGAATTTAAGGCTGAGACTGAAAATCAGTTAAGTAAAAGAATTAAGGGGTTTGTATGATAAAGTGTTTGTATCAACAAATGTTAAAAATCATTCAATATGGCTATACTTTTATGATCCCCAAGAAGATAAAGTGTTTGTATCAACAAATGCAACTTTCTTAGAAGAGGATCATATTAAAAATCATCTACCTCGCAGTAAACTAATATTGCAAGAACTGTTTAAAGATACTACGGAAAAATCAACAAGAGTTGTTGATCAAGCTGGTACATCAACAACAGTTGTTGTCCCGTCACGTCCATCCCAAAAGTTGGGAATGCCTCGTCATAGTGGGAGGGTTATTCAACAACCTGAACGCTACATGGTTTTAATGGAAACTTAAAACATCATACAAGATGATGGTTTAGAGGATCCATTAACCTTTTAAAAGGCAATGGAAGATGTTGACAGGGAACAATGGATAAAAGCCATGGATGATGAAATGGAGTCTATGTACTTCAACTCAGTATGGGAACTTGTAGATCAACCACAAGATGTTATATCTATAGGTTGTAAATGGATCTACAAGAGAAAACGAGACCAAACTGGCAAGGTACAGACCTATAAAGCCAGGCTCGTGGTAAAGGGTTTTACCCAAAGAGAAGGAGTTGATTATGAATAAACTTTTTCTCCTATTGCCATGATTAAATCAATAAGAATACTTCTGGCGATTGCCACATATTATGACTATGACATATGGAAAATGGATGTCAAGACAGCTTTTTTGAATGGCTATCTTGATGAAAGATTTTTATGTCTCAACCAGAGGGATTCATCGAAACAGGATAGGAACAGAAAGTCTGTAAGCTTAATCGATCCATTTATGGATTGAAACAAGCGTCCAAATCCTAGAATATAAGATTTGACACTGCGATCAAATCTTATGGCTTTGAGCAGAATGTTGATGAACTTTGTGTATACAAGAAGATAGTCAACAAAACTATAGTATTCTTAATTCTATACGTTGATGATATCTTGCTCATTGGGTATGAGACAAGTTTTCTTGCTAATGTAAAGAGATGGTTAGCATTTCAGTTCCAAATGAAGGATTTGGGTGATGCTCAGTATGTTCTAGGAATACAGATCTTTCGAGACCAAAAGAATCGAATATTAGCACTGTCTTAAGCATCTTATATTGACAAGATGTTGTCAAGGTATAATATGCAAAATTTCAAGAAATCTTTATTACCTTTCAAGCATGGAATTCATTTGTCGAAGGAACAATATCCTAAGACACCTCAAGAGGTTGAGGAGATGAACATAATTCCATATGCTTCTGTAGTTGGGAGTTTGATGTACGTTATATTGTGTACATGTCCCGACATATGTTTTGCAATTGGAATCGTCAGCAGGTTCCAATCTAATCCTGGACACGGTCATTGGACCATTGTAAAAAAATATCCTCAAGTTTCTTAGAAGAACGGGGGACTATATACTTGTGTATGGACCTAAAGATTTGATACTTAAGGGATACACTGATTCTGATTTTCAGACTGACGTAGATTCCAGGAAATCTACCTCAGGATCAGTTTTCACTCTTAACGAAGGAGCTATAGTTTGGAGAAGCATCAAGCAAAGTTGTATCGCGGACTCTACCATGGAAGTGGAATACGTGGCTGCATGTGAAGCTTCTAAGCAAGCAGTATGGCTATGCAAATTCTTAGCTGATTTGGAAGTTGTTCCAAATATGCACCTGGCTATCACACTGTCTTATGACAACAATGGTGCAGTTGCTAACTCAAAGGAACCCAGGAGTCACAAGCGTGGAAAACACATTGAACGAAATTACCATCTCATCCGGGAGATCGTACACAGAGAAGATGTGCTCGTCACAAAGATAACCTCTAAAGACAACCTTATTGATCCATTCACAAGGGCCCTCTCGGCTAAAGTTTTCGAGGACCACCTTGTTGGACTAGGACTCCGAGTAGTGTAATCTAGGGCAAGTGGGAGAATGTCTATGGTATTGTAGATGCCCTAGTTTATTGTATTTTTCCCATTATGTATCTCAACATTATATTGTATATATTTGTTCTCACTGGAGTTTTAGTCCAAGTGGGAGATTGTTGGGAATGTCTTAGAACTCGCAGTTCGTGTTAAACATTCTATTTTATCAATAATAATGACTTTTGATTTTGCATCTTATTATAAAAATCCAATAAACGCATCCTTGGCTATAGTCTGAATGCTGTAACTTTATGTAGTGACATAATTAGGATCAAGTTGACAATATATAGCCTAAATGGTCTAATAAGTATATGGATGAAATTGGGTATCTCATCCTGGTAACACTATTGGATGTGGCCCACTCTGTAGTTGTTACAAGAAATTGTAATGTGCTACAAACGATGTGATCCATAAATCGTTCATGTTGAGACATGAGAGTGGGGGCATCCTATGCAATGAGTTTTCATATAGACTGGACCACAAAAATAGTCACTTTTCTTTAACGACCGTTTACTGTTAAAACTGACTATTTCATTTATTATATAACCTAGGTTAATTTGATCTTAATCCTGACCTAGTTATGAACTCCTGTTTGTTCGGGATTATCCTTTGATCTGCAAACGGTGAGAGTAGTCCAATAGCACTAGTCAATAAGCTTACCATTTTTTGGATAAGACCGGATGAATAGCTGGGGACATAGCCTTGCAAGATGGAATTCACTCCTGCCCTATTTAGAGTTAGCAGATAGGTTGTTCTCTTAAGTACTGACTCCAAGTCTTGAACAAACGGGGTCCTGCCTTCTCATGATAGAGAATGGATTTGATTCATAGAGATTATGAATCAGAATTTTTCATTGGAGGATCAGTAGGAACTTAAGGAACAAGATGTAGTCACAGGGGTAAAACGGTATTTTTGACCTAGCTATGATTACGAATAATCTGTGAAGGATCGACTTACTGATTATGGTTATTAATTGGACATAATATATCTACAGTGAGGGGAGTTCAACTATGGACTATAGTGGAGTGTCCCATTAGTTAACGAATGGGGGTTAGCCGATTAATCTTAAATCGTTGTACCCATGATCTGTAGGTCCGTGATATCAAGTAGGGGAGGTTTTGATATAGACTACTGTTGTACACACATTTTCTTGGAGATTTCAAGGTATGATTTGAAAACCCATTTTTCAGAAGAGCATGTTTAGTTTTTGCCAAAATTAGTGAATTTAAATGCTTATAGATCCTTGATACTTCTGTTGCATGTTATTTAACTCTTTCAATTTTTTGTATTGTTGTCTATTATGTTTTAATAACCCTAAATCCAATAAACTAATATCCAAGATTATCTTATGATTCTTGAATTGTATGTGGAGACATACATGGATCAATGTTCAAGATATAGCCTAAAGGGTCTATAGTAAAGGGATAAGGCTAGATACCTTATCCTGGTAACACTATGGATACAAACAAATTTGTATTTGATACAAATGTAATGATCCAACTATTGGGGTTTATGCCCTAAATCTCGTAGGGTCCTGTAGTTTGTAATTGTATTGTACAAACATTTTATTTATTTAATAAAATATGAGATATTTTATTTGACATTCAGTAGCATTAAACCCATAAATCAATAAACTAACATTCAAGGTTATCATTTGTAACTTAAACATGTATGTAGATGCATACCGGTGGATCATGTTTAAGTGATAACCTAAATGGTCTATAGTAGACAGATAAGGTTGGATACCTTATCCTAATGACACTACGAATACGACCCGCTTTGTAGATGTTACAATTGTTGTAAAGTGCTACAAATGATCTGACACTGATCATTCATTTGGAGACATGTAAGCGGGGGTGTTCTATACAAAGGAGTTTGTATAAAACCGGACCACGAAATGACTAGTCTCATTATATAACGCCGTTCATAATTGAAATTTAAATTTCACTAGGATGACCATAGGTGACATGACTTGAATCCTAAGTGAGTTGTGAACTCCTGTCTATCAAGATGATCCTTTGATTTGTATGGTTGATAGTGATCAGATCGTCGACTCAATAAGTCTACCGTTTTGGGGATTCGTCTAATTGGGGAGTTGGTAACATAGCTACAAAAGATGCAATTCACTTCTTCCTCGATGTCAAGGTAAGTAGATAGATTGCTCCCTTAAGGGCTGATTCTGGGGCTTGAACAATGTGTTGTCACACCATCTCTTAGCCGAGAAAGTTTTGTTCATAGTTGGACTATGACTTATTGTTCATTAGAATGATCTGTGGTACTTAAGGAGTTAGATGTTACTACAGGGACAAAATGGTAATTTTAGTCTAGCTATACTTACGAGCAATTTATGAAGGATCATCACACTATTGATGATCATATCCAATGGATACAAAAATATATCTGTAGTGCGAAGAGTTTAGTTGTCAGTCTTTAATGAAGTACCCGACAGTTAATGGATGTTGAATAATTAAATTAAAGAATTAATTATTCAAATACCATTGGAGCTTCAATCCACAGTTCCATGAGGTCTCTTCTATAGCTCAACAAGGATTTAATGAGAATCAGTTTTGAATTAATTTGAATTGTTCAAATTAAATGGGGAAATTAATTATATGTGAATTTTTAAAGGAAGGGAAATAACTTCCCTCCCCTTAATTCTCTCTTTAATCTTATGGTCAAGGTGAGAGTTGGGGAATGATACTGTTTTCTTCTTCTTCTTGTTTTTTACAAAAAACGGAAAAAATGGTTCTCTAAGAAAAAAAAACACTCTAAAAATCTCTAAGACTTTCTCTTCTCTCAATTCCTCTCAATCTCCCTCTCTCCCAAAATTCCAAGAGCCCACACAACTCCTTGGATTTTCATTCTAAAGAGTACAGAGGAAACACTTTTGGTGGTGGCCATTAGGGTTTCGAGTTCGTGGCAGTACATGGCCATTTTGGATAAAAGGAAATACGTGAAGAAAAGGTTCTTCAAAGGTAAGTCTCTTCTCTAATCCTTTTCTCAATTTTTATTGCATGCTTTAAATTTAATTGAATTGCATAATTGTTTCTGTAATTTGTGTTTTGTGGAAGACCGAAAATTGGGACGATCCACGTTTCCGCTCAAGACCTTCACAAGTTCCTTCACCAAAGCGTTCGTGTAGGTGACATGCGAGTGGGGGTATCCTATGCAATGAGTTTTCATAAGACTGGACCGCGAAATATAACCACTGGATGTAACACCATTGACTAGTTAGGTTTCTATTTCAATAGGATGACCTAGGCGAATTAGTCTTAATCCTGAGTATATTATAAACTCCTGTTCACGAGGGATTTGTTGGGGTTGATGCCCTAAAGTCTCGTGTCCTGTAGTTTAACTAGGTTAAAGAATTTGAGCGGTTTGTCTCGGATCGTTGAAGCCCATGATCTGTAGGTCTATTGGGTCTCCTTGCTAGCTCAATTCAGAAAAAATTGAAGAACTAGGTGAAGTGAGAATTTGAAATGTTCAAATTCGGCCTTTAGGGAAAATTGTATTTTATATGAGATATAATTTACGTTTATATAATTAATTATTTTTTGAGAATACATTTTGAATAAAATATTAGCATCAAAGTGTTTTAAAAATTGATTGATGTGATTAATCAAACTTAGGTGTCAAAGTTAATTTAATATGTGATATTAAATTTTTTATTTTATTAAATAATTTCTAAAATATGAAAAATATATTTCATATTTTTTGTTAAAAAATGTTTTATTATAATTTTATTTTAATAAAAAATTAGTCAGTGAAAAAATCCAATTGTTAGATTTTTCATTAACATGGATTATGAAGTGTTTCATGCTAAACTTGACAACTAGTTTTAACATGCAAATGGAGTTTGAGGTAAAGGTCATGCAAGAAGAGTCTTTGCAGGTGTTTTGGTTATAAATAGTTTTTTATATCAAAAACTAAAAACTATTACTTCTTTGACTTTTGACAATTATTCTTTCATAAACTCTCTTTGACTCTCCAAATTAATTAGTGAAATTTCCTATCTTTCACTAAAGATTCGGTCCCACAATCGTGTTCTTCAACCACAAAATAGCGAGAAGTTACCGTTGGTGGTGCCGATTGTTCACGAAGACGAAGATACTTGTGGAAACTACAAAGTTGTATTTCTTACTCTCTTTCCATGCTTAATCCTTGTTTATTTAATGTTATTAGAACATTATTGATCCATTGCTTCCGTTGTGCATGCTTCTATTTATCCATCAATTGGTATCAGAGCATGCTTATAACTTCTATTGCATTGGTGGGTGTTATTCATGCGATGAATGCTTTGTGGGCTTAAAATGGATACATTACGGTTTTTTGGCATTTGTTTTCTCATTAATTTGTTGTTAAAATTGTAATTGCTCACATTTGTTGTTGAAATTGTAATTGCTCACATTTATATGGGTTTTCATGTGTCGTAAAGGGTCTATATTTTTATAGGGTCATTAGAGTCCAATTAGGCCTTCTTTTGTTCAAAAGAACAGGTCGAACTCAAGCTAGCCAAGAGAATTGGAGAAGAAAACCTCACAGACCCGGAAACATGCTTCCAAACCCGTTTTGACCCGACGATCCGACCCATGTGCCTTCACGACCCACGTAGTGCAGCCTAATGCGTGAAGCAGCTCCAAACCCGACTCCGACTCGTCCGCTGACCTAACCCGATTTGTGGCTCTCGTGCATGCGCTTGCTCACTCCGCCCAACCCACTTCGCATCCCGGTTGCTCGCCTGCTCACTCCGCCCGACCCACTCGCAACCCGGTTGCACGCCTCCAGCCATACCTACTCCAGCTCGTTAACAGGTCTGGTTTGACCAGTTTTGACCGATTTTTGGCGGTTTTTGGAGCTTTTGAGCCGGTTCGGGTTGGTTCAAAACGTTTGAGGCCGGTTCGACGAAACTGCTTGTTGAATTATGTAATAATTTAGTTGTTTGTTTGTTTTAATGCCAAAACCGGTCCACTTTAATTTTTTTTAATTATTATACATGTGATGTATGATATTGTTTTTAATATGTGTGCATAAAGTATGCCATATAGTTTAAAAACCCCACTATAGGATAAGTATGTAGCATGCATTTATTATATGTTATAAGTGTTATAATGTATATAGTATGCATGCTTAGATTTTCATAATTTAATATAAGTATTATATTAAAGCATGATTTTTTTTAAGGAAGCGTGTTATAGATGAATGTTCTAGGGTTTTATAATTGTTATAAAATAACCTAAACTTTTAAAACCTATAACAAAGATAAATTGCATGCTCACCTAGGGTTAATCGGTACGATTCAATCATTTTTTAAGAGTTAAAATAGATCGATTACTTGTAAAACAAGAGTTGTTTACTTACCCCGAAAAATTTTGTCTAAGGTTGAGGGTACTTAAGTTGACAGTTTACAGAACACCTCCTATCTAGAGATCAAACTGGTGTCTAAGTCAATAACCCTAGTTTTATGAGCATGCATGAGTGGTGTAAGGTAATAAAATTGGTTTATCACTTAGACATCATAGGTTAATTCTCAATATAAGAGTTATACTAGGAAAAATTACCTAGACTTAGGTTGTATAATATTAGCCGGTTAATAAACAAGTCAGCACCCAATTTTTATAAAATACAACACTTCATGGGAGATTAATAATATATGAGATATATTATTTCTAGCTCTCAAGTGAACAGGGTCTTGAATTGCACGAACTGAACCGCCCAACACCCGAACCGGCCAAGAACTGCTCGAACCAACTGAATCGGGTAGGAACTAACCAAGCAACGAACCAAACCACACGCAAGCCGATTTGTTCTTTCTGTCTCGCAGTGTTGCAACGTTGTGACCTAGTGTTGCAACGCTATGGATAGAACACTCTATTTTCCTAATCGCAGTGTTGCAACGCTATTGTATAGTAGCCATTGTACAGTTGCAATCTCCTTTGATTCTTCTCCGATTTTTGCCTTGTTTTCTCTAGAAATTCACCAGAACAACCACAAACGACTCAATACAGAACAAATACAGAATCTATAACACAAATTATGCCTAAAACATGGATTCTTACAAATCAAATTTAAAAATTAAAAGTTGTAAAGACTAAAATCCAATCCCAAAATTATCCAAAATTGTAAACCAAACATTCCATACATTCATCAATCATGAATTAAATACATAATGCAAAAACCCACCAAGAATCTGTTAAAATTAATTCTGAAAAATTGAAAAAACTGAGACCAAACCTGACTCTGATACCAATTGAAGGAATTAGTGAAGGTCCCAAATCCCAATTTTTATAAAACATATAGTTTTACAGAATAACCAGAAAAATTGTGCATTAAATCAAAATTACACCATACATTTAGAAATTAAGAAAAATATTAGGAACTTACCCTAGATCAATCTTCTTCACGTGAATCCTTTTCTCCAAAATTGTCACGAGCTGCAACGATCTCAAAACCCTAATTAGCCACCACCAATCAGAATCTTTTGTATTCTCTTTAGGGGAAGAGAATCTACAAAGGTGTGGACTTTGCAGTATTTTGGGTGAGGGTGTGAGATTGAGAGAAGAAGAGGGTGAGATCCAGAGAGATTTTTCTCAAAAAACTTATGTGTAATCTTTTGTAATACTGAAGAGCAATAAGAGAAAACCTAACCTTATGCACATTCACCCACACACCCACATAGTAGATAAAAAAAAAAGGGAGGAATTTACAACTCCCTCCCAAAATATTTTTCAAAAATAAATTAATTAAAAAAAACTTATTTTAATAAAATAATATATATTTATATGATAACCACTTTATCATATAATATAATTTAAAATATATGTTATATCAAATATAAAGTATAACCTATAGTTCAATATTGTATCAAATACAATATACCCTACAGTTTTCATTCTCTCATTAATGCACGGTATTTAATATAAATCTCATTTATATTAAATTTAATTATATGAATCCAATTCACATAATTAATATCTGAATCAATATTTATTTCCTTTCAAATAAACTTTATATTATAATGTATCATATACATTATAGTAATTATATCATATATAATTAAATATAATTAATTATATCACATATAATTAATTCCCTCAATTCATTTGAACAATTCAAATTAATCCAAAATTGATTCTTATTTAATTTCTGTTGAGCTACAGAGGGGATCTCATGGACCTGTAACTTGAAGCTTCAATAGTACATGAATAATTAATTAAACTCTTTTAATTAAATTATTCAACATCCATTAACTGTCGAACACTCCACTAAAGACTGATAGCTGCACTTTTCGCACTACAAATATATTTCTGTGTCCATTGGATATAACCAATCAACAATGCGATGACCCTTCACAAATTGCTTGTAAGTACAACTAGGCCAAAATTACCTTTTTTCCCCTGTAGCTACATCTAACTTCTTACGTACCACTAGTCCCTCTAATGAACAATAAGTCATTGTCCAACTATGACCAAACCCGGAGTCAGTCCTTAAGGGAGCCATTTATTTACTTACCCCGACCTCGGGGAAGGAGTGAATTTCGTCTCGTGTAGTTGTGTTCTCTGCTTCCCAATAACACGAATCCCCAAAATGGTAAGCTTATTGAATTGGCGATCTGGCCACTCTCACTAATATAAATCAAAGGATTGCCTTCATAGGCAAGAGTTCACAACTCATTTAAGATTCAGGTCATGTCACCTATAGTCATCCTGGTGAAATGTAAGTTTCCATTATTAACGGTGTTATATAATGAGACTATTCATTCGTGGTCCGGTCTTATACAAACTCCTTTATATAGGACACCCCCACTCACATGTCTCTAAATGAATGATCAAGATCAGATCATTTGTAGCACTTTATAACAATTGTAACATCTACAAAGCAGGTCGTATTCATAGTGTCACCAGAATAAGGTACCCAACCTTATCTATCTACTACAGACCATTTAGATTATCACTTAAACATGATCCACTCATATGTCTTTACATACATGTTTAAGCTATAATTAATAACCTTGGGTGTTAATTTATTGGTTTGTGGGTATAATGCTACTAAATGTCAAATAAAATATCTTATATTTTCTTAAACAAATAAAATATTTGTACAATACAATTACAAACTACATGACCCTACAAGATTTAGGGCATCAACTTCAACAGTTTAAAGGTCAATAGATTCTCAAAGCGATCATTAGGTATGACGACCTGAGTTTCTATCAAACCAACGTATCGGTCAGGCTATTGAATAACCCTCTCACCATATCGAAGCACTCTCAACTCTTGAGAAGGATGTGATGGACCAATTTTATCAACAACTCTTGTTGAAGAACTAGCCTGATCAATAACTTTTTTTTTTTTTTATCTATATGTAGTTTCTTTGGTCATTTCACTCAATACTAGCCTACTGCGAGGTTGATGATTCTTTATATGGTCTTCTTCTAAGAATATAGAATTTGTTGACATAAATACTTTATCATCTTGAGGATTATAAAATTGACCACCTTTTGTTTCATTAGGTTATCCTACAAATAGGCATACTTTTTAAAACCATTCCAGTTTTTTTAGGTTCTGCATCAATACATGTGTCGAGCATCCTCAAATTCTGAAGTGACTACATAACTCATATGGTGTTTCTGAAACACTTTTTGAGGGAACTATGTTCAAAATATATATTGTATTCTATACTGCATTTTCCTAAAATGAATTAGGCAGTTGAGCATAACTCCTCGTTGAATGAACCGTCTAATAGGGTTCTATTTCTCCTTTCTGCTACACCATTTTATTGAGGTGTATCAGGTATTGTGAGTTGAGGTTGAATTCTATGTTCTATTAAATAGTCCTGGAATTTTAAGTCCAAAGACTCTCCATCTCGATCTGATCATGGTGTTTTAATCTGTTTACCTAATTGGTTCTCAACCTCTGCCTTGTATTCCTTGAACTTTTCAAGGGTTTCAAACTTATGATGCATTAGGTAAATATAGCCATATCTAGAATAATCATCAATGAAACTGATGAAATATTCATACCCTCCTTGTGCTTTAACATTCATCGAACCATGGAGATCTAAATGCACGAGTTGTAAGGTTATTTGGCTCTAAGACCTTTTTCCATAAAAGATTTTTTGGTCATCTTACCCTCAAGATAGAACTCACACGATGGTAGAGAGTTGCCTTCTAACTGATTTAGGAGTACACTCTCAACCAATCTCCCAATCCTATTGAGATTAATGTGGCCAAGTCTTAAGTGCCAAAGATAGGCATTAGGAGAATTTTTTCGACTCTTATTTTGGGCTTCAACTGTTTTTAGTTAAAGTGGTAAAATGAAAGGGGGGGGAGGAGGGATTGGTGTGGATTGGAATAGGTAATGCATAAAAGAAAATAAAATGCAAGAAAAGTAAAGATAGAAATCCAATCAATCGAGATGTCCTAGCTCAGAGGAATGGATTCACCCATTGCAATTAAGATCATTGAACCATAACGTATAACTTAAACTCCTTACTTATGTCTAGCCAAATTAATTAGAACCCTAATTAATCGTCCTTATTGTACAATTAACTAGCATGAGAAGACGAACCCGCTCTAATCACATTATTATACAATTAACTAGCATGAGAAGATGAACTCGTTCAATACGATTTTCACATCAAGATTGATTAAAGCATTATCTAGTGCGGTTAACTTAAAACACATTAGTCTAATATCTTGCTTCCTATGGTTCACTGCCTTAATCAAGGTTAAATCTAAGCATGGAACTACATAAACAAGTATTGATTGTCAATCAAATACATGGAAATGCAGTACGTAATCAATAAATTTAGAGTGAGAATCCATAAGAAAGATCATATACATCATAAATTAAGAATCTCCCAAAATAACATTGAGTTCCTCCAAATCCCTAAGCTAGGAAACCAAAATCTTACCTTCCCATGGAGAATGAGAAGCTACAACCAAAATTTGCTCGATTAATTACAAAATGAACACCCAAATAAGAAAATGGAATGAAAAAGAGAGGGAAAGAGGGCTGGAAGACCAAGTGTGGGTGATTATTACATCCTACTATGCCCTAAAACTGAAAGAATCTTATATATTGTAGTCGACACTACGATGCCTCACGCGCGTCCGTCAATAATTGGAGCATTGCAACGCTACATATTGTTAGGGTTCATGCCCTAAATCTTGTAGGGTTTTATAGTTTGTAAATGTATTGAGCAAACTCATCATTTATTTAATAAAATATATGATATTTTATTCAAATTCATTGTCTATTTAATAAAATGTATGATATTTCATTCATATTTTAGTTGCATTAACCACAAAACAATAAACTAACATCCAATGTTATCTTGTAACTTAAACATGTATGTAGAAACATACAGCTGGATCATGTTTAAGTGATAACCTAAATGGTCTGTAGTAGATGGATAAGGTTAGGTACCTTATCCTGGTGACACTACGAGTATGGTCGATTTTGTAGGTATTATAATTGTTGTAAAGTGCTACAAATGATCTGATCCTGATCATTCATGTATAAACATGTGAGTGGAGATATTCTATACAAAGGAGATTGTATAAGACTGGATCACGAAATGTTTAGTCTCATTATATAACGTCATTCATAATAGAGACTTTCATTTCACCAGGATGACCATAAGTAACATGACCTGAATTCTAAGTAAGTTGTGAACTCCTGTCTATGAGGGTGGTCCTTTGATTTGTATAGGTGAGAGTGGCCAGATCGCCGACTCAACAAGCCTACTATTTTAAGGATTCATCTGATTGGGAAGTTGGGAATTCAGATACACAAGATGGATCTATAAGGATAAGATTTGCAATAAAAAAATGAAATATGATTACATATCAATGAAGCACATTTTTAAAATGATTCTAAACCTATTCATGCATGATTAAGTTCAAAGCCCTACTAATTAAGCTTGCAAAACTCGGAATGATTTTATAGGGCCCTCAATTCGTTATCCTCCAACTCTAGCTCAAAGGTTCAAAAGCCAAGCTTCCTAGACTCAACAATGCAATCACACACTTAAGAAAACCAAACTTTTATTCTATTTATTTTTTTCATTTTTTTACTTTAAAAAAAAAGGGGAAACTTATCTAGACACGTCACCTTCGTTTTGGCTTGTCCACACAGGTTACGTGAAAGACATCCAACTACAAGCAACGTCTCCTAATAAGGTGTCGAAGCTTACTCATTCCTCGGGGTACTTTAGCTTAGAGAGAAACTACAGGTGTCATAGCTGCCCCAAGTTAATCATAACCTCAAGAAATAGGAGTAATCCCCTTCAAAAATAATATAAAAACTTGCTTTTACTTTACAACATGTTTTGCTTTTTACAAACTTTCTTCTACTGTACAACATGCTTGGCTTTTATAATACAAAACAAGAGTTTGGAAAAAACTTAGGCATGCATTACTAGGTTGAGCTTTCAGTCACTTAACACCTATCATCTAGGCTGCCTTAAATTGATCTTCTTTTTCTTTAGGGTAGAGGGAAAAAGCCTACAAAAGAAAAACAAGAAGTTAAACTAGAAAGCAGTAAAGGAAAGCAATAAATTTTTCATCTGGATCCCTCCAGGAAGGGCAAATTTTTAACATTGATCGCTCGACATGACCTGTCCCCTGTCAAGATACAAAGAAATTCTCATATTTCTCTTGTTTTTAGCTAAAGCAGTGGGAGATATGAAGTTATTTATAGGAGATAAGTACATTTATTTGAAAAATGTATATTATATTCCTTCTATGAAAAGGAATCTAATATCTATCTCTTGTTTGATAGAACAAAATTATAATGTTTATTTAAAAAATGATGAAGTGTTCGTCAATAAAAGAAGTAAACATGTTTCCTCTACAAAATTAGAAAATAACTTGTATATGTTAAAACTAAGGTCAAAGCCGTTTTGAACATAGAGATGTTTAAAACTACTAGGACTCGTAAGAAAAGGAAGATTTCTCCAAATGCCTATCTTTGGTACTTGAGACTAGGTCACATAAATCTCAACAGAATTGAAAGATTGGTTAAGAGCGGTCATCTAAATAAGTTGGAAGATAGTTCATTACTACCATGTGAGTCCTATCTCGAGGGTAAAATGACAAAAAGATCTTTTTCTGGAAAAGGTCTTAGAGCCAAAGAACCCCTAGAGCTTATTCACTCAGACCTTTGTGGGCCTCTAAATGGTAGAGCGAGAGGAGGGTATGAATATTTCATTAGTTTTATAGATAATTATTCCAGGTATGGGCTTATTTACCTAATGCACCAAAAGTCTGAAACATTTGAAAAGTTCAAAGAGTATAAGGCTGAGGTTGAAAACCAATTAGGACTTAGATCGGATCGAGGTGGTGAGTATATGGACTTAGAATTCCAGAACTATTTGATAGAATTGTTGGATTTTATGTCCTAAAACTCATAGTTTGTAAATTGATAAACATATTCTGTTTTGTTTTTTTATAAAATTGTTATTGAAATTGTAATCTTGAATCCAATAAACTAAGGTCCTGAGACTATTTAATGTAGTTTGAACTTTATCTAATGACATAAATGTGCATCAAGTTCAAATGTATAGCCAAAATTTTCTATAGTATATGAATAAGGTTGGGCGCCTTATTCTGGGGACACTATGGATACGGTCCATTTTATAGTTAGTACAAACGATGTGATCCTAAATCGTTCATGTGGAGACATGAAAGTGGAGGCATCCTATGTAAAGAGTTTACATAAGACTGAACCATGAAATAGTCACTTTTTACGTTCTAAACGTCGTTTATGTATAAAATTGACTATTTCGTTAATTGATGACCTAGGTAACTTAATCTTAATCTTGAGCTAACTATGAACTTCTGTTCACTCGGAATTATCCTTAGATCTGCATAGGTGAGGGCAGCTCATTATCTCTAGCCAATAAGCCTCCCATTTCAGGGATAAGATTAGGTGGATAGCTAGGAACATAGGGTGTAAGATGGAATTCACTCTTACCCATTATAGGGATAGTAGATAGGTTGTTCCCTTTAGTACTAAATCCAGGTCTTGAACAAGGGGCCCCACCCTCTCCTTGGCCTGAGAGGAGTTCGGTTTATAAGTTGGACCTTAAACCAATTGTTCATTAGAGGATCAATGGAACTTAAGGAACAAGATGTAGTCTTGGGGGTAAAACGGTTTTTATGACCCAGTCGAGATTACGAACAATCTGTGAAGGATTAGCTTACTAATCATGGTTATATCAAATGGACACAAATATATCTATAGTGAGGGGAGTGCAACTACGAGACTATAGTGGAATGACCCGTTAGTTAACGAATGTTGATTAGCTCCGTCTAAAAGAGTTTTAGCCAGCTAATCTCGGATCGTTGGAGCTCATGATCTATAGGTCCATTAGGTTCCCCTACTAGCTCATATGGAATAAACTTCGGACAGTATGATAGAATAATTCGAATTGTTCAAATTAGGTGAAGAGAGAGAAACCAACAAGTATATGTGATATAGTAGTCAATTTTTCAGTTTAGAGATACAACTTTAATATTTAAATATGATTTAAATATCAAGAATATGAATACGTTCATATTCGGAAGCTTGAAAATAATGGAAGTGGTCAAAGATGTAAAAGGTCAAAGAGTTGACTTTTGACTTTGAAAAGTCAAACTTTGACCAACCTTATATTCAAATGTGATTTGAATTTCGAGAAAATGAATGCAGATTCGTGCTCGAGAGGTCAAAATTAGTCAACATGGAAAATATCATAAAAAGTCAAAATGTTGACTTTTTTGTCAAAGTTTGATTTTGACAAAATGACTATTTTGCCCTTTGACTAAAGTTAGTGGGAAAATCCAAACTTTTGTTGGATAATTCCACTAACAAAATAGTGGGCTAGGTGTTGGCTTATAGTGGAGACATCAAGCCCACTTAGATAGTGGATTTTGAGGTGTTGGGTTTTTATGAATTTGTTTCATGCAATTGTTGCATGGATTTTTTCTATAAATTTGGGCTTTCAAATTGGATGAAAAACTTTTGTCATTTTTTTTCAAAATTTTTTTCTAAATTTGGGCTGAAAAAATCACTATTTTTAGTGAAATTCAAAACCCAAACCCAACCCAAAATTCCATCTTCTTTTCCCATCTCTTTCTCTCTCTCAGGTTCTTCATCCATCAGGTCCCACAACCCGGTTCTGAGTCCAGAGGATAGTAGGTCAACTTTAGTGGTGGTCCGAAAGAGTTTGGGTCGAGATTCAGCGAGGAAAAGCGTTTTTCGGGAGCTACAAAGGTTGTATTCTATCCCTATTAATTTACTGTTTTTCCTTCATTTGCATGCTAATTTCCTTTTAATTAAAAGAAATTAGAGTATAATTAGATCCTTATTCCGCTGCGTATGCCTCGTGTTCTATCATGTGATATTAGAGCATGCTTTAATTACGCTCAATTGCTTTTGGTGAGTAGTTTTTCCTTTTCTATTCAAATGTTGAATGAAATGTGCACTAAAATAGATTTATTATGGTTTTGGCATTGTTTTTCTTTAAATTTCTTGTGGAAATTTGTAATTGCTCACATGTTTATGATCATTAATGTGTGAAAAAAGGGTCTGTAATTTTGTTTGAGTCATTAGAGTTGAAATTAGGTTGTAATTACTTGGTTCCGGGAGAGAGGACAACTTCAAAATGAAGGAATTCTTTAGTTCCAGACCCGTTTCAGCCACCAAACCCGACGACCCGCCCGTCTGACCCGGTTCGAAGTAACTGCGTGCGTCGTTCGTCTACGACCCACGACCTTATATTCAAATGTGATTTAAATTTCGAGAAAATGAATATGGATTCATGCTCAGGAGGTCAAAATTAATCAATACGGAAAATATCATAAAAAGTCAAAATGTTGACTTTTTGGTCAAAGTTTGACTTTGACAAAATGACAATTATGCCCTTTGACTAAAGTTAGTGGGAAAATCCAAACTTTTGGTTGATAATTTCACTAACAAAATAGTGGGCTAGGTGTTGGCTTATAGTGGAGACATCAAACCCACTTAGATAGTGGATTTTGAGGTGTTGGGTTTTTATGAATTTATTTCATGCAATTGTTGCATGGCTTTTTCTATAAATTTGGGCTTTCAAATTGGATGAAAAAATTTTGCCATTTTTTTGCCAAAATTGTTTTCTAAATTTGGGCTGGAAAAATCACTATTTTTTAGTGAAATTCAAAACCCAAACCCAACCCAAAATTCCATCTTCTTTTTCATCTCTTTCTCTCTCTCGGGTTTTTCATCCATCAGGTCCCACAACCCAGTTCTGAGTCCAGAGGATAGTAGTTCAGCTCTAGTGGTGGTCCGAAAGAGTTCAGGTCGAGATTCAGCGAGGAAAAGCATTTTTCGGGAGCTACAAAGGTTGTATTCTATCCATATTAATTTTTTGTTTTTTCCTTCATTTGCATGCTAATTTCCTTTTAATTAAAAGTAATTAGAGTGTAATTAGATCCTTATTCCACTGCGTATGTCTCGTGTTCCATCAAGAACATGGAATTCAGTCTTAACTCACTACCCCTGGCACACCTCAGCAAAACGGTGTCGCAGAAAGGAGAAACCTAACCTTGTTGGACATGGTTCGTTCCATGATGAGTTACGCTCAGTTACCAAATTCTTTTTGGGGACATGCAGTTGAGACTGCGGTATATTTTGAACATGGTTCCCTCAAAAAGTGTTTCTGAAAGACCTTACGAGCTTTGGAGATGACGTAAAGAAAATTTACTTCACTTCAGGATTTGGGGTTGTCCAGCACATGTGTTGGTGCATAATCCTAAAAAGTTGGAATACCATTCGAAAGTATGCCTATTTGTAGGCTACCCAAAAGAAACAAAAGGTGGAACACCGTTCTTGTATTGAAAAATGCAACCTTCCTGAAGGAAGACTATGTAAAGATCATCAACCTCGCAGTAAGCTAGTAATAGAAGAAATGTCCAGAGAAACGAAAAATATATCAACAAGAGTTGTTGATAGAGCAGGTCCTTCAACAAGAGTTGTTGAGAGAGTAGGTCCATCAACAAGAGTTGTTGATGAAACTAAGACTTCACATCCTTCTCAAGAGTTGAGAATGCCTCATCGTAGTGGGAGGGTTATGCAACAGCCTGACCGGTACATGGGTTTAACTAAAACTCAAGTCATCATACCAGATGATGGTTTAGAGGATCCATTGTCTTTTATCCAAGCAATGAATGATGTGGATAAAGACCAATGATTAAAGCCATGGACCTTGAAATGGAATCTATGTATTTCGATTCTGTCTGGGATCTTGTAGATCAACCTAAAGGAGTAAAAACCATCAGTTGCAAATGGATCTACAAGAGAAAAAGAGACCAAGTTGGTAAGGTACATACCTACAAAGCTAGTCTTGTGGTAAAAGGGTTTATCCAAAGAGAATGGGTAGATTATGAAGAAACCTTCTCTTCAGTTGCCATGATAAAGTCTATTAGAATACTCTTATCCATAGCCACGTTTTATGATTATGAAATATGGCAAATGGATATCAAGACAACTTTTCTGAATGGCTATCTTGAAGAAAGTATTTATATGTCTCAACCATAAGGGTTTATATAGCAAGATCAAGAGCAAAAGGTTTGTAAACTTAATTGATCCATTTATGGATTGAAACAAGCTTCTAGATCCTGGAATATGAGATTTGACACTACGATCAAATCTTATGGCTTTGAACAAAATGTTGACGAACCCTGTTTATACAAGAAAATCGTTAACAAAACTGTCGTTTTTATGGTGTTGTATGTTGATGATATTCTACTCATAGGGAATGAGGTAGAATATCTAGCCGACGTTAAGAGATGGTTGGCTTTGTAATTCCAAATGAAAGATTTGGGAGAAGCATAGTATGTTCTTGGAATCCAAATAGTTCGGAATCGCAAGAACGGAACATTAGCATTATCTCAAGCATCTTATATAGACAAGATGTTGTCTAGGTATAAAATGAAAAATTCCAAGAAAGGATTTTTACCTTTCAGACATGGAATTCACCTGTTAAAGGAACAGTCCTAAGACACCTCAAGAGGTTGAGAAGATTAATCGAATTCCATATGCTTCAGCAGTAGGGAGTTTAATGTATGCAATGTTGTATACTCATCCCGATATATGTTATGTCGTAGGAATAGTTAGCAGATTTCAGTCCAATCCTAGATATGATCACTGGACTGCTGTTAAAAACATTCTCAAGTATCTTCGGAGAACGAGAGATTATATGTTTGTGTATGGTGC
Source organism: Benincasa hispida (assembly GCF_027475165.1). Lineage (NCBI taxonomy): Eukaryota > Viridiplantae > Streptophyta > Magnoliopsida > Cucurbitales > Cucurbitaceae > Benincasa > Benincasa hispida. The sequence goes on along the minus strand of NC_143488.1, from coordinate 69,556,657 downwards.
TAAGGATCTGATCCTTCCTGGATACACTAATTCTGACTTCCAGACCAATATTGATTCGAGGAAATCAACTTCGAGGTCAGTATTCACTCTAAATGGAGGAGCATTTTTGTGGAGAAGTATCAAGCAGATTTGTATTGCTGACTCCACAATGGAAGCTAAGTATATAGTTACAAATGAAGCAGAAAAAGAAGCAGTATGGCTCAGAAAGTTCCTGACAGATCTAGAAGTAGGTCCTAATATGCACTTGTCTGTCACTCTCTATTGTGACAACAGTTGAGCAGTTGCAAATTCAAAGGAACCACGAAGCCATAGGAAAGCATATCGAGCGGAAATACCATCTCATCAGGGAGATTGTACACCAAGGAGATGTAATCATCACTCAGATTGCTTCACAAGACAACTTAGCTGATCCATTTAGAAAGACCTTCTCGGCTAAAGTGTTCGAGGGTCACCTTGTAGGACTAGGACTACGAGTTTTGTATCACTAGGACAAGTGGGAGAATTTATGGGTATTGTAATGCCCTAATTTATTGTACTTGTACATTTTATTCTCTCCATGTAAACTCAATATTGTATATATTTGTATATATTGATCCACTGGAGTTTTAGTCCAAGTGGGAGTATTGTTGGGTTTTATGTTCTAAAAACTCGCAGTTTTTAAAATGATAAATATTTTCTATAATCAATAAACTTATTATTGATTTCATAAATTGTATGAAAGTCTAAATCCAATAAACTAAGACCCATGATTATTACATGAGTACTTGAACTTTATGTGGAGACATAAGAGTGGATCAGGTTCGAGTAAATAGTCAAAATGATCTATGGTGCATGAATAAGATTGGGTACCTTATTCTGGTAACACTATTGGATGCGGCCTACTCTGTAGTTGTTACAAAGAGTTGTAAAGTGCTACATACGATATGATCCTAATTCGTACATGTTATGACATGAGGAGTATGAGCGTTCTATGCAATGAGTTTGCAAAAGATCGGACCAAGAAACAAGTCATTCTTACTTTATAACGTTGTTTATTGTATAAGACTGACTATTTCACCTAGATGACCTAGGTAAATCGATCTTAATCCTGAGCTAAATATGAACTCCTGTTTATTCGGTATTATCCTTGGATTTGCATAGGTGAGGGTTGGCTTAACAGTGCTGGCTCAATAAGCCTCCCATTTCAAAGGTAAGACCTAATAGATAGCTAGGGACATAGGGTGCAAGACGAAGTTCACGCCTACCCAATTTAGGGAAAAGAGAAAGGTTGTTCTCTCAAGTATTGAATCTAGGTCTTGAACAAGGGCCCCCGCCCTCTCACTGAGCTGAGAGAGTTTGGTTTAGTGATTTGATCATAAACCAATTGTTCATTAGAGGATCAGTAGGAACTTGAGGAATAAGACGTAATCTTGAGGGTAAAACAGATATTTGACCCAGTCGTTATTACGAACAGCTTGCGAAGGGTCTACTTGCTGATTATGGTTAAATCATATGGACATAATATATCTATAGTGAAGGGAGTGCAACTACGGGCTTTAGTGGAGTGACCCATTAGTTAACGAATGGGGGTTAATTTGGTCTAATAAGTTTAGCCAATTAATCTAAGATCGTTGAAGCCCATGATCTGTAGATCCGCGAGGTCCTCCTACTAGCTCGTAATTGGACTAGCTCTAGAATAGCGTGATAAGTTAATTTGAAACGTTCAAATTAGAATTAAGGGAATTAGTAATTATATGAGATATAATTACGTGTTTAATTTGAGAATTAAATGGAGTAGGAGAATTTATATTTAAATATGATTTAAATATATAAAGATGGATGTGTGTAAAAATTAATTTAATATTTGATATTAAATTAATTAAGTTTTATTTAAAAATTAGTTTTATAAAATTAAAAATTTCAGATTCAAATCAAAATGGTTTTTTAAAAATCAAGTTTTGATTTTGAGATAAAATTGGAAAATTGAAAAAAACAATACACAAATGGAAAAACAAGTTTTTCCATTATCGATCTTCTACTTGCTCACATAAAATCCATCACCATTGCCTTGTGTTACTCCAAGCATGAGTTGCAAGTTATGCAACTCTCTTCCTTGCATGATGGTCTGCAATATATTGAAGAGTTTGGAGTGAATTTTGGGCATGCAATCAAGAGAGAATTTTAGAGAAAATTTGTGCTAAAAAAAGTGTTCTTCAACAAGATTGCTGCTGTTAGGGGTATTCATGGGTTGGGTTGGAAGACTTTTAGACCCAATCCAATGTTCGGGTTGTAAATTTTTTTAACCCAAATGTCCTTTATTAAGAAATGATCCCAACCCAACCCAACTATGAAATATTTGGGTTGAATTGGTTCGGGTTAATCGAGTTATTTATTTAAAATTTTGTTCTAAAAAGAAGCAAAACGTAAATATGTAAAAATCTAATTTAATTATTTTCATATATTGAATTAAGATTAGCAACTCAATTTCAATTTATATAGTGAAAATTTTCTCTCTAAAATGCAAAGAAACTACTTTTAAGAGTTGTTGAAAAATAAAACATTCAAAAAATATTGAAACTAAATAAAATTAAAATCAAAATATGTATAAATAATTGTGTTATAAGTAATAAAAAAATATATTTTTTAAAGTTAATAATAAATTCGAGTTGGTTCGGATTTGTTTGGGTTATATTAGGTGAACCCAACCCGACCCATAAAATTTTCATTTATTTGAACCCAACCTAACCCAAATAAGTTAATAACCCAATCCAAACTGCACGGGTTGAGTTGGGTTGATCGGTTTCTTCAGGTCATCGGATTTTTTGAACACCTCTAGCTGCTGTGAGCAATTCTCTATAATCACTTGATTCAAGCTTGTTTTGAGTCTCACAACTCAATCTAGAGCACCAAAAGAATAGTGGGAAAGATCTTGAGATGGTCTACAACAAGATTCGGAGAAGATTGCAGCTGGAGATCGTGCTTTGAAGAGGTTCTACAAAGGTATGTCATGAAACTCACTTGTTTTCTGCAAGAGCATGCTTTATATTTTGCCAAAATTAATGAATTAGAGTGCTTAAATGATCCTTATTGCTTCCGCTGTTGCTGATACATTCCTACAGTATGGATGATGTGCTGCTCTGGCACACTCTCCAATCTCTACACGACCTCTGTCAGTTGGCCAACATGGTTGGTCATGCTTTGCAACTGAGCTTGAATGTCCTGCTGAAACTGAAGAGAGTTATTAGTAGGTTAAAAAATTAAGAAGTTTAAAATCATACCTGGGCACAAATTTCCAAGAAATAGTTCCTTGACTACCTCATGCTTCTGGGCTTCTAGCAAATCCAAGGAATGGTCTAGCAACCGCTCGTCCGGCCTCCCAACTGAAGCTGCAAGCTGAGCAACGAGGTCACTCATACTTTGCAAGTCAGTTCTAGCCTCTGCCTCAGACAAAGACTCTCCTACTGGAAGCGCTCAAACTCGTGCTGCCTACGAAGGTTGTCCTGCTGAAGCTCAAAAGTACTGTTAGCAAGCTCCATAATCAAAGCCTCTAAAGACTTACCTAGCCCTTAAGACTAAGCATGAGTCAACTGGTGTGGTGCTGTGAAATCTTGGTTGTCTAAGCTTTACTGTCATCCTAAGGATCCACGGTCAAAAGACTCCTCCCATCGAGGATGACGAGGCTCATAGTTCAAATGATCATAATACCCCTCCTCGGTAAATCCACATGGTGTTGGCATCCACTGCAACCTCGGTCATGCTTACGTAGGATGCCCTTCGAATAGGCAACTTTCACACACCTCTACTTGCTGCAAACTCCTTTCCATCAAGTGGCCAACTAAGGAAGTCAACCCAGAAATGTGGCTGTCAAGGCCACTTAACTCGTCATCAAGACCTGCAACTCAGCTTCCAGATGTCCAAGATTGATTTGGAAATCCTCTCATGCTTAACTGACACAAAAAGAAAACAAATCAAAGCAAAAGAAACTTTTACTAAAAACTAACTAAGAAGAACTAACTGGCTTCCCTAGCAATGGTGTCAATTTACTAAGCTCGGGATTTATCGTCGCCCATAAACCCTTGCTAGACAAATAATATTTAATCACCGAACGAACTACTTATACTAACTGGTAATACAAGCGATAAGTTTGTGGTCGAACCACAGAGAAGCGCGAAAGATTAATTCCTCAAAGCTCATTTTTAGTTAAAATGGTGAAATGGAGGGGGTTTGGTGTGGATTGGAATAGGAAATGCATAAAAGAAAATAAAATGCAAAAAAAAGTAAAGATAGAAATGAAATTAATCGAGATGTCCTAACTCAGAGGAATGGATTCACCCAATGTAATTAAGATCATTGAACCATAGCATATGACTTAAACTCCTTACTTGTGCCTAGCCAAATTAATTAGAACCCTAACTAATTGTCCTTATTATCTAATTAACTAGCATGAGAAGACGAACCTGCTCTAATCACATTAAGTTCTAGGGATATGCTAGGATGAAATAATTAACTTCCACCATCTATTTAACTCGTACAATATGGTTTTTACATGAAGATTGATTAAAGCATTACCTAGTGCGATTAACTTCACAACTAAGCACGTTAATCTAATCTCTTGCTTCATATGATTCATTGCCTTAATCAAGGTTAAACCTAAGCATAGAACTACATAAACAAGTATTGGTTGTCAATCAAATACATGGAAATGTAGTACGTAATCAATAAATTCAGAGTGAGAATCCATAAGTTAAGCAAGATCATATACAACATAAATTAAGAATCGCCCAAAATAACATTGAGTTCCTCAAAATCCCTAAGCTAGGAAACCAAAATCTTACCTTCCCATGGAGAATGAGAAGCTACAACTCAGAATCAACTCGATTAATTATAAAATGAACACCCAAATAAGAAAATGGAAGGAAAGAGTGTTAGGAGCCCAAGTGTGGGTGATTGTTACATCCCACTCTGCCCTAAAATGGAAAGAATCTTATATATTGTAGTCGCAGCGTCGCCTAGCACGCATCCGTCAATGATCGGAGCATTGCAATGCTACATGTAGCATTGCAACACTACTCTATTTTCCAGCCTTAATTAGCTACTGCTTTGTAGCATTGCAACGCTCCGTACAAGGGCATTTTCGTCCTTTCTCATTATTTTGAAGTCTGATTTCTCAAATTATCTCCTAATTGCTCCAAATTAACCCCGAACAGCTCGTAACGATGGAATCTACCTCCAAGATGCTCAATACCTACAAAATCACTAAATAAACACATTAAACATAGTGACGACCTAGAATTAAGAAGAGAAAAATAACACATTTTAGGTTATATCAACATGCTGACAAATAAACAATTTCTAATTAGTAAATTTTTGTATAAATCCAATCAAAATTTAGTAAAAGTAATAATGTACCAAAATTTCATTATTTATTTGCAACGATACTTTAGTGAGTTAGAATAGATGCTACCGAGGGGTAGTCAAATACTCATTCACTAAAGCAAGACATTTTTTACTAAATACTAACTCCAAAATAACTCTTATAAGTGTAACCCTCCATTTTTAGACCTCAAAAGTCGGCACCAACAATGCTACCGAATTGGAGAGTCAAAGTTAAGACTCAACCTAAGAGACCCTATTCATTTCTGGAGTTTGAGTTGTTCTGAATCTCATGTTACAACCCTCCGAGGGGATAGTCGCTGAAAAGATGACTAGCTAACGACACCTAAAAACGACAAATAGGTGCAACATAGAAATCTAACAGTCCAACCTAATGGAGAAGTCCATAGGATGTGTTGACACACTTTTTTCTCCCACTTTCTATGAATGACTTCCCCTATTCACCATGCTATTGACCCATGCAAACACTTCTCGAATGAAGCAGTCGCAGTAAAAGCGACTCGAAGCCGAGCATGGACCTCACATGTGAACTCTTAGGGACGTGAGAGCTAAAAACAATATATCTTATATATTATTAATCTCCCACTGAAGTATTCTATTTTTTTGGGTAAATGTTTGTGTAGGTATATTCCGACTAATAAATACAATCTAAGCCTAGGTATTTGTCCAAGTATAACTTTTATATTTGTATTTAACCTAGGATGTCTAAGTTATAAACCAATTTATTACCTCACATCGCTCACGCATGCTCATAAAACTACCTAACTCTTACGCTGGCTCGATCCCCAGATAGCAAGTGTTCCATAAACTGTCGACTTTTAATTACCTCCAACCTTAGATAGGATCTCACCGAGTGAGTTCTTCTTGTAAACACTAGTCTTACAAGATATCGACCTATTTTAACTATTAAAATAGGATTGCTAGAATTCCATTAACCCTAAGCAAGCATGCTTTTATTTTTATTATAGTTTTTAAAGTCTATCTCTTTTTATAACACTTATAACATAGACAATAAACCTATAACATGCATCTAACTTACTTTATATAACAATTATATAAATATTCATTCCATGCATTAATATAACAACTTATATCACAAATCATGGAATTCTAAACGTTCATATTATACATTATAACACTTATAATATACTTGCAATGTGCTACATGCTTATCTTATTTTGGGATTTTAAATCTATATGACATACAATATGCACACAACATATAAATTATTTAATCATACACTCACAATGTATAATTAAATAAACCATACACTAAAATGGATTGGTTTTTGGCATAAAACACTAGTAAACATCTAAATTATTACAATAATAATTTAAAAACAATCTTGAACTAGACTCAAACACTTCGAACCAGCTCAAGTCGCTTGAACTGGCTCAAAAACAGAAAAACCAAGCCAAAACTGCCCAAAAATTAGTCAAACTAGTCAAACCGAATCAGTCTAGACCATCTAGACAGGCTGAGCCATCTTCAGCTGAGCAAACATGGGCAGATAGGTTAGGCATGAGTCGTATTCGGGTTGGCTAAAGTTGTTGAACTGGCACGTGCGTAGGTGGAACTGATGCGGAGCCGAGTCACGGACGAAGCGAGTAGAGTAGCTAATGTTGGTGCAGGCACGAGTGGAGCAGCTAACATAGAGCCGGGTTGGGTCATAAGTCGTGGATCGAGTCTAGAGCTATTCTCGGTCTGGAGCTTTTTCCTTCAAAATTAAGGTTGTTCTCTTTACCGGAACCAAGCAATTACATCCTAAAACCAACTCCAATGACTCTAGCAAATTTACAAACCCTTTCTGAGACATTAAAGCTCATTAAAAATCAAGAGATTACAATAATTATTATAAAAAATAAAGGAAATAAAATACGCCAAAAACTAAAAATCCATTTTAGCAGACATGCATTCATCACACGAATTAATATCCACCAATTCAAAATTAACCAAAATTGAGTACTTTAAGCATGCTCTGACACCGATTGATGGAGTTAACTATTAACGAGCGGAAGCAATTTAGATCTTAAGTACTCTAATTAAGTTAATTTCATGGAAATAAGCATGCAATTTAACACAAGATAAAGGGATTAAGAGAATACAACCCTTGTAGCCTAAATTCCTTCTTGGTTTTTTATCAATTCTTCTCATGGACGATTCATAGACCACCACGAGAGTCTTCCTGACTATTAGAGATATCTACGGGTTGGGGCGGGAACGGGGACCCACCCCCGTCCCTGCCCCTTATACCATTCCCCGTCCCCGCGAATTTCCCCGTGGGGAACAGGGCGGGAATTCCCCCTAGAGATTTCACGGGGATCGGGTTCCCCACGGGAAAAAATTCTCCGCCTTTGTAATATAGACTTTTCCGATGCAATTTTAATTGAAACAAAACATTTCTTAATGTAAATTTCAACAGAATATTATCAATTTTTCTATTAAAAACATCCATTCATAATCCATCAATTATTCCCATTAGAATTCAACATAAACTTAAATAATAAAAACATCCATTCATAATCCATCAATAATTCTCATTAAAATTAAACTTAAACTTAAATAATAAAAACATTCATTCATAATCCATCAATTATTCTCTAAAGTTCAACTTAAACTTAAAAAATAAAAACATCCATCCATTATTTTAAGAAAAGTTACAACATGACAATAACAAAATATTTGTTTAAGACATAACATGACAATAACACGACAATAACATAGCCAAACCAAGCCGTCATCAACGAATTTCATCCAACTTTGTAAGGGATGATTCCTGGAAAAAAAAAACACAAATATTGTACATATTAATATAAATCAATATTAAATTAATAATAATAATACACAAATTTATAACTTACATCATCTAGATCTCGATTCTCAAAAATATTTTCTAAAACTTTAGCATCTATATGAGTATGCATATCTATTTAAGATATGTAAAAGGAAAATTAGATATCAAATTGTAAATAATAAAAGTTTATTAAATAAATTAAAAAATAATACTAATTCATATATTCCGCCCATAACCAATGTTGAGTACACATCAAAACTTCCAATAAATTTTCATGAATTTGAGAACGATGTGTACCTACATGTCTACCACCAATACTAAATGCAGATTCACAAGCAACAGTAGTGACGAAAATGGCTAGAATATCTTTTGCAATTTGATACAAAATAGGATACTTCACTCCATTCAACTTTGCAAAATGTTAAAATCATCCGACCGAGGCAGAAGAGACTCATCCAAATAATGATCCAACTCTAATTTGACATTATCAACATCATTTTCAACATTATTAACAAATTCTTCAAACTTGAGATATCGATCTTTCCTATTAACAAGACAATTGAACTACTACTTTCATCTCGCCTTGAAATCAAAGAAGTACCAATTGTAGATGTAGAACATTGAGGTTCTTCTATTGTTCTTGAATTTGAACTATAAAACTTCATCAAATCATAACGAGAGTATCTAATGCGTTTAATTTCAATAGTATGATGAGATCCATAGATTTGAGGAAAATAAAACTGGACCAATCTCATTTTAAACCTAGGATCTAATATTGTAGTTATTGCCAACACACCATGAATCACACTCCGATATTTTTCAAACTTAGCAATCATTCTTGATGCCATTACTTGTACCTCCTCAACATCAGAGTTAAGCTACTTAGAAAGTTCCAACCTAATTTTACAAACTTCTTCAAAAAAGACATTGGAGGTTGGATAACTTGACCCAGAAAACAACTCAGTCATCAAGTAAAATGGTTCTAATTATCACACATTTCTTTTGCAAAATTCCAATCAGTATCTGAAGGAAGACAAGTGTATAGTGGTTCACATTGTTTTAGACGAGGAAAAACATCCTTGTATTCCAAAGCAGTTTTGAGCATCACAAAAGTTGAACTCCATCTTTTGTAACGCAATCAAGACTTAGTTTTTTAGTGCATGGAATTTGTAATTGACAAACTCCTTCTTCAAATTTTTCCTTCCTTTTTGCAAAAGAGTCCAAAAATGAACAATACCTCTAATATTCTCTATACCATCCAAAATTACAACCAAACCATCTTTCACTATCAAATTCAAAATATGTGCACAATAACGAATATAGAACAAACTTCTGTGCAACCACAGTGTCCTTAAATCTAACTTCCTTAATAAAATGTCAACCATTGCATCATTTGTTGAACAATTATCTATTGTTAAAGTAGATAATTTACGATCTATGTTCTAATAAAAAATACACTCCATTAATACTTCAAAAAATAATTGTCCAGTATGTGGATGTGACAGGTGTATAAACCTAGTATATTAGTATTATGTAATAATATGTTAAAATAAAAAATACCAAATGAACAAAAAAAATACATAACAACATAAAATATTTAAATTATCTTAAAAGTCTGTTTTGCAGGACCCAAAAATCATCAATAAAATGTGTAGTGATTGCCATGTATCCTTTCTTCTGGCTAGATGCAGTCCACATGAGCAACCCTACTTCTATTGTTTTTCAAAAACTTCATTGTTTTAATTCACTCATCTTCATAAATTTTTATTATATCTCTCCTCATTGTGGTTCTTGAAATCATCTACAATAACAATTGAACATTAAAAAACTTTCTAAATCCTTTGTGTTCAACCATGTTTACTGGATATTCATGTGAAATTATAGCACAAGCAAGATCTTTTCTAGAAGCTTCATAATCAAATAGGGTCGGATTTAGGACTCCTTTTCCTTCATTGGTTTTAGTGGGTCTCTTTGTCTCCGTAAGAGATAAATTTTGAAATGGTCATGTAAATGTTTTGTCCCAGTTTTAGATTCCCTTCCTAACTTTTTTCCACAATAATTATATATTGCTTTCATGTTGTCATTTATTTTTTGTCTTTTATAATGATTCTATACTACTAACGTCAACCTATTACTTTTTAGTACATCCTCATTATCATCGGTATCTAATGTAATAGGTGTAGATTGATCATTACCACTAGAAACACTATTTATTGGGGTTGATTCGCTCATGTTATAGATGTTGAAGTTGAACCACCTTGTTCTAACTCATTATTATTTGATTGAGTCATTTTCAAATTCCACCTACAAATAGTCAAATAGTAACAAAACAATCACAAAATCGAACAACTAGTCAATTTCAAACATACAAAAAATCAAATTCAGATTTCTAACAGATCAGATCAGAGATCAAAATACCAAAAATCGTACATACCTTCGGAGTTCTAATGATTCAGACATACCAAAAATCAAACAAATAACTATAACTCATTTTATCTTCTACACAAATCACAAATCAGATCAGATAATGGATATTCAAATTTCGAACATACATTGGAACGAAAATACGTCGGCAATGCTTCAGACGATAGACCTGACAGAGGGACACCAAGGAAAACTGATCGAACGTCGGTAAGGGAGCAAGTTTGGTGGATGGATGGCAGACTGGAGTTTGGTAGGTGGGATGGGTGACGGCGATGGGGGTGAGGCCGTGAGGGTGAGATGAGAACTCGAGTCAGTGTGAAGGAGAGGAACTCGTGAAAAGGAGAGGTGATGTGAGGCGGTGCTTGTGAGGGAGAGGGATTCAACTCGTGAGAGGGAGAGGTGGCGTAAGGGAGAGGAACTCGAGTCGGCAGTCGAGAGGGGGAGTGAGGGTAGATGACACGTGAGGCGATGACTGTGAAGGAAAGGGACTCGATGAGGTGAGGGTAGAGGTGAACCGAATCAGCACTCTGCACTCGGCTGAGTCACTAACGTGAGGGAGAGGGAGGGACTCGGGGCAAAGGTGACTGTGAGGCGGCGTGAGGGAGTGGTGAGTCGTGACTTGTAAGGCATGAGGGAATGATGAGGCAGAGTAGAGGGAAGGGAATTCATTTTAGTTTAGGGTTTAATAACATATATATATATATATATATACTCGGGGTGGGGGGGTAGGGGGGAAAAATTCCCCATTCCCAATGTATTCGGGGATTCCCCGCCCCGTTCGAGGCAGAGCCCCGCGAGTTAAATGGACATCTCTGCCGACTTTTCTCAAGCCTTAGAATGGGATGGTGGGATTCGGTGAGTGACCAATTCGGAGAGAAATTGAACAAAGGTTTGAGGAGAATTAGGGTTAGGTTTTTTCTCCTAAAACCTCATGAATTTTCAATTTTGCCAAGAGAATTAAAATTCATAAAACTCTTTTATTTACAGGAAAAAACCTGTAAATCATGAAGTTTAAAGTTAATGAGAAATTAACACTCAAAATTCCATTAACTCTTTAGTGGAAAATAGTGGGATTAGTGTCTTCAAATGGAATCAACATCTAGCAATAACAAATATTGGATTTTCCCACTAAAATCAATCTTGGATTTTTCCACTAAGTTGGTCAAGAGGTCAAAGTTTGACTCTCAAAGTCTAAGTCAAAATTTTGACTTTTTTACTCACGAAGCCAAAAGTCAAAAGTCAATAATTTGACTTTTATCTAATTTTGACCTAGTCAACAATTTTGACTTTCAATCTAATTTTAACCTCTTTAATTTAAAATTAATTTTAATTTAAATAGTTAGTTAAACAAATTAATTAATTAAAACTACACTAATCCCCATCAATCCTAATTGACTATTTTTGAAACCCTATTTAGAAAATTATGATATTCAAATCTTGTTTAAATATATTTTTCTCTCTATATATGTTTAATTCATAATTAAACAGGTTAGATATATTGGATATATTCAACACTTAACTCCAAAAATCGAATTTGAAAACTTCGAACTCGTTTGTCACATTGTTCTAAGGTTTAGTTCGATATGAGCTAGTAGAGGGGCCTAAACGATCCGAGATTAATCGACTAAACTCTTTAACCTAATTAACCAATATTGGTTAACTACTAGGTCACTCCACTAAAGTCCAGTAGTTGCATTCCCCTCATAGTAGATATATTTCTGTCCACTTGATATAGCCATAATCGATAATATAACCCTTCACAGATTTGTTCATAATAACAGTTGGGTCAAAAGTTGTTTTACTCCCGAGATTACATCTTGCTTCTTAAGTCCCACTGGTCCTCTAATGAACAATTGGTTTGTGATCTAATCATCAAACCGAGTTTCTCTTAGGCCAATGAGAGGGTTGAGCCCCTTGTTCAAGACTTAGAGTCAACACTTAAGGGAATTACCTCTTTAATATCCCTAAAGCGGGTATGAGTGAATTCTATCTTACATTTTATGTCTCTAGCTATCTACTCGGTTTTATCCCTAAAATGGGGGGATTTATTGAACTAGCGTTGATTAGTCAACCTCCACCCATACAAATCTAAGGATAATCCTGAATAAACAAAAGTTCATAGTTAGCTCAAGATTAAGGTCAAGTTACCTAGGTCATTGCTTTGAAATAGTCAGTCTTAAACGATAAAGATCGTTATAAAATAAGAGTGACTTATTTCTTGGTATGGTCTTATACAAACTTTTTACACAGGACGCCCCCACTCGCATGTCTCCACATGAATGATTCAGAATCACATCGTTTGTACTAAATACAAAGTGGGTCGCATCCGATAGTGTCTCCAGAATAAGGTACACATCCTTATCCGTATACTATAGACCGTATAAACTATTTACTTGAACTTGATCCACTTTTATGTTGTTACATAAAGTCCAAGTACTCATGTTATAACCGTGAATCTTAGTTTATCGGATTTAGGGTTTTCTAAAACGAAAAGAGAAATTCATATATTCAATAACAACTTTATTGTAAACAGAATAAGTTTAAAGATTACAAACTACGAGTTTTAGGACATACAACCCAACTTACACTATTCTTGGAAATACTTATGATAGCCTGTGAATCCCAGTGTACAAAGACTAGTACTGATGCCCCCACAATGGTGATGGGTGTGTGAACACCTGCAATGAAAAGGATCGTAGGGCCCAATTTAATTTTTACAGAAACATGTCTAAATTCAGAGGACAAGAACAAAATATGTATTTCTAATAAGGCATGTTAATTATAGAAAAAAGAAGAGGAATAATAGATTTGAAGATCATTTACCTTTAAAGACTAATTCTTCGTTTTCCTCTCTAATTCATAATGTCTTCTCCCGATCTCATGAAGATTGCAATTGGACACCACCACAAGGTCCTCCCCATTATTCTCAAGGAAGAGAATCGTACAAATGTGTGGGCTTGCACTCAATTTTGGCAAGAGGGAAGGAGAAGTTTGAGAGAATTTTCTCTGTAAACTCTTATGCAGAACACAGGACAAGGATAACCATAGATAAAAAGATAAAACTTTCAGAGAGAAAGATAACACTTTCTAACGCGAGAGTAGGAGAAGTTTTTGGGCTTGAACGGGTTGGGGAGTTACAACTCTCTCCCATTTTAATTTCTAATAAATTTGAATTTTAATAAAATTATTATTGTTTTTGTTATTGTTGTTGTTACTACTATTATTATATATTAACTAACTTATATATATATATTAAACTATATGTTATATCATATATAACATATGATATATAGTTTATATTATATCACATATAATATAACTTATAGTTTTTATATAAAATCACATTCATATAATTTAATATTTGAATCACATTCAAATTATAACTCCTTTCGGCTAACTATATAAATTAAATATGAATCACATTCACATTAATTTTAACATATAATTTCTATAGAATCATATCACATAATTAATATTTGAATCATATTCAAATATTTATTTCTCTCATAAAACTATATAAATTCAATATAAATCATGTTCACATTAAATTATAACATATAGTTTTTATATTGATCGTATTCATAAATTAATATTTGAATCACATTCAAATATTTATTTTTCTCATAAAATTATATAATATATCAATATACATTATGTTTTATTATGTATCCATATACATTATTTAATTGTATCTTATATAATTAATTCCTTTTAATTAATTTGAACAATTTAAATTAAACAAAAAATAGTTTGATTCTCATTAGTCCTTATTGAGCCAACGAGTGGATCGTATAGACATGTAGATTGAAGCTCCAGTGATACAAGATTAATTGATTAAACTCTCTAATCAAATTAACCAACATTCATTAACTGTCGGTCACTCCACTAAAGACTGACAACTGCACTCTTCAAACTACAGATATATTTCTGTGTCTATTTGATATAACCAGTCAACAGTAAGTTGACCCTTCACTAATTGCTCGTAAGTATAATTGAGTTAAATTACCATTTTATCCATGTAGTTACATCTAACTCCTTAAGTACCACTAATCCCTTTAATGAACATTAGTCATAGTTCAACTATGTTGATCCTCTCTCAAGCCAATAGAGGGTGAGACGTCTCATTGTTCAAGTCCCAAAATCAGCCCTTAAATGATCAATTTATTCATACTCTAACTATAAGGAAGGAATAAATTTCTTCTTGTGTAGTAGTGTTCTCAACTCCTCAATCGGACTATTCCCTAAAATGGTAGGCATATTGAGTTGACGTATCTGGTCATTCTCACCCATACAGATCAAAGTACTGCTCACATAGGCAAAAGTTAATAACTCACTTATGATTAAGGTCAAGTCACCTATGACCATCCTTCTGAGAAGTGAGTCTCTTCTAGTAACGGTGTTACGAAGAGAGACTCAACATTTCATGGTCCAGTCTTATACAAAAAAAATTTGTATAGAATACCCTCGCTCACATATCTCCACATGAATGACCATGATCGGATCATTTGTAACACTTTACAACAATTGTAATATTTACAAAGCAGGTCGTATCAGTAATGCTACCAGGATAATGCACTCAACTTTATCCATATACTACAAACCATTTAGGTTATTACTTAAACATGATCCACCTGTATGTCTCCATATAGATTGGATCTTAGTTTAATGGATTATTGCATAAGTTTAATAAAACTAAATCAATCACTAATTCAACTAACATATAACTATGTGGCTTTAAGGAATACACCCCAACAAATGGTACATCCTCTAGTAGGCTTCTAAGTCATTCAACCTTTTGTCCTGCTAATTCTAAAGCAATAAATTCAAGTTGCATACACCACAACCTCTTGTCCTGCTAATTCTAAAGCTATGCAACTCTGTTTTGCAGACTTCCACGATATTTCTCTTCCTTCGAGTAAAAATATATATCCACTAGTAGTATTGACCTCGTCACTGTTAGTTACCTAGTTTACATCACAATAACCTTCTAATAAAGTAGGGATTTTATTGAAATGAAAAGTAGTCTATTGTGCCCATAAGATATCTCAACAGACGACGAAGAGCACCCCAATGATCTTTATCGAGATTATGTATATATCTATTGAATCTACTCATAACATATGCAATATCAGGTCTAGTATAGTTCATTAGAAATATAACATTACCTATAATATTTGCATATTCAGATTGAGATACACTATCTGCTTTATTTTTCATAACATTTACACTAGCATCATAAGGAGTTCTTTTAAAAGGATCATAAAGAAAGTCAAATCTCTTTAATAATCTTTCAATGTAGTTTGATTGACATGGAGAAAATCAATTTTCAATTTTTCTTATTTTAACACCAAGTATTACGTTAGCTTCCCCTAAATCTTTCAATTGAAAATGTGACAATAACAACAACTCGGTATTACTTATTTTCTCTATGTTTGTTCCAAATATGAGCATATCATCAACATACAAACATATAATCACACCTTCAGCTCCAAACAACTTTGAATAAACACACGTATCATAGGAGTTTAAATTCACTTGCACTTAATAGATGTACTTCCTTTAGGAAGATCTACTAAGTCCCAAATTTGGTTCATGGTTAGAGAATCTAATTCACTCTTAATGGCTTCTCTCTATAAGCTAGAGTCTACAGAACTTAAGTCTTCTTGGTAAGTTTTAGGATCCTCATCTATTAGATATATATATGCGAACTGACAATCAATATCATTTGACCTCTCAACTGAACAAGTAGTGAAAGAATTAGGACAAAAATTTAAAATTTTTCTCAATTCTCAGTCTTCTTCTAGGTTTTATATCATGCATTCTGTCAGAACTGCTAACAAATCTATATTATTAGATGAAGAAGGCAGAGAAACATATATATTCTCATAATTAATCAGTTTTGATTCCTTAAGGGGTGTTTAAGGCAATGGTTATCGTCAAAATATAATAACCACCTCTTGCTACGGTAAAAACTATTTCAAAACCTCCAATTAGCTACAACCAACACTATTTCAAAACACCTCATTTACTACAGCGTTTACTATTTACTACAGTTTTTACTCAAACTAAAATAATCTACACCCCAAACACAAACTATCATGACCCAACTATAATAAACTAGGACTATAATAACTAACTCATTGTCCCAAATGTCCTCTAAGTTTATTGGTAATAAAAATGTAGTTCCTTTTTGGATAGCACAGTTACCTAAACCCACTCATTCAGCATGTCTTGCTATCTATACCCTTTAGGCATTGCTAAATTTTCCAATGTGGAACAAAACAATTTTTATTATGGGCCTAAGCCCAAAAGTCATTTCCAATATGTTTCAGTACACTACGTAGTACGTAATTCTTTAAGAATATATTTATGTTATGGTGTTTAAATAATGGATTTTTTAAAAATATATTTAATCATTTTTAGTACTATTTTATCACGTTATAAAAATTATGGTATTGGTTTATACATACTTTTAGGAAATTTGACAATAATCTCCCTGTCCGGCTTCCTGTTTTGATGGATCAGATTTGATGACCACTTTAAGGCCCATATCATGGGCTCTTGGGCTTACCTTCGTCCGTAGACGGTCGGCCCAACAATCTCGCAGGCCAGCAATGTGGGCGGTAGCTTCTGTCTCGTATTCACTATCCAACGACGCCGTTTTAATGGAGTCTCCAGTATTCAAATTGTCAATTCCCGCTAGTTTATTTCCGGGCTGTGGTCGCTTCAGACCGCTCAGATGGAGCCGGAGATGGCGAATGAGCCTTCTCCGATGGTTTCAGCATTTTGATTTCTGTATGTTCTTTAACTTTTGAATAAGCGAATTTCACTGAAGTCGCAGTTCCGAAGTTCAAGCTTTCACTACAATGGCGTCTCCAATCAGGTACTCTGCAATCGACGACAAAGATTTCGACGATGCGGCTTTGTGGGCTGTAATCGACTCTGCTGCTGCAGCTGCGACTTCTTCTTCCTCGTCCTCCAAATCTCGTAAGTCTCTAGCACTTAATTGCATCAATAAATCAAACCCTTCCCCGCCGCCAAAATTCCCGAAAAGCCCTAAAACTCCATACCAGGCACAGAGGAATTCTAGGGTTTTCGTAGAGGGTGAAGTGGTGCAAGAGCCTTGGGTGTTTCAACCTCCTCGGAAAATTGTGAAAACATGTGCATCGGATGTTAGTGAGAACAGTCCTCTTGCAGTTGTCTGTAACAACGCGCTACGGACTCCACCTGTTCCGGTATATTTGTCTCCTGAAGCGTACTTGTCGCCGCAAATTGCTTCTGGTTCTGAAGGTTCTCCAGCTTTTAGTAGAAGTGGGGTGAACGAGGAAAGGGAAATGGCAAGGCATAGCCTCTCTGGGCAGTTTCCTTCAGTCTCCCTCTTTAAGGAGTATCAAAATGCGGCAATGGCGGTATGTTCTAGTTCCATCTAGTTCTGCCTTTAGTTTTCATTTTCATATGATACATTCCCTCCGGAAACCAGGCCTCTGTTTGATCAAATTTCAATTGAACAGGCAACTTGTGGTATAGCTCGAGCACTAAAAGTTAGAAACTTATAAAATTCATTGTTATGGCATTCAGGAAAATGAGTTTTGTGTTAGAATATACATTGTGGGAATCCAAGAATTTAGCTCCCAAGAGGTGGAAATCACAATTCACATCAAGTCAAGGTCATAATCTCAATTAATTACTAATGTTGAGCAACAGTTTTATTGCTGTAGGCTTTTCAAGTTTTAGTTAAAAGACAATAGAAAACGTTTTGCTCTCTCACTTGTCTCAAAGATGATGTTTAAACTTTTAAAAGTATTGCATGTTACCATGTCTCAATTCAGATCGGTGTGAAATATTTCGGGGCCATGAGAAGTCATTATTAGCTCTTTTTGGTGGAGGAAATAGGAAAACTTACCCTGAGGATTGTAAAAGAACCTAAATAAACCAAAGCATGGTTTAAATAATGGTAAAATCCAATTTGAATTTGCTAAGCCAACATGAATGAATTTCTTTCTTGATTTTCATACTACTATTAAGGTAATTACCCGAATACCATTACTAATATCCTAAAAATATCTCTAATATTTCCCTTCTAATACTCTAACAGCTGCATATTTGCTTCTATGAAAAGTTTTATTTGCTTCTGAAATCTTAATAATCTTACTTTTACATGCATCGTGGGACTGATTTAAGTTGCTCTGGTCATGCATTGGCTAGTAGATTAAGTAATTTAGCATAGTTTTTCAGCTCGCATTAACCCACGCTGAAAGTCACATGTATTTATATGTATATATATTTTGTTTGGCACTTTCTTTTCTGAAATCTCGTAAAGTGATTTATTTCTATGTCTCTAAATATTGTTTATATTCTATATTCTTTCACAATCCCAATATACAGATTTTAGAGAAATCAGACTTTACCATGATTGCTGGGAACCCTTTCATAAAAAAATCAGGTTGAGTAATGTATTCTATGTTCTTTCATTACAAAATGGAGAAATAGATGTAACAGGGGAAGTTTGCGTTACACAGGATGGAGGAAGATATCATTTTATTTCAATCTCTCTTTTGAAATTAAGGACAAGACAATTGAATTTGACGAGAACCGCAACGTCCAGCGTGCTGAATTTGTTGTTCGAGCGTATATGCAGTATGTTTATGGATGGGACCTAATAACTTATCCATTAGTCTATTCCTATTTGCTTATCTATTTTTGCAGTATTAAGCTGTTTCCACGTTATAATCTTGTACTGAACTATACTCAAATTCATTTTCTCAATATTAGAGGTGGTAGATTTTGTGATGGATGGGGCTCATGTGAACGACGTGAGAAGAGATTTATAAAGCCAAATCATGATATTCCTAGCACAGCAGAAACCAGGGCAAAGAATAAGGCATGCCAAGTAAGTCATTAATTCTCACAATTGGCTTATCCGAATTTATTTTCCTAATAGTTGCTTAATTTTTTAGAATTCCCAAATGGAGGATTAGTTTATTGTACCCCTGTTTCTGTTGTAAATAGCTCAATATTAGAAAGCTTTAAGTTTAAGTATCACTAAATGTTAAAGTTTAACTTCATAGGTTGGAGTATATACATTAAATCTTTTATATATATTCCTAATAGTTGACAGTTCTCTATTACGACTTAAATAACAATTTGGTTCATGTAATCTAACATGCGAATAGTAAACACTTTTCTATTACGTTTGTAGATTTGAGCATCATCTTTTTTTTCTACATATTCTCGACAATTTTCACTCTGAATGTAGTATGGATTGGATTGAATAAAAATGCTCATGTTTAAACATACTTAAACATTTCCAGGACCTTCTTGGCATTGGAGAATATCGACCTGGTGCATGCCAGGCGCAAAAGTAAAAGACTACTAGCCAGATTCATCCAACCCACATAACTAATCTAACTTGTATTGGAAGGAGTTAGATGGTGGCAATCTTTAACAACAACAACAGCAACAAACATAACTACAAAAGTTCATTGAATGTAAGTTGTAACCAAGGTGAGATCTGAAGGAACAACAGCTAGTAATGGAGAAACACCTTCTACCATAGAGAAGTTTATGGCTTCTTGTAATGTTGTAGGCATTTTCTTATATTTGGTAAAACTTTCATATCTTTTTATAGAAAGTGATTTAGTTGGTTACACCTTTTCTTATGTACTGGCATTATAATATGTAATAATGTATGATGTTGGTCCCACTCCCTCCGTTTGGAGGATCTTTTGGTTGTTGAGATGTCACGGTTACTTCCTTGGATGCCTGCTATGGAGCACTTTATCATTATTATTCCTCAGTCGGTGGAGGCTATTAGTTTGGTATACACATTAGTTGTAATCTAGGTGAGAAATTCTTCAAATATTTTGGATCGAAATTGGGACTTGCTTGCATTGCATGTGGTAGTATTTAAGTCTTGATTTCTGTTTTAAGTCACTGATGCAAGGTTTAAGTTTAAATCCTAATTTTTTTGGACGATGATTAGTTGTAACCTAGGTGACATCTAATTTCATGCATCTCATTTTTCTATAGGTATGTAGTAGTGGTATATCATTTTTCTTCTTTAATGTCATGTATTTCTATTCTAGTGATAGGGTATTTTAGAAAGAATGAAGTTTGAGGGACATTTTTAATTTAGTCTAAATTTAAAGAAAAATGCTAATTTGTTGATAGCTTGGTGAGAGGAGGAAAAAACGGACATCCTTCCTCATTTGGTGGTAAATTATTGAATCTATACACTTTTAATACTAGCTCTTTTTTTCTTTTAAGCTAAATATACCATTTAATATTTAACGTTTAGAGTGTTATATAACTGTTCCGAATATTTTAAAAATCTCATTTCCACTAATTTTACTCTTTTTCTCAGTCCATTTTAGGATATATATATATATATATATATATTTGTCTAAGTTATTGTTTTCATGAACGATTAATATCTTTTGATAAAATTATGCTTTCACTATTTGAGTTGAGAATACTTTATGATCTAATTTTAGACATAAAAAAAGAATATCCATTCCATCTGTATATGTATGAAAATAATGTTATATTATATACCAATAGTAACTAACTTTACATAAGATATATTTTTTAAATTGATAATAAGGATTTGACAAAAAAAAAAATTCAAAACCACTAGATAAACACAAAACTTTTAGGCCCGTTTAATAATAACTTCGTTTTTTATTTTTTATTTTTTAAAATTAAATCTATAGATACTACTTTCACCTTCAAATTTCTTCCTTTGTTACCTACCTTTTATCAATGGTTTAAAAAAATCAAACCAAAATTTGAAAATTAAAAAAGTAGGTCAACCATTTTGTTTTTTATTTTTTGTTTTTAAAAATGAAGCATAAGAACCTTACTTCCACCTCCAAATTTCTTTATTTGGAATCTACTTTTCATCAATGGTTTTAAAAACTAAGCCAAATTTTGAGAATTAAAGTAGCTTTTAAAAAGTTGTTTTTGAAATTTGGAATTTGGCTAGGAATTCAACCATTGTATTTAGAAAAGATACAAATTATTGTAAGAAATATGAATGAAATATGCTTAATTTTAAAAAACAAAATGATTACCAAACGGAGTCGTAGCTTTTAAAAGATTGCTTTTGTATTTTGAATTTGGCTAAGAACTCAACTATTGTATTTAAAAAGATGCAGATCATTGTAAGAAATGTAGAAAAAACTGACTTAATTTTCAAAAACTAAAAATAAAAAAATGAAATAGCTACCAAACATGGCCTTAATCGTCCCTATAAAAATTAAAACTTTTAAGAGATTAGGAATGGAAACGAAAAGTTATCTAAGGAAATAATATAGGTAAATGAGCTTAACTCAACTATAAATGACACGACCATGAATACAAACGTCTTAACAACTTATGTCTCGTTTGGTAATTATTTCATTTTTTGTTTTTGGTTTTTGAAAATTAAGCTTATTTCCTCCTCCAATTTCTTATAATGATTTTCATTTTTCTTTAAGTATCATGGTTGAATTCTTAACCAAATTCCAAAAACAAAAATAAGTTTTTAAAGTTTTCAAAATTGGTTTGGTTTTTTAAACCATTGGTAAAAAGTAGATAACAAATAAAGAAATTTAGAGGTAGAAGCAATATCTATTACTTAATTTTCAAAAACAAAAATAAAAAATCAAATAGTCATCAAACGGGCCGATGAAAATCCCTTGATAGTAAAGAAAAAAAAATAGGAATCTTCATGTATGATGGTTGAAAGCTTAGAAGATTTACCTATTACATTATGTATTAAAAAAAATTGGAGTTCAAAAGTTAAATCAGTAGTAATATAAGGGTCTGTTTTGGATATAGATTCTAACAAAAAGAACTGTTGGTTGGAAACTTAGAAGAGATGTTATTAGTAATAGAAATTTGAGGTGAAAGAATGGGCGTTGATGAACAACGAAAATGACCAGAACCACCCCTGGGAGAGGAAAAGGAAAGAGGGTATAATAGTAATTGTGAGAAAAGAAAAAGAGGATTTGGGAGCTTCCTTCTCTGGCCCTCAACTGGTCGTTAGTCCAGCGCCTTGAAATCGGATGGGCAGTACGAAATTATTCCCTCACGTCCTTTCCTTCCACCAGCTCCCATGTCTGCTGCTCCACACAAAACTGCATTTCTTCACACTTCGACATTCACTCACCCTGTTCTTGCAGCGCCAAATGCCAGCCATGTGATGCAATTTTGCAACACCTCTTTCGTACATTCTTGTTTTCTCTCTATAATTTTACGGTTTCTTTGCTTGTTTCTCCTTTGTCCATTCTTGTTCGTCCATTTCTTCGCTTTAATTATTTCTCCTTCCTCCTCCTCCTTCTCCTCAATTCTATTATGGTATCCTCGGATTTGACTCTTCGTCGTATCTCTCTAACTCTGAACTGATCTCTTCTCCTTTCTTCTGGTTCATTATTGCTCTTGATGCTTTCAGATTCAACTATGGCTCAGCAGGTACCTCTCTGTGTGTGTGCGTGTGATTTTTCTGTTTGAGTGCTTAATTCTGCCCTAATTTTGCGTTTGATTTCGGAATGTAGAAAGATGGATGGCCATTAGGCTTGCGGCTTATGAATGATAGAATGGCGGAAAATCATGATCTCTCTGCGTCGGTTTCTTTCAATACTTTGCGTACTCATTCTCCCAGTTCCTTCACCGACTCTTCCTCAGATCTTGATACAGAGGTCACTTACTTCCATTTGCTCTTTTTCTTCTGTTTTTCTTTTGTTTGTGTTGCTGTTTGTGCGTTAGCATTATGCTTGGTGTGTGCTGAGGAAGACTTGGATAATGGTTTATTATTTTGTTCAATTATGCAAATACATTACACTGGGTCGCGTCACAATTAGGAGCATGACTGCTTTTCTTTGTCTTATTTTTTTGAAGGGACTGAGTTGAAGTAGTTACAGCCTACCTTCTTTCAAAATGCGTATACATTTTCTTGAGAGCTCTAGGCTATAGCTAGCATAGGCATAGGATGTGTTAGTGTCTACGATTCGAGTCCTACTCTTTGTACCCAAAAATAAAGCTATATGAAGTAGGCCTTGTTTGAATCTTTGTAATGACTTTACTTGTGTTTTTCAAGTGCAAATAAAGTATTTTTGAGTATTTACAAAGTCAATCTAAACAGTCATTAATTTGAATTGAAACTAAACAGTAAACTGTAAAATTTCACTCCAAAAGTTTCTGGGTTTTTAGGCACTCTCACTGTCACTCATCACTTTTCCTTCTTGTCCTCGCTCTCACTTTTTGCTCTAGCTTCTTATTTGTCCCTCTTCCTCCCCTATCCCAACAAGGATTCAATAGGAGTGCTGCCATAAAAGGAGAGAGGGGAAAAGAGCAAGAACAAGAGGGTAATTAAGAATATCAAAAAAGGTTTGCTGACATTAGCAAATTGTTTGACTATCTTATTTTGAGAAATTAAATCAAATTTCATTTTTGAGCAAATTTTTACGTTAGTCTGTGAAAATACTCGTACGCTTTTGTATGGTCTTTTTGGTCCCTGTATTTGCTAAATTTCATCATGTAATTGGTTTTTAGTCAACTGCATCATTCTACCACGACAAGAGCATCACGCTCGGAAGTCTCATTGGAGTCTCAAGCATTTTCGAGCTATCACAAAGATCAACGGAAGGCAACAAGGTGGAAATACTCGAAGACAAAAAGAAGTACAAGTCCAAGCCATGGTTATTTTCTTTATCTTTATGCATTAAACTCCGCCCTGATGCTGTGAGCTTGAGCAGCTCTCCTTCACTTGAGCACTCTCTTGAAGCAGAAAGAAAAACTACACGAAATCACAGGATTCACAACCCGACCCTTTATGGACCCAATGATTACTCACCTATTCGTCCTGTTTCTGAAACAAATGCTTTGTTTTCCAGTGAACAAGTTGCTCCTGTGTCATTCGCACTGGCGGGCAAAGAAGAAAGCAGAAGATCAGATGGAGAACTTGTTCAAGGTGGTAACAGTCAAGGGATTCCTCTACTCTTTTCATGTCTATATTGCCAACTGATTAAATAATTCTTTCTTTGATTCGTAGCTTCATGGAAAAATGATGCATGTCAAATGTTATATGGTCATTTGTTTCATCCTACCATTTCATTTGTAGGGAGACTTACTTACCATAATCATCGTTGAGCCATTGTGTTTGGATCAGACAAATCAAGGCATTCATTGCTGCTAAGTTAGTGAACCACTTTTGATTGATCCATAAAATCATAACCGTTAAGTGGTAACCATGGTTAGCTTTCTCATATCTGTTAGTATGTGATAGAAGAAAAAACTTCAAATGCTCGTATAGATGTGCTATATTTGATAGTAAATAACTGAATGATAACTCTGGGCAAATGAACCTTATCGAACGTTTGCCCACATTGAACTGGATATACCAAGGAGATAAATAATGCTCAATAGGTGAAGTAAGAATCATATACCCAGATGGACCTTACTTTGTGTCCAAGTGAATCTGAGGTTGCCATGTCTGCTGAATCATCTCTCTGATAAGGCCTTCTTTTTAAGGCTTTATACACGTCCCTGCATTTTGTTCACTGAACTTCCCAAACAGGGCAGATAAGCTCTTCAAGCTGCTGTTTTCTTCATTGAAATTTGACGTTCGCAATCCCTTCAGTTTCAAGGGGGAATTTTCTTGGTCTACATTGTCATTACTCCTCACCTCAGCAACCAGAAGCTGGGTGATGCTGCTTCTGCAAAAGGGGCAAACAGGGGCTGTTGGGCAAGCTGTTGTTGGATTAGGCTTCTTGTGGCAGCACAGAGATAATGTGCAGTGGGCGCACATTCTATGGCCACAGGGTTGGGCTTCAATATTGCACATTTGTTCAAAGCATATGCAGCACAAATCTGTATCGCTAGCCTGTTCGGAAGGATTTCCGTGAGTAATATAAGAATGGTGCCTACATAATTGTACTGAAATCGAAATGCATAGTAACAGAGAAGCATACCGAAGAGTAAAACTAGAACACTAAGAGGAAATCCCAACAGTTTTAGCTCACTCATTATCTTATTACTAGTCGAACAAGTTCATTTCAGATTCATTGCACATACGTACATAGTCATCCGACTTCAAATTAGTTCAACACAACTAAATGAACAGCGTGTTTGTTCGCATTACCTCAGATGCTAAGTCATTGTCAACATAAGCATCGATGTCGACATCAGCTTGCAAAGGACATTGAGGTGTGATGAATGTTTCCTTCAATATAGCCTTCTCTCTCTCCATGTTTGCATCCATCAAAGCCTTTTCTAGCAAAATTTTCGCATCTGGATCTAGCTTAATAATTAACTTCAAAGGTGAAGGCCAGACGAGAGGTTCCGGTGATGAAGGGTTCAACAAAGCTGCACAAGTTTGATGCTTATGCTTTAAAGCAACCGTAAATGGTATTCTCCTGCAAACGGTCAAACTGATTCCTTGAGAAAGCTTCATTAAGAGGTCTATTGTTTATTTTTAAATGGTGACTGTTATAAAAGAAGCATGGGAATAACTTGATCACATAGTTGCCTAAAGCTTCCATTGGAGAAGCAACAATGTCAGGAAAAGAAAGTCTAGAGGTCTGATATTGCAAGCCTACATGATCACAGAGTTCAAAGAGTTATATCTAGATATCCTCAATCTTCAGTAACGTCTTGATCTTTGTTTCACTCACAACTCTGATTTTTTGAGGTAGCATTTGAGTTCTCACTAAGGCATCTTTTCACAAGTGGATCGTGGTTTTTAAGATTAGTAAGTGGATTATGGTATTTAAGATTTTGATAACCAGGTTTGTTGAAGTAATCATAAATCTTTCTTGAAACTTACCCATATGAATCAAACTGAAATCTGTCAGCTCCCCAAGCAAGCAATTCTCGAACACATTCCAACGAACCGCCACGGGCGGCTAAATGAAGCGGTGAACTACCTGCACAACTGCACGACATATTCACAGTAAAGTTTCTCCATAAAAAACAACAAACCATCATTCTTTGGCTATGCTCAAAATGAAAGATCATGCTTCATACCTGCAAGTTGAGACACAAACAAGAGCACCATTGTTAAGAAGTTTACGAACACACTCAGTTTGGCTCTGTCTGGATGCTAGATGCAATGGAGTTGAGCCATCCCCATCTCTAATGTTCACAAATCTTGCAAACCCCCTTCCATTTCCATTCAATCCAAATTAGAAAAACTCATCGTAAGAAGCCGATACTCAAAATTGAATCAAGAAGAAGAAGAAGAAATCATCTAACCAAGAGTCGGATACAGGAGTGGTATGTGCAGCAGAAAGAATAGCTTGCAGACAATCTGAATGTCCATAATAAGCTGCGTAATGCAAGCAAGTTCTTCGATGTGTAGAATCAAACATCAATATCTACAGAAAACAAGTAGACACCAGTAAGAAAAATTACATCCGAAATAAGACACAAACTTCCGAAAATCGTCCAAATCGGAGTACGAACATTAGCTCCTGCTTCGATCAGCCTTTGAACACAAGTTATCCTCCCGCTCATTGCAGCCAGCATCAGAGGAGTCTAAATCAACCAGAAAAACGAATCGATTCAATCAAGAAGAACAGTTAAACAACCAAGGAGTTCAAAAATGAAATCATACATTCAATCAAACGAACCAAAAACCTGATTATGCCGATTGAGAATATCGGGATTCACATTCCAGTCCAAGAGCATCGAAAGAATCTAAATCAAGAAATACACAACTAAATCCTTCCGAAAAACGAACATCAAACAGAGAAAAGTTTGTTGAACTTAGACTTGAACTCACATCGATCTGTCCATTGGCAGCCGCTACATGTAGAGGCGTTGATCTTTGATGGTTAGTGGTGTGGTGTAAGATAGATGAATCAGTCTCCACCATAGCTCGAACAACTTCCACATCCCCATTCTGCAGAGCTCTGAAGAAGAATCCAGTTTCATGGCGGTCTGCGCAGCTCAGGCCCTGACCCATAACCTCAAATCAATAATCCCTTCCTAGATAGAACATGGAGAGGAGCTCGAGAAGAAGCTCACTCACCAGGCTTCAATGGAAGCCGTACAAAGGAGATGGAGATCAGTGTGGGGGAATCGTAGGCGTGGATTGGAAGACTGATATATTGAATGAATTGAATTGGAATGGCCTCGGAATTTGAACCTGCCCGCCAAATGAGTGGGCAACTTCGTTGTGTGGGTAATATGGGAATACTTTTTTTTTTCCCTTTTTCTTTTTCTTTTTCTTTTTGAAGAATTGGCTTCATTGTCGGATATTTTGGGCAATTTGTATTATTTTATATTATCTCCTCATCCCATGCATGATATGATTTTGCTGTCTCTTTCACCATGACGGTGAGAATTTCAATCAAATATTATTATTTTATTTCAATCAATCAAATTTTGTACTCGGTTTTTTTTTTCTCTTTTGAAATTTTATATCTTTTAGTTTTCTTTTAATTACTGATTTTTGTACATTAAATTCTATTTTCAATACTTCTATATATGCCAAGCCTTCATGTATGCTTAAAAAATGTCTAATCAAATAAAGTTAGAAATTCCACTAGGTAGCTAATTTAAATTATAACTTGGCGTTCATATCATCATCATCTTCTTTTTTAAAAAAAAAAAATATCATAGATATGGTAAAATATATATAAAAGACAATTAGATTGCAAAAATCACGTTTTTCTGACTAATTTTATTTTATCTTATTTCAAAATTGTCCTATTAATATAATTCAAAAGGTTCAACATGTGCAAGCTCTCTCTCCCATTTTTCCTTCTTTTTTTCGAGCGTTCAATTTTCTGCAACAACCCTCGTTCAATAGATTTTTCCTCCCTCGTTCAATAGATTTTCGAGCGTTCAATGTTCAACATGTGCAAGCTCTAAAATCCAAATTTGTTTCTCGATTAATTCTCGATTTTTCTCCCTCTTGCATTTACAATTTGTTTCGATTAAGAATATCGATCAATTTTGTTTTGCTTTCGAATTTCTCAACTTGAGATTTCAATTTTGATTTGCTCGGTTGGAGTTTTTTTTTTAAGTTGATTTGTGTTGAGGATTTTTGTTCAATTTTTTTTGTTGAACTTCGTCAACGCCTTCTCTTATTCTAACATGCTTGTTTTTAAAATCTATTGGTTTTGTTTTGATTTTGTCAACTAGAGATCTATGATGCGAATTTGTAGATTCTTTATCTCTTCTTTTCTATTTCGATTTATGGATTCTTTTCGATTCTAGTTTCTTTTTTTTTCTAGAGATTTTTAATCTAGGGATTTTGTCAGCGGGAGATTTGTTTGCGATTTGGTTTTGAAATCTACTATTCTATTAGTTGTTATTTTGTTTTTTGGAATTCTCAGTTTCATTAGATGAACTCCAACCTTTAATTTGACCAATTCTTAGTTATTTTTGTTTTATAAGTTCGTTTTGGTTTTTTTTATTTTTTATTTTTTACGATTTCTTGAGATACTGAGGTAGTAAGTCATTAATGATATTGTATCTTACTCTATGATTACTATCTGATTATCACCAATTTTCTATTTATCACCAATTTTCTATTTGATAATACATCGCTTGTGTTTTTTAACTAATTGGCATCTTATTTCTATTTGATTTCTATTTATTACTTAGTAGTTAGTGATTTTTGTTTAATTGTTGTTTGATTGTCATGTGATAGCTATTTTTGTCTTATTTACTAACATATCAATGTATTTGTCATCTGATTTCTATTTAATTTTCCCATGATTACTTTCTGATGGCAATCAAATAATACAATGGGATGATATCTTATTTCTATATGATTACCATTTTAAGTTATATCTTATATTTTTTAAAAAAACATTTTTATAGAGGTAAACGAATGGAGTATTGTAAAGGTGAACAACACTAAATTGCGTTTGATTTTTTAACATCAAACAAGAAGACCTCGGAAGCAAATGATTCCTTAAATTGTTGAATCAGTAAAGCATACTAAGTGTAGTCATTGTAAGCATGTTGGTCATAATATAAGAACATATAAATTTGTACCTGTTTGAACAATCATATTGTGGATATCAAAGATATCTTTGTTATTTGTTTTTATGTGAGTACAATAATATATTGTTTCAGCAGTTTTTTAATGTATTAGTGGATTGTCTTAATATTTTTTTTTAAGTATATCAATTATGAATCAACACTAAATAATCACTAATTATAGATATGTACTTTGTAGTTTTTCAATCCAATTAATGCTTTTAATTTCATGGTTGGTATTATGACATCCCCTCACAAACTATAGTATCAATGTGATATATTGTTTTTTCTTTTTTATCAAAATGTGATAGATTGTTAAGTGATACTTAATAATATCTAATATGATATACAAGATATGAAAATTAAATTGGGAATTAGAAGCATGAGTGAATTGTTTGAGCATAAAGAATCAAATATGGCTATATGATTGATATCTGATTTTTGTCTGATTTCTATTTGATTTTCATACGATTGTCATATGATTGATATTTGATTGTCATGTGATTTTCATTAGACATTAAATACTTTTTGATTTCTATTTGATTAACATGTGATTGTCATCAGATTGATATCTCAATCTGATTGTTATTTGATTGTCATGTGATTTTCACCGATATATTATCAATAAAATGTGTGTGTGCGCGCGCGTACTAGTTGAGAAATTAGCGGATATTTTACGACCCGGGAGGATTTCCAAGTTCATGCCCTCTTCAGTCTCGGGATCAAAGCATTATTTGTTAGTTTAATCAAGTTAGGAAAGCTTTATTTTTTGTGCTTAAAGACCGTGATCTACCGGAGAAGATTGATGCCTTGTGAATCTTAAGGCATTAATAGTTCTAGAGATATCAAATGCTAAAATCGTCTAACACATCTCAAACAATCTATTTGGCATTAATAATTTGACAAATATATATATATATATATATATAGATAATCATTCATTTGCATTCATGTATACATTAGTAACGAACTAATGTAATATCTTAAAATAAAATATTAATTTTCTTAGTACGACATGGAGTTATGGAAGTTTTCATTGTTTGCCTCAAAATAAAAAATACACGTAGCTGTGATAAATTGATTTAGTAGATATTAAGTTTTTACTTTAGTGGACTCTTTAACAACTTTAAATAGTTTCATCTAGTTGAATCTTATATTTAATGGGGTCTATTAAATTAAAAGATGACTTTCTTTTTAAATGGATGTTTTTTAATTATTGGACGTAAAACGAATATAATAGCTTTTTAGGTCAAATAGAACTCTTCTTCGGCTCCTATTTGTTATATGGGTTGTTTGGTTTAAGGTTTTGTATATATCTTAGAATTAAGAATGTATAGGAATAATATGTCTTGAAATAAGATACCTAAGAATCAATAATTACTGTGTTTAATTGTGTGAAAATGTTATCAGAATTGTTTATCAATTAAAATTAATTAAATATATATTTAAACAATCAATTATGATTATTGCAAAAATAACTATGTAAGTTTAATATATTTATTATCAATTAAATTTTTTATATTGGCACATCTATATTATCAAATTTTTAATGAAAATAATATTGATAATTAATTTAAATATCTATTTTTTTACCTTCTTTTTCCATAGTTGTGTTAATTAAAAAGTTAATAACTAATTAATTAATGTCAATTATAAACCTTCTATAGATATACAAAAGAAGTTGATATAAAGTAATTGATTTTAAATTATTCAAGAATGTTTTTAATTAGACAAAATAATTATAGTTATAAAATAAAAAGAAGTACAAGTGTACTGATAGAGTTGACATTCAACAAGCGAAAAGTAATTTGGATCTTAAGCACTCTAATTACATTAATTTTAGTGAATTAGCATGTAAGTTCGTTTTTGCAGAAATTAGGATTAAAGAAGTTCAACTTTTGAAGAATCTCTTAATTGCTTCAATCGAGCACAAATTTCTTCTTGAAATCTTGGTGTAGACTACCACAAAAACTTCTCTACTATCCTATTAGTCTTAGATTGGGTGGTGCAATTCAAATTGAGAAGGACTTTTTGGGAAATTTTGGAGGAGGGGAGAATTTGAGAGAAAACCAGATTTTTTTTCTTTCAAATTTTTTAATTTGCATGAAATTTTTATATCAATTAAAAACAACTATGTATAGAAAAATTCATGCAAATCAAATTAACATAAATTTGACACCAAATCAAGTTAATTTAGTGGAATTTTAGGTGTTAAAAAAAAGAAGAAAATGGGAAATGTGGAAATTTCTCACTTTCTCTCTTTTTAATCATTTTAAAATTATTTTAACTTAATTAAAATCAAACTTAATTTTTTAAAAAAATCAATACAAATCAATTAATTTCATTTAAATAATTAATTAAATAATTTTAATTTAATTTAATTTAATATCAAATATCAAATTAATAAAACACCTATTCCATAAAATGATTCGTTACTCATATAATTTTTAAATCAAATTTAAATATTTTTAACTCCCCATTTTTGTTTATTTTGATGATTAAATATTAATTATATCATATATAATAATCCAAACCCTAATCAGAATTTGAACATTTCAAATTCTCTTAACACACTATTTTAAGGTTTAATCCTTTGTAAAATGACTTAATGGACTTGTAGATCATGAGCTTCAACGATTTGAGATTAATTGGCTAAACTCTTTTATTTTGAATACATAAATATTCGTTAATTAATGGGATGTTTCACTAAAGTCCAATAGTTGTACTATCCTCACTGTAGATATATTTTTGTCTACTTTATTTAACGATAATCAGTAAGTCGATCCGTCACAGATTGTTCAAAATTATAGTTGGGTCAAAATTACCCATCCTTGTAATACATCTTACTCCTTAAGTATCTACTGGTCTACTAATGAACAATTGATTTATGGTTCTACCAATAAATCGAGCCCCTTTCAGTCATAGAGAGGGTGGGGCTCTTTGTTCAAGACTACGATTCAGTACTTTAAGGGAACAACCTATTTAATATCCCTTAAATCGGGTAGGAGCGAATTTCATCAGAACTATATTCCTAGCTATCTATTTGGTTTCACCCCTAAAATGGGAGGTTTATTGAGTGGCGATATTGAGCCACTCTCACCATTGCAGATAAAAGGAGCTTAGGATTGAGATCGAGTTACCTTAGGTCATCGAATTGAAATAATCATTTTTAACAATAAATGACGTTATAAAGAAAAAGTAACTATTTCGTGGTCCAGTCTTATACAAACATCTTTTGCATAGCGCCCACATACATATCTCCACATGAACGATTTCGGGATCACGTTGTTTTTATAAAATACAAAGTGGGTTATATTCATGGTATCCCCAAGATAAAGTACCAAACCTTATTCTTATACTTATAGGCCATTTTGGCTATATACTCAAACTTGATCCACTTGTGTGTCTCTGCATAAAGTTCAAGTAGGAGGTTCGTTAGTTTATTTGGATTTAGACTTTAACAGGTGCAATTTACATATTCAATAACAACTTTATTAATAATCCTCAATAATAACTTTATTGTCAATAGAATAAGTTTAAATATTATAAACTACGAGTTTTAAGACATACAACCCAACATGTACAATATTATTTAATTAAAAAAATTAACCCATTTTATTGATATTTTTTAAAAGCCCAATTAATAATTTTAATAAATAATTTATGATGTTAAAATATATTGCTAATAAAAAGAGATTTCATCAAATACAATTATGTTTATTCATATTAATTCATAATATAAAATAAATTATCATGTTAGTATTGTTATTAATAAAATTAATTACATGTGTCAATTACAAATTTAATTTAAACGTATTTATAATAATTAATAAATTATACAATTTGCATAAAAAACAAATAAAATTAACAGATAAAAAGTAAGAGAGAAAAACGATTGGAATTGGAGAAAACCCACCTTTTTGGGTGGTCATGCAAAACCTGGATGGGGATATGAAATACCTTAGAATAAAATATTCTCATTTAATGATTGAAAAACTTGTAACAAACATGATGATAAAATATTATTTTTCATTACACCTCTCATTCCCATGAATCAAACGGTCATAAATGAAACTAGAAACAAAATCATGCAAACTTTGCATTAAAAATGTTCGATATCTTTGTTATAATCGACATATGAGGATATTGGTTGCCTTGACATAATAAATATTAAAAATAAAAATGGGTTCCGTTTCTTAAGAAAAAATTGAAAATTCCATACTTTAGCATAGTTTATTTATTTATTTTATTATTTATTTTAAGTAACACTTTTAGCATAATATTGTAAAAAAGAAAAAATAATAAAATAATAAAACATACTAGACATGTTTTATATTCTCAAAAGAATACATGATTTTCATTTTTCAAAATCCATGTGATATCTTTAAGCCTTTTCTTCCTTTAATGAAGGTCGCAATTTTTTTTTTTAAAGTCTAACAAAGCTCAACTAAACATACTTAGCATATTTAAAACATCAAACATTTATTTTCCTATAAAAGAAATATTCAACTTACATTATTTTCCAAATTCAATATCACACACACACACACAAAGCAATTTATTACATTACAATTAAATAATCACTCTTGTTAATTACATAAATACAACTCTTAAGTCCTAATCAACTAATTTCTTTAAAATTGTTAAAAAAAAACTATTTTTTTAAAAAAATCATTTTCCACCGATTTTTCTTTTCAAAAAGGAAATATAAAAACGTGGTTTTAATTATAATGATGCTTTTGTTTTATTAGACAAAAAACTGTTGTACGTTAGACCAATTTCCCCCATTTTAGCCATCAACCTCGTTCGCTTCTTTTCCTTTTCAGAACAATTTCAACCATTTGTCAATTGCTTACGCCTGTAAAGTAAAAAGCAACGCACGGCCGCACAGTATAGATTCTCCGATTATTTGCAAACTTCCCTCCATGGCCTCACAATCTCATTTCAGCCAAACTCGGTGGGTGTTCAAATCATTTGAATAATTCAGACTATCTAATCTAAAATATAATAAATATTGTATTTGGACTACCTGACAACTTCCCATTAAGGATTGGTTTGGGTTAGTTTTGTTATTGGGTTGAGTTTGGAACTTTTTCTATTTTTATTGGGTTGGGTTGGATTGTGAGTTGGCTAAAAAAAATTTGGGTTGATCCAACCCAACCGAAATTATATATATATATATATATATCTTTACTCAAAGTTTGATTACTTTGTATGGATTAATTTGTGATTTTTTAATATTTTTCTTTTAAAATTGTTATGATATTTGTCTTTGTTTAAAGTTTGTAATAAATGTCCTAGATATTTTTTTAGAATATGTGATATTATTATACAACAATAAGGGGATCCCACATACCAGGATCATGGCATCAAAACAACAAAGCACAAGCAAAGACAAGACACCAAAACCAAAACAAAGCCTACAAGATAAGACCAGAACAAAACCAACACATAAACGCAAAACTTGCAAACCACAGGGAGAAAGCCATAAAAAAGAAACCAAAACCCTGCAAACTAGAGACAACAACAAAACAAAGAACAACATAAAGTTCAAAAGAAAAAGCATCCGTAAACACACTAGATAAAACCAAAAGGATCAACCCGCCAGGAAGCAGCACAAGCACAAACCGTAGAAACCATAAGGTGAACTAGAGTAAACACCGACCTCAATCGACTGCCATGCAGCCACCGATTACGCTATTGCCAGATGTAATATATGGAAGTACACCAGAATACATGGAACAACTTACTACGCACCCTCTTACCCGACACCACTCGGCACAACCAACTCAACTCTACATCCCAACCCGCTACCCAATGTGACGAACCCAACTGACGCAACACATCATACCACACTTCTCTCCCAAATTCAGACTTAAAAAATAAATGATCCCGTGAATTCAAACTTCCCCTACACAGAAGACACCCCCCCTCCCCCCTCTGACAACACACCCCAACTCCTCAACCAATCCCGCGTACCCAACCTGTCCCTCACAGTTAACCACACACAGAAGGAGTGATGCGGAATACTACCCCCCACCCACAAAATACCAGACCAAGACACCCTAGGATGACGAGGACGCAAACTCTCCCACACATTAGCGATAGAAAACCGACCACTAGCATCTAAACCCAATAATCTTCCCTTTTCACCCTAGGCCCTACTGCCTGAATAAGACCCCAGATCTCAAGTAGCTTCCAAGACACTATAGGTCACCTCCAACCTCCTTTACCATCCATGAACTCTGACAACCACACCATCAAACAACTCCATGTATCATAAACCACCGTAGACCCATATGAATCCAAAATCGCACCCCCCCTCCCCTCAGGCAGCCAAAGATCCCACCAAACAAAACAAGACTGTCCATCGCCGACCATCAAATGAACCAGATGCGTGAATCTATCTCTACTTTGCAAGATAGCCATTAAGCACCAAGACCTCCCAACCTCACTTTGAACAGCCCACAAAAACCGCCCACGCAAACACATACGCCTCCACCCACGCCACCCATAATGATCTCGATTTAATTAAGAGAAACCAGAGCAGCTTCATAATAGCAGTCTGGTTCCAAGAGGCCATATGCTTCACACTCAACCCCCTACCCCAACGGCAAGCACACCTCATCCCACGCCACATGTGCACTGCCCCGACTCACCGCACTACCCTTCCATTAATAATTACGTAATAGACGATCAACCTTCTGAATCAAAGGCGCACAATCCACAGCCCTCAACCAACCCGCCAATAAAGGTAAACCCAGGTACTTAACAGGCAGCGAACCAAGAGAGAAACCCATAAACGCAACTAGTTCCTCCGTCTTCCAGACTCCACACCCGCAATAAACATGGAACTCTTTCCAATATTAACAACTAACTCAGACAGCCCTACAAAATCTGCCAGGACCTGCCTCATAAACTCCAAAGAATCTCTTTCAACTGCACAGAAAATCATCAAATCGTCTCCAAATGAGTCAAGCCCACGCGCTCACATCGATCATGGAACCTAAACCACAGGAGGTTTATTCAACAACCTAGACAAGACCTCCATCACCATCACAAACAAAAAAAAGGAAAACGAATCCCTCTACCTCAACCCCTTCCTACTAGGAAAAAAATCCCTTAAGGGAATCCTTAATCACCATAGAGAATTTAGGCGAAGTAACATAAGCCCTCACCCAACTAACAAACTGAAAGGGCGTACCTATAGCTAGCAACACACCAAATAGAAAATCCCAATTGACCGAATCATACGCCTTCTGAAGGTTTACCTTCAACACACAACGTGACTTCCCTCTGCCCTCCTTATAGCCCCCCACAAGTTCCTGACACAATAAAATGTTATTGAAAATTGACCTACCCAGAACAAATGTTGACTGGTTACCACTAATGAAAGCAGGCAACCACAACCGCAATCTCTCAGCTAAGATCCTCGAGATACACTTATACATAACATTGCAACAATAAATAGGACGAAACTCCTCCATACATTCAGCTCCCCGCCTCTTTGGGATAAAAGTAATAGCAGTAGAATTAACTCCACCAGGCAGGTAACAGAACTAAAAAAAATTCAGCACAACATCACAGAAATCATCCCCAACCATACTTCAAGCAACTTTGTAAAAATCCATCGAAAACCCATCAGGCCTAGGAGTCTTCCCAGACTTCATCAAGAATAACGCCTTCTGAATCTCATCTCGACTCACTGGGCGACCAAGCGCCTCCACCCCCTCCTTGGACCAGTTGAATTGCACAATATCCTCAATTCGGGTAGTAAGGTCCCTATACCCCATAGGCTGAAACCCTAAACAACCCCAAAAGAAATCTACCGCCATCCCTGCCACATTGTCATGCACCGTCTCACGAGTCCCCCCAACATTCACGACCGTGAATAAACCACTGCAACTGCGATGAGAACGAACACAACGATGAAAAAAAGTTGTGTTCATATCACCTAACTTCATCCACCTCACCCTGGCCTTCTGCCGGAGCGATGTCTCCTCCAATCTCGCCACTAATTAGAACACCTCAGTGGCCCGAGCCACCTCCGCACACACCGACTCTGAAGCAGAATCCCTTTCTACCTCAGCTTGAGCAACCTCCATAACCTGCCTAGCCGCCCTCACCTCACCAGCTAACATAGAGATACGCCTACTAAACGAACCACGTAAAATCCGCTTCACTGCCTTCAGATTTCGCACAAAGCTAACCATAGGAGACATATCCTCAGATATTCTCTACACTGACCTGATAGTATCAATAAAACCCTCAGGCTCCGGCCAATGAGAAAAATAACGAAATGTATGAGGCAACCTACTTCTCATCTCCCCTGTAGAAACTAGAAGAGGGCTATGATCAGAAATCTCCCACTGACCAACCCTAACTTCCGAATACGAAAAAGCTACCTTCCACGCCTCATTAGACAAACATCAATCCAACCGGCACAAGATACCATTACCCTGAAATTTACTAGTCTAAGTAAACCAATTACCCATCATACCCAACTCAACTAGATCCGCCTCCAATAATACCCCATCAAATTCCTCCATCTCCCTCAAGCTAGGACAACCCCCAAAATCCTCCGAACTACTACGAATAGCATTAAAATCCCCCAAAACAACTCCAGAAAGCTACCACGAGACACACACATCAATCAACTGAGACCACAAATTCTTCCTTTCGCTCACATGATTAGAGGCATACACAACACCAATATGTACCTTAGCATTAGATACAATATCCACTAAGGTTCCAGAAATGAACTGATCCTTACTAACATCAATAGAAAACTCATAGACACTCTTCCGCCACATCACTCATATCCTCCTAACTCTCCACACACTATAGCTACACACACAACTCCACACATCTCTAAATCTACTCATCACCATACCCAAATTCTCGCGACGAACCCTTGTCTCAAGCAAGCAGCAAAAAGTAATACAGGAGAAAGCCAAAAAGTCTGCCACCATCATACACTTGACAGGGTCATTCAACCCTCCAACATTCCAGGAACACCAAATCATGAACCTTGCAAGAAATCATACGTACCACCTTCTACTGGGCCTTTGCCCGAACTCCCAAACATACCATCCATAACAAACAATGGATCAGGATCTGCCTACACTAGTGTCAATGCCAACGAGTCTCCCCTCTCATCACACAAAACATCAAACTGATTGTGATCATCAAAATGCTTTACAAACCCCATAATTCCAATGGACCCATAAACTACTCTGCTCCTCAAGGGCGTCGAACCCGGTGACCCACTAGCACCCCTATGCCCTACACCTCCTCTATCACGCCTACAACGACTAACCATAGTAAACTCGTCATCACTCCGCGCAACCTTACTCCCATCCACTTGGCTAATTCCCCTCGCACCAATACCCAAGTCTTGCCTCTTCCTCACACTCTCAATCCCCTATTCTCCCCCAAACACCCTTCATTAACTGCCACAATACACAACTTCTGATCCTTTCCCACACCCTATTTCTCACACACAGCCTTAATATGCCCAAAGGAAACACAACAAGCACACCTACGAGGTTTCCACTCATACAATACTGGAATAATAAACTCCTGACCCCGCATTCAAACAGTGACTGAAATGGGCATTAACGAATCATTATCCACCTGAACACAAACCCTCGCATACAATAACCGTTGTCGCTCTCTTGTTGCAACATCAAAAGAGACAGGTTTACCCACGGCACTAGCTAACACTGCTAAACCCCTATCCATCCACAACTCAAGGGGAACACGCTCTAGTTTAATCCAGATAGGAACAGAATCAAAAACAAAGTTTTCAGGAACAATACCTGGGGACCACTGTCGTAATAAGATGGGCTTGCCATCCAAGTGCCACGGACCATTCTCCGGCACCCAATCCCGTGACTCTACCTTATGAAATTTAAAGATAATCAAACCGTTCTCCAACAAGGTAATAGTTGGCATCTCTACGCATCCCCATATTCTCTGAATAAGTTGACAAATAACAGAATACAGGAGTTTAACATCCACAAACTGACCAACCAAATATTTCTCCCACAGATAAACACCCTCATAAATAATCTCCTCACAGGATTCAACAATAACTTTATCATTTTAAACCAATGGGGGAATGAACTCTAAATTCCCCCCCAACTTAGACCTAGAAAGGCCCGCCCACGAATTTTCCCCTTTCACGTCATAACCAAAACCACCCCTTTCCTCCAACCGGTCCAATTTTGGACCAAACCCCCTAGCTAAACTGATTTTGGGAATCGAATCCTCCTACTCACGAAGATCTCGTGTGTCCACCGATCGACTCTTACTTTCAAAAGGCCTAGCCTGTGAAACCTTCTCACTGCCTGACTTCTGCCTCCCCCCCTCCCTGAGCCTCCCAACTCCGACCTAACACCACACGGCCCACCACCAAAGCCCCCACACCTTTTGACCCTTTCCCCAGCTCCCCCTACACCAGACCACTCCCTTCACTCAGCCTCAGCTCACTCCCAACAGGCCCGCTCACCCCAGTTCCCTCAAGGCCCAACCCAACACCTTTCACAACCTGGTTTTCATCCAGGCCCCTAACACCTTCGAGGCTCTCAGACACACCCTTCACATCCAGGGCCCTAACTCTATAGAAGCCCAATCTCCCTTGCCCATCAGCTAACCCAATACCCAGCCCACCCGGATCATCCCTCACAACCTGATTTTCTTTCAAAACACCCACCGTCAACCTCCCCAACCCTACTTTGTTAACACTCCTCGTACCAGACCCTTCCCCCTCCTCAAAACGACATCAGACAACCCTAAATCCTTCACCTCTGAAGAACGAGCAACTAATCCCAAATTGATCTCTGGTCTAAGCAGACGAAAGGGTTGTCGAGCAATTCGGCCTCCATTCTTCTCCTTCAATCTTAAAGGTGATCGCTTACGCACCATCGTCACCAACAACAGAGAACAAACAGAGCACAACCTCATATCAAAGGCAACTAGAATACCAACACCCCGCCGTCACTGCTCACCGTACCTGATGGAACACGAGACATATGCAGCGGAATGAGGATCTAATTACACTCTAATTGCTTTTAATCAAAAGGAATTTAGCATGCAAAATGAAGGGAAAACAATAAATTAACTTACCTTTGAAGCTCCCGAAAATCGCTTTTCCTCGTTGAATCTCGACCTGAACTCGGACCACCACTAAAGTTGACCTACTATCCTCTGGACTCAGAACCGGGTTGTGGGACCCGATGGATGAAGAAACCCGAGAGAGAGAAAGAAATGGATCTTTGGGTTGGGTTTTGAGTTATGAGTTTTCCTATGAAATAGTGTTTTTTTTTTTCAGCCCAAATTTGAAAACAATTTTGGCAAAATGGGAAAAAGTTTTTCATCCATAATTGAAAGCCCATTTTATAGAAAAAACCATGCAACATTTGCATGAAACAAATCGATAAAAACCCAACACCTATAATCCACTATCTAAGTGGGCTTAATGTCTCTACTATAAGCCAACACCTAGCCCACTATTTTTTTAGTGTAATTATCCAACAAAAGTTTGGATTTTCTCACTAACTTTAGTCAAAGGGCAAAATAGTCATTTTGTTGAAGTCAAACTTTGACCAAAAAGTCAACATTTTGACCTTTTTATGATTTTTTTGTGTTGACTAATTTTGACCCCCCGAGCATGAATCCACATTCATTTTTTCGAAATTCAAATCACATTTGAATATAAGGTCAGTCAAAGTTTGACTTTTCAAAGTCAAAAGCCAACTTCTTTGACTTTTTACATCTTTGACCATTTACATTATTTCCAAGCTTCCGAATATGAACACATTCATATTCTTTATATTTAAATCACATTTAAATATTAAAGTTGTATCTCTAAATTGAAAACCGACTACTGTATCACATATACTTGTCGTTTCTCTCTCTTCACCTAATTCGAACAATTCAAATCATTCTATCATACTATTCTAAGTTTATTCCACATAAGCTAGTAGGGGAACCTAATGGACCTACAGATCATGGGCTCCAACTATCCGAGATTAGCTGGCTAAACTCTTTAGACGGAGCTAATCAACATTCGTTAACTAACAGGTCATTCCACTATAGTCCCGTAGTTGCACTCCCCTCACAATAGATATATTTGTGTCCATTTGATATAACCATGATTAGTAAGCTACTCCTTCACAGGTTGTTTGTAATCTCGGCTGGGTCATAAAAATCGTTTTACCCCCAAGACTACATCTTGTTTCTTAAGTTCCACTGATCCTCTAATGAACAATTGGTTTAAGGTCTAACCTATAAACCGAACCCCTCTCGGTCGAAGGAGAGGGTGGGACCCCTTGTTCAAGACCTGAATTCAGTACTAAAGGGAACAACCTATCTACTATCCCTATAACGGGTAGGAGTGAATTCCATCTTACACCCTATGTTCCCAGCTATTCACCTGATCTTACCCCTGAAATAGGAGGTTTATTGGGCCAGCGATGATGAGCTGCCCTCACCTACACAGATCTAAGGATAATTTTGAGTGAACAGGAGTTCGTAGTTAGCTCAGGATTAAGATTAAGTTACCTAGGTCATCAATTAACGAAATAGTCAGTTTTATACATAAAACAACATTTAGAACATAAAAAGTGACTATTTCATGGTTCAGTCCTATGAAAACTCATTGCATAGGATTCCCTCACTCACATATCTCTATATGAACGATTCAGGATCATATCGTTTGTACTAACTACAAAGTGGGCCGCATCCATAGTGTCCCCAGAATAAGGCGTCCAATCTTATTCATATACTATAGACCATTTTGGCTATATATTTGAATTTGATCCATATTTATGTCACTACATAAATTTCAAACTACATTAAATAGCCTCAGAACCTTAGTTTATTGGATTCGAGATTACAATTTCAATAACAGTTTTATCAAAAAAAAAAAATATATGTTTATTAATTTACAAACTACGAGTTTTAGGACATAAAATCCAACAGTACCACCGTCACTGCTCACCGTACAAACACCCGTAGGTCAATCGTACCAACAGCGAACACCTCAGCGAACCGGCGAACGAATCCAGCGAAATGAATTCGGAATACCAGCGAACGAATCCACGGAGAATGAACAAATCAGCAGCGAACGTACCAGTGAACCAGGGAACGAACTCGCGGCTTTGAATCAGCGATGACTGGAGCGGACTGAAACGACCAATGATTGCTGAAAGTGGTGGCCCAACCCAACCCAATCCGAATTTTAAGGGTTGAGTTAGGTTGGGTTGGGTTGAAGACTTTATTTAGGTCATTTGGGTTGTCAACCAAACCAACCCGAATTTTTAGGTTGGTCATAAAAACATCTTCAACCCAACCCAACCCAATCTATATACACCCCTACTCCGCGTTATACCCATTGCATATCTGGTCCTCATTGTTTGATATTCGAGCCCATTCTAACAAAATTGTAGGCCCAATATCGATAAGAAACCCAATAAGCCCATGTATATTACCATTGGCGTCTAAAACCACTGGTCGTCTTCTAAGTTCGACTCCTCTAAAACCTTAGAGAAAACCATTTCCTCTCTTTGTTTGAGTCTACAGACTCAAAACTTATTGCTAAGCTTGTTTGGAAATTTAACCATGTCGGAAGTTGAGATTTCTCATACAAAGATGAAAAAGAAGAAACACCAGAGCAAGGATGAGGAAGTGTCACCAGTTGTCGATTTTGAAGAGTGACCACATAAGGATATTGTTGACTTTATGATCAAGCCTCAAAGTTTTACTCCCCTGGTGGACACATCTCAATGGCCTACTATTCTGAAGAACTACGAACGTCTTAATGTACGTACTAGTCACTACACTTCTCTATTGTCTGGTTCCTCCCCTCTCAATGGCCTATCAGATATGGTATTCTTAATCTTGTTAAATCAGTAAATCTTTCGTCGCACGAAGTTGTAACTTGGATTAAGTGGATTCTTCGGGTTGATAAAACAGGTCACGGTGGTACTCTCGACCTAAAGGTTATTGGAAACCTGATTGTGTGCATTGATCGAGTCATGCGGATTGAAAAATGTTTATGTAGTTCTTGGTTTGAAGAGGGACTTCATTTTTATAAAGTGTTTGCTTGAACAATATTATTCCCTCAATTTCAATGTAGACAAAGGGTTTATTTACAAGAATGATGTTCAAATTTATTCATTTCAATGTAGACAAAATGTTTATTTACAAGAATTATGTTCAAATTTATTCTGCAAACTTATAAATTAATTTTTATGTGCTAAGGCCGTTAGCAACTATGGTGCTTCCAAATACTAAAATGTTCATAACTGTAACAACTCAAAATAAAAGACAAAATATTTATCCTAAAGAAAATGCCTATATTTGGCACTTAAGATTAGGTCACATAAATCTCAATAGGATTGAGAGATTGGTTAAGAGTGAACTTCTAAGTGAGTTAGAAGAAAAACTCTTTACTAGCATGTGAGCGATGCCTTGAAGGCAAAATGACAAAAAGATATCTTACTGGAAAGGGTCATAAAGCCAAAGTGTTGGGATTGGCTTCCTAATTCTCCCGGAGTCTCGTAGTTTGTAAACATTGTTATTAATAAAACAAAAGTTATTTTTATTTGTATTTACTCATATTCAATAAACAAATATTCGTGGTCATTATATGTAAACTTAAGCATGTATATGAGATATACAAGTGGATCATGCCTTAAGCAATAAACTAAAAGGTTTATAGTATAAGGATAATGGAGGGATACCTTATCTTGATGACACTACGAATATGACCCGCTTTGTAGAAGTTTACAAGTGTTGTGAACTACTACAGATGGTCTGGTCTTGACCATTCATGTGGAGACATACGAGCAGGGGTGTTCTATACAAAGAGTTTATATAAGACCGGACCAT
Source organism: Benincasa hispida (assembly GCF_027475165.1). Classification (NCBI taxonomy): domain Eukaryota; kingdom Viridiplantae; phylum Streptophyta; class Magnoliopsida; order Cucurbitales; family Cucurbitaceae; genus Benincasa; species Benincasa hispida. The sequence continues at coordinate 69,512,193 of NC_143488.1, read as the reverse complement.
GAGATGATTACTCTCTTTATATAACACCGTTGATAAAGAATAAAACTTATTATGAAAATTCAATAAGTTATTATTAAATAGATGTTTTGCTTATTAGAAATCCAATAAACCTAAAAGTCTCTTGACTATTACATGAGTACATGAACTTTATGTGGAGACATAAAAGTGGATCATGTTCGAGTAAATAGTCAAATGATCTATGGTATATGAATAAGGTTGGGTGCCTTATTCTAATAACAATATTGGATGTGGCCTACTCTATAGTTGTTACAAAGAGTAACAAATATTAGGTGCCTTATTCTGGTAACAATATTGGATGTGGCCTACTCTATAGTTGTTACAAAGAGTTGTAAAGTGCTACAAACGAAGTGATCCTAATTTGTACATGTTATGACATGAGGAGTGGGGGTGTCTTGTGCAAAAGGTTTTGTACGTGATCGGACCACAAAATCAGTCACTCTACTTTATAACGTTGTTTACTGTCTAAGACTGATTATTTCAAAGCGATGACCTAGGTAAATTAACCTTAATCCTGAGCTAACTATGAACTTCTGTTTATTTGGGATTATCCTTAGATTTGCATAGGTGAGGGTTGGCTCAACAGCGCCAGCTCAATAAACTCCCATTTCAAGGATAAGACCGGGTAGATAGCTAGGGACATAGGGTGCAAGAAGAAATTCGCTCCTACCTACTTTTTGGGATAGTAGAAAGGTTGTTCCCTTAAATGTTGATTATGTATCTTGAACAAGGGGCCACACTCTCTCATTGGCCTGAGAAGGACTCGGTTGGTTAATTGTATCACAAATCAATTGTTCATTAGAGGATCAGTGGGACTTAAAAAACAAGAGGTAATCTCAAGAGTAAAACAAACATTTGACCCAACCGTAATAACGAACAACCTATGAAGGGTTAACTTACTAATCATGGTTATATCGAGTGGACATAATATATCTACAGTGAAGGGAGTTCAACTATGGGCTTTAGTGGAGTGACCCATTAGTTAACGAATGGGGGTTAATTCGATTTAATGAGTTTAGCCAATTAATCTCGAATCGTTGGAACCCATGATCTGTAGGTCTGCGAGGTTCCCCTACTAGCTCGTAAATGGATTAGCTTTAGAGTAGCGTGATAAGTTAATTTGAAACGTTCAAATTAGAATTAAAGAAATTAATAATTATATGAGATATAATTACACGTTTAATTTTAAGAATTAAACGGAATTGGAGAATTAATATTTAAATATGATTTAAATATATGAAGGTGGATTTGTGTACACTTAATTTAATATTTGATATTAAACTAATTATAATTATTTAAAGTATTTAAATAATTATCTATTAATTTTATTAGAAAAATTAATTTTGTAAAATTAATAATATTTTCAATTTTATATATCAAATTGATTTTCTGAAATCAATTTGGAAAAATTGAAAAAGTAAGAAAAACACAAATTGGATTCGTTGGTTTTCCGTTATCATCTTCAAAGTAGCTCATACAAAATCCATAACTTTGGCTTCAATAACTCCAAGCATGAGCTGCATCTCATGTAGCCATCTTCTTTGCATGATAGTTTGCAATATATTGAGAAGATTGGAGTGAAATTGAGGCAATGCAATCAGTTGAACTTTTACTGAAAAATTTGGGTTGAAGAAGGTGTTATTTAAGTGGGTTGCTGCTGTGAGTTCTTCCTCAAGTTCCCTTCATTCAAGCTTATTTTGAGTTCCACAACTCAATCTAGAGCTCCAGAAGAATAGTGGGGAAGATCTTGAGGTGGTCTACGACAAGATTTAGAGAAATTTTCAGATGGAATCGAGCTTTGAAGAAGTTCTACAAAGGTATGACTTGAAACCCACTTGTTTCTGCAAGAGCAAGCTTTAGTTTCTGCCAAAATTAATGAATTAGAGTGCTTATTGATCCTTGTTACTTCTGCTGCTTGTTGATACAATCCAACACATATAATTATATTTAGGGTTGGCAACAGTGTCGAAACCGGGGCAGGCCGAGGAACTCCTCATTCTTGTCCCCAGGGGGTATTTCCCTATCTCTGCCCCGTCCCTGGAAATTGGAGGAGGGGGCAGGGATGGAGATTCCCTATCGGGGAAAAGGGTCCCCTCGGGGACCTATCCCTGTTATATATATATATTAAAAAATAAAAAAGTTAGTCAGAGACCAAGCGAGGATAACCTCCCCGTCTCCGACCAGGGATCTGGTTATAATCCCTGGTTTGACCCTATCCCCGATCAAACCGATGATTCCCCACCCTAATCGAGGCGAGAATCCGCGGAGACTCGACCCTACGAAGATTTTTGCCAACTCTAATTATATTTTTAACATATAACTTGCTGCCATATTTTGTAAAAAAAAAAAAAACATGTTAACATTTTATGCCATTTTAATAATGTAATTTTAAGTTTTTAGACATCTGACATGTTATCATATTTTTAACTCGATCCTAGTTCAAATGGTTAAAAGCATTATAATCTTGACCAATTGGTATAAAATTGTTGATCTCAAAAGGAGATTAATTTTAGATCAAAAAAGGTACTTTGCCATTGGGTGTCAACATGGACTCCATGGCCCAATGGATAAGGCGCTGGTCTACGGAACCAGAGATTCTGGGTTCGATCCCCAGTGGAGTCGCTTTCTATTTTCTTTTTTCAATTTTTTTTTTATAGTGGGCCACGATAGAGATCTAATGGGCCTTTTTCTTTAATGAAGGCTTCTTAAGCCCGTTTTTTCATTCAATTATATCTAATCATTGTGAACTTCAAAAGGTACCGACAAATAGATCGAAAATACTCCCATTTTCTTTCCGAATGCTTAAAATGTCACTTGTTTCTACCTTCTCATGGTTCCTTTCTTCTGTCGACTTTTCGATCAACAATGGCTTCATCATCTTCTGGTATTTACCTGTTTTTGAAAACTCGTTTTCTGTTATCGATGTTTCATCCTTTTGTTCTGTTCACGATGTTATCTTTAGCAAATGCCATGTAATTGATCCTTGATCGATAAGTTGGATAGTTACTATCATCAACATCAGTTCAATAATCTAGGTTAATTAATCTATTTGATTACTTTATTTCGGTAATTTGAATACCAAAGGTATCCTATTCATTTTTTGATGTATTTCATATTTTAAAAGCCGGTGGTATAGATGATGAGATTTTTTAACTGGCAAATGTTTGATTATCAAGAAGTTGGAGACTGAAAGAGCATGAATGGTGATATAGAACATCTATGAGTGCAAGCAAATCGATTTTGTTTTTGTTTGTATAATTCATGATGAGAAATCAAGTTCACTTACTAGTTTTGCTTATTTCCGAATGTGGGCTTTGTTAATCTTGTTGGTTTTTCGTATATTTATATGTCAAGCTTCAAGTTTTTCAATATTTTATTTGTTTCACCAAACAATTTTCAACTTTCCATTACCGATCAAAGATTCAATGAAAGTCTTGAAGAATTGCAAGTTTTTGTTCAACTATATATTTTGCCTCTATGTTAAATGCTAAATTTAATAATGTCAGCAAACTCAACACACCTGATTTAAATAGAATTTTAAGGATTAAATTTTACTTTTTTATTATTATTATTATTATTTTGGCGAAGATAATGAATTGCAATATTTAGGCACACACAATTCAAGGAAGAAGCTCCATGAGTACTCACAATAAAATCTCCATTGTGCCAAATAGATCGTGTTTGTGTTAAATATGATGAAGAACTACACACCAAAGGATTTACTAAAGTGACAAATTCGATTGAGTTCTATATCCCACTGAATAATCCTATGAGAACACACATCCTACAAGAGTATGTTCCCCTAGACAACCTAACTAAAAAGCTACCGATGCCCACTCTCCTAGCAAGAGTATGTCCCCCAGACAATCTGACGCCAAAGTTAGTTTAAATTACCATAAGATGCCTAGAAGCGCAATGACTCATATACACTAACGACTAAAAATACCCCGAACAAAAAGGAAGTTAGGTCACTCAAAAATCAAAAGGGTTATAATGGATCAAGATACTTACCCAAAGAAATGGGGATTAGGTCCAAGGGCATCGATGAAGAAGAAACTTATTGGAGAAGGGAAGTTGGACAAACATGGAAAACCAAATGAGAACACTCCTTATGAGTGGCTAAGGAATTTGGTTTTACCCATTGGTGTTTTTGCTACTAACTCCGCTACTGCTAAGCCAACTACTGCAGAAGAGAAAGGAAAAGATGCCGGAAGGTGGAAGTAAAAACATGATGAAGATACCAAAGTTGCTCTAGCTACGAAACTGAAGGTTGAGAAAACTGGAGAAGTTGAATAAGTTGAAGGAGTTGGGAATAAAGAAAAGAAAAAAAAAGAAGAAGAAGAAGAAGAAGAAAGAAAAAGATAAGGGTATTGTAGAAGAACCGTCGGATGAGAAGAATGCTGAGAAGTCAAAGAAGAAAAATAAGAACACATATAAGCTAAATAAGTGTTGTAGGAGTCCAATCCACTTGTTGCACAACCAAGATTTTATTTTAAACTTGTGTTTTGTGAACCCAATTGGGACTAATTTTTTAGATTGACCCATCTTGAAAGCACTAGGTTTTCTTTTATGTGATATGAGGATGACCTAAGGGGAGAAGAGTGAAAAGAGGCAGAAAATCGAAAAAAAAACAGCAGTTTGATTTTTCAGCGATAGCCTCCACAAAATTATTGTTTGCCAAAGTTTGAAACGTTGGATCATACTAAAATTTAGTCAGTATGTTCGGGACACATAGGATCTTGTTATAAACGATTGGATCGTTGTTTAAAGCTATGGTTTATCCGTAAATACTGTTGAACAGAATCTGTAAATTGGGTAATTTTCCATCTTTTTATCTCTTAACTGTTCATCTTTTATGTATGAAAGTATTGGTGGGTAGTGAATCTTTGTATGACTGATTTGGGTTCTTTTTCCCTCAAGTTTATCATAATAAGAGAAGTTGACGAGGGTGGATTCTTCACAAGTCTCGTGGTTTTTACACTTCACATCAAAGGAATTTTTCACGTATAATTTATGTGTGCTCTTTGCTTTTAGTCTTTCAGAATTTTGTGGTTTATTACTGTCCATTGTTGAATGATTGATTGGTGATTTATTTTGTGGAGTTTTGGAGAACGATTATTTGGTTGATTGTTTTGGAGGAGATCCTAATGGGTTGTTATTATATTGTTTAGGTTTTATCAATAAGTAGGTACACCTTGAAAACAGATATCGAGAAGAAAAAGAAGAAGAAAGATAAGGAATCTGGAAATGAAGATTCTCAATTACTTGCTGCTGGTGTTCAAAATGGTGAAGTAGATGGTCATGTCCATGGAAGTGAGAAGAAAAAGAATAATAAAGAAGATGTAGAAGAATGAGATACACAAGAATCAGATTCTACTTTGTATTTGGGTAATTCTGATTGTATGATCATCTACTTCAGTTTCTAGATTTTGCAAGCTTTTTCTTCTTCTTTTTATTATTGTTCATGTAGAATTAATTTTACTTCCTATTCCTTCTTGGATGTATTTCCTATTTTGCAAGCTGATGGTACCGGTGGTGATAATTTTAAACCATCAAATGTTGGATCATCAAGAAGATGGAGGCTGGAAGAGCTTGAATGGCTGTATAGAGCATCTATGAGCGCTACCAATCAATTTTGTTTTTGTTTATATAATTTATGACGTGAAATCATTTTGGTATTTACTAGTTTTGCTTATTTCTGAATGCGAGTTTTGTTAATCTTGTTGGTTTTTAGTAAATTTAGATGTCAAGCTTCAAAATTTTCAACCTTCTTTTTCACCAAATAATTTTCAGATTTTCATGACCGATCAAAAATTCAATGAAGGTCTTGGAGAATTGCAAGTTATTGTTTAACCATATATCTTGCCTCTATGTTAAGTACTAAATCTAAAACGAATGCAACACATTTTATTTAATTATAAATAATCTATTACTACCATCATCATCATCACCACCACCACTACCACCACCACGACAAAGATAATGAATTGTAATATTTAGGCAAATACAACTCAAGGAAGAAGCTCTATGAGTACTCACAATAAAAGCTTCATCGTGCCAAATAGATCACGTTTGCGCTAAATATGATGAACTACACATCAAAGAATTTACTAAAGTGACAAATTTGATTGAGTTATGTATTCCAGTGAATGATCATATGAGAACACGCACCCTGTAAGAGTATGTCCCCCTAGACAACCTGACTAAAAAGCGATTGATGCCCACGATCCTAGCAAGAATATGTCCCCTAGACAGTATGGTCTTGACGCATAATGCCTAGAGGATAATGACTCTTATACACTGACGACTAAAAATACCCCAAACGTAAAGGAAGCTAGGTCATACATATAATTATATTTTAACATATAACTCGTTGCAATATTTTGTAAACAAAAAAAATGTTAACATTTTATGCCATTTTAATAATGTAATTAAATTTTTTTAGTGATATCTGACATGTTATCATATTTTTAAACTCGATGCTAGTTCAAATAGCTAAACTAAAAGCATTATAATCTTGACCATTTGGTATAAAATTGTTGATCTCAAAAGGAGAGTAACTTTAGATCAAAAAAGGTACTTTGCCATTGGGTGTCAACATGGACTCCATGGCCCAATGGATAAGGCGCTGGTCTACGGAACCAGAGATTCTGGGTTCGATCCCCAGTGGAGTCGCTATCTCTTTTATTTTTTTCATTTTTCTTTATTTAATAGTGGGCCAAGATCTCTAATGGGCCTTTTTTTATGGAAGGCCTCTTAAGCAGGTTTGTCATTCAATTATATCTAATCACACGTGAACTCCATAAAGGTATCGGCAAATAGATTGAGAATGCTCTCACTTTCTTTTCGAGTGCCTAAAATCTCGCGTGTTTCTGCCTTCTCGCAATTCCTTTCTCCTCTCGACTTCCCGATCAACAATGGCTTCATCATCTTCTGATACTTACCTTTTTTTTGAAAAATTGTTTTCTGTTATCGATATTTTATATTTTTGTTCTGTTCATAATGCTATTTTTAGCAAATGTCATGTAATTGATCCTTGATCGATAAGTTGAATAGTTACTATCATCGAGACCAGTTCAATAATCTGGGTTACTTAATCTATTTGATTACTTTATTTCGGTAATTTGAATACCAAAGGTATCCTATTCATTTTTTGATGTATTTTATATTTTGAAAGCTGATGATATCGATGATGAGATTTTTAAACTGAAAAATGTTTGATTATCAAGAAGTTGGAGGTTGGAAGAACATAAATGCCTATATAGAACATCTATCAAGCAAATCGATTTTGTTTTTGTTTGTATAATTCATGATGAGAAATCAAGTTGGCACTTACTAGTTTTGCTTATTCCCAAATGTGGGTTTTGTTAATCTGGTTGGTTTTTATTATATTTATATGTCAAGCTTACAGTTTTTCAATATTTTATTTGTTTCACCAAACAATTTCCAAATTTTCATGACGAATCAAAGATTCAACGAAGGTATTGAAGAATTGCAAGTTCTTGTTCAATAAGATATTTTGCCTCTATGTTAAGTGCTAAATTTAATAATGTTAGCGAATGTAACACAATTGATTTAATTATAATTGTAAGGATAAAATTTTACAATTTATTATTATTATTATTATTATTATTATTATTATTTTGTCGAAAACAATGAATTGCAATATTTAGGCACACACAATTCAAGGAAGAAGCTCCATGAGTACTCACAATAAAAGCTCCATTGTGCCAAATAAATCGTGTTTGTGCCAAATATGATGAAGAACTACACACCAGAGGATTTACTAAAGTGACAAATTCGATTGAGTTCTATATCCTACCAAATAATCCTATGAGAACACACATCTTGCAAGAGTATGTTTCCCTAGACAACCTCGCTAAAAAACTACTGATGCCCAATCTCCTAGCAAGAGTACGTCCCCCAGACAGTCTGGCCCCAAAGTTAGTTGAAATTACCACAAGATGTCTAGAGCACAATGACTCCTGTACACTAAGGACTAAAAATATCCCGAACAAAAAGGAAGTTAGGTCACACATATAACTTATATTTTAATATATAACGTTGCTATATTTTATAAAAAAAAGATACGTTAACATTTTATGCCATTTTAATAACGTAATTAATTTTAGATAACTGACATGTTATCATTTTTTAACTCGATCTAACTCGATCCTGGTTCAAATAGTTAAAAGCATTACAATCTCGACCAATTGGTATAAAATTGTTGATCTCAAAAAGGACGTTAAAGTAAAAAATAATATTTTGCCAGTTAGTTACAACAAGTACTCCATGGCCCAATTGATAGTTGGGTTCGTGTGGAGTTGTTTTCTTATCTTTTTTCTTTTTCAGTGGGCCAAAATAGATTAATGGCCCTATTTTTGTTTGAAAGCCCTCTAAGCCTATTTTCCATCCAATAATAACTAACCACGTGTCCACTCCAGAAAGGTATTGGCAATTAGAGCGGGAACGTTCCCACTTTCTTCACATACGCTTAAAATATCGCGCGTTTCTGCCTTCTCACCGTTCCTCTGTCCTCTCGATTTTTCCCGATCAACAATGGCTTCATCATCTTCTGGTATCTACCATTTCCATATCCTTTTCTTGAAAACTTGTTTTCTGTTATCGATGGTTCATCTCTTTGTTCTATTCATGATGTTTTAGCAAATACCATGTAGTTGATCCTTGATCGATAAATTCGGATGGTTACTATCATCGAAATCATTCAATAATATAGGTTACATAATCTATAGATTACTGCATTTTGGGAATTTGAATACCGAAGGTATTTAAACTTCCTTACTGATCGAGTAGTAGTTTAATTCCGCTTGAATTATTCTTTTCATTACTGAAACCAGCCAACCGATGTTTTGAGTTCTACTGATGCATGATTTCGAGCTGAAATTTTCGATGATATCTGCCACAACTCAGCTGTTAACTATTTGCGTGTACTGAATGGAGATGATCTCATTTGTTGAAACGAATCAACGCAGTCTTTTCGTTCTTGAACTTTGATTTTCTGTGTACCGAAGAAATGATTCTACCTGCCAAATGTGCAGCCATAAACTAATCGATTGTATTGTTTATAGATGATTCTTTTTGGGAAATGAATAGACTGCAACTAGTTTGATAGATTTCGAAGTACCGCAGTCTTTTTGTTCTTAAACTTTGATTCTCCTTGTATTCAAAGGGAACAAATTGAAAAGATGCGAGTGGTTTTTGTTTGAGGAAGCGTGTGCTGTCAACCTAATATTCTTTCTTCTGCACCGATGATGTGATGTCAAGCTCTTTGTGTATCTCACTCTTGGTTACCTAAGCTAGCGTACGTCTACTGTCAATAGAGCAAGACCTAGATTCATTATCAATCTAACACTCTTCTCTTGCACTCTTCTCTTTATGTAGGGTCAACAGCTTTCTGAACTGTTAATTCCAGCAATGCATCATGGATATAACTGTCGGAGAATGTTAAGTATTCGAGAGATAGAGTTGGTATCTTTGGCGCCAAACATTCTTGCAGGCAGGCAGATTGCCAGTGCAGTTTCCACAATCTTGTAAGCAGGGCCCGCCTCTGCATGTCTGATCATCAACACAACTGTTAACTACTGTTTATATTTATCAGCCTACAGCACTAACAGTGTTTCTCGGTATACTTTCGCTAATGTTCTGATCTTACCATTCTTTTTTTGGTTCCAGTTAATATAAATTTATCATAAACCAGATCAACCAGTTTGGTATTGCAGCTCAGTGATCCTGATTTGTGCTTGACATGTCAGGTGCTTTATATTCTTGTTTTTTTAGTTCTAATGTCCGTGAATAGTTTTAGAGTTGTTTAAATGACTGGGGCTTGTTAGACAGATTTATATTATAGTTTAGACAGAACAGTATAAAGACTCGACCTTCATTCTCAATTTGCAATTAGCGGCAGAGCTAGGAAACACAATATAGGTAGGTGTAACCTTCTATCTATTAGTCCACAATTTTTGTTGGTTTGGCTCCACTTTTACTCAACAACCGAATGGTGAGATGGCCAAGATGACTTTATTTTGAGTGGATACTTTAATTGTTGTTTTGACGTTCTTCCATAGGCCTTGCTGATAGTTGTTCCATTAGTTAACTTGCTTAAAAGTTCATTCAACACTTTAGGACCCCAAAATCACGTATTATTGAATCTGAAGACAATCATCGTAGTACCTAGTAGGAGGCTGTGAAAGGATTCACTTTTACCTTTCATAATATTTCCAGATTTCCCCCCTTGTCTATTGCAGTTTTGTTTTCTAACATTGTCATTCTTTTTGAAATATTCTCTTTTATTAAGATAAAAGTAGAAAGTTTGAGATAGATTGTTTATGCATGCCATCACGAAATTCCATTGAATGGTATTCATCTAGTCTTGATTGAGTTTGCCTCAGGAATAGTCATTATTGTTGGACAACAAACAGGTATTCTTTGTGTGGAATATAGTGCCAATTATGCAGGATATGTATCTTGGACGCACCCCTTTAAGACTAATCTGTAGGTAAAAGCGAAACCTGAAAGTGGTCTTCCATTAGCTAAATACTAAGCCTTAATTGGTATTCCCTAGCTAAAGACTAAGCGTAAAGTGGTCTTTAATTAGCTTGGCGTTAGCTAGATATTAAGCTTTGACATGTCTTCCACTAAGTTACTTTGGCTGTGAATGGAGCAGCCCCTGTCGGATTTCATGGAATATTTTGTCAAATAAAGGTCTTCTCTCTTGAAATTCCAAAAGATAAGTTAGGAAAATTGACTTCTCTCTCTTTACACGCATAGTTGCATGTTCATTTTAGTCGACAATTCCAACATTCTATCATTCTCTTTCAATATGTTTCTCTCCGTAGACTATCCTTCTCATGCAGATTGAACTTCTGAGTTGCATCTCAATTCTCATCTTTGTTTGGTCATACAGTTTTGCATCTACATACATTGGAGGATTCCTAGTATAAAGTAATTTATTTTCTTATTTGTTATTTGTGACCTTTGACTATCGATAAGGACAATAGAAACCTCCATCTATCTCCACAGTGAAATGATACCTATCTACTTTAAGTAGAAATCCTCTGATGTTGCTTTTGGAACCATTAAAAAGGTCTCGTACCAATTAAGATAATTAATAATTGTCCTCACTTACATGCTACCCATGATTGCTTCTTTCCCAAAGCAATGTGGGACTTTGTTTGCATTTATAACAAATCCTCCCCTTAAGCAATGTACCATGTCTTGAGTCTTCTCTCATTCGTCCATTTCCATCATCCAGAGAGCTTTCTCTTATCAAGAGCCAATTGCAAGGCCATATAGAGCACAAAGCATTTTGGTGGAATATATATACTTGGTGTCAACCATTTGTCACCCTGTTAATCTCCTACCATTGAACAAATATCTACTCATCTACCAGTGAGCTTGATAGAGTTATTACTTGTTTGTCGCTCCAAGCACTTTTTTTTTTTTTTTTTCCTTCAAATATGGAGATTTATCCACAAGACTCGGTACTTTTGTCAAAAAAACGTTGCGGATCTCACTCACATAGCTTGGTTTAGGCCATGACTCTGTCACCAATGGATAAGGACAACAACAAAACATTCATGGTACGATATTATTCATTTTGGGCATAAACTATCACGACTTTTTTTTTTGGAATCATTCCAAAAAGTCCCATGTCAGTGGAGATAATTGTTCTCACTTATACATTCGTCATCACTTCATTTTCTAACCAATGTGAGACTTTTGTTTGTACTCAAACTAGACTACCCCTTATATGATAGATGGTGATTCAAATTTGCAAGTTAATTGCTTAAAAAAAGTCGAAAGTTAATGTTCTCTATCATTTACTTGAAGTAGGCTTCTCAATTTTCCGTAGTTCCATCTTCAAGTTTCAAATTCTTTAACATATAACGCACAAATAGCTTTTATTGGTCCTCTTAAGCAATTGCTTCGGATCTAGTGATGGTATTTAGTTATATTCAAGTCTGTGAATTTTGATGGGTACAAATTTGCGGTATATGGCTTCGTCCATTCTGTAGTTTGGCGTTTTAGCCAATAATTTTAGATCCTGTTATGCTAAGCTTGGGAGCTTGATTGATTCATATCTGGTTCTGGTATGTATTGCACATTATCCTTTTTCTCAGGACGATATTACACTACAAATGAGGTGAGGTCTGATAGAATGATTCGAAGAAGCATCAATATAATACCTATCATAGTCCAACCGTCATTGTATCTTATGATGACACTTAAAAATCTTGGGATTTGAAAGTTTTTATCGTGTATATATATATATATATACACGCCAAAATTGTTGTAGTGTTGGAGTATTCTAAATTTGGAAGATCCAAAATTATAACTTTTCAAGAAAATTTTATACTTAAATTTAAATAAAAATGTCCTACAACTATAATTTAATACTTTTAAACCCAACGAAGAATCCTAATGGTATTTTGGAATTTGACGTTTATCCATTGTAGTATAAACATACTTTTGTGATCTTTTAATTTTTTTAACGTCTTTTTTTAGTGGTGATAACATTTGAAATTTTGGGTTAGGCTGACTTCAAAGTAAAAATCATCACTATAAAATCAAATGTAAAAGGTAACGTATTAGGATATCAAAGTCCATGCTCTTTTTTATTGGTCTTGAACGAGCAGACCAAATTTTCTTTTTTCTTTTGTTGTGAGAAAGTTTGCTCCAATTTTTACCCTCAATTTTATTTTTTTTAAAAAAAGAGAAAATAAAGTTCGGTAGAATCTGTCGAAGGAAATAAATTTGGCATTGTGACTAAGACGATGTCGTTTCTCGGATAACCCAACCATAGCAGTCCATTCGTTGCAAGAATGGTCTTGAGGGGCACGTGGGCCCCACATATATTCCCATGCAAAAAATATAAAAGGAAGACTGTCGTACACCACAAAAGCCCCAATCTAACTTCTTTTAATTATGATCTCAAAAAAGAAGGGAAAAAAAAAAAAGAAAAAAAACGAAATCCTTTAATTTTGTAAAATAATTAAGGATATGGAATTTTCCATTTCCCAAAATCTTCTCCAAACTACATTAAGCTGGTCAGCATTCTCTCGTCCCAGACATAGAGACACCAACTTTTTCTCTTTCTTTTTATTTTTTCCTCTTAAACTTTAAAAAGATTTTTTCAAAAAAAAAAAAATAAATAAATAAATTATTTATGCATGTAACAATACTTGGTGCACCTTGAGCTATACTTATTTCTTTTACTCATTCCACTACAACTATAAGTGCACCTTAAGTTGCACTTATAGGTGCAATTTACATGCACTTTTTAATTCTAATTTTTAAAACTCTCAAACCATTCAAACAATTGAAATAATATACGGAATTGAGCTATTATCAATGAGGGTAAGGTAACTAATTTTTTAAAAAATATTTTTTTAAAAAAGAAAGAATTGGGTGTTGGGCGTTGGATTGATTATGATAATTAGTGGTTACTACAGTCTGTGGGTTATAATAATATATGTTTGGGGTTTAGACTGTTTTAGTCACAATTTATGTTTGAGATGTAAACTATTTTAGTCCGAATAGAAAATAGTAAACAATATAACAAAAATAGAAAGAGAGGATGAGTACATAAGAAATTGTAAACACGACAACAAAAAGAGATTTAAAATACTAATTATGTAGGTAATTTTGGGTTATAATAGTTAGAACATGGAATGGGTTATAATAATTATTATAATTGGAGCCTCAAACATAGAGTGAGTTATATGTAATTGAAATTGGGTCCAAATACCTTCGAAAAGTTTATCATGTGACAAACAGTAGTAGACAATTGAGTTAGAAGGTAAAAAATGGTCACAACTCAAAATGCATGTAAATGATTAATCTCTCTCCTCTCAATGAATTAGCTAAACACAGTGATGAGAGAGAATAGAAGAGGATCAAAAGAAGCTTATGGACTAAGAAACAACATCTCTTATGCCCTAAAAAAGCAATAGAGAACAAAAGGAAAGGAAGGAATGACAACTACTATTTTTTTCTTTTATATAATATTTATATATAAAAGTTCAGTCCTTTAGTTTTGCTCCCTTCTTCCTCCTTCTTCCTTCCTCCCACTCTTTTTCTCTCTCTTCTCTTGATGTGATTCTCCACTATTTATCTCTCCCCAAAACCCATCAACCTTTACAAAAGAGAAAGAGAACCCAGAAAAACACCATGAATTTTTCCTCCATTCCTGCTTATCTTGATCCTTCCAACTGGCAACAGGTAAGGGTTTCTCCATTTCTTTTTCTTTTTCCTTTTCTTTTTCCTTTGGATTTTTTTCCTTTGCTAGTAAAGCTAAAAAAAAAAAAAAAAAAAACAATGGAACCCCCATAAGAAAAGATAAATATTCCCCTATTTTGCTTTCTATATACCCTGTGTTGTTGTTTTTTGAATATACTTGAGATTTTTGATTTCATTCCCCTTCAAATGATTTTACTCATCAGCAAGTCACCCATCAAGTGGGAAGCAGTAGTAGCACTGGAGTTAGTTCTCAGCTTCTTCCTCCTCCGCCTCCACCTCCACCACCTCCTCCCCCACCGCCCCATGGCGTCGGTGGCACCGGTTCGATCCGCCCCGGTTCGATGGCCGAGCGAGCTCGAATGGCTAATATTCCGATGCCCGAGGCAGCATTAAAATGCCCAAGATGTGAATCAACCAACACTAAGTTCTGTTATTTCAACAATTATAGCCTCACTCAGCCTCGCCACTTTTGCAAGACTTGTAGAAGGTAAATTCAATAGATAAAAAAATATATTTTTTTGTATATTTTTTAATTTTTTGTATAACTCTATAGAAAATTGAGATGTAAAATTTTACCTTTTTTTATTCCGCACCTAAAAGGGTTGGAACTGCACAAGGGCAGCTTAGCTTGTTATAGATTCAAAAAGCATCTATAAAGTATTTAAGATATCATCATTTCTCTCTAACATATGTTAATCTTTAAATAAAATTTTGGCTCCGCTCTGGAAGGTACTGGACCAGGGGTGGGGCCCTACGGAACGTCCCGGTCGGGGGCGGATGCCGGAGGAACAAAAGAAGCAAAGGGAGCAGTTCAAAGTCGCCACCAGTCAGCTCGGACCGACAACAAACCAGCGGTTCAGCCAATTCTTCGTCAAGTGCAATAGCTTCCAACAACAGTGGAGGCCTTTCTCCACAGATCCCACCACTCGGCCGATTCATGGCTCCTCTCCATCAACAGCTTAGTGACTTCGACATCGGCGGGTTCAGCTACAGCGGTGGCCTCTCAGCTCCCGCCACTGCCACCGGTGACCTGAGTTTCCAATTGGGCAACACTAATTTAGCTGGAGGAACAAGCATTGGATCTCTTTTGGGATTTGACCAACAATGGAGGCTCCAGCAACAACCTCCCCAATTTCCCTTCTTGTCCGGGTTGGATTCTTTCGACGGCAGTAGCGGTGGTGGCGGAGAGGGACCCGGTCCCGGCTGGCAAATAAGGCCAAAATTACCTTCGAGTTCAAGGAATTTAACCCAAATGGGTAATTCAGTGAAAATGGAAGAAACCCCAGATCAAGTTAATAATGTTGGAAGACAATTCCTTGGGAATGAACAATATTGGAGCAGCGGATCAATGGCATGGTCAGATCTTTCTGGTTTCAGTTCTTCATCTTCAACAAGAAACCCATTATAGAAATGTTCAGAATTAACTCTTTGGGATGAACAATGGGGCTCAATACATGTTTATTTCTTCATGTGTGTTATCATCATGGTTAGCTAAAACCCTAGAACAATATGGTAGTTTTTTTTATTCCTTTTCAAAATCATATCTTCTTGGGGGTTTCCCCCCTCTTTTGTTTAGTTTTAGTATTTAGGATTGGAGTTGGGAATTATGAGAAGTGAGAACATTATATTACCATATAGATTATTATTGGATCAGACTTGTGTGTTTCTTCCTTGATATATGATCATATCAATTTCTCAAAATGCATGCTTTTCAATATCTGCATAGAATGATTTGTGTTGGAAAATCAATGCAGCTCAAGCCAGATTATATATATACATATATATATATATATATATATATATATTCCTCCTTATATTGTAAAGTTCTCAAGTAACTCAAGCTTTCCCAATTGTTGCATAATAATGACATGTCTCAAAACCTTAAACACGTGTGTCAAATTTTCTTTTATACTCATTTAGAAATAATGGTCACTCTTATAACTCTTAGATTTATGATTAAACAAACATGTGATGATTATATGATATATCACACATATATTTGAACTATTTTTTAATTAATAATAGTATATCGTTGAATATAATAATCTAATTTGAGTATATTAATTTACCATGTCTCTTAAAAGTTGATGATTTGATATAATCGTTATGAATTTTAATTATTATATATATGTGAGATCAATTAAATATTATTGTATTAATTATATTGTTTATTTCCTTTTATAAGTTCATGGATCTAAAATGTGCCAATTGGAAGTAAAAGCTGTGAATGCTTTTATTTTTGTTTAAAACATTCCCATAAAGGCTATATATTATATGGTCATGGGAAAATGCAGTACTTATATTCTGCAAAGTGAGTTTTTGTTTTCTATAAAATTTATCTTCACTCTAGACAAAGGGTTTTGTAGTAAAACAAAGGGATGTCTTTTTTTTTTTCTTTCCACTTTTTTTTTCTTTTCATTTTTCTTAAAAACAAAAAGAAGAAGAATGGTATATACCAATGCATTTTTGACTCTGAAGAAGGTGTCTATTAATCTTTTTCGATATAAAAAAAGTCGAGATGTGAATGGGAAAGATGTTTTTTGAATTAACACGAAAAAAAAAAGTTCTCAAAAGAGAGATGAATGATATTAGTTAAACTCCAAAATTGGCTTTAATTTATCCCTCAAAACAAAGGCAATCAGTTAAAGCAATCTCTTACCTCCCCCAAACTCATTTGAATTTGAGTGAAAACAAAGGTAAAAAGTACACAAAGTTCTGGTCATGGTAAATACTTGCTATTACAACAACCAAAATTAGAGAGCATAACTCATAGGGTTGCTTGTTGCTTGTTTTGGTGATTACTTAAATTTGTCAGTTTAACAAATTTTGAGACAAAGATGTCAAAACCTAGCCAAATTAGTTACTTGAAAAAGTTGGTGTACAAAAATCTTGAATTTTGACTAATTGGTTTATGGTGTTAATAAGTCTTAATTTGTACCAGTTTGTTAGTTATTATTTGGATTATGTAGAGAATTAATCATCAATTAAAAAAATTAAATATATTTTTATAATGTAGTTTGTGTTTGGATTCATTAGTTTGTAATGAGAAGAAGAATATATATATATAGGCTATAGCTACCTAGCTAGCGTAAAAAGTATGGTTTAAAGAACTTAGCTTAAACTATGAATTAATAAACTCTAAATTCGGAACCCAACCAAATTTCAAAAACAAAAATAAGTTTAACAATAGGGTTTGACTTAATTTATCGTTTTATTTTGTAAAAGCAAAATAGCTACTCTTGTTTTCATGAATTATGACTTGTATGATGAGAGTGCTAAGTATCAACTTAGTTAAGATATCTCAGTTTAGCTACTGATATCCCTCTTTACTCTATATATTGTTAGAAAAAATCATGATACGTAAAGAATTGGCCCAATTCACAATATGTTTTTTTATTAGATAGATTTGATCAATTCAAGTAAGATCATTAGTTTGGTTTTTAAGAAGGGTAATGATTAGGTGCAGCTATCATATGCATCCCCCTTTCTTAAAAAAAAATATTATATAAAATATCTTTTTTAAAAAAATAATATATTTGTCACGTGTCAGAATTTTATTGGACAATCCTTTGGGATGCATCAAGATAGGTACCACCAAGGAGCACCCAAGTTTTTTTTTTCTTTTAAGAATGGCAACATTCAGCATGTCTCTTCAAGTTGTTGCCTCTTAAGGTTGACGATAAAAGAAGTGAACCACATAGTATCTTATAAAAAAAATGTGAGACAGTTTCTTTATATTTTCAATATGAGATCATCAACATGACTTCAAAAGACACACCCACTTGTTCACATCTCAATCATCATATCGATTAAGATGTTCTTTTATGAGTTAGGCTTGATCCATTCAAGTAAGATCCTCGGTTTGGTTTTCGAGAACGTCGATATTGACCCAAAAAAGAAAAGAGGAAAAAAAACAACCCCTACCCACTTACACTCCTCATGATTATGATATTATTCCTTGTGTATATGTGAGGGAAGTAAGAAGATTTTGGAAAAACCCCAAATGTTTGAATGAAAGAAAGAGAGACAAAAGGGGTATATATGTGTGTGTGTGTGTGCAGGGAAAACACAATCCAACACATATAACAAAAAAGCCAAAGATTTTGCCAAAATCAGTGGTTCCTTCAGAAAAATAAAAAAACCATTCAAACTGATTTTGGGGTTTGGTGCATTTAGGAAGTCTTTCTTCTAACTTCTTAGTCAGAGATAAACAGAGAAAGAGAGAGGGAGATTCAAATTAATAATATTAAAAAGGAAAACAATTTATTAAATATAATATCATATATAATGACATTATATATTAAGCTAGTCATTGTTCCAATAATTTGGTCTCAATTCAATTGGTTTAGTACAAACCAAATGATTAAGTCAATTTTCTTTTTTTTTTTGGCACATTTTTTGAAGTACACACTTTCTTTTTTAAATAAGGAAACTTCGATTTATCCAGATAGTTTTATTATTTATTTATTTATTTTTATGAATGACGTGTTTGAGATCTCTCGTATTAAAAGTATATGAAGAGAATTATGTAATTAAATTTAAACTTTATACGAGAGATATGTATCTTATTTTTTTTGGTGCCATAAACTTAATTTTCGTTAGCCTATATTCTGACACAATGATTCACTTTTTTTTTTCCTTCTTTTTTTAGTAGGCCAACCAAGATTGTTTTTATGGTTATTACTTATTAATTTTAGAGCAAGGCACATCTATAACTTTATTTCAAGTATTTGATTGAATTTTGGTTAAATTTGAACGTAACTTAATTAGTAGGTTAAAGGTTACGTTTTGTATTGTGTTGGTTGTGTCAAAAAGCTATTTGAAAAAAAATCTTAATCGTTTTTTGCATTTGATAAATCATATTTAAATTAAATCCGTTAAAATCATATCAATTTCACATTGACATTAAAAACAATATCTTTCTAACTTTTAAATTCTTCTAAAATCAAGTAGAATTTTTAATTTATTTTTAGTTTTCAATTTTATACATTAAAAAAAAGATTTATTTTATATATTTATCTATTTCTCACCTAATCAAATCTATTCTCTATTTTCATGAGTTAAATGCATCATTTTTTAAAAAGTATACCATATTCATTTTTTTAAATAAAATGATTTTCCTTAATATTTTAAAGTTAAATCTATAACAAACAAAATTTATTATACTAAATAATTATTTAAAATTTTAAATTACAATTTTTCTTAATTACCAAACACTCTAACCTACTTTTCAAGTTGAAGCTAAAATTTACCAAACATTATTTCATTTCTTTTCACAGATGATTTTTCTAAAAGTAAAATTGCGAACAACTATTTTCAAAGTTACAGTAATCTCAAATGAAGCCTACGACGT
This sequence comes from Benincasa hispida, assembly GCF_027475165.1. Lineage (NCBI taxonomy): Eukaryota > Viridiplantae > Streptophyta > Magnoliopsida > Cucurbitales > Cucurbitaceae > Benincasa > Benincasa hispida. The sequence continues at coordinate 69,492,563 of NC_143488.1, read as the reverse complement.
ATGTATACATATTCAATAATTGATCTTTATTTCTACTTTTGTTGAGCTCAAAGAATAAAATAAAAGTATGGTAGTAAAAATATTTCTTCTCGTAATAATTATTTTACACATAAAAAGAAAAACAAACCATAAATATAGTATTTAGTACCCAAATATAGAACAAAGGGAAAATGAGGTCCCAAAGGATGCCTAAAACAAACCATACTACCCCCAAATGAGCCATTATCTTGGAAGTCAAGTGATAGAAAAATGAAATTAGTCACAACGTACACAAATTAGATTAGGGTTTGAAAATCTCTATAACTATTAGATACAAATTCGATATATTTTTCTTCCCATCCATCCGAATCGAACAATGTGAGATTATTAGTCCAGTTATGACAAATTATAAGAATAACTTAGACAGATAAATTAAAATACCATTTTAATTTATAAATCTTAAGGGGATCAGATATTTGAAGACAAGAACTAAAGTTGTTTAATTTGAAAAGTTGTAAAACCTAGAGAGATGTTTAGCAATGAAGTCCGCAGTTTTAAGGAGATAACAAATGATATAGTTGATTCTTTTAATACGGTGGGTATGAGAAATTTATGAATCAAACAAGAAGTGAAGTTAAAAAAACAAATCTTAGATTTGGTCCCTACAATTAAATTATTGTTGACTTTTTTTTAAAAAAATTATTATCTATTAATATTTTTACTCTAAATTTTATCACACATGCATTAAATTTAAAATTTATTAAAAATAACTTACATTTAAAAATAGTTAAACTAAAAAATAAAAAAAAAAGTGAAAATGGTATTTTAACAAAAAAGAAAAAAATGTTTGTATAAAGAGAAGTAAACGCGCTTGAGAGTATGGTATTTGTCACGCATCACAAGGCGACAAAGCTGTGTTTCGTCAGTATTTTTAGTGGGTCCCACATTTTATCTCCCATGTTTGAATTGCACGCACTTTTCCACTGCGTTAAATTGCATACACTACTTACAATGCCCCCATGGCCCCCGTATTTTTCTCCACCCTCAAATTCCGCAATTATTATATAAAAACCCCCTAAACTCTCTTTATTTACACAAAGTACACAGTACACCTTTTATTATCTTATAAAAACAAATACTTACAACTCAACATTATTACATCATTTTTTTCCTATTATCTTATAAAAACAAATAAATAAAATATATAATTACCTTTTGTTATTTATAAATAAATAGGGCTGAATGTGTCCGAGTAAATAGTACTATTTTTCTTCATTTTTGTGCATTACTTAAAAAGGGTGGTAGTCAAAAGCTAGCTCCCATTGAGTTTAAAGCTGATTCTAAGCTGCTTTTTTATTCCTCCCCTAAACTGTACTTTCTTTTTATTATTTTCATCTATTTGTTTTGTAAAAGGAAAAAAAAAAATACACTTTTGATTAATTTGAAAAAAAAAAAAACTAAAATGTGTTTTTTTTTCTATACAAAATTATTAATAATTGAACAGTCAAAATCGACGAGAGATATCGTTTAAACTAATTTTGAAACGCCCTCAATGAAAAGGTTTGTTTTGATAATTTATTCTGTATATGCAATTTTAACCATAATTTATTAACATAAAAACTTAGGGTTTTTGTATGTTGATTTGAACATAGTTTTAAAGATGGTTTAATGAATAAACACAGCCTACATAAGTCATATATTCCAAATCCTAATTCAAATCTAAAGATTGAATCTGCTATATAATTTATTTCTTCAATAAGATTTTATGTACTAAAATGTTGCCTAAGCATTTTGTCAATGAATATTAACATGATAGAGATTAATTAAAGAGAAACATAGTTTAATGTTTAGGGATGTGATAATTAATTAAAAAGTTCCAAATTTAACATATATTAAAGGATCAAATGTACCCTTTTTTTCACATATATATTGTAATATATGACTGCAGAAAGACTCTTGATAAGAGAATATATCAAAGTTAAAAGAGAGTAGCAAAAGGAACTACAAGTTTTAAAATGAAACTATATCTCATATCAATATTTCAATATGTAGGACTAGAGATTAGAGCCTAGAAATATAATCAAAGTTAAAAAAGCAAAATAAAATATATATGCAGCCAAAATTACGACCTATTTTGTCATTTAACTTTAAAAATTCAAACTTATAAATAATATTTCTTCCCTTATGATTCACTTTCTTTATTTTGTTATCTACTTTTTGGACTATTTTCAAAATTTAGATATTTTTTTTTTTTAAAATGTAGTTCTTAAGAAATCTAGAGTATTAAGGAGACTATGGATGGACATTTGACAATACGTTGGATTAAAATTGTCATCAATTTCATTTTAAACTTTCTGTTTTATTTACCATTGATTGATTGTGTGTGGCACTCGTTTTACTGCTCGATAGAAAGAAAATTAACTAAACGTGGGAATTTAAAATATTATCTAGTTATGCATGCAAAAGATGAGAATGTGATAAGAATTGTTATTGAAGGGTCGTAATGCTATGTTATGGAGTGAAAATTACAAAGAGATTTGAATTCAATGCTAGTTTAAAAAAGGATTGAGCTCGAGAGAGGAGTTCCTGAACTTAGTCTTCTATGTTCACGTCATTGATGTTTTTATTTTAAAATTTTACTAAGAAATCAAATGTTTCTCCAAGAAGGTGAATATTATATATGATGAAGAAGTGATGATCGAATATATGCACAATTTTTTTTATAAAAAAAATAGAAAATGTTAACCATAAAATGAGAGATTTGAACCTCATACATTTTTATTGACGATGTTGGATATTGACAAAATATTAGAACAGTAACAATCTCACATTGGAAAAATTAAAGGAAAATTAATGAAGTTAATTTAAGCATTATAAAAGGAGCCCATAATTTTGCTTTCAAATCGTCCTAGTTAAAAGCACTTTAAACTTGTATATATTAACTCTAGTTAAATTCTCTAAAAAAAATGGTGTGATTGAAAATACAGTATTATTGTAATTGATATTGGAGAGAGAATTTCGTGTGATAGTAAAAGAAAAAAATCACATACTAGATTTCTTTTTTATAGGTCGTGTTTTTTTTCAAGTAACAGTTTTTATCAACAAATATATGATACTATCGATAAATATATGGTACATATATTTTATGTCAATCGAATTAACGTTGAAATACATAATTACAATTAATAATATTAAGTGTAACCATTTGTTCAATTGTGTGTGTATATAATGTAATGTACAGAAGAAACTTTATTAGTTTCCCAAGAAACTAAGGATGTTGCCATGCAAAAAGCTGAAATAGCTTTGATTGATTGGTGATTTCAATATATAGTAAAATTAAATTAAAATAAGTAAATAATATTGGCATTTGTTTTAGCTCTCATATCCAAGAGAGAGCCAATGAAAATCCAAATTGTAGTATTTATTTTATCATAAAAATACATTTTATATATTATATTTAAGAAAAAAAAAAAAGAAATAAGTAAAAAATGAGAGATTTGAGGCTGTAGAAAGAAAGGAATCTTGAGGGAGCTGTTTGGATTTTTTTAAAATTTATTTATTTTTTGCTTTTACAACAACCGAGGAGGCTGCTTACTAAGAACGAATAAAGCAAAACACACACTCTGGAAAGAAATCCCAAAATTTTAAAAAATTAAAATTAAAATAAATCATTATTTATTTATTTATTTTTAATTTTCTCTCTCTTTCTTTCTTCCAACAGTGTCAAGAGAAAATCTCGTGGTTGGTCGGCTTGTCGAGGGGAAGTTACATATATATATATATATATATTTAAGGCAAGGAAGTAAATATTTAAAACTAAAGGATTGAAGAAATGTTAAATAATAGTTAGATATTATAATTAATTTTTCTCTATTTAAGTTTTTGGGTCAATTAGGGATTTAATAAGGTATCAAAGCAAGTTGGTTCAGAATGTTCTATATTCAAACTCCAGTGTTGTTTTTTCCTCAATTAATATTAATTTCTACTTGTTGAGTATTTTTCATATTTCAAACCCATAAATGAAAGAGTATTTCGATTTAAGATATAATTAAATTTGCTTTTATTGGAAAATTTGTGCAAACTTATAGAAATGTCACAATCATACTTACAAACTTTTAATTTAATCAATTAACTTTTTAAGTTTGTTATTTGTTGCATGTTAATACAAGATCAAAGGTGAGAGATGATTTATTTAATTTTTTTATAATTATTAAATGGGAGATCTTGATGGGACTATTTGGTTATGGAAAGTAGGGTTAAGCATGATAGACCGAAAAATCGAATCGATCGACCAAAATGAAGTTGATTGGTGTTGGTTTAGAAATATTCAAAGTCGTATTTTTTTTCCAAAAAATTTAAAGAATAAAACCGATTGACCGACTTTTACTCCTTGACAGTCGATGTTGATTTGAACATTTACTAAACCGACCATAGTTGATTCAAGGGTGATCTAGTCGAAAAATCAATTCCGATCAATCGACTCAACCCTAATGAAAAGGTACTTGATCTACCATTCAGTTCATTAAATAAATTATTCAAGGAGGTTCTTATAATGTAGTTGCCAGTTTTGGATCGTTGCATATTTGATAGAGAAATTGTAAAAGTAACTAAATTTGGTATCAAGTAATTATTAGAACATGCAAATTTAAAACTTAAAAAAAAAAAAAAAAAAAACCTATTTAGTTTATAGATTTTGGTTCTAATTTCTATTTAGTTTCGAGTTTAAAAATCTTATACTTTTAAATCTAAATTTTAAGTTTACTTTTATTTGATTCTAATTTTATTTTTAAATTTTGAGTTTATTCATTTGATCTCTAATGTCCACTTTATTTTTTGACGTTAATTTTCAGTTAATTAAGTTAAATTAACCTAGAAGTAAATTAAAAAAATGAGAAAAAATTAGTAAAAATGAATTAATTTTAGTTCCTTTAAATCCATTAAATTAGTTAATAGGCACTTACACTAAAGGACGAAATGAGAGTTAGTGAAAAATTAAGATATTAAAAGGATAAATCTTAAAATATAGGAAGTAGATAAAAACAAAACTCAAAATTTAAAAGGGTAAAAGTTTAACCTATTGAAATGTAAGAAATTAAACCCATAATGATTTAGAAACAAAAAACCAATAAAAATTAGATCGAAGGACCGAAAAGATATTTGAGAGGAAGAGCAAGATTTGGGTAAGCATGCAAAGAAAAGAATAGGATAAAGGTAAGGTGAGAAAATGGCTCGGAAATCCAAGCCAAATCTATGTGTGTGTTGTGTTCATAAAAATCAAATATTGTGTGTGTGTGGTTTCTATGTTGGTCGTCACATATCATTACCATTCCATTCCACACATTGGTCCTCGTGCTCTGTGTTTCACAGTCATTTCTCTCTCTTCTTTTCTTTCTTTAATGGTAAATTTGGTTTATATATGGTTTCAAAACAACTCCTCGGATTTTATCGAGATAAAATACGTTATAGATGAGATTGTGTTTCTTGTTGAACAGTTGCGGAATGTCTCTTTTCCTTTATGTCCTTGTGTTTAGAATTGAGCTCTTCACTATGTTGCTCGTTATGCTGTTGGATTTCTATTTGATTTTTGTATTTTTGTCCCTTTCACTTTGAAAGTTGATTGAAGGTGTTGGGACTCTTATTTCCTTAGCTGAATTTTGGGTGTTAATTAATAATAAATTTATCCCTTAAGTTGGAAGTTAATGAATTTTCTTTCTTTTTTTAGAAAAAAATGTTAAAATTTAGACCCTTATAGTTTATAATTAGAATTTCTATTTATGAAGATTTTATCAAACTATAAAAGACTATTTATGAGATTTTATCCGATCATAGAAATTAAATTCTAATTTTCTCTGAATTATAGTGATTAAATTTTTAAGTCTCGCCAGAACTACTTGGATTATGTTGATGTCTTATTTGATACTCTAAGGGTTGCTTTGGGTGTGGGTTTCTTGTATTGAGTTGCTCATAAATATTAAGCTTTGAAACTCAAGTTGAAGGGGTTTGGAGTGTTGCAGAGTTTATAAAACTTATATCCATAGTGCAATAGTGACTCGATATTAATGAAAGAAATTATTGAAATAATGTGGTAATTTTACATTATTGGATGTATATGAGAATATATTACTAACATATATGTATATATGCATGTATGTCTATATATAATCTCGTATTGTAATCTTTTTAATTTTGAAAAAATGTTGGAAATGTAAACCGAAGTATCACATTGACTAAATAATTAAGGAAGGAGATCATGACATATATAAATGATGGACAATATTTTCATTGGTACGAGCCTTTTAAGGTGGAAAAAGAAAAACAAAGTCTTAGGGCTTATGTTCAAAGTGAACAACGACAAACCACTATAGTGTATCAGAGTCATGTCCTTGACTTAGTCATATCGATAAAATTCTCTCGATTGTCGAACGCATGCAAAAGTTGTGGTGAGCATTAGAAGATATACAGTCATAATACAAATCTATGATCAAGTCTATTCATGTGTTTTGAAGAAGAGTCCAAAGTTGGATTCCAACTCTAAAATGATCTTTGTAAGATATACTAGTTACTTAGTCGATCCTCCCATTATCATTTTACTATTTTCGAGATAGAATTCATATATCTTTTTCTAATACTGTAAAACGAGATTCGAACTCCGATCCAGATCTCAATTAATATAAGCTTTTCAAATAGGAATGGTAGTACAATTTGCTATGTGTATATGTGTGTGTGTGTGTATATATATATATAAACACAGTTGGGATGCAGCAGCTTTCACTTTTGTAGAGAGAGGAGTAGTATAGCTGTGTGGTGAGAAAGATATATGCATACTCTTTCTCTCTCTACTACAAAATTCAATTCCTAGAGAGAGAAAAATAAAGGATATATTTGCTCAAGTTCTCACGTTCTCCCACATGAACTCAATCATGCAACCATGGCCCATTACACATTTTAGATTCCCAATTTAAACATCACACACACCAAATTTTGCATTTTGGTCCCTCAACCATTACTAATTTAGTGGACCTACCTCTATCAAACCCTAAAAACAATTTACTTTATTTTGCAACTCATTAAAAGGCCTCGTTTGATAACGAGGTTTATCTTTAGTGGTTTGTTTGACCATATTAACTTAAGATTTAAGCAAGTGACTCACATCAGTGTTTATTTTGTATAGTAATGATATGATGTTGATTTCTTGTTTATAAGGTAGTTTTAGTGATAATCTGAAGTAGACGCGTGTAATCCAAATACAGGAGTATACCCAGGTATGAGTAAAAACAAGCCTATCATTTTTCAACATTGAGAAAAAGAAATAAAATCACGATGAAACAAATATTTAAACTGTCTTATTTAAGTTTAGGGTTTGATGTATGATAGAGAGACGACTACAAAAATATTTCGAATTATAATCAATCTAGTGGTTATTAAGAAACATACAAATTTTCGAATCTCTATATTTAGTAATTATTAAGAGACAACGTCATTGTGGTAGCTTCATTCAATAATATTTTATTCATTCATTTTATATTCAAATCTCTTCTTCTCTCCACCCGAATCAAAATTTTAAAAAATGAAAAAAAAAATTTGATGGGAATTTTCAAATGCCTTTGTCAAAAAATAATCGACTTTGTAACAAGTTGAAAGGGCCTACTTCACATTAGCATCACCACCTTTTCAATATATATAGTTTATTCATTTTTTTTCATTCCTTAGCCCATTAACTTTGACCCTATCTCAATAAAGGAGGACCAAGCATCCAATGAAAAAACAAAACCTTTCTTTTCTCTCTTCATCTCTTTGGATTCGTTTGATTTTTTTTTTCATTTAAAAAAGATAATCAAGAATTTCATTATTTATTTAAATCTTTTTGCGATCTTTTTTAAATCCAAAGATTAAAATTTTAAAAAGTAGACCCATCTTTTTCGTCATTAAGTGTGACATAAATTCATAAAGAGAGTGGGACTGTGGGAGTAACAAAATTACGTTTACACGTTTTTCATTTACATATTTATTATATCACCACTATAACAAATTTAAGTGATTATAATATATACTCTTTTAACACATTCCCTAATGTTTATATGCTTAAAAAACATTATCTAAATATGTTTCTTTTTTTCTTTTTCTTTTTCTTTTTTTCTTTTTAATAAACATTAAAATCCACTATGTTCAATTATTATTTTGCCTATAAAATTAAGCATAACGATTTTTTAAAATTTTCTATTTTGAAATTTAATCACTTTTTATTTCCTCCCAATTTTTCAATTATAATTTTTACATTTATTAAAGAATCACATGAATTTCTACTCAAATTCTAAAAATATTTTTTTTAAAGTTTTCAAATTTGACTTGACTTTTAAAAATATTAGTGAAAGTATATTACAAAACATAAAAATTTGTGGGTGAAAATAGTGTATATATACTTAATTTTCAAAATTAAAATGATTTTCAAACAGATCTTAATTTTAAATTTTTGGTTTTTGAAAATTAAAACTTATAAACACTATTTTCACATATAAGTTTTTATATTTTTTTCTATTCAATGTTTTGAAAAACCAAGACAAGTTTTGAAAACTAAAAAAAAAGTAGTCTTACAATTATTTTTTTTTAGAATTTGACTAAAATTCAAAAAAGAAATTAGCCGATGTGAAACTATATTAAAAAAATTAAGAGAAAGTGAACATAGATTTCAAAAATAGAAAATGAGGCTTAAATAGTAGATTTCATGATATTCTTTATTATTATAATTTGATTAATTACTCAACATAATATAAGTTGAAAGCGTTATTTGGTGATGGGTAAAGAGAGTAACTTTGGCATGGTGTATATTATTATAATAAAACACATTAGAATATGATCATTAAAAACGATCAATTTTTCATTCATGGATTTCGTCAAGGAATTTGACTCAGTGGGATCTCCAATCATTGTTCATATTTATTTAATTATTAATAGATATTTAATTTATGGGTGCTTGCGTGAGGAAGCACTTATAAAAATAAAAAATAAAAAATAAAAAAAAAAGAAAAGAAAAAGAAAAGAAAAGAAGAAGAATATTTATCTTTCTTTTTGGATTATAATTGGGAGACGACGAGACCAAAAGCAGAGGCATTTCTTTAATGAATCGTAGAACGACAACAAATGAGCGAACGTTTGGTGGCTTTGGATTTTGCAAAACGACAAGTAGTTTTAAAGCGATTGAGAGTGACATCAACCCTTCGAAGCCCATCAGCTAAGTTGGGCCCAATTTACAAAGTAGTTGGGCCAAACTCTGAATTCTTCTCTTCTCCGTTTCACTTTTTTTAGGATATTTGTAATAGATAGCAAAATAAGAAGAAAAATCTAAAAATATATTATCTCTTTAAAATATTTATAAATATAGAAGTATTGACTAGTCAACTTTTATTTTTTTAAAATTTTCAATTTTGGCCTATCTTGTCTTGTTATATATATATATTTTTTAATTTTTCTTTCCTTTCTCCAATTTTTGCTTCCTTCATTTATTTTTTTAATTTTCTTTTCTTTATTCGGTTCTTGCTTCTTCCCTATCTTTTTTATTTTATTTTTATTTTCTTTCATTTCTCCCATTTTTACTTCTTTTTTAAATTGTTTTCCTTTTTCTGATTTTTTCCTTTTTTTTCCTTTCATTTCCTTCTTCTTCCCATTCTTTTTTTTTCATTATTATCTTCTATTCTTTCTCCGATTTTTGCTATTTTCCTTTCTTTTTTCTTTTTTTTTTTTTATTTTCTTTCATTTATCTGATTTTTGCATCAGTGACCTGATACCAACAAGCCAATTCAAGTTTGAATATTATAACAAAACATTAGAAATAAATAGCAAACAAAAATAAATTTGAAAGAAACTATTTTTTTAGTCCTCAAATTTGTACCATTTTTAGAAACATTTCTTAAAAGTTTGAAATAAGAAACAAGAATAGTTATTAAACAAGTTTATTTCTCGAAAAATGAGAAATACGAACGATATCAAACAGGCCAATAGCTTTGTTTCCCTTTTTGTAGGATTTTAAAAGTATGATGTCTACCAGTAATAAACTTAGAAAAATAGCATAGATGACCTAAAATGAATGGCAAAAATTGAAATTTTTATGTAATTGTGTACCATAATATTTGTATATTGATAATATCAATTAGTAGTGATATTAGTGATAGAACTTAGATAAATATCCTTCATATTCATGTATTCGTGATATTGAATTTAGGCAGATATCAATAGTAAAAGTCTATTACTGATAATCATGATAGAAGTTTCTCAATAATAGCCACTGATAGTTTTGAGTGTTAACCTTTCAAAATTGATAGTCACTAATGAAAGTCTATCAGTGATAGTCACTAATATTTTCTATCAATGATAGCTTAATCTTTGATGATTTTTTTCATAGTTAGTAGCCATTTATAGAAATTTATCGATGATAGCAACTTAGTGAATTTAATTAATAAAGTTGAATCTCGAACTAAAATATAAATGGAATGCCTAGAAGTTATCACTAATAGCATGTTATCAGTGATAGAAACTCTCAACGATAGCATGTTATTTGATGGTAAGAAGTTGTCTCTGATAGCATGTTATCAATGATAGAAACTATCACTGATAACTACGATATAAGTGATATAAGTGATATCTATCGATGATATTAATGATGCAAAAGTCAATTCCATTTGATGAAAATCTATCTTTGATAACCACTAATAGAAGCTATCAATGATAGCCATAGTTATCGGTGATATTCGTATATCAGTGATATGACTTAGATATATATCAATTAAATGAATGATAATAATTATATTGGTGATATGACTTAGGTAAATATTAGAGATAGTCACTTATAGACCTCTCATTGATATACTTCTATCTTTTTAGCTTTAAATGTGAATCTTTGAAAGATGATAGCTTCCTTTCAAAAGTTGATAACTACTTATAAAAATCTATCATTGATATCCACTGATAGCCTTAGATCTTAATATTTCAAATTTAATTCTAATTGATCAAAATGTATCAATGATGACCACTGAAAATTTATAGCAAATTAAAAGGTGATATTTCAAGTGTTACTATTTCAAGGTTAATTAAGATTTCTCAAATTGAAAGCTATCACTAATAGATGATATCAGCGATAGCTGCCAACGATAGATGATATCAGTGATAACTTTCAATTTGAGAAAATAGGAAAATAAGCACGAAATGGTGGGCTGCGTGTGTGCTTTTTAGTCATTTACCTATATAGCTATTACTGATAGCTGCTATCAGTGATATCTGGTGCTAAATTTTGTGTTATATCCCTAATATGTTTATCTTTGTCCTCCTTTTATTATTTTGGGTCTGATTGTTATTTGTGCAACCGACCCTTTTTAAAGAGGGTAATTATGAATTTAAAATTGTATCACTTTTAAGGTTAATAATTAAGTATATAGCAACATTTTTTTAAAAAAATACAAATGTAGCAAAATTTATGACTCTACATAGGTAAAGCCCTGTCACAGTGATAGACTTTTATTAACGATATAGTCTATCACTGATAGATTTCGAGAGCTAAATCTAAATTTTGCTATATTTACAAATTCTTTTACATTGTGCTATATCAACTAATATTTTGAGCCGATTGCTATATTTGCAATTGGTTCTTTTAAAATTTTGTTTTTTTTCCATTAAGTTTGACAACTACGTGGTGCTGAGAGATTTGAACTTTTGATCTCTTGATCGAAGCATATTTCTTAAATAACCTATCGATCCTCAATTTTTGTTTTTGTTTTTTTTGTTTTGTTTTGTTTTTTTTTTTTTAATATGTGCATTTGTTTCCCAAACCCTAAAATTGGTATCTGAAACCTGAAGAGGTAGAGAGAGGACTGCTCTAGTTGACTAAAAATAACATTTCCCTCTTATATAAATGATGGAGAAACACGTGTATATAATTTGTATTGGATCTTGTTTGAAAAATATAACATACTCAGTAACTCGGGTATGAAATTTTCTGGTTAATATTATGAAAATTCCTTGATGGGTTTTACTTTTTATTATTTATTTTTCCATTTCCTTTAAATAATTTAAAGAATTATTATATAGTTTTGTAGGCATGTATCCAAAACTGGAAATTTAAAACAAAGACTTATACACACACACAAGAATTTGCATTCTATAATTTTCACGTTCATGTCTGAGCAAGTTTAGAATCTAATTAAACTTCACTTTTTAGATTACATCGTTCATATACAATTCAAATATTGTTTCTAGAAATAGATCTATCAAACAAAAAATACATGAATCTAAGACAATAAATTTAATCTGAACCAAACAAGAAAGTCCCAAAATATTTTGGATCATATCATTTATCAATGAGAATGATATAAATATAAAACGCTTAGCATTCTATGGTATAATTTCAATTCATGCTTTTCTGTACAGAGGAAGCGTTCTGCCCTATTAAGCTATGGCTCAGGACGAAACAAATGGGATCAAAACTAAAGAATTCATACAGTGGGAAGATTTATACCTTTGCCAGATTATCTACATTGTCTGGGTCTGAAGTTCTCATGATCAAGAAGCTTCATCAGAAGCTTTTCCAGCCTCTTTGAGCTGCTGGTTGGTTTAACAGCATGGGGACTGCCATACGCCACACAAGAACCCTTCTCCGAGGCCGAGTTCTTCACGCACCAGCCACCCGGTGTGAACTGTCCCTTTGACCTCTTTAAAAGTTCCTCGTCTATTCTGTTAAGTACTGAACTACTCTCAGCAAAACTTCGAGCAAAAGGGAGACCGCTTTGGACCATGTCAATGAAATGTTCAGATGTTAGATTAATCGGGTGTTGGTTTGGAGGATTGTCCCACTTCATATAATGCAAATCTTGGTTTACAGTAGTGTTTTGGTAGTCCTTGTGGTTGCAGATGATGGTGTGGAAGTAACCCTCTGGAGAAGATAAGAAATTGGTGTAGTACATGAGGAGAGTGCGAGGGAGATTGTCCCATCCCCATATGCAGAATTCCAAAAATGGTTTTGTGAGAACCACCCATGAAGATCCTGGCAATGGATTATGATATTATTTCCAAGAAATCCGAACTACTCGAGTGGATCAATTCAAACTTCTAATTCTATGTCACCCAACCAAAATCAGTATTCTGCTAATGTCTAGAATTTTTCATTTCATTGATTTGAGTCTAGCTCGATTTATATCTCATACGATGGAAGTATCAAGAATAACAAACCATACAAAGGGTGAAGAAAAATATTACGTAGAATTAATTATAGGAACTGCCTTACCAGTAAACAACTTGAATGATGATGGTATCGACCTTCTCTCTTTTGCCCAAAACACTCCAGATTTCTTTGTATGATACAAGGCAGGATCTATTATTATAGTCTTTGCTCCCAAGTCCCTGTATCATTTATAAAAAAATTTAGATAACAATGTTGACATCCAAAGGGATATTTGAGAATCATGATGCAACGAAGAGGATGGGGCTTACTCTTTCCAACCAAGATTACTTGAGTGCTCAACAAAGTTCAAATCCCTTGGCAAGAAGGAGAATACATGCAAAAGATCTGGAACGCAAACATATAGACAACTACACGAGTCAAAAGATAATAAAATTCACGAGCCACACATAACAGCACTACAAATTCATTTATTCTTCCAAAACGTCAACATGACAGAAAAATAAGAATTCATGAGTTCTTGCAACATGATTTTATTTACAAACTTCAACCAGAACAGAATAGTTCACTTGAACGTTCTTCTTGTTTGTTGGATGGTAAAGCAAATGGCAGCTTAAACAGGGAGCAAAATCATAACAAGTATTCTAAAAATCTGGAGATTGAACAATATATGAATTTTAAAAATTATAGCCTTAGATAATACACCGCCAAGTCAGCAACAGTTCAAACAGATGGGAGCTGATAGCAAATCTATGATGCCACAAGAAAACTTGTCTAATACAAGTGATGTGAGGTCCATTAATCTAAAACAACAATACCTAAGCTAGGTTATGAATTGAACACCAAGAACTCAGCCTCTCAACCCCAGGGCAAATTATACATTTACCAATTGATTGCTTATTGAACTTTCAGATTCACTCACAAAACAAATTGAATGGTGCTAGTAAAATGTTAATATCAACAAAATATACAGAAAGTTCATTTAATTCTATCCTTGATAGACACTCTAGCGAAATACTCATTCCAAATTTAGTATTAACTTATATACAGGGAACATGCCAAAAATAAAATCAATGTCGTTTTTAAAGTCGGTTAAAATTCCACTACACCAAAAACTAAGTCCAATCGTTTATGATAAATATACACTTAACAAACTCGATGAACTAAATTTCATGCCAGGAATTTCACTCTCAACCAATTTTAGTCCGAATCGACCTCAACTAACGAACAAATACCAGTTAGAGTATCGATTAAACATCCAATTTGAGGAAAGACTGTGGAAATGAGCTAAAGAAACTACCGTCTTGCGGGAGCAGAGGATAATCAGAGGCGCTGAGATTAATGAACCAATCCCAATCCTTAGCACGCTTCAGTAATATGGCAACCGCCTGAAGAGTAGAAGCAATCATAGTTGGACCTTTATCAGTGATCAAATTGGCCTTTCCCACAACCATCACATTCCTGAACTCTCTAAATACACTCTCCGATTTCACATATTTCGCAAGTTCGAGTCTCTCGGAGTCTGAAGCTTCAAGATCGAGATGTAGCAGATAATAGTTCCTCGGGTGATATGCCGCCTGAAGAAGCCGCCTCATCGATCCACCATCTCCCTTGGTTCCTGATATCAAATACGCAAATCTCGGCAATGGCGGAAGCCCTAGCCCTAGCATTTCATTCCCATTGGGTTCTAGTACGAATCTCGTTGCGCTATGAGAAAAATCAGCGTCGGAAGTAGATTTAGGATACTCGGAAGTGACAATTAGAAGGAATATCAGAAAGAGCAAACAAAATAACCCCAATGGCATCAGCCATTTCCGATCTGGATAGTAGGGAATGTGATTCTTCTTCATTTGAACCTCCCAACTTCAAATAGGAATGCAATTTATGAAGATGAACTGACGCAAATGGGTTGCTACTTGCTAGGAGCTAAAACCCAAAACCTCGATCTGAAGTTACCAACTCGGAAGAAGCTGAAACGAATTGTTGAACTTGAATCCTGATTATATGAAAATTGCCGTGGTTTTTTATGGATTTACGGGCGTGATCGAAGATTTTGATGCTTGAAAAAGAGCTGGGCAGGTGAAAGTGAGCTGTCGGTGCGCTGGTCAGTGGCAGAATTGGTTGGTAAGAAATGGGAAATATATATAATAAGATGAGGTGCTGTGAAATTGAGAGCAACGATGTCCAAAAAAATATAATATAATATTATATAAATATAATATAAATAAATAAATAATATATAAAATAAAATAATTAAAATTATGAAAATTTGAGAGAAATTTTGAAGTGTATTTTCTCACAAATGTGTGTTCTCTCAAGATCCACAAAATGTCATTATTATTTATAAGCAAAGTGGCAAGTAGGATGTGGTACACTTGGACACTATGCATAGGTGGTTGAATGATACATGGACAATATATATGGTAATGGAGAAATGACATTTTTGTATTGGACACTAAGCATGAGTATCTAACACCTATTTATAATATTTATAATATTTTCCCTTAGATGCCAATTATATATATATATATGCATTGTTAAAACCTTACTAGAAAAAAAAAATACTCATTGGGAAAAAAATTATAGTGAAGAAAAAATAGTACATATTTCATAAAATCTAATAATCCTTAAAAGAATATAATATATTTGTTATCCCTCATGGAAACATGACTTGAGATCTCTAAATCGCCGCATTCTAATATTGTGCACCAATTTCTCAAAAGTTGCGATGGGTAATGACTTTGTAAATAAGTCTGCCAAGTTATCCTTCGAACAAATTTGTTATATTATGATGTCACCATTGTCTTCAAGATCATGAGTGTAAAAAAACTTTGGTGAAATATGTTTTGTTCTATCTCCTTTAAATATCATCCTTTGATTTGGGATATCCATGCTGCGTTGTTTTCATATGTTGGAAGATTTTTATTAGAAGACAAGCCACATGTTTCACGAATCTGCTGAGTCGTTGATCTTAACCATACACATTTTCGACTAGTCTCATGAATTGCAAGAAATTTAGCATGATTTAAAGAAATGGTCATTATGGTCTGTTTCACTTATCGCCATGATATAACAGTTCCTCCACATGTAAATACGTCACCTGTTCAGGATCTAGTTTTGTGTGAATCAGATAAATATCCATAATCTATATAACCAACTAGATCAAAATTTGATTTATTTAAATAAAACAAACTCATATCATTCCTTCCTAGGAGATAATGAAGTAGATGCTTAATTTCGTTCCAATGTCTCTTTGTTGGAGGAGAACTATATCTAGCCAATAAATTTACTAAAAATACAATATCCGGTCTTGTATTATTAGCAAGATACATAAGTGCACTAATTGCACTAAGATATGGTACTTTAGGACCAAGAAGTTCTTCATTATCATCTTGAGATCGAAATATATCTTTCTTTATATCCAATGAACGGACTTCCATTGGAATATTTAATAGGGATGATTTGTCCATATAGATACTTTTCAAAAATTTTCCTGTTAAGTTGATTGATGAACAAATATTCTATCTACAAAATGTTCAATTTGCAAACCAAGGAAAAATTTTGTTTTCCGAGATCTTTCATCTCAAATTCTTTATTAAGATATTCTATTGTTTTTTAAAGCTCTTCAGAAGTTTCAATTATATTTAAGTCATCAACCTATACAGTTATAATAGCAAATATTGATTGTGATTTCTTTATAACAACACACAGACATATTGAATTATTCTGATATTATTCTTTCAACAAATATCCACTCATGCGATTGTACCACATCCATCCTGATTGTTTCAATCATAGTGATCTCTATAAATTTATTGAATATAATTCTGGGGAATTTGATCTACATGTTTCAAGTACCTTAAGTCTTTCTGAGATTTTCATATAAATATCATTATCAAGATATCCATATAAATATGCTGTGACTATATTCATAAAATGCATATCCAGACTTTCATATACAGACAAACCAATTAAATATCTTAGTGTAATTGCATCCACCATTGGAGAATATGTCTCTTCGTAATCAATACCAAGTCTTTGTGAAAAACCTTGTGCAACTAGTATTGCTTTATATCTTGTGACCTCATTATTTTCATTTATTTTTCTTACAAATACCTATTTGTATCCCACAGGTTTGACACCTTCTGGTGTTTGAATTACTGGTTAAAAAACCTGGTGTTTTAAAAGTGAGTTTAATTCTCCCTCGATTACTTCTTCCCATTGAAGTCAATCTTTTCTGTCGACATTCTTCAATAGATTTTGATTCATGATCCTCATTTTCAAATAAAATATCAAGAGCAACATTATATGCAAAAATATTGTCAATAACTACGTTAGTTCGATTCCATCTTTTTCCTGTCATGACATAGTTTATTGAAATCTCATTATTATCTTTAGGTATTTCATCATTCTCACTAGTCATGTCAAGGATTTCTTCATGGGTATTTATATTTCCAACCAAGTCTTTTTTACTATTATTTATTTTTCGTTTTCAAAGATTTTTTATCTTTGAAACCCACTTGTCTACCACGCTTCTGGCGTGTTTCAGATTCATTAGTGACAACTTGTTGTGTTAAGATATCAATTTTCGATGGGACATTTGTAGCTAGTATATATGACTTAATTACTTTCTTTATATCTATAAATACATCTAGTAGTTGATTTGCTATATTTTGCAAATAAATTATTTTCTAAACTTCAAGTTCACATTAATCTGTACGGAGGTCTAAATGAAACAATAACGATGCAATCCATGCAATTTCTTTTTCTAAATTCTTAATTTCTTCCCCTAATGTTGGAAAATTTGTCTCATTAAAATGACAATCAGGAAATTTAGCAGTAAATACATCACCTTCAGGAGTTCAAGATATTTAATAATTGATAGGGAATCATATCCAACATATATTTCTAACCTTCCTTGAGGGCCCATCTTAGTACGTTGTGGTGGAGCAATTGGAACATATACTGCACATCAAAAAATTCTCAGATGGGAGATATCTGGCTCATGGTCATTAGCTAATTGTAATGACAAGTACTTATGATAAGCTACTGACCTAATGTGTACAAGTGACGTTGCATGCAAAATAACATGTCCCCTACAAATCTAAAAAGTTTAAGTCTCATAAGTAGTGGTCTTGCAATTAATTGCAAATGTTTTATAAATGATTCTGTTAAACCATTTTGTGCATGAACATGAGCTATAGGATGTTCGACACTTATCCCTATTGACATACAATAATTATTAAAAGCTTGGGATGTAAATTCACCAGTGTTATCAAGACGAATGGTCTTAATCGTATAATCTGGAAATTGTTCTCTTAATTTAATTATTTGAGCAAGTAATCTTACAAATGCAAGATTTCGACTTGATAACAAGCATACGTATGACCATCTGTTGGATACGTCTATTAATACCATAAAATATCTAAATGGTCCACTTGGTGGGTTAATAGATCCATTTATATCACCATGAATTCGTTCTAAAAATGCAGGTGATCAGTTCCCACTTTAACTGGTGATGCTCTAATAATTAATTTGCCTTGAGAGCAAGCATCACATGGTAATTCATTAGATTGAAGAATATTTTAGCTATTCAATGGATGTCCACTTGAATTCTTAATAATTCTTCTCATCATAGACCTTGGATGACCCAATCTATCATGTCAAATAACAAATATATTTGCATTCATAAACTTCAGGTTCATTGTCGCATATGTTTCAATTACTCGTATATGAGTGTAATACAATATAGAAGATAAAGCAGACAACTTTTCCAATATATGTTTTTCATTTTAGACAGTTGAGATAATATACGTATACTCCACATTATTCTTATTATCAGTATCAATATGATAACCATTGCAACGTATATCTTTAAAACTTAGAAGATTTCTCTTTGATTGACTAGAGAACAATACATTATTAATTGTGAATTTTGTCCTTCTAGACAAGATAATATTTTCTTTTAAAAAACCTTCAATCAAGTTTGAAAAACCTGATATTGCATTTACTTTTTCTTTCAGCATTGTCAATTTGAAAAAGTATTTTTTTTATTTGTAAGTATTATGTGTATAGTTGCACCGTGTGCTAGACATAGATCTTCTTTGCTCATTTTTTAATCACCTAACATATGAAAATGATCAATGTTTCTTCATTAAAAGAAAATAATTACAATAAGAAAAACAACACTTGGAATATACAAAAGTTAGCATTTACTAAAAAAACATGAAAATAGATAAAAAGAAACAACAATATTAAGTCTAGATATTCTTAAAGTTAAAAGAAACACTTGATGTTCCATCAATTGTGCTAATCATCTCTTCAGAAGATTCAAAGAAGTCTGCCACATCCAAATTTATCATATGGGATGGGTCAAATATATCATTATCCTGGTATGCAAAATTTGCTTCCACATTTTTTTCTTGTTTCTTCAGGGAGACTTGATAGAGATCAACTAAGTGTTTTGAGGTATGATAGGTACGTGACCAATGTTCAGCCATTCTGCATTATAAGCATTTATTTTCAACACTTTTTGAACTCTTATCTTGTGAAGTTTTTTCTTTGTGACATCATTTTACATGGTTCTTTTGAAATTTGAATGATTAGAATGACCACCATGAAAATAATAATTATTTCTTCCTCTGCCATGGTCACGACCTCGACCACGACCACGATCTCGACTATGACCACGACCTCGACTATAATTATTAACATTCACAACATTTACTTTAGAGAACGACAGTGGTCTAGTTGGTCGAGATTTGTGGTTCTTCATCAATAACACGTTATTTTATTCGGCCACGAGAAACATAAAATTAGTTCAAAATATTGTTTAAAACCTTTCTCTTGCTATTGCTACAGCAAGAGCATATTTGAGACATGGAATGCAGAAAATATATTCTCTAATATATCAACATCATTAATTTTCTCCTCACATAGCAACAATTTTGAATTGATTTTTAAATAATGCGGAAGTGTAATCACTGATTTAAAATCTTGTAGCCTTAAATGCATCTACTCATAACAAGCTTTAGGGAGAACAATTGTTTTTTTTTTTTTTTTTTTTATGATCCTACTTTTCTTTCAAAATTTTCCATAAGATACGAGGATCTTTTATTAAAAGATACCTCATTTTGAATCCCTCGTGGAGATGATGACGAAGAAAAATCGAAGGTTTTGCTTTGTCCTGTCTGGATGTCATATTTTCTTATTTAATTGTTTCTCCTAGGTTCATAGCATCCAAGTGGATTTTGGCATCAAGCACTCATGACAAATAATTATTGTCATTAATATCGAGGGTTGTGACTTCTAATTTGAAAAGGTTTGTCATGACAACACTAACACAAAACATTGTATTTATATTAGAAATTTAATATATACTAAATATGCAAAATTTTAATTTATTAATTATAATAAAGAGAAAAAAAACGACCTACCTTTAGCGAGGGAAGCAACAAGAGCTCATGTTGATAACGTGTTGTGAAATTGAGAAGCACAACGAGAATACAGATGCAGAGAAAATATAATATAATAATATATAAATATAATATAAAATAAAATAACTAAAATTATGAAAATTGGATAATAGGAAAATTTGAGTGAAATTTTGAATTGTATTTTCTCACTAATGTGTGTTCTCTCAAGCTCCACAAAATGTCACTATTTATAGATAAAGTGGCACGTAGGTTATGGTACAATTAGATATTATGTCTGGTTGAATGATCATGAGCAACATTTGTGGTAATGGAAAAATGACATTTTAGCATTAAACACTAAGCACGAGCATTTAATACCTATTTATAATATTTATAATAAGGGAAAAATATTACTTGTAAAAACTTTTTTTTTTTCTAAATAAGATGCAAAAGAACAAAAGTTCAAACAACTACACAAGAATATCACGAGACATAATCAAATGAAACTATTCAGAATAAAGAGGGTAAAGAATTGAAGATTTTCGATCCTCTCGAACTTCGAAACAACTCACACGATCGTGATATCAAACAACACACTTTGATGCCTAGATTAGCATATCAAATTGTTGAGATAGTTAAGTCGAGCTCATTACTACCTGTGCATTATCACCTCGATATTCCCCAAGCTGATGTTGCCAGCAGGGCACATGCTCCAAATACGTGGCGTGGGTCTTAAATATGTCGATGACATCACCCATAATTGAACTTGAGCATTGAGTCCCATGTAAAAAGGTCTCTTTTTTTAAAAGGTTAAAAAAGTCGATTGATTACTAATTTTATGAAAACATTGATAACATATTTTTCAAACGTTATAAAAATGGAAAAGGAAAAGTTTAAATTTGAATATGGTTTTGAACTTCTCATTTATTTTATTTTAGTTTTCAGACCTTTAAAATGCGTGTAAATTTTTAAACTTTAAATAATAATAATAACAACAATAATAATTTTAGTTTATAATAGTCTAAAATATTTGTTTTAGTCCTAGACTTTTAAATAATAATACTTTTTATTAATAGTGATGTTTTGCAACCTAATATTTATGCATCATTACTTGCTCAAATTGATTTTTGCCATCCAAACAAATGTCCATGTCAACCTACTAGTTCTTTAAAGCCACAGTAATCGTTTGTCGAAAGAAAAATAGTTATTGACCTGAAAAATATATTATAAAAAATGATTTTTTTTTTTTTTTTTTTTTTGTTTAATAGCTGAAATAGACCTATTGGAAGCTTATGAACAAAAGTAGAAAATTAAAATACTAAAATGGTCTTTTGAATTTTCAATGTATTTATGTAAACAAAAATATTGAGGGTAAACAATAATGAAACAAATATATATATATAACTCATGAATTCTTGGACAAAATTACAAGAAAAAGTTCTTTTTTACTTCTATTTATTTATTTATTACAAAATGAAAAAACAGAATCAGGAAAAAGAACAAAGAAGTAGAATAGTCCTAAGCCTAAGGTCTGATCTTGAGTCATGTTTTGGTATCTTACTTTGTATAAATCTCATTCTAATTTTTATGCTGATAAATATTATACTTTAATTGATATATATTTTCATCCTTAATGAAACTTAAAACTTTTACATAAATGTTTACCATACAGGTCAAATATATTATAGAATTTAAATTTAAATTAAATATTTAAAAGATATTAGACTAACTAGAAGCCAGAACCATGTGGAAATATAGATTAAAAAGATTGTTAAGTCAATTTCCATAGACTTACAGTTATGTACTTATGTTAGTTGAAATGGGTTTCATTTTCTTGTACTTCTAGACTAAGAAAAAGTTAAATGTGATGCAATACATCCATGACAAATGGAAAATTGTAGGTTTTCTATTAAAAAAAAAATTGACCGATTATACTCGATGCCAGCTCAATTATGCTTTAAGTTTTAAGGGTAGATTTTGATTTTGGAATTTTTAGATTTTGTGGAATTTTATACCTGAACTTAGAGTTTTTTTTTTATATTTTGTTTGTTAGAAAATTGGTGTAAGAATTGAATAGATGAGAGAAAAATGAGAATATTCATATGAAAAAGGAGGATATTATCTAAATAATTTGTTTTGAAATTGGTTTTTTTCAAACTCGATAAAACGTCAGACAAATAGATCATTATACTAACAAAAGAGTAGCAAGATTTGAACAACAAATCGCATAGTCAATAACACTCTCGTATGATAGTTGAGTTGTACTTACTTTGACAACTTTTTGTTTATTTATTTAAATGTGTGTTAAATCTTAAATTGTATAATTAGGATTAAATATAAAACTAAGGTAGTTTGGAAAAATATTTGCAAAAAATAAGTGGACTGAAAATTATTTGCAAAAATAGGGCAATTTTTTTATCCATACTCATTTCAGTCTTTGTAAAGATTGAACCTTGATATTGTCACACCCCCACCCGAACTTAACTCTCAAGTCCAAAAGGAGGTATGGGGACGGGAAATACAACCCTTTTATGATACCTACTGCCCATCTCTACTGAAGTGGCGTTAACCCAACTTAACCAAGAACAAAATTCACTTCAGGTTTCCATTTTACAGAACTTAAAGTTCATACAATTTAATAGGTTTTTATAAAAGGCTTGTCCAACACTTAATTTACAACTAATATAAACATTTAACTCGTGGTAGACCTCATCTTCTTGCAGCAACTCGATTCTTTTGCTACCTATGAAGAAAAACATAAAAGAAAAGAATGAGCTTCAAGAAGCCCAGAGAGTGGTAAACAACTTACAGTATCTCTTTCAATCCTTAGAGACAAATAACTCAAATAGCATGTCCACATAACGAGGTTATTACTTAAACCTCAGGCTTGAACGAGCTTGTTCCCTATTTTACCTACACACAGAGTAGATAATTAAACATAACTCTTTTATTACTATGTGCACATAAATCCACCTCTTAAGGGCTAAAAAACTAGACCTGTCGGTCCTGATCATCCCATATGAGGTTCCTTTCACAGAATTTCAAGAATTAGGCCCAACTACCCCCTAACCATCTTGTGAGATTCCACCATAAGCTCGGGAACTAGGTCTTCTGACCCCCTGACCATCCCATGCTACGTGTTCTTATCCTCCTAAAAGCTACACATACATCTATATATAAGAATTTTGCTAGAAACCTTTAAAGAATATCACTCATAGTTTGTTAGTAGGGATCTTCTTTCTTCTTCAAGTTCTTTGGTTTCCCTTGGTTCCTTCTTAGATCTCGAGCCTATATTAATCCAATAATCAACTTAGAATCTTATATTTAGGGATAGAATAATCTCAAAATACTTTTTTTTCCCTGAACTTAGCTTATTAACTCCAACTGATATGAAACTAGGCCTTTAAACACTTCTGGACAGCAGTGGACAGAAGATAGGGCTTCCTGAGGTAGTTGGGCGCATGGTTATAAACTCAACATAAGAGCGCATAATATTCTGGAATCTTTTCTTAAGGGATATACCTGGCGATAATGAAGAATCCATAGATGGCCAAAAGGGACAATCTGAACTTATCTAGTAAGTCTACAAAACCCAAAACATGGGCTCTGATACCAACTGTAACGACTCGACTTTCTAAGACATCTCATTGGATCATAACTACATGTATGCATAAATATTTACATTGAAAATGAGGAAAAAATTGGATTGTTTTATTAAATAAAGAATTCAAACAAAATTTCATTTCAAGAGTTCATTTTGTTTAATTCGGGGTATTCCTAAAACATAAATTTTAAAATAAGAAAAATTCACTGAAAATGAAAATCCTTGACACCTAAATTTTGTAAAAAAACAAGTTCATGAAAAGAAAGCTGTAAAACATGAAAAAAAAACATATGAACTCAAATGCAAAAGCGATGTCTAGTACCATTGGCACTGTCACGAATTCCTCTTGTCAATGGCTGAAGTATCCTTGTCTTTATCTGAAAAATATGTAAACATAAAGGATGAGTAAAAAATACCTAGTATGTGACCCCATTATCGGGATCAGGCTATGCATTCACACACAGTGAATGTCTGGGCTAATGGGACAATCATACTGTAGTTGTTCCTAAATGGCTAACTAAGGGGGTAACCTGTCTCGCCCTAACATGAATGTCTAGTGGCCTGATTGAAGGAGTAATATAATATGCAACGGAATAATTCATAATCAATAAGCACCTAAACTACATTTAATTTGAGTTTTAAACATGCTACTCATGAAGTTTTCAAAAGAGGGTTTGAACATGACAATACCTTTGTAGTTCTTTTTACATTTTCAGCAGAATCTCCACAAGTTTGAGCTGGATTCTTCAGATAGACCACCAATAAGATCTTTCAACTATGCTCAAGAAGGAATGTGTGGTGGAAACACTCTAATCAAGTTGAATTGAAGATGAATTAGTGAGGGTGAAGTAGGGTTTCAGTTTTACAACAACTTGGATAAAGAATTCAGTCTTCTCCCTAATGCCATGCATGAAATTTCATTATATAGCCTTAATTCATGCATTAGAAGATGACTGCATGTAGGACAACTCCTACTTAGTATTAATTGAAGAACTCATGGTGGATTTTGGTGATAAAGCACCATAAATGATGTTAGTTGACTTTTCCAATTTATGAGAAAAATCCACTAACTCAAAAGCAATTTCAAAAATTGAATTTTCTTTTAAATAAAACCATTTTATTTAAAATTTTGTTTTATATAATTAATTCAAAATTAATTAATTTAAATAAAATTAATTTAATTAATTTAATATCTTAATATTAAATTAATAAAAACATCAACCACCAATATGATTCAAAATCAATATTTAAATCATAATTTAAATATTAATTGATTCTCCAATCTCGTTTTAATTTCGGTTAAATTAAATATTTTTAATTGCATAGTATATAATCAATTAAAAAACCCTAAAACTGAATATTTCAAACTCAAAAACTTAAATTCAAAATTCATCCAATCAATGACTCAATTCATTATTCCAATTTATGAGCTAGTAGAGGGAATTATTGGACCTACAGATCATGAGCTCCAACGATTTGTAATCAATTGGTTAAACTCTTTAAAACGAATTAATTAACTTTCGTTAACCATCGAGACATACCACTATAGCTCGATAGTTGCACTCTTCTCACTGTAGATATATTTATGTTCATGTTAACCATAATCAGTAAGTTGATCCTTCACAGATTATTCGTATACAGCTGGGTCAAAATTACCATTTTACCCCTGTAAATACATCTGGTTTCTTAAGTTCCCACTGACCCTCTAATGAATAATTGATTCATAATACCATTTATGAATCATGTCCCTCTCTATCATGAGAAGGCGGGGCACCAATTGTTCAAGACCTGGAATCAACACTTAAGAAAACAACTCATCTGCTAACCCTAAAACAGGTAGAAGTGAATTTCATCTTGCAGGGCTATGTCCTCAACTATCTATCCGGTATTATCCCAAAATGAAAGGCTTATTGAGCAGTGTTATTGGACTACTCTTACTCATGCAGATCAAAGGACAACCCGAATAAAAAGGAGTTCATAGCTAGCTCAAGATTAAGATGGAATTATCCTATGTTACTTTAATATGAAATAGTCAGTTTTAAGAGTAAACGGTCGTTATAAAGAAAAGTGACTATTTCATGGTCCAATCTTTATACAAACTCATTGCATATGATGCCTCCACTCACATATCTTTACATGAATGATTTGTGGATCACATCATTCATATTACCTATACAAAATGGGCGGCATCCAATAGTGTTACCAGGATGAGATATCAAATTTCATCCATATACTTATAGACCATTTAGGCTATATGCTATTAACTTGATCCTTATACTTATAGACCATTTAGGCTATATACTATTAACTTGATCCTATTTATGTCACTACATAAAGTTAAAGTATTCATACTATAGCCAGGGATATGTTTATTGGATTTTCATAATAGAATGCAATATCAACAACTTTATCGAATAAGATACTCAATAATATTTTATTGATTAATAGAATGTTTAACATGGAATTTACGAATTGCATGTTCTAGAATATTCCCAACACTGATGGCACATCGTTAAATAAAATCATGATAGTGAACCTGTCGATTCACGGAGTCGTAATAAGCAAATGAACTTGTCAGTTCATATATGCCTAGTGGCCTGATGGCAACACTGTCAAATAAAATATGAAACTAGACCCTTCGGTCCTCTATATAAAAAAACGCGCCAAGGCAAGGCGGCATATCACCCCTATTGGTCTAACATGAGTCATACAAAATCTCATAGGAGGTTCCAAAACACAAACATAATATAGTACATAATATTGTTAGGAACAGTGTCCTAAATCTCCTTGTAATCTCGTAGTTTGTAAACTCTGTATAAACATATTGTTGTTAATAAAATAAGTGTTATTTTATAAGTATATACTCAATCCAATAAACTAAGATTCGAGGTTATTTCATGTAATTTAAGCAAGTATATACTATATACCCAACACTATTAAGCAAATAAAGAATATTCACATAAGGAACAAAACAAACAAACAAAGTTGATAGTATTCTTTATTACACAAAAGAGAGAAAATTTGGCAAATGGTCTATAAAAGAAATGTCTTGACAAATATATAGAAGAAAGAACTCTCAACATCATCTCCAACATATTATCTCCAACACAGCATCTCCAACAACATTCAAATTTTTTGCCAACAACAACAAAAAATTCCAAGTTGAACTCCAAGACAAATATAGCTAATCTCAACCCACCCCACATAACATTCAAATTTCATAAATATCCACAAATATTAATAGAATGTTTAACACGAAATTTACGAATTGCGTGTTCTAGAATATTCCCAACACTGATGGCACATCGTCAAATAAAATCATGATAGTGAACCTGTCGATTCACAGAGTCGTAGTAAGCAAATGAACCTGTCGGTTTATGTATGCCTAGTGGCCTGATGGCAACACTGTCAAATAAAATATGAAACTAGACCTTTCGGTCCCCTATATCAAAAAACGCGCCAAGGCAAGGCGGCATATCACCCCTACTGGTTTAACATGCGTCATACAAAATCTCATAGGAGGTCCCACAACATAAACATAATATAGTACATAATATTGTTAGGAACGGTGTCCTAAATCTCCTTGTAATCTCGTAGTTTATAAACTCTGTATAAACATATTGTTGTTATTAAAATAAGTGTTATTTTATAAGCATATACCTAATCCAATAAACTAAGATCTGATGTTATTTCATGCAATTTAAACAAGTATGTAGAGACATACAAATAGATCTTGTTTAAATAATAACCTAAACGGTTTGTAGTAGATGGATAAGGTTGGGTACCTTATCTTGGTGACACTATAGATATGACCCGCATTGTAGGTGTTACAAATGTTGTAAAGTGCTACAAATGATCTGATCCTAATCATTCATGTGGAGACATGCACGCAGGGGTATCCTATACAAAGAGTTTGTATAAGACCGGACCACAAAATGATTCTTTATATAAAGCCATTAATAATAGAGACTTACATTTCACTGGGATGACCATAGGTGACATGATCTAATCCTGAGTGAGTTGTGAACTCTTGCTTATGAAGGTAGTCATTTGATTTGTATGGGTGAGAGTGGCCAGATTGCCAACTCAACAAGCCTACCATTTTGGAGATTCGTCTGACTGGGGAGCTGAAAACTCAGCTACACAAGACGAAATTCACTATTTCCCGGATGCAGGTGCAAGTAGATAAATTACTCCCTTAAGGGCTGATTCCAGGTCTTGAATATAGTGGTCATACCCTCTCTTGGCCCAAGAGAACTTGGTCATAGTGGGACTATGACATGTTGTTCATTAGAGGAATCAATAGTACTTAAGGAGTTAGATGTAACTATAGGGGTAAAATGGTATTTTGGCCTAACTGTACTTACGAGCAATTTTTGAAGGGTCATCGGACAGTTGATTGGTTATATCTAATGGACACAGAAATTTATCTGTAGTGCGAAGAGTGCAACTGACGGTCTTTAATGGAGTGATCAACATTTAACGAATGTTCGGTAATTTAATTAAAGAGTTTAATTAATTATCCAAGTACCGTTCGAACTTCAATCTACAGGTCCATAAGGTCCCCACTGTAGCTCAATAGGGATTTAATCTTTGGATTAATTTGAAGTGTTCAAATTAATTGAGGGAGTTAATTATATATGATATAATTAATTATAATATATTTGATATATTATATATGAGAGGAATTTGAATATGATTCAAATACTAATTATATGAATGAGATTCATGCAATTAAATATAAATATGATTTATATTGAGAGGAATAAAATATTTGGATATGATCAAAATATCATTTATATGGATGATATTCATATAAGTGGATTTAATATAAATGTGATTTATATTAAATGCCATGTATGGTTGAGAGAGAATAAAATCTATAGTTTATGTTGTATTTGATGCAATATAAAACTATAGGTTATATGTTATATTTGATATAATATATAGTGTATATATATAATAAAATAGTT
The DNA here is from genome assembly GCF_027475165.1 of Benincasa hispida. Lineage (NCBI taxonomy): Eukaryota > Viridiplantae > Streptophyta > Magnoliopsida > Cucurbitales > Cucurbitaceae > Benincasa > Benincasa hispida. The sequence continues at coordinate 69,463,430 of NC_143488.1, read as the reverse complement.
ATTGTATATCTATTTCATTAATTTCTTTGAAATTAATAAAAGGGAAGTAGTTATAACTCTCTCCCATTATTCTCTCAATAACTAACATGTGATAAAAGAAATTGGGAGAATCAAGAATTCTCACAGAAGAGAAGAATTTTCTGAAAGAGAAAGGGTTATCTGAAAAATTTTCCTTCTCATCCTATCTATCTCATTTCCTCTTCTAAGGATTCCAGCAAAACCCACAACTCATGCTTGAATCCTTTAATCCCAAAGAGAATACAGAGGGTTCTCGATTGGTAGTGTCCGTGTGAGAAGAAGGAGATCCGCGAGGAAGGAGTTTCGTTCGTGGCTCATACGAGGGATTCCTTAAAGAAAGAGTTCTTTAAAGGTGAGGTTTCGTGAAACCAAATTTCTTTATAAAGCGTGTTGTAATTTAATGTTTAAATGCATATCTATTTATATGTTTTCTGTAAATTTTGTATTCAATAATTAATGAAATTTAGTTAGTACGCTTCTGCTCAAGGTTCTCCCCACGTCGAATTTCCTTCAAATGCAATATGCTCAGAATCCACATCAATTTCATGCATTAAATTTGGTAACGCATAGTCTAATTCATGCTACCAATAGTTCAATAAATAACATGAAAATTCTGAACTAGGACACTTAACACGAAGGTTCCGGTAATAGCGTCACTTACCTCAAATTAAGTCCAAAAAAATACAATTGTTGCGACAACTAACTCTACAAAGAGTCTTGAATTGGAACCTAAAATTGATTTCCAAAACTCCGGGCGACACAGTTTCACACTTAAATTTCCTTCAAAGCTTGAATCTAAGGCCAAACACATTGGGCAAAAAATAAATCAATACATAATCCAATGGGTAACCAAGACCTGTTGCCAAAAACCCACAACCAAACAAAACTCACACAAAAACACCCTTCCGGCGTCGAACCCATCGTAGCAGCGACAGACAACTGGCGGATGAAGACACGAGCGGCAAACCCACCGCGAACAAAGATGTGGCGGCGGCAAACGGTTGGGCGTCGACTTGACGACTCACAGACGGAAACGATTACCAAATCTCATTTAATTCCTTTTAAAAAATTTCAACTCCTATCAATTATCACTAAAATTAAATTTCAAGATCCATTTAAAACCCAAAAATTCAAATCTTCTTCAAACAAAAAATCTAAATTAAAACCGAACCAATCAAAATCATTCAATTGCTTAAGTTTTGGCCTTGAAATTTCAAAATTAAAAGAAATAAACATCCAATAATTTCATAAAACTAATTTAAATTTAACTAGAGCTCGAGAGTTTACAGAATGAGTGAATTCCATCTTGTGTAATTATGTTCTCAGCTCCCTACTCGAACAATTCCCCAAAATGGTAGGCTTACTGAGTCTGTGAACCTGATCACTCTCACCCATACAGATCAAAAGGTTGTCTTCATAAACAAAAGTTCACAACTCACTTGGGATTAAAGTCGAGTCACTTATGGACATACAAGTAGATCTTGTTTAAATAATAACCTAAACGGTCTGTAGTAGATGGATAAGGTTGGGTACTTTATCTTGGTGACACTATAGATACGGTCCGCTTTGTAGGTGTTACAAATGTTGTAAAGTGCTACAAATGATTTGATCCTAATCATTCATGTGGATACATGCGAGCGGGGTATCCTATACGAAGAGTTTGTATAAGACCGGACCATGAAATGATTTTTTATATAAAGCCGTTAATAATAAGGACTTACATTTCACTAGGATGACTATAGGTGACATGATCTAAATCCTGAGTGAGTTGTGAACTCTTGCTTATGAAAGTGGTGGCCAGATTGCCAACTCAACAAGCCTACTATTTTGGGGATTCGTCTGGGAAGCTGGAAACTCAGCTACACAAGACGTAATTCACTCCTTCTCTGGTGCAAGTAGATAAATTGCTCCCTTAGCCCAAGAGGACTTGGTCATAGTGGGACTATGAAATATTGTTCATTAGAGAAATCAATGGTACTTAAGGAGTTAGATTAATAAACTTTGTTTGTTTATTTGCTTAATAGTGTTGGGTATATTTTTGAAAATTCAACACTATTTGCTTAATAGTGTTGGGTATATTTTTGAAAATTCGACGCATGTATAAACATCGTCAGAAGTTCTTACCCGTCGTCGGGAGTTCAATTAAGAAATTGAGTTTCTGGATTTGAACTGTCGACGACTTACTAGCCATCGGGAGATCTAAGAACTCTTGACGTTTTTCGTCGGAAGATAGTCATTTTTTTTTTCTAATTTCTAATTTTTAATTTTTTTTAATTTGATCTAAATAACCTAAAATGTATGACACTATTAAGTAAATAAAGAATATTCACATAAGGAACAAAACAAACAAACAAAGTTGATAGTATTCTTTATTACACAAAAGGGAGAAAATTTGGCAAAATGGTCTATAAAAGAAATGTTTTGACAAATATATAGAAGAAAAAACTCTTAACATATCTCTAACACATCATCTCCAACACAGTATCTCCAACCACATTTCCAACATCATTTCTAAACAACATCCTACAAAACAAACAAAAACCATAAGGTGAATCCTACAAAACAAAGAAAATCCTACAATCCTACAAAACAAAAAAAATCTTAAAATCCTAAAAAAAAATCAACACATTTTCAAGTCTACATTTTCTCAACTTTAAACCTCCACAAATACACAAAGACCACAAGTTGAACTCCAAAAGAAAAACTAATCTCAGCCCATCTCATACAACATTCAGAATTCATGAACTTCTACAAACAAACAAAAAATTCCAAGTTGAACTCCAAGACAAGTATAGCTAATCTTAACCCACCCCACACAATATTCAAATTTCATAAATATCCACAAACATGCAAAAACTCTAGAAAACACATCAAAATTTAATTGTTTGGCTACCATAACTGTAGGATAGCCAACAATTTATCATAAAGATACTAGTAAGACATAACTACTTTGCTACCATAACTGCAGAATAATAACACATTAGCCAACTAGATAATGAAGTAATCATACCTAATTCGATGGCTTTCTCTCTGTGATCGTATCATATCTTCAATCATTTTTTTTTTCATTTCTTCCATTTGTCTTGCATGATCTATCTCTCATTTGTTTTTGAACATCTTCAAAAATCCACATGAAAAATTAAAAAATCTATAATTAAACATGCAAATAGTGAGCGACCAAGATCACATTGAAATTTCAGGCACAATTATCTCAATCTAATCTAAACAATTTGGAATTATCTCAATCTAATCTAAACAATTTGGAATTAAAGCATGAAAGATAAAAAGAGAGGGAACAAAAGTTTAGTGACCTACTAAAATTTGGTATATAGATACAAATGTAGAAGTCTATAAGCTAAACTTTTAATTTGTATAAAATTCTAATTTTTTTTTTATTTGCCACTGATTCTATATTTAAGATTATCAGTTAACCACACTCTTGATTGCATGTGATTATCAAAATACTGATATTCTCTAGCTTCTTGTTCTTTAATTGATAAAGGAAACATAAATGGATTCAATAACATTATCAACAACTCTTCTTGTCTAAGGCCAATACAAACGATAGAAAACAACATGTTGATTGATGTTTGTACAACACATATTCATTTTGGCTATTACATAAAAACTAGTCATTCACAAGGACGCCACAACAAAAGGCTATGAGAAAATCCAAAACAAAAATCAATAATTATTTCATCTTTTCTAATAATCTTAAGTGACTTTCTAAAATTCTTCCCTAATTCAACATAAAACCATGAGAAATTTCAAAAAAAGAAAGAGCAAAATCGATTGATAAATGTAGAATTGATTAGCGCAAATGTAAATCATTCCCTAATTGGACACAAAACCATGAAAATTTTCAAAAAAAGAAAAGAAATAGCGGACGGACGACATACCAACAGATGATGGACAATGACAGATGACGAACGACCAGCGACACACTTTTTCATCTCTGATCTGATAGGGTTAGAAGATGAAGAAAGCAGATTCCAAATTTTCCTTCGATTTAGGGTTTTAAAATCCATCTTTTGACGGCTATCGTGAGCCGACAGGAGTTCCTACCAAACTCCCGAAAAATTACTTAAATCGTCGAGAGTTTGGTCAGTACTGGCTTCCATCTCTTGAATTCTCGACGCCTATTGTCTATCTATTGGGAGTTTGAACCAATCTCTCGACGACTTATATATGACATCGGGAGTTATCAATAACTACCGACGCTATTGTTACATAGTTGGGAGAGATTCTCTCTTCCGATGATATATCTCACGACGGTTGTTTTAGGCATTGAGAGAGTATTTTTTCTTATAATGAAGACTTAATCTTTATTATCTGCTTATATTTTGTAAATATTTTTCCAAACCACCCTAGTTCTATATTTAAATCTCGTATAATTATTTTGTTTTGGTTTCAAAACTTTGGAAGGGTGTGCTATAACTTCTAGATAAAGTTGCAATAGTAAAGTTCAGAATCGTAGAAACCAATAAAAATAAAATTCAAACTTTCAACCAATAACAAAAGTTAATAATAACGAACAATTAAATTATCCTCAAGTTTTTTTTTTCTTTTAAACAATGGCAAGAAGTGAGAGATTGAACATTGTTTTTTGGATTAGTTAATAAATTTTTTTACTATTATTCCCAACATCAATTGGGATTTAATGTTACCTTAAATTACTTTCTTTTTTAACTACACTTACACCTAAACCGACAGAGTTATTCATGTTTAACATTAATTTTTTTTTTTTTCATTTTTAAATTCAATAATATCACAGAGTGGAAGATCTGAAGCTTTGATCATTCAATACAACTTCATGTCAGTTGAAAAATACTCAGGTTTAAACTTGATTTATTCAATTAAATAATTAGCATTGGTATTTAATATCAAAATTAGGACTCTCTAGATAATAATAAAGTCGAAACTTTACAACCGTAAGCAAAATATAGATATACTATAAGACTGAAATTATATATTCGCATTTAATCTAGAGTGGGGAATGGAATCAAATAATAACACGTGTAATAGGAAGAAGAAAAGGGAAATATATTTCATAAATCAATTTCCCATTAAAAAAAAAACCTAATTCTGTTTCAATCTTGCGCTTTGAATTTTTCAGAATAAAAAAACAATCCAAATTTCAAAACTCTTTGAAATCAAAACCTATCTAATTCCAAATTATCCACAAAATTTAACGAAATTGAGACGATATTTGAACGTAATTTTCGATCTGTGGTTCGAATTTGCAGCAAACGGAAGGGAACAGAGATGGAAGAAGATGAAGAATTTCACACTAAATATCCCGCATCCGGCAGTCCTTGCTGGAAATCGTCGCTTCTAGAAACCGCCGGCCGCCGCGGCGCGTGGTTGTTAATCGGCCGTTTAACAGCGACAGGGACGGCGGCGCGGCAAACAGGGCAATTAGGGTGAGAATAGAGCCACATGTCGATACAATCCACATGGAAAGAGTGTTTACAGGCGGCGAGTTGCCGGATCTCCTCGCCGTCGTCGAACGCCGATAGGCACACCGGACACTCGTTGCTGACTTCCTTACAGTGCTCGTCCTTGTTGTATTTAACGGCTGCAGCCACGTCACTAGAAGGAGTACGATTTCTGACCACCACGGTGACGGCGGCGCCGGAGAGCCTGGCGGATCTATGCCGCCAGAGGCGGAGGAGATTGGGCGGGCACTTGATGGCGAAGAAGAAGGAGTAGACCAGGGCAGGGATTGTGATGACGGCAACGAGGCCGAGAATAAACTCGATCGGAGAGAAATCAACGGTCCGATGCGGCGTCGGGGATGGCGGCGGCGATCGATTCATCAAGGAGGCGCTTTTGTCCATGGCGGGGAAGTGTAGGGGCTAGCAAGGCTGTGGATTTGGTTTCTTATCATTTGGGAGCTCATGTTCATGCAAGATTCGAGTTTTATTATTTTTGTTTGGATTTGTAGGATTATTGTTTTCTTTAAAAAAAAAAAATTAAACAAACCTAAATTAAATTGAATAAAGAAAATTTGTAATTGTTTTTATTTTTTTTAAGAAAAAAAAACTCTAATTTATCTTGAACGTACTTCGTGTAGAGAAGTTTAAATCTTTGGATCTTACATTTGTTTTTCAAAAAATAAAAAAATTGTCTATCTCAATTCTTATGTTTAGCATGTCAATTTTAGTTTACATCTTTGATTACAATGTCGTAGAAGAATTGGTTATGAAATAAATACATGACTACTACCACTAGACGAGATCCAATCACACACAACTTATTTTCTTGAAAAAGATAAAGAAGAAGAAAAAAAATTAGTATGCCGAGAATACAAACAAAATATCACACAAGATAAATAAAAAAAAGAACAATACTTAAGTGTAGCCTAAATCTATACTTTCCTTTCTTCTACACACATAAAAAAAGAAAAAAATATATTTTAATTTCATACAAATAAAGTAATCATTTAAAATTATTGAATAACATTTTAAAGGATAGAAATATCTTAACCATAGATACATATTTATTTTAACGATAATTTTAATAAAAGTTATTTGAAAGTCAATATGAACCTAATTCAATTGATTATGATAAAAATATCCGATTAAGAGATAAAAAAAAAAAAAAAAATCGTAGAACTTCATCGATTACAAAGATGATAAGAAAAGAGGTTGGAAGCCTAAATTGTTAAAAGTATTGTTTATATATGAGGGGAAAAAATAAAGGTAATTTTTGTTAAAATAATATTAATTTATGATTAGGTAGGGGGAAATATTTTGTTAATCAAAATGAGGAAAGCAATAATTGAGGAGTTGGGGCTGCCATCAGCCTGATGGCTGTGCAACTTGGAAATGTGGGCCAAGTGGAAGCTTATAGACAATACATGACGTTTTATGTTTGTCACTCTCTATATTCAAGTTTTCATATTCTATATTTATTATATTAAAAAAATGATAAATATTGTAAATATTAAGAGTATTTACAATTCAGCCATTACAGTCTACTCAATATTTTAAGATCCAAATTATAATAGTGATGTTTATTATTATTAATAACCTATAATTTTCCTATACGATTTGAAATTATTCTTTATTAACGTGTTTACTTTTCTATTTATATTAAAAAAGTATGCACCTTAGACATATGCTATTATTATCTAAACTAAAATAGTTTGTACCATTGTTATAATCTATGATCTATAATAACTAAAATGCCTTGAACAACCATTAAGATTTTATATTTTAATCAACATAAGTTCAACTAAACTAGCATGAAACATGTACTCTGACCAATATTTTAGAAGTTAGAATCCTCTATCCTTACATATTGTTGAACTACAAAAATCTTATATATAAAGTTGGTACCTTATTTTGATGGAAAATTTCTCAATATATATTAAATCGGGGAAATTTGTATAAATTGAAAAATCCAAACACTTTATAGCAAAGAAATTGTAAATATTTTTAAATATGTTGTTTATATTTAAAAAGACCTCATCAAATTCTCACCATTTTTTTTTATTATGAGGAGTAAATTGTTATATATTGAATTTTAATTACAAAAGTATTATTAAATTTAAAATAGAGGGACTAAATCATAACAATTTAAAGTTTAATGATTAAATTGTTACCTTTATGAAATTCAAAGACAAAAACATTTCTCAACAAAAAAAATTTAGAAATCGTCGACAAATTAACAATTTGGCCCTTCATGATTATTGAACTACAAATGCTAGTCACAAATTCAAGCATAGTTCAAAAGATGAGGTACCTATTAATTATTTCCTTCTCTATAGTTAATTTCATCTCCTATCTTATATTTGTTGATTAAAAAAATTGTTGTGGATAGATCAAATTATCATGTTTGGAACCTTTGAGAATATTATAAATGTTTTATCATTTATAAAATTTATTCTGATTAATAACACCAGTATGAATTTTGTAAGTAAATTAGAATTTATATGGGTGGTTTATTTCTTTCTTTTATCTTTGTTATTATCGTTATTTGTTATATCAATTTGATTACACAATAAATGACAAAAAAATGCAAATTTCATAATTCAACTAATTAAGGTATATAATCTAAAATTAAACCAGAATGAATTAAATCTCTCAATCGCACGTGTCGTCAAAATAACATATATTTATACACACGTGGGACACCAAACATTTGGAGGAAAGTGGTGACAAGATTGTGATTATGGGCTTTTATTTGTGGGTTTGGTTTTTTATGGGCCTGAAGTAACAACCCCAAAACATAACTATCAATTAGACCAGCCCATTTTTTGTTGCTTACACACAACTGGATGAGTTAGTACTTTCTGGCCCAAATTTTAAGGCCCATTGAGATCCAAAATATTTAGCTCTACCATCCTAATTAATCCGACAAGTGATATATATTTATATCTATGATTCCTATCAACTTACAAAATTTGTAATTGGATAAGCTCCCTACCTGATAAATTAGGACCCGTTTGGATTGACTTGAAAAAAAATATTTTTATCAAAAAAACTTATTTCGATTTAAACATTTTCGATAAAAACTAGTTAAAATAAACTTGAAAAGTTGTTTTCAGTGGTTGCCAAACATTCCAATTTATTTCAAAATGACTTATTTCTTAAATTAGTCACTTGAAAATGTATTCCAAATATACCCTTAGTTTATAGATATCCTTATCGTAGGGAATAGACCACTTCTTGTCAAGTTCGAAAGGGTTAATGAGAGATAATCTATATGTAAATAGTCTCAAATATGGAAATCTCACTTAGTTAAGTTGAATTCTATTATTTTATAATAAAACTTACATGGAGGACAAGTATCAAATATAGATGAAAAGACTCTATATCAATAAGTGCAAAAGTATTTGCATCTTCTTTTATGTTTTCTAATATAAGCTCTTTTTACCGATTAGTGAGACTCCAAAATCCGTGCACAGAGAAAGAGAATGGATCCAAAGAAATAAATCTGTCGTTAAATCATCGATTAATCTAAAAACTAAAGTTAACGAACTATGGTAAAATTGAAAATTTGTAGAAGATCCAATAAGTGGAAATCAATAGTATTTAGAGAAAAAAAATGATATTATAGGATATGAAATATAACTCCATATTCTAATATCATGTTACATCACATCGATTAATCCAAAAACTTAAAGTTAATGAAATATGAAAATTTTAGTTATATATTTACATTTGGACATATGTTTGTGTAAGGTATTAAAATTCTCTATAGTAACCTACTGAGTTACCACAATCATTTCATTCTTATAAGGAATTTCTACCATTTTTAACTTACTTCTCTCTTGAAAAGGTTGATCAATAATTATTTTTAGTTTTTTTAACAAACTATAGTTGGTTATTTTTTTTTAGTAATTATTTACTTTGCAACCATAATTCCTATAGTTTGAACTATTATTGAGCATCGTACTTGATAATTTGAATATTATATTTTTATTTCAAAATGCAATAAATAAACATTTTTTGAAAATGTGAATGATTGTGAATATTTTAGTGGGCAAACTGAGTGAGGTGGGCAATAGAATAAAGATAAAAAGGGTTAGGCAGGCAGGTAGGGTTCAATAATTAAGTTTAAAAAACAAAGAACAATTTTGTTTTGACAAATTCAGATGCTAAAGCTATGAGCCAATTACCAAACCCAATTTATTCAGATTTTTTTTTGGATTAAAAAATAATCTAAACGATATATGAAATCACCTGTTACAAAAAAAAAATCTCAACATCCTCGTTTTGTCATTTTCGTTACAACTATATATTCAAATCGAAATAGGTATACATCGAAGTGACATATCTTTCGATGTACGGATGCAATTTAAACTATAGATATGAAACATCGTGTTTAACAATGGAGATGCGCTTGAAACAAAAAGTCATGTCATTTGTCTTACTATAAATATCCAAGCCGAAGTGGTATATACTTTCATATACGAGTACGATCAAGATATAGATATGGAAATATCATGATTTAATGATGGAGTTATGTTTGAATGGAAAGTCATGCTATTTCGCGCATTACAATTATTCAAGTTGAAGTGGTTACATGACGAAATGATATATTATTTTATGTATATGAGTGTTATCTAAACCATAAATATATTTTCCTTTCGATTTGGTTGCCACTTTTGAATTTATAAGAGGAAAAAAAAAATAATCCAACCATCCCTTTGAAAGTGTTTATTGCAAGGAATGCAATAATTTAATTAAGTTAAAAGTTGGAGATGGAAATAGAGAATTCTCATTATTCTTTTAATATCAATTAAATATTTGAGTGAAATCTAAATTATGCAATTCTCTTTCACACTCAATCAACAATTTAATTAAGTCTGAAATATGATTAATGAATTATATTACATCATATTTTAAACATAATTTAAAATGTTTTTTTTTTAATATGTGAGAGATCAAATATGGTGATCAATACATTTTTAAGGACTAAAATCAAAATTAAAAAAAAAAAAAAAGAATAGATGAAAAGAAAAGTGCAAAAATTTCAATTTGTTTATGTATAAATATAAATGAGAAAAGTCAAAATAAAAATTCAATAACTTGTAAATCAGTCATCTGAACAAGAATGAAATTAACATATATCTAAAAAGAAAAAGAATAATAAGTTTTGATTTAATAAAATATTGATAAAAAATATTTAATTATTGTATATTGCATTATGTTAACCCTAGCGAAGCTTCAATTTAGGTGTGCATTCTCAAGTCTAAAAAAACATTCATTTTTCTATAATATTATTCGTGAAAAAAGAAAAAGAAGAAAGAAATAGAGTCGAAATTTTTATGCGATATTCTTTTGAATCATGCATATGGTGCTATAAATAATTGTAGTATTTAAGGGCATACTTGAATTTATTTTAAATGGTTATATACCTACTTAGAAACACTTATTTAAGCACTAATCGAATAAGAAAAATGACAAATAATTATTTATCTTTCTTCCAATATTTGATAAATCATATATTTAAAGTAATTTTGATTTGGAAAAATTTCCGAGCATTTATTGTCGAAAAATTCTTATAAATAATAAAAAAAATTAAAAATTATACTTTATAGTAAAAATTCCAAAAACATTATAAATTTGCTTTCACAAATGTTAAAGTAAGTTTACATACTTCTGTAATAATAGAATTTTCCCACACGCAACGAAATATTGTTGAGAAATTGTCAGAAATAGTACGTTTAAGTTTTTATCTTATAAAATTAGCACATTTTTTGAAATGTCATAGGAATAATTTTTCTTGGTAGTTTTTCTGACCCGAGATGGATCGAGAAAAACTATTTTTATGAGTTTTCAAAAAGTGTACTAATTTTGTAAAGTGAATACTTAAATGTGTTATTTCTGATAATTTTCCAATATTGTCCAACTTCTCGCAGATTATTAATTATTTCAAATTAGAAATCATTAATGCAACATTAAAATGGTGAGAAAAATTATGCAATGGATTGGATGGATGTAAATGCTCCAAATCTTATTAATAAATTAAGGTTAGTATATGTCGGGGTTTACATGGATTGAGTTTGATTGAGGGTATTTTTTGTGGGTTGACAACTCAAAAGACTCAAATAAAGTGATCCATGTTGGGTTAGGTTGGGTTATCGGGTTATAACTTTTTTTTTTCTTTTTAATATAAAATATGTAAATTTATCTACAATACATGATCAATAACTAAAATTTCATAAAATGCAAATGTCAAATACCAAATATCTATGATATTTATTACAAACTTTAAACAAAGACAAACATCATAACAAAACAATTCTTAAAGAAAAATATTAAAATTTCACTAATTGATTAATCCAAAGTAATCAAACTTTAAACAAAGATATATATATATTATGCATGTATGTATTCGGGTTAGGTTGAGTCAACCTAAAAAAATGTAGTCAACCTGTGACCCAACCCAACCCGACAGAAAAAAAAAAAAGTTTAATCCAACACAACCCAAGAACAAAACTGACCTAACTCAACCCTTATATTTTTTGTTGGGTAGTCAGAATTGTTCAGATTATCGAGTTATTTGAACACCCTTAAATATATCCCCTACTTTTAATAAATATTAATTTATTCTATAATGTTAGTTTCTTATCGTTTTTTAATTAAAAAACATGTATTAAAATTCGTTATTTTTTTAATAAAAAATGTATTGTATGAAAATGTATTGTTAATTTTTTAAATCAAAAATTAAGATTTAAATCTTATTTTGGTCCCTAAATTTTGAATTTTTTTTCTATTTTGGCCCTTAAATTTTTAAAAACGTTTATTCCAGTCCCTAAACTTTTAAAAAGAACTTGCTTTGGTCCCTACTATTAAAATCCAGTTAACTTCAAAGAAAATGATGAAATGACTTTTGTACCTATAGATAACTAGGTTGCCAAATAAATTAGTCACGCTAAAAAAATTTACATTTCAATTTTTAAATTAGTTAGTAAAGCGATTTTCTTTAAAGCTCAAAAGTCATTTTATGTTCAAGATTTTGACCATTCAATATTTTGGTGCGTTGATTGTTAAGATTTTACTTCACCTTCATTATGTTCAATACATGTTAGACGCAATTTCAATACATATTAGATGCAATTTCAATACTTCACCTTCATTATGTTCAATACATATTAGACACAATTTCACCAAAGAGTTAACAAAATGTTAATAGTAGGGATCAAAATAAATATTTTTAAAAGTTTAAGAATTACAACAGTCGTTTTTGAAAGTTTAGGGACCGAAATAGAACAAGATTTAAAATTCAGGGACCAAAATAAAATTTAAACCAAAAACTAACTTCAAACAACTAAAGTTAAGATTTATTAAAAGTATAACAACCAAATTTAAACAAATGAAAGTAATTGGACTATAATAAAATAGAATTAATAGTTTGTTTGGATTGACTTAGAAAAAATAATTTGTCAAAAATTTATTTTCATTTAAACACTTTTAATAACAACTCTTTAAAATAAAAATACTCATATGTTTGACAATTTTTTTTGTGTAAAGTTTATATATATATATATATATATGAATTTGTTTGGTCAGTTATATACTAAAAGTGTTTTTATTAATATCAAATTACTATATAAAACAACTAAAATACTATGAACTAAGGGTAATCAAAGTTAGTGGAGGTGGTTATTGAAGTTGGGCAACGATTGACAATAGTGGAGATGGTAGCTAGAATTGGTGGAGTTGGCTGCTAAAAGACAATGCTAGCCACGACAACACAGTGGAAGTGAGGTAGATGACTTTTGAGACATTTTAGTAATTTTAAGAATTATACAAATTAGGGAGATATTACAATTAAATACTTAAAAAACATTTTTCTAAAAGTTGGTTTCAAGTGTTTATCCTAAACCAACTTATTTTATACACTCTAATTTTTTCAAAATTCATTTTAAGTAGTTATCAAATACTTAATTTTTTTTTTTAAAAAAATGATTTAATTTTAAAATTACGAAACAAACATGCAAAATGATATTTCAACTATAATGAAATATGATTCACATGTCATAAAATTATCATTAGTAGTGAAGGTTCTAACTAGTACATATTCTATAGGTAATTTTAATTTAAAAATAATTGTTCTCCACCAATAAAACATAGAGATTAACTAATAATTCAAGAAGAAACAAGAATGAGAAGAAAAGTACAAAGAAATATAAGCAATCAATAACTTGAAGAACATGGTATTGCCAAAATTATCACCCACTTATCATAATGGACCACCAAGTCATTATTAAGATGTAAACTAAGTCTAACATAATGCTCCATTAGAAATGTTTAATCAATAATTAAGCACATTTAATTAAATATAGGCATCATTATTACTTTTTTAGAAAAGAGAGGCTGTGGGACATATAGGAATAACTTTTAGTCAAATCCAAAATCACAATTCAAATAATAATATTTACCTCAAAAAATAGAAACCAGAAAGTCAAACATACATTTGATGGGCTAATTTACTTATCATATACATTTGATGGTCTAACTTCACAAATCAAAATCAAATTTATAAAATAATTCATTTTTTAAAAAAGAAATATTTAAAATGAGAGATCTAAACTTAAACCCTAGCCATATTTGAGGAATATAAAAAATATGTGCATACTTAAAAAAAAAATTCAATCCACATTTTATTCAAATAAATCATGGAATTATTGAATAAAAAATTTTTAAAATAAAAAGTAGATCATCTAAACTTATTATTTTAAAATTAAAAAAACTGCATCAGATACCATTGACATATTAACTCAACTTTGCACTCTTAAATATAGACATATGAACTCAGACAAAATAATCCTGCACTCTCAAACACAGTATATGAACTTAGACATCCTATATCAACTTCTTAGCGCCCAAAACAGACTTTTAATCAAATCCAAAATCACATTTCAAACAATAATATTTACCCAAAAATAGAAAGTAGAAAGTCAAACATACATATGATGGGCTAATTTAGTTATCATATATAAATTGTATAATTTTCAAATTGTATAAAGTATTGTTTCTGAAATACATTATAACATTTCACAAATTAAATCACAAGCTAACTACCTAATATTAGCAATTAAATCCAAATTAAAGTATTAAAATACATTTTTCATACCATTTAAACTATATTAACAAAAGATACATATATCATAAATTATAAGTATAAAAGTTAAATCATTTACAAAGGGTGGAAAATTAGCTCAAACAAAATGAATAATTGAAACACGTCGATAATAATAGCAAATTTCATTAAAAAGAATTAGAAGTTTATTTGAAACTAATGTTTAAATACAATTTTCTATTTTTAATTTTAAACAACGTCGTTTTTGTAAAAAAAAAAAGAAAATTATTTTATATGATACTTTTGAAAAAATTATATATATATATATATAGTAACGTTAAAGTAACATATCAATTTGGTCTTTATTGTTTAAACGCGTTTTAGTTTTTTTTTAAAAAAAAAAAGAAAAAAGAAAGTAGTATTTTAGTATATTGTGATGTAAAGTAATTTTGAAAAATACACCCTAACAATCCCTCATATAATATAAGGCAAAGATGTCAAAAACTTTGATGTGTCATTTGGGGTATATTATTGGTTTCTTTTGAGGTGGAAGAATTGGAGATATTTTATTTTGACAGGGAACCTCAAGAAAAAGTTTATCAAATGAATATGCACCACACAATAATATAAAACCAAAGCAGCCTACTTTTCCAAAATAAAAAAAATAAAAAAATAAAAAAATTAGGGTTTGAGAAGATTTCTAATAAGACTTTCAGATAATTAAATACAAAGTTTATTCATTTATTTATTATTATTATTATTTGCAAAGTGTTGGTGAGGTCCCTAAAGGCCTCAACATTGATGCTGTTGCTTGTGCACTGCAGTTGGTTAGTGGCCAACACATGTTAAGTTTCTTTCTAAATATCCTTTTATTTATTTATTTTTAATTCTTTCTCCTTAAAAACTGTTTGGCATAATTAAAAACAAAAATTCGAAAATAAATAATTTAGGTTGGATATAAACTATTACTAATTAATTTCTAAATATAATTAATAAATATATTTTAGTTTAATAAAAATGAATTCAGTTTAAAACACAAAAAAATATATATATATATATATTTTTTAATGTAATTGAATCGATCAATGTTATTTTCAAAATTTGTATTCAAATTTCCATTGCCTACTAAACATACCCTAAAACTTTTGTTTGGAAGGTTTTAAAAACTAGGAACTAGATTACTGTGTTTGGGGTATAGTACTCTAACGTCTTAAAATTATATTATTGTTCTAAAGTCTTAAAATTATATTATTGTTATTGTTGTAATCTATGAGGCTGTGTTAGGGGGCTAAACAACTCCTTAATTTGATAAGATTTATATTTCTCAAATTTTTTTACCTATGACTTTAAAGTTGAATGTGCAACGAATTAATTTTTTTTTTATATAGATTATATTATTTTTATTCATCGTTGATGAATAGACATATCATATCATCATTTAGTTAATTATGTCAACGACAAAAATTAAATAAAAAGAACCTTCAAAATTTAGAAACGTGATCAAAAATTTGAAGTGACATTTGTAGGGACAAGTTTGACATATTAGCTTGAGGGTTTGAGAAACTTAGGTTCAGAAAAATTTCTATTTATTGTGTAGGTTTAGAAAAAATGGGTTATGATCAACATGCTAAATGTTTCAAGGTTTATGTCATAATTCAATAGTTAAGATATATATTATCGATTATTTAACCATTTTTTTTAGAAAGTTACAAAATGAACAGTAAACTACCAAAAAGGTCATATTTTTAGATGTTATTAGATGGGGATTAAGGGAATAGCATGAAAGTCTTTTCAAATTTAACATTAGTGATTGAGTTAAAAATAGTTAATTTGACACAATTTGGATAATCAATATTTAAGCTATTAAATTTGGGCATGAAATTCACACAAAAAATGGAGATGAGTTATATTCTATTTCTAATAGAGCTTATAAAAGGTAATCATTGATCCAAATCAACTTTTTTTTTTCTTCCACCTTTTTAGTGTTTGAAGGCATTGAGTGGCTAATGGCTATATTTTTCTGTAACAATACTCTGCACTTTCCCCTTTCCCCTTTTTTCCTTTCTGGGTGGTGATTAGATTGTTTAATTCAAAATCTTTTAGCTTTTCTTTTATATGAATCTTAATAAGATAACAAACTCCATTTTACTTTATGGGAATTGGGAATTGATGATCTTTATATTGTATGAACAAAATCAAAAGTTTCTTTAGGCATTAATTGAATCCAGAGTAGAGTAATGAAGAGTTGTTTGGGTTTTTCATCTCTTGATAAGAAATATTTCCTTGTCTAGTAAAAAAGGGAAGAATAAAAAGGCAACAGAGAGATTTTTCGAAGTGGGATATGCCGTGGTTGTTGTTTTGACCATCCAAATTTCTCTCTTTAAAACAAGGCTGCGGCATTTCACTACAAAATCCCCCGTTTCCCATTTTATTGTACCTGCCGCAGCCCTGTTTTGCTTTCATTTTTTCTCTAGTTTTTTCTTGGGGTCGGGAAGGAGAAGAAGAAGAAGAAGAAGAAGAAGAAGAAGAAGAAGAAGAAATTGAAGAACTGAGCTATTAAGGGATGGTTGTTGACGATACGATGGAGATGAACGTTGCTGTTACTTTTGGAGGTCCTTCTACTTCTCGATTTCCCGATGCTTATCCCAAAAGGTATTTAGATCCTTTTGGATTCATTTTCTTTTTCGATATCTGGGTTTTCTTGATCGTTTCTTATTTTCTGTTTATGGGTTAATCGTAGATTTATATGATGGGTTTGATTAGGGGATTTTTGGGATCTGAAATCGGCGTTTCCGAGTGATTTTCGAGTGATATAGGGCGTTTTTTAAGGATGGTTTCGATTCGATTCAGTGTATTGGAGACTGAACATTGGTTTCTTGTTGTTGTGGATTGTTTCGTTTTATCTGTTTCTGTTGGGATTGTTTGTTCATTTTTCTTTAATCATTGAGTTTGTAAGTAATTTGTGTTCTGTTTGGTAAATCTAGGGTTTTGATGGAGGGAAGATACACTGGGGATTGACATCATCAGATTGTTTACAGGGTTATTTCTTCAGTTGGTGTGGTTTTTTTCTTTCTTTCTTTATTGCTTTCTTTGTGTTTTTCCCTTCTGCAATGGCAATATTCAACTTCTCAGAAACAAATAGGACTCCATAAGAGATGAGTTGAAATGAGAGATTCTCTCATCACAGCCCTTTCACTGGAGAATCATCATCCATCTACACTTTTATTCATGGATTCGAGTGCCTCGTCTCACGAAGAATTGGATTTGGAAATGAATAGGCAGATCGTTCTTCGTCCCCCCGATATTAATTTACCATTGTCAACTGAATGCAGCTACACTCTGCAGCCATGGAATTCTGATCACTGCAACATTTTAGATGTTGGACTTGTTTCACAAGTTTATGAGACTGAAAGTTTTCTTACTGTTCCAAAAGTTGTAAGGAAATGCACCAGACGAGTAGACAGCATTTGGGGTGCATGGTTTTTCTTTAGTTTCTACTTCAAGCCTGTGTTAAATGAGAAATCAAAGGCTAAGATTACACGCGATAGCAAAGGTGTTTCGGGATTTGAGAAGTCAGATCTTAAGGTCGATGTTTTTATGGTTCAGCATGACATGGAGAACATGTACATGTGGGCTTTCAAGGAGAGGCCGGAGAATGCATTAGGTAAAATGCAGCTTAGAAGTTACATGAACGGGCACTCTCGCCAAGGTGAGCCTCCTTTTCCTTTTGGTGCTGAGAAAGGTTTTGTTCGATCACATAGAATGCAACGCAAGCATTATCGGGGTCTATCCAATCCTCAGTGTGTACATGGGATTGAGGTTGTTGCATCTCCCAATCTAATGTCTCTCGATGAAGAACTACGAAAGAGATGGGTTGAACTAACTGGTAGAGACTTTAACTTCACTATACCACCTGAAGCAAGTGATTTTAGCTCATGGAGAAACCTTCCTAGCCCAGATTTTGAACTCGAGAGGCCAGTTCCTTCTGTCAAAAGTACTTTAAATCTTCAACCGAAGAAATTGCTCAACGGATCTACCTTAAATTTGTCAAACCACAACTGTGATATGATGGATTTATCACCTGTTACCAGCAAGAGAAGGAAAAGTTCATCTCCTAATATGAATGACGATGATTGCGTATTGATGGTCAATCCTCCCGACTGGATTTCAGATATGGATAAGCACTCGAACAGTCTGCAATGGTTGAATGACTTTAGTGGAGTTATGAAGAACAGTTACGGGCCTGTTACGGCTGCAAAGACAATATATGAAGATGGTGAAGGTTATTTAATAATCATCAGTTTGCCCTTTGTGGATCTACAAAGGGTCAAAGTTTCCTGGAGGAATACGCTCACACATGGCATTATAAAAGTTTCTTGTGTGAGCACATCTCGCGTACCGTTCATCAAGAGGCATGATAGAACTTTCAAGCTTTTAGATTCGTCTACCGAACATTGTCCTCCAGGTGAATTCGTGAGAGAGATTCCTCTTTCGACTCGAATTCCTGAAGATGCTAATATTGAAGCATACTACGATGGACCGGGATCTGTTCTTGAGATCATGGTCCCCAAACTCCGCGAAGGTTCAGAAGAACACGAGGTTCATGTTTGCCTTCGACCACTCCATGGAGTCAAATCTAATGTTAAGTTGAGATAGGCAGTTCTGAAAGAGAATTTAAAGCTGGTGGTTTGTCTTGTTGCCATGGTTGATGATATCAATTCACTAACTTATACCACAAGATAGAATTCTGTGAACCTCAATCTGTTTTTGACATTTTTCTTTTTCGATTTACGTCATTAGTCTTATGCATCTAGTCCCATTTTGATAGAACCCGACACTGATCATCGAAGTCATGATTCTTGAGAAATGGCTGATCATTTGGTTAATATCAATACTAAAAACTTATTTTTACATCTACTGTTGTTTTACCAGATTTCAACTTCAGAAATGTTGGCCTTTTATCCTTGTTCAAGTCTTAAGATCGTGTAAATGCTGCCTGCTCAGTTTCTCACTGTTCAAAATGCTCGTGAATTTTCCATCTTATTGGATCATGGATGTAAATCTCGAGGAAGGCGATAATGCTTTCTCGGGATCTTACAGAAGTTGTAAATTGTTGATGTTCTTCCCTTCTCGAATATGATAATTTGCATATCGTTTCCATTGATCGAAGGAAACAATTTCAACAAACAGAGGATGACTAAAAACTAACACGACAGTAAATTTCAATTGGCTCAAGAGTTGAGTTTGTATCAATTCCATCATCAAATGAAAAAGATGAAATAAACTAAACCACATATTCACTTTGAAATAAATTTCTACTTGCTGAAGAGTCCCACCAAACTCAATTTGGAATGCCAATAAATTTAGGCTAGTAATTTAGCCCCTATGGTTCGATTAAACTTTCATAAATAATTCTTATTTATGATGATTTTATCAAACCAAGGCTTTATCAAAATATAAGGAATAAATTTGAACTTTAATGAAACCAACCCAATCTCTAAAATCTGAACCAACCAAAATGGATGAGTTGAATCTCCTTACAAGCATCATCTATCAGGTTGGTATGACGAATATCCTGGGCACTTCTGGGCCTTGCATATTCTGCAACTATCACCCACCCATCAAGAAACTGCATCAACCAAAAAACAAAGTGTTAGAACTTCTTTAATCCACAACAAAAGAATACATACCATAGCCGAGGTTGAGGAACCCCCTTCTTTGTTTCATGATCCTCTGTGGGACAATCTTTTTTCTTTTTCTTTTCTTTCAGTCAACCAAAATGTGCGGGTGGAAGATTTGAACCTCACCTCTTGAGGTTGAGGGTACATTCTTTATGCTAGTTGAGATACATAACATCTAGTTCAAAGTTTGAATTTTTCATTCATCACACATATGTTAGTGTATATATCACATCATAAAGAACATGATAGGAATGCTATTAGTATTACAAAATCAGAGTATGTTAGTAATTAGTTGAAGAGCTCACTAGGAGAGTTTGCTTTTAAACAAAGTGGACAGAGCTGAAGTAGGCATTTTGATAGATGGATTAAGGTTTGAGTGATCTCAATAATGAGAAGGTTCAAATTCTTCAAATAACTCGGTTTATCCAGTAAGTTCTTTATCTTTTATATTGCAACACATTTGGGTTATGTTTTGGATTCTATCATATCACAACACAAAAAGAAGCATAGGATGAGACATGAGTCATAATTAAACGATACAAGGAATTTTAATCTAAAGCTCAAATTTCTTAATAACACAACCTTAATCCTTTCCTTTTTATTCAAAGCCCACCTTACTTCAATTGAACTCGATAGTCCTTAATCAAAACAGCCAAGCATTTATAATGTTCACTAAAAATGATAAGAGTAATAGAAAGGAGGGGTAATGAACCTGTGCATTCATCCCTTTCATTCCTTTCTCTGCTTCTTCTAAAGTAGCATATCTCACAAAACCAAAGCCCTTTGAAAATCCAGACTTACGATCCGTCACAATTCTGGCTGAAATAAGCACTAAACCATAATCGATCGCTCGCCAAGGTAATGCAAAGCAGCGAAGTATGAACTAATAAGCAATGCAAAATGGGAGATTAAAAGCAAAGCAAATGAAAGAGGATTAAACAAGCTACAGGAAAAAATGAGATTACCATGAACAACTTCACCGAATTTGGAGAATGCTTCCCCAAGGTTTTTACAAGTACTTCTGTTCTTAATTGGGTAATTAGGTAATTTCCAAGTCAATTCCCTTTTTGCCCACCAATAATGGAAAATTTGTACGGATGACCCAAAAATTGGGTCCAAAATGTCAAATGACCAATTTTTAAAATATAATGTCAATTGACCATCTACTGACATCATCGCCATACCAAATTACATAAATTGCCCTTACACTGGCCTCACGAGGTAAATCTCGTTCTTGTCTGATTAAACGCTCTCGCTCTCGCTTGAAATTCCCCGGTTTGATGTGATTGCTTGTCAGTGTACTGTTGATTTGACAAAATGTCATGACGGAAGCCTCAAATGACATCAATAATACCTAAACACAATACAATGGTGATTTCTTTAAACTCTAAACTCCATTTCAAAGGTGATTACTTCTTTGGTTTTCGACAATATTTTGTTGAACGGAGATTTTTCGAACGGGGATTTCCAAGACAAGGCTTTCTCAGAAAGGAACAACTTTTTCAGAAAGGTGAATTATTTTGAGTTTGTTTAATTGTTTTTGATGTGTTATTTCTGGAAAGGTAGTATTACAAAATTTTGTATTGGGAGAGAGTAAGAGAGAGAGCGAGAATTTGAGAGAGAGCGAGATGTTGAGCGAGAGCGAGATTTAGAGAGCGAGATGTTGAGAGAGAGCGACATTGAGAGAGCGAGATTTTGAGAGAAAGCGAGAGTACACTTCAATTGCTTGTACAACTTAATGACAAATGTTCTCTTGCTTTGTAGGATGACAGAAAAGTGTCTATTTATTCGATTTGGAGGTGATTGGGATGAGAATGAAAGTTCGTATATTGGGGGACAGTTGAAAGGAATCGTTTTGCCCCCTACAGTGAATTATGAAGAATTTAAATCTCGCATTTACAAGGCTACAAAAGTCAGTTCTTCAGAGTTTGATCTTATCCTGAAAGTTAAATATAATCTTGAATTTGAAGCCCCTCCACAATGCATAACGGATGATGATGATCTTCACTTCCTTCTTTTGTAAGAAGAGCTTAGTAGACTTCAAATTCAAATAGCTGTAACATTGAAGTCTAAACAGGACGAAAGTGTTGGAATGGGGTTTGAAAATGTGAGTTATGATACGACTGTGGATAGACAATACGAGAAATCATATCAGTTTCGTCGGGAAGAGGATGATATTCCATTGTCTACCAACACTGATATTCCATTGTCTACCAACACTGTACCATCCACATTTGATTATTTGGATGTGAATGAGAAACTAGTGGGATTGAATGAAATGAATCGTGATCATGGAGATGTGCGTCGTTCTACAGCAGCTTCAGTGGTTCCACCA
This sequence comes from Benincasa hispida, assembly GCF_027475165.1. Lineage (NCBI taxonomy): Eukaryota > Viridiplantae > Streptophyta > Magnoliopsida > Cucurbitales > Cucurbitaceae > Benincasa > Benincasa hispida. Next base: position 69,440,855 of record NC_143488.1, on the reverse strand, counting down.
TCTGTGTCTTCAAGTCATAGGACAGAGTTGATTATGCCTGACACCGCTTCATTTGAGACAAAGGACGTTGAAGTTGGTCAACTATTTTTTTAGCAAAAAGGACTTGAAAATGAGATTATCTATTCTATCCATCAACAAAAATTTTGAATTTAAGGTCAGGAAGTCAACCAAATCTCTGTTCACTGTCAAATGCATTGGGGAGACATGTCAGTGGAGTCTTTGTGCAGTCAAAATGGAAGGGTCTAATATATTCAAGATCACAAAGTACTGCAGTTCGCACACATGTTCCATAGGAATTTTGAATCACGACCATAGACAAGCAACTGCTAGGGTTGTTGGTCAACTCATCAAAGATAAGTTCATGGGCATAGGACGTATTTATAAACCTTGTCATATCGTTGAAGATATGAGAAGAGATTATGGAGTGAACATAAGTTATGATAAAGCGTGGCGTGCAAGGGAAGCCGCGTATGATCTTACTAGAGGTACTCCAGAATACTCATACTCTATATTACATGCTTATAGAGAAGCGTTAAAAATAGAGAATTCGGGTATAGTCTTTGAGATCGAATTTGAAGATGAGGTGCATTTCAAGTATATGTTTATGGCATTAGGGCCTTGTATTAGAGGTTTTGCAAGCTGTCGGCCTTGTATTATTGTTGATGAGTCACACTTGAAAGGAAAATACAAAGGCACCATGTTGGTTGCGGTTTCTATGGACAGGAACAATCAATTATACCCATTAGCATATGCAATAGTGGACAATGAAACCGATCGATCATGGAAATGGTTTATGTCAAACTTGAAATGCAGTATCGGAGAACCCGATAATCTGGTGTTTGTGTCTGATTGGATGGTATCTGTCGGCAATGCTATTCGTGCATTTTTTCCCACACCATTTCATGGATTGTGCACATGGCATATAGAACAGAATCTGGTTACAAACTTTAAGGATAGCACGGTTGTTGGGATATTTAGAGATGCAACAAGGGCATTTCGCATGACAAGGTTCCAGACAAAATGGGACGAACTCCGCAGTTTTAGAGACGGTGCTGTCACGAAATATTTGGAAGACATCGGTCTTCAAAGGTGGGCACAGGTTTACCAAATAAAACGAAGATATGATAACATGACATCCAACAGTGCAAAGTATTTCAATTCCTTAACTAAAGAGTATCGACTAATGCCCATAGTATGCTTGATTAAACATGTTAGAGGAATGCTCCAATCGTGGTTCTACGAACGGAGGAATTACTGGGCATCTCGAACGACATTGCACTCTGACTACTGTGAAACCCGATTGGCAAGTGAAGCTGATAAGGGTAGACGATATCGGGTGGAGCCTATTGATTGTTATCATGTACATGTGTGAGATAATCGATTGGACGGTATTTTCAATCTTCACACGAAGGAATGCATGTGTAAGGAATTCGACTCACTTGGTATTCTGTGTTCCTATGCAATTGTTGCTGCCAAGGAAAGAAATATACTCATCCACAGTCTTTGCAGTCGATTTTATACAGTGGACTTACTAATGATTGTGTATGCGGAGCCTATAAATCCACTTAGCCACATATCTGAATGGAAAAGACCTTCTAGATACGTTGAAAAGATTATCCTTCCTCCGAAGTTTGTGCACAAGCTGAGGGACGGAAAGTGAGAAGAATACCATCCAGAGGAGAATTTCGCAGACAAATGAAATGTGGTCGGTGTGGGAATTATGGACATAACCGCCAAAATTGTACTGAACCGCTTACAACCGTGCGATGTGCCGAAAATGCCAGAGACCGAGACACGAACACCCCTCATCCAGTTTAGTTATAAATACCATTGATCATTTTTTCATACGTCATATTTGTAACATACTTCATACTTTTTCATACTTGTAACATATTTCATTGTTTTTCATATTTCATACTTGTAACACTTCATACTTCATACTTTCATCTTGTAAACAAAAAACAATAACCAAGCTGGAGTATTTATATAATAGCAATATTCATACTCTCTCAATCTTCATACCCTCTCCATCTTTATACTTTCTCAGTCTTCATACTTATAACAAAAATGAATAACTTCATACTCTCTCAATCTTCATACTGAAAACAAAAAAAATAACTTCATACTCTTTCAATCTTCGTACTTGTAACAAAAGTGGATAACAAATACTCTCTCAATCTTCATACTTGTAACAAAATCAATGACTTCATACTCTCTCAATCTTCATACTTGTAACAAAAATGGATAACAAATACTCTCTCAATCTTGCTCTCTCTCACAATCTCGCTCTCTCTGAACATCTCGCTCTCTCTCACGATCTCGCTTTCCATGAATCTCACTCTCTCTCAATCTCGCTCTCTCTTACAACCTCGCTCTCTCTGAACATCTTGCTCTCTCTTACAATCTCGCTCTATCTGAAGATCTTGCTCTCTCAATCTTGTTCTCTCTCAACATCTCGCTCTCTCAATCTTTGAATCTTAAACCTTGAACCATATAATGTTCTAAGCTCAATTATGCATGTTCTGATAAAATTCTAATATTGAACTTTGAACTTTGAACTTACATAAAAAAATAGATGTTCAATTATACAATGAAAAGAGTAGTAGCTCCATTATACATAAAAAATGCATGATAAAATTATGATATTGAACTTTGAACTTTGAACTTTCATAAAAAAATATAGGTTCAATTATACAATGAAAAGAGCAGTAGCTCCATTATATATATAAAAATGCATGTTCTGATAAAAGTCTGATATTGAACTTTGAACTTTGAACTTTCATAAAAAAAATATAGGTTCAATTATACAATGAAAAGAGCAGTAGCTCCATTATATATAAAAAAATGCATGTTCTGATAAAAGTCTGATATTGAACTTTGAACTTTGAACTTTCATAAAAAATATATGTTCAATTATACAATGAATGTTTTTACATACATAAAAAATAAATGAATGTTTTTACATACATAAAAAATACAATGTTCTATACATATAAAAAATATGGAGTGTTTGCCCATAGCTGACATGCTAATTACATTCTATATTTATTTATCTTCTCCTGAGTGATTACGGATGGATCAGCACTAATCACCAGGTGTTCCAGTAGTTTTATTGCGAAGATGCCACAATCAAGCGACCCGTGTTGTATGTTGACGTTCATAGGTCTCGAGATTTTCCAACGGGTTATGGATAGGTCCGGCTTCGATCGATCCACGTTACAATAGTGAAGTAGGGATGGTACTATGACCATCAATGGCTCTAGCCAATTCACCAACTTTGTCATTGGTGTGTATGACGGAAGTGAATCGAACACAAATATGTGGCCTCTGTTAATGTCCATTGCAAGGACCATTCAGTGGTCACTGATATTCATCGCCGTATAAACGAAATCCACATCCGTCCATTTGACATCGAATTTACCGGTGACATAGTCCTTATACGTGTCTTCATCTTCCCAAGCTAAGGCAACCTCCAGAAGTGACTTATTCTTTATTCATTTAAATACCCCGCCACGAGCATTAAGGTGACTCTGTTAAATAAAATGAGAAGTTAAGTAAAGAAGTAAAGACCATGAAACTTAATGAAATGAGAAGTTAAGAAATGAAATATCAAAATTTACCGTTACACCAATTGGCAAGATGGTGAACTTGTGCATGCAGATGTCAGGTCGGGTATAAAATTTAATTTTCATAAAATAAAATAAAGTATTTATGGTCTGAACGAAAAAATAATATGTTAGTAAAAGTACAAGATAGCCAACATGTAAAGACGTAAAGACTAGGACACTTACATCACACTCGACCAACGAATTCGGGGTAATCACTTCCTTGAAGAATTGCTTGGCGGTTTAAAGGAATTCTCTCGAACCTTGTTGTCTGTATTGTCGTCCGAGATCTAGCCCATCATTTCTGTTAGGATATTGTGTGGAACATCTGTGCTATGTTATATATGACAATCGATCTGGATATTGACGTAGCTACACCTGGGAGAGGATGTTTAGCCACACTTTTCTTCTTTACTTGGGCTGGGGATGTATATTTATCAACCGGTTTTCTCTTACAACTAATTCTTCGAGATTCCTACATAAACAGATAACAAAATGATACTCATCAAGAAATATAAAAATATAAACAAAGATTACTGATCAATAAATTACTCACCAGTGGAACTCTTTCTGTGGTCGTAACAATCCCAAAAGTGTTTGCCTCTGAGATGCCAGACATGTCAGCCTCTGTATGTGACATGTTGAGTAAGGCAGACATGTCGGGCTCTGTTTATGGGACGTCGGCCTGTATAGGTTCGACGTCAATCGGTGATGTCGTGGCAGTGGTGGTATCGGGCTATACAGGGGGGGTGGGAGTAGGTGAAGTGGTGGTATCGGGCTATAGAAGGGGGATGGGGATGGGAGTGTCAGAGGCAGTCGTAGCTGTATCGGGCTCCCGAGATAGGATGGGTGACCTAGTCGTCTCCTCATTCACCGTGGAACCCTTCAATTAGTAAAGTAAAATGGTGAGTTCACGAACACGTAAAAGCTAAACACATAAAGACATAAAATGATGCAAACCTTGCATATAGACTACAACAATGACAGGATGGCCGATAATTGCCCTTTCATGTCAGTCATGTTTTCCTCCATACTGGATACACGACTATCTAAACCTGATATACGACCATCCAACCTCGATATTGAGCTGTCAATGGACCGCAGGTACGAATAAATAGACTCGTCGGCATTGACTCCCTCCCTGTGGCAGGCAACACACTTAGAAAACTCCTCATCCACGGGTAGCTCTGTACCGGAGTCCGCAAGAAAAACATCAACTTGGTTCAACTCGTCCTCCTTGCGTACATCCCCCATCACATCACGGAACATTTCATCATTACGTGTGTATGTCCCTCCTTCCACCCTTCCATATTCATCATCCTCGTGCTCAGAATGCTCGGGTTCATCCCCTCCCTCCACCCTGACAACCTCATCATTGTCATCTCCACGATGGTCATCACCGTCACTTTCACTTTCGGGACTACCCCCTCACTCGTCGACTTATTGGCACTTTCAGAACTATCATCATCCGCACCTAGCTCAAATATAGGTCGTCGTTCCACTAGGATATCCCGAAACTCCCTTTCAGCATCTGACATCACAGTGCCCTCTTTAACCTTTATCTGCATTAACAACCCAGTAAACTGGTTAGTGTCAATTTAACAATCAGATAAACATATTATGCATAGAGTAAACGTACATTGTTAGACTTGAATATCTCTCTCTCGAGTACTTTGAAGGACAATAAGTGGGAGCATGACCATCGTAATATGCGTGGCAAAGCCACCTTGCTCCTTCGCTCCGCAATGTTCCCAGCTATCGATGAAGCTAGGATCTCGTACGTCCATACCTAAGTAAAATTTAAAATATATTAAGAACAATAGTAATGTTAGATCAAACAATACGATTATTATGTTAATCAAATTTACCTGGAATACTTGTGGAAATCCACATAAAGAGTACTTCACAACGTAGTTTTTATTTGCTTTGACCCTTGTCTTGTATAGACTGCTCTTATCATTCAATGCAGTCTTTAGGGCATCCAATGTCCTCTCCCAAATAATGGTACCCCAATCAAGACTATTGTAGTACTCCAAGTTTTGAACGTCCTTGAAACGTTTGAGGTCGACTGCATTTTTCTGTTTGTTTTTCCTCATCATTGCGACCTCAGTACAGTAAACTAGGCTGATCTTCACAGCACCATCATCATTTTCAAACTCTAAGTCCTTGTATTTTTCTTCAAGTTCACGGAGGTGTAAAGTATCTTTCGTCACTCGATTACCAAAATACTTGATAGCAAGTTCATATGAGGATTGTTGGTTCCAATCAACTCATGATGGGGATTGTCACAAACTAGTCATCACCAAAAAGTCATCCTTCGAAAAGGTGACAACCTTCCCACAGAGAGAGAATGACATTGAGTCTAATTTTGTCCTCTTCACTTCTCTAAGCAACATGTGATGGACAATTGCGCTGTTAAACACCATATCAACGTCTACAAATCATCCAAAAACTGTTCTCTTGAACATGGCAAATAGCGTTGGTGTGAGCTTCTCTTTGACAATCTTGTTTGCATTAACAATGTGGGCCAAGCTGGTTACTTGACCAGGAAACCGGTCGGCTTCGGCTATTCTGAAACGTGTAGCCATCTTAAATCATTCCTGCATTTATTAAAAAATTCAATCAGTAAACTCCTTCAGAAAGAAAAAATGTAAAACAACATTCTGTTTAAATCTCGCTAGATTCGCTCTCGTTGGAATCGCTCTCGCTGGCATCGCTCTCGTTGAAATTGCTCTCGCTGGCATCGCTCTCGCTGGCATAGCTCTCTCCGGGATCGCTCTCTCCAGTATCACTCTCTCCAGTGTCGCTCTCACTTATCTCCCTCAGATTCTCTTTTTTTACTCGTCTTCAACCACATAACACATCGAAAAACAGAAAAACAAACAAAAAAAACCATAGGTTCACTTATCTCGCTCACATTCGCTCTCTCCGATGTCGTTCTACCGATTTCACTTTCACTTATCTAGCTCACAAACTCTTTCTACTCGTCTTCAACCACAGAACACATCGAAAACAAAAAAAAACATATTGAAAGATTTACCGATAAGATTCGATTTGTCGGCGACAGTAGAATCATTTGTAAGCCGGAAATATTTTTTTCGTTTATGAACGATACGAAGCTGTTAGCCTTGGAAAATTTGATGGAAGAATAGTTTAGTTTTGGTGGGTTCTCAGTAAAAAGGTAAGAAGACAAAGAAGTAAGGGCAATTTACGTAATTTGGTATGGTGATGATGTCAACAGAGGGTCAATTGACATTATTTTTTAAAAATTGGTCATTTGACATTTTGGGCCCAATTTTTGGGTCATCTGTACAAATTTCCCCTAAAGCAATATAAATAGGAACCTTCCCCTCTTATATCCAACACATTATTCATTCTAATAAGTTCTCATTTTATCTCCTTTAGGCTACATCAATTTACTCTTGGCAACACCAATCACAAGAGTGAGCTTGGTGAGTTGTGCTCCTTGCCAAACAACACATCTAATTAAGGAGAACTCTTGAAATTCTAAGAAAGAAAGAAGAAACTAAAGATTTATCAAGATTTTGTAAAAATGGACTATTATCAATCGAAGAGGATGTCTAAGAAAAAAAATCAGCAGTTGGTATAGGCAAGAAAATCAAATTTACTTTAAAAAACAATGTTGGAATTCTAACTCAAGTGATTCAGAAGAAGAATTCCAACATATTAATTTTAGCCATGCTCGATTTTCTCAAAGAACCTATCATTATCCGCATTAGAAATTTGATTCTAGTGATTCTAGTGACTTCGACGATGTTTCAAAGGCAGCTTGGAACGGAATAAGAAGGTGACAATATCAAAAAAGAGCCCAACGATCCAATCAAACCCATTTTCAAGAAACCAACATAAAGATTAGGAGTTAGATGAATTAAAGAATAATCAAGAATCATCAAGAATGAATTTTTACAACCCAAGAAGAACGTTCAAGACTCAAAATTATTCTTTTGGTTATGAAACACGATCAAGAAAGGTTGAGTCAAGAAAATCAATGGATGAGTCCTATACCCACTACAAGATTGAGGCATATCCAAAAATTCAACAAAAGGACAACTTTGATCTCATAGCATTGGAGGAAATAAAGAAAACAACAAAAGAAATCCAACGTTCATTGGAAAAAATGACTCAACATATTGATCAACTATTAATTCATTTGCAAGAGTTCAAGAACAAATCGATTTCATATATCGAAGAAAAAAAGGAATCATGGTTGGAACATTTTCGAATAGAAAATCTTGAAAATAAAATTAAAAAAAAAAAACAAGAATTTAAAGATGTTGATTTGGAACCAATCATAAGTGAAGAACAAAAATCCAATGAGGAAGATGGAAGAGAAGTAATGAACTGAAGGAACCGGTAAAGGTCCTTAAGTGGAAGCGGGAATTGGACCCAAATTCTAATTTTACATAACACACAATTCTACATAAAACAAACAAAAAATTATACATTTAATTAAAAATTACATCATGATAAAATTAAAATAGAGAAGAGAGAAAAGGAAATGAGATACTTACCCTTGAAGATCTAATCTTTACGTATGATTCCTCTCCCTGAAGAAGTCATTAAACCAAAATGGCCACAAACTCGAAACCCTAATTTGGACATCACAATTAGAGTCTTCTATATTATCTAAAATGAGAATCCAAGGAGTTTGTGAGCTTTTGGAATTTTGGAAGAGAGGGGTAGAGTCTGAGAGAGGAAAAGGGGAAGAACTAAGAACTTTTCTGAGAGATTGTGTTTCTATGAGTCTAGTAAAACTGGAGTTATAACTTCCTCCAAAAAACAATTTGTTTTAAAAAAAAAATTAACTAAAAGAAAAATATTTTTAATAAAACATTAATATATATTATATGATAACCACTTTATCATATAATATATAACTATATGTTATATCAAATATAACATATAACCTATAGTTTAATATTGTATCAAATACAATATAACATATAGTTTTCATTCTCTCATTAATGAACAGTATTTAAAATAAATCCTATTTATACTAAATTTAGTTATATGAATCCAATTCACATAATATTTGAATCATATTCAAATATTTATTTCCTCTAAAATAAACTTTATATTATCATATATCAAATACGTTATAGTAATTATATCACATATAATTAATTTTCTCAGTTAATTTGAACAATTCAAATCAATCTGAAATTGATTCTCATTTAATCCATGTTGAGCTACAGAAGGGATCTCATGAACCTGTAGCTTAAAGCTCCAATGATACTCGAATAATTAATTAAATTCCTTTAATTATATTATTGAACATCCATTACTGTCGGGCACTCTACTAAAGATCGATAGTTACACTCTTTGCATTACAGGCATATTTTTGTGTCCATTGGATATAACCAATCAACAGTACAATGACCTTTCACAGATTGCTCATAAGTAACACTGGGCTAAAATTACCGTTTTGTCCTTGTAGTTAAATTTAACTCCCCAAGTACCACTGATCCCTCTAATGAACAATAAGTCATAGTCCAACTATTACCAAACCCTTCTCGAGCCAAGAAAGGGTATGGCGCCACATTGATCAAGCCTCGAAATTAGCCGTTAAGAAAGCAATTTATCTACTTACCCCAACCACGGGGAATGAGTGAATTCTGTCTTGTGAAGTTGTGTTCCCAACTCCTCAATCAGACGAATCCCCAAAATGGTAGGCTTGTTGAGTCAGCAATCTGGCCACTCTTACCCATATAAATCAAATGACCGCCTTCATAGGCAAGAATTCACAACTCACTCAAGATTCAGGTCATGTCACCTATGATCATCCTAGTGAAATGTATGTCTCAATTATGAACGACGTTATATAGTGAGACTAGTAATTTCGTGGTCTAGTCTTATACAAACTAATTTGTATAGAATACCCTGCTCACATGTCTTCACATGAATGATCAGGATCATATCATTTGTAGCACTTTACAACTATTGTAACATCTACAAAACAGGCCGTACTCGTAGTGTTACCAAGATAAGGTATCTAACTTTATCCATCTACTATAGACCATTTAGGTTATTACTTAAACATGATCTACCTGTATGTCTCTACATACATATTTAAGCTACAGAAGATAACCTTGGATGTTAGTTCATTCATTTATATGGGTGAGAGTGGCCAGATTGTCGACTAAAAAAGCCTATCATTTTGGAGATTTATCTGATTGAGGAGTTGGGAACACAGCTATACAAGACGGAATTCACTTCTTCCTCGAGGTCGGGGTAAGTAGATAAATTGCTCCCTTAAAGGTTGATTAAGGGCCTTGAACAGTGTGGCACCACACCCTCTTCTGGCTAATGTTGCACAAGCGCACACATCAAATTATAATATAGTAAAACAGTCAAGAGACCAAGTATCGTTCTCTGAGGAATTGGTTTGACTCTTTTAGCTATTTAGAGATTCTTCTCATTTTATTTAGGGGGCTGGACTATGATGAGAACCTAACTAATCTAATCCTAAAAAGCAAGAAAAGATAAAGTTGGGGTGAAACTAGACAAAGACACATTTTAGGATATGATTTCGTTAAACGGATTAACCAAATTAATTATTTTGACCTTAGATTGATTTATGCAAATTATAGATCTAGGAGTCTTTTATCCAGGTATCCTCTCTCAAGCTCAACCCTTTCTAATAACTAACCATCGATCCGAATCTCTTCTATCGCTTGACTCGCCACAACATTAAGTTCCTCCGTCAACAATCTCTATTAATCTCTTATTACTTTCGTGCATATTCGATTTACAGTTTAACATGCTAGATCCAACTCAACACCTTCTCTCTTGAGACAGACATTAAGTAAAGAACATTTAATTGGTGATCAATTAATCAAAAGCATTAAGAACAAACATGTTAAAATAATTATGCATAAATTCAATCCAAGAAGCAACTAATTCAGTTTTCACAATCCATAAAATTAAATAAACACGCTAGAAACAAAAATCAGTCACTCATGGTTACAATACAAACATAGACATTCATGAGGTTTCCAAACACAAAGGATAGAAAATAAAATAGGGAGAAAATTGCAAGTCGTGTTCTTGACTCTCATCCTTAAATCCAAAATCGCAACCCAACGAACTCTTTAAATCTTTGATCCTTTAAAGTTCCGAGATGCCGCCTCTGTTCAAAATTACATCCCCCAGGGAAGCCTCACCGAAATACTGCTTTACGCTCTCAAAATAGCCTTAAAAGTGCCTCCCCGAATCAGTTCGGCCAAAAACTGCTTATATAAGTAGCAGTCTCAGCGTTGCAACGCTGGCGTTAAATTCACGCCTTTTCTATTGTAGCATCACAATGCTGGTGATGCTGCCCTGTTTTTCAACCATCTCGAATCTGCAACGTCACTGGGCAGCATTGCAATGCTCGTTCAATGCTGCCCTACCTCCGATCTCCACATTTTCTTTCATTTTTCTCTATTGATCATTACCCTAGGTCAAACTTTGACCTTCTTAGGGGTATTTTGGTCATTAATCTTTCAAAATTGCTTGTTCTCATCCAATTGCTTGATTTCCTACAATTAAACAATAAAAGCATCAAAGATCTCAAATTAAGCATAAAACTGACTAAATTCTAAGCCTAGAAAACGCACTTTTGGAATGTGTTTCACTGGCCGGAGAGGGGCTTGGTCATAGTTGGACTATGACTTATTGTTCATTAGAGGGATCAGTGATACTTAAGAAGTTAGATGTAACTACAAGGGCAAAATGGTAATTTTGGCCCAACTGTACTAACGAGCAATTTGTGAAGGGTCACACACTGTTGACTAGTTATATCCAATGAACATAAAATATATCTGTAGTGTGAAGAGTGTAGTTGTCGGTCTTTAGTGGTGATCGACAATTAATGGATGTTGGGTAATTTAATTAAAGAGTTTAATTAATTATCTAACTACCATTGGACCTTCAATCTACAGGCTCATAAGGTCCCCTCTATAGCTCAATAGGGATTTAATTGAGAATTATTTTTGAATTAATTTGAATTGTTCAAACTAATTGAGAAAAAATAATTATATATGATATAATTATTATAATGTCTTAGATACATTATAATATAAAGTATTTTGAGAGAAATTTAAATATAATTCAAATACTAATTATATGAATGTGATTCATATAATTAAATTTAATATAAATATGATTTATGTTAAATACCATAAATACTTTAGAGGAATTAAATATTTGCATATGATTCGAATATTAATTATATGGATAAAATTCATGTTGGGTTTTATGTCCTAAAACTCGCAGTTTGTAAAATGATAAACATTTTCTATTATCAATATATTTGTTATTGATCTCATAAATTGTATGAAAGTCTAAATCCAATAAACTAAGACCCATGACTATTGTATGAGCACTTGAACTTTATGTGGAGACATAAGAGTGGATCGGGTTCGAGTCAATAGTCAAAATGATCTATGGTACATGAATGAGGTTGGGTACCTTATTCTAGTAACACCATTGGATGTGGCCTACTTTGTAATTGTTACAAAGAGTTGTAAAGTGCTACATACAATGTGATCTTAATTCGTACATGTTATGACATGAGGAGTGGGGGCATCCTATGCAATGAGTTTGCATAAGATCAAGACCAAGAAATAAGTCACTCTTACTTTATAACGCCGTTTACTGTTTAAGACTAACTATTTCACCTAGATGACCTAGGTAACTTGATCTTAATCTTGAGCTAACTATGAACTCCTGTTTATTCGGGATTGCCCTTAGATTTTCATAGTTGAGGGTTGGCTCAACAGCGCTAGCTCAATAAGACTCCCATTTCAGGGGTAAGACCGGATAGATAACTGGGGACACAGGGTACAAGACGGAGTTTACGCCTACCCGATTTAAGGATAGGAGAAATGTTTTTCTCTCAAGTATTGAATCCAGGTCTTGAATAAGAGGCCTTACCCTCTCACTAAGTTGAGAGAGTTTGGTTTGATGATTGGATCACAAACCAGTTGTTCATTAGAGGATCAGTAGGGACTTGAGGAATAAGACTTAATCTCGAGGGTAAAACAGATATTTGACTCAGTCGTTATTATGAACAGCCTGTGAAGGGTCGACTTGCTGATTATGGTTAAATCATGTGGACATAATATATCTACAGTGAGGTGAGTGCAACTATGGGCTTTAGTGGAGTGACCCATTAGTTAACGAAAGGAAATGAGTTTAGCCAATTAATCTCGGATCATTAGACTTAAGGGAATTAGTGATTATATGAACTGAAGGAACCGGTAAAGGTCCACGAGGTCCCCCTACTAGCTCGTAACGGACTAGCTCTAGAATAGCATGATAAGTTAATTTGAAACGTTCAAATTAGACTTAAGGGAATTAGTGATTATATGAGATATAATTATGTTTGAAGAATGGTTCTTCAACAAGGTTGCTCCAGTGAGCTTTTCTCCTTCATCCCTTGATTCAAGCTTGTTTCGAGTCTCACAACTCAATCTAGAGCACCAAGAGAATAGTGGGGAAGATCTTAAGGTGGTCTACAACAAGATATGGAGAAGATTGCAGTTGGAGAAGGAACTTTGAAGAAGTTCTACAAGAGGTATGTCTTGAAACCCATTTTTTCTGCAAAAGCATGCTTTATATTATGCCAAAATTAGTGAATTTGAATGCTTAGATGATCCTTGTGCTTCCACTGCTGTTGATACAATCCTACAATTGGTATCAGAGCACCAAATAAGCATTCAATTCGGCTTAATTTTGGTATGGTGTGTGTTTTATATGAGAAATATGAAACTTATGTGCTGATATGATTTTCTAAGTTTTGGCTATTTAATTCTCTTTAATTTCTCATTTAAGTTTGTAATTGGCTCTTCTTTATGAGCTTTAATGTATTCCTAAGAGTTTATAATTTATTTGGAGTCATTAGAGTAGAAATTAAGTTGTAAATCAAAGAAACAAGCGAAGAGGTCGAGTTGCAGTTCCAGAAAAATCAACCTCTGTTCTTATCGTCGTTGTGGTTTCAGTTGCTAAACGATCGTCTAGCTCCAGACGCTACACGATTTGAAGAAAAGCTAGACGATTGTATAGCAATAGGCACTGGTCATTGTGATGTTGAACGTTAAACAATCGTGTACCTGCTGGAGCTAAACGATGCGTTTAATTTGCTATACGATAACATTAAGCGATCGTTTAGTTTTGGCATGGGAACTAAATGATACGTTGAATTTACTATACGATGGTATTATACGATCATTTAGCAACGATGCGTGCTAAGCGGTACGATGAAGTGCTACGCGATAGCGCTGAGTGTTCGTTTAGATGCGGAGCTAAGCGATCGTGTAGACGAAGTGCTAAGTGATGTATTGAAGTTTCTATGCGATGGAACTAAACAAATCACTTATCTACAATGCTGAACGACGCAATGATGTTCTATACAATGGAGCTAAGTGATCGTTTAGCTACACGGCAAATACTGAACGATGACATGCAGCGCTAGGCGATGGTGTTAAGTGATTGTTTGGTTCTAGACGATAAAACTAAGCGATAGTTATGAAGAGTATACGATAGCCCTGAGCGATCGCTTACCACGATCGTTTATCTTTGATCAGGAGATAAACGATGCGTTGAGTTGCTATGTGATAGCACTACACGATCGTTTACCTCTATGCGGCAGCTAAACGATGCATCGAGTTGCTATGTGATAGCACTATACGATCGTATACCTTTGCGCGGTAGCTGGGTGATGCGTTGAATGCTATGCAATGGCATTAAACAATCGTTTACCTTTTCACGCCCTAAACGATCAAGCATTTACTAAACGATTTGGCAAAATGCATGACGATGGTCGTCATTGCTAAAGGATGAGACTTAGCGAAATGTTGAACATGTGCAAGGGCGGCCAGTTCGACCGGTTCTATTGTGGTCTAGTCTGGTTCAGCTTCGAATGGTTCTTGGCTGGTCCTGTTCAGACTTGGCTGGTCTGGTTCAGATGGTTCGGGTCTGGTTCAAGCTACTTGAGTTCGTTTTGGAGCGGTTCGAGTAGTCCGGGAGCGGTGGTTTGGAAGCTTTTTTTTGTAATAATTAGGCTTCTGTTTGCTGGTTTTTACAAAAACTAAAACCATATCAGTCCGTGTTTAATTATTTATGCATTTGATGTATGTTATAATAAAATAAATCTTGTATGTGCATATAGTATGTCATTTAGATTAAAATCCCACCATAGAAAGCATGTAACATGCATTGAAAATATGTTATAATTGCTATAATATATATATGCATGTTAGAGTTTCTTGTATTTAATATAAATGTTATATTAAATTTGAATCCCTTATGTATGTTGTGGATGTTTAGCATGTCTAAAGTTTTATAAGTTGTTATAAAATTGGGTTAGACATTTAAAATCTATAACAACATCTGCATGCTTACGTAGGTTGACCATCTATTTTAATTGTTAAAACTTATAAAACCAAGGTTACAAACTCAACCGGTATATAATCATGTCTAAGGCTGGGGGTTCTTAAGTTGACGGTTTACGGAACACCTCCTACCTGGGGATTATGGCCAAATTATTGAGCGTTGGTAATCGATTTTATGAGTATACGTAAGTGATGTGAGGTAATAAAATAGTTTATCACCTAGACATCATAGGTTAAAATCCAATTATAAGAGTTATACTTGGATAAATCACATAGACTTAGGGCTGTTTTATTAACCGAAAAGAACCTAAGTATAAATATACCCAAATAGAATACTTCAGTAGAAGTTTAATAACTTCTATATGATAGAATTATTAGAAAACTTCAGTGGGAGATTAATAACATATATGATACGTTATTTTTAGCTTTCATGTCTCTAAGAGTTCACAATCCAGATTTAAGCGGTACTTCGTGTCACCATGGGAGTGACCTCCTTACGGAGAGTATTTTTTAGCTTAAATCTAGATTTTGGTGAATAAGAGGAAGTTGTTCAAATATAAGTCTATTATACGATAAATAGATTTCAACTACCACGTCTCCATATAGTTTACATCGTGAGATTCATATGACGCTTCGTGCCACCCTGGGAGTGACCTCCCTACGAAAAGTGTTTTGTATGATTCAATATCAAGGTAAACGGAGGAAGTAGTTCATAGTAAGTGGGTGAAGAATATGTGTCAATATATCCTACGGTCTCTTCCATTAGTCTGAATCGTGAGATTCCTATGTTGCGCCTGCTAGTTAGCTTTAAGTGGCCCTTTGCTAGTCGTTTAACGACGACTATACCCACGGAGGATTGTAACATAGGATTCGGAACAACCCGGGCTTCAGTAAAATGAATAGGATCTTATAATTCCATCTTAGATGTTGTCTTCTATTTCGGAGGCAAATTCATACCGTCCTATAGGATCTAAAAATGGCGGGTCACACTTACAAGAATTACTAAGTTGTTAGTAAAGATCTTGACCGAAAATGATAACTAAATAACTATAGGAATAAGAGTTATTTCGGGGATAGTGTTTGGTCAAAATTGTTTGTTTTAGTGAAGGAGTATCTGACTGCCCCACGGTAGCACATATTCTGACTCACTAAAATATCGTTGTAAATAAATAATGGTTATGGGTACATTATTACATTTTGCTAAAACTTGATTTTGGATTTAGTTACAAGTTGCTAATTAGAATTTGTTTGAATTTTATCAACATGTCGAATTCTAGAATACTCGCTTTCAATGTACATAACAGTAAAATCAAATCGACAAACAAATTACTAGCGGTTGATTATACCAAAAGAGTTTTAACAGAGGATTATCCTCTATCTCCCAACTCATCTGAAATTATGAATTATGTAGATGAGAATGTTGAATTCGTACAACAAGATAAATATGATTTACTTGTTATCGAAACCTGTTTAGTGGAAAACCATAAAATCTGGATAATTGATTTAGGTGCCGCTAATCATGTATGTACTATCTCATAGGAAACAAGTTCCTGGAGACAGTTGACGGAAGGTGAAACAATCTTTAAGATAGGGACCGAGGAGATTGTTTCAGCTAAAGCAGTGGGAGATATGAAGTTATTTATAGGAGATAAGTACATTTATTTGAAAATTTTATATTATATTCCTTCTATAAAAGGAACCTAATTTCCGTTTTATGTTTGCTAGAACAAAATTATACAGTTTATTTCGAAAATGGTGAAGTATTCATCAAAATGGGAAATAAACAGATTTGCATTGCAAAATTAAGAAATAAATTGTACATGTTAAAACCAATTGAGGTCAAAGCTGTTTTGAACATAGAGATGTTTAAAACTGCTGGGACTCATAAGAAAAGAAAGATTTCTCCAAATGCCTATCTTTGGCACTTGAGATTGGGACACATAAATCTCAACAAGATTGAGAGATTGGTTAAGAACGGTCATCTAAATAAGTTGAAAGACAATTCATTACCATCATGTGAGTCTTGTCTTGAGGGTAAAATGACAAAAAGATCTTTTTTCTAGAAAAGGTCTTAGAGCCAAAGAACCCCTAAAGCAGATTCATTCAGACCTTTGTGGGCCTCTAAATGTTAGAGCAAGAGGAGGGCATGAATATTTCATCAGTTTTATAGATGATTATTCCAGGTATGGACATGTTTACCTAATGCACCAAAAGTTTGAAACTTTTGAAAAGTTCAAAGAGTATAAGGCTAAGGTTCAGAACCAATTAGGTAAAAAGATTAAAACATTTCGATCAGATCGAGGTGGTGAGTATATGGACATTGAATTCCAGAACTATTTGATAGAACATGGAATTCAGTTTCAACTCATAGCCCCTAGCACACCTCAGGAGAACGGTGTGGCAAAGAGAAGAAACAGAACCTTGTTAGACATGGTTCGTTCCATGATCAGTTATGCTCAGTTACCAAATTCTTTTTGGGGACACGCAGTTGAGACTGCGGTGTATATTTTGAACATAGTTCCCTCAAAAATCGTTTCTGAAACGCCTTATGAGCTTTGGATGGGACATAAAGGAAATTTACGTCACTTCAGGATTTGGGGTTGTCCAGCACATGTGTTGGTGCAGAATCCTAAAAAGCTGGAACACCATTCAAAAGTATGCCTATTTGTAGGCTACCGAAAAGAAACTAAAGATGGTTTCTTTTATGATCCTCGGGAAGATAAAGTATTTGTATCAACAAATGCAACCTTCCTGGAGGAAGATTATATAAAGAACCATCAACCTCGCAGTAAGCTAGTAATAGAAGAAATGTCTAGAGAAACGACAAATGTATCAACAAGAGTTGTTGATCGAGCAGGTTCTTCAACAAGAGTTGTTGATAGAGCAGGTCCGTCAACAAAAGTTGTTGATAAAACTAATACTTCACATCCTTCTCAAGAGTTGAGAATGCCTCGTCGTAGTAGGAGGGTTGTGCAACAGCCTGACCGGTACATGGGTTTAACTGAAACTCAAGTCATCATACCAGATGATGGTTTAGAGGATCCATTGTCTTTTAATCAAGCAATGAATGATGTGGACAAAGACTAATGGATTAAAGCCATGAACCTTGAAATGGAATCTATGTATTTCAATTCTGTCTGGGATCTTGTAGATCAACCGGAAGGGGTGAAACCCATCGGTTGCAAGTGGATCTACAAGAGAAAACGAGACCAGATTGCTAAGGTACAGACCTATAAAGCTAGACTAGTGCCAAAAGGGTTTATCCAAATAGAGGGGTTAGATTTTGAAGAAACCTTCTCTCCAGTTACCATGATAAAATGTATTAGAAGGCTCTTGTCCATAGCCACATTTTGAAATATGGAAAATGGATGTCAAGACAGCTTTTCTGAATGGCTATCTTAAAGAGAGTATCTATATGTCTCAACCAGAAGGGTTTATACAGCAGGGTCAAGAGCAAAAAGTTTGCAAGCTTAATAGATTCATTTATGGATTAAAACAAGCTTCTAGATCCTGGAATATGAGATTTGACGATGCGATCAAATCTAATGGCTTTGAACAAAATATTGACGAGACCTGTGTCTACAAGAAAATCGTCAACAAAATTGTCGCTTTTCTAGTGTTATATGTTGATGATATTTTACTCATTGGGAATGAGGTAGAATATCTAGCTGACGTTAAGAGATGGTTGGCTTCACAATTCCAAATGAAAGATTTGGAAGAAGCACAGTATGTTGTTGGAATCCAAATAGTTCGAAATTGCAAGAACAGAACATTGGCATTGTCTCAATCATCTTATATAGACAAGTTGTTGTCTAGGTATAAAATGCAAAATTCTAAGAAAGGATCTTTACCTTTCAGGCATGGAATTCACTTGTCTAAGGAATAGAGTCCTAAGATACCTCAAGAGGTTGAGGAGATGAATCAAATTCCATATACATCTGCAGTTGAGAGTTTGATGTATGCAATGTTGTATACTCGTCCCGATATATGCTATGCCGTAGGAATTGTCAGCAGATTTCAGTTTAATCCTGGTAATGACCATTGGACTGCTGTTAAAAACATTCTCAAGTATCTTCGGAGAACGAGAGATTATATGCTCGTGTATGGTCCTAAGGATCTGAGCCTTACTGGATACACTAATTCTGACTTTCAAACTGATATTGATTCGAGAAAATCAACTTCGGGGTCAGTATTCACTCTGAATGGAGGAGCATCAAGCAGAGTTGTATTGCGGACTCCACAATGGAAGCTGAGTATGTAGCTGCAAGCGAAGCAGCAAAAGAAGCAGTATAGCTCAGAAAGTTTCTGACAGATCTGGAAATAGTTTCTAACATGCACCTGCCTATCACTCTCTATTGTGACAACAGTGGAGTAGTTGCAAATTCAAATGAACCACGAAGCCATAAAAGGGGAAAACATATCGAATGGAAGTACCATCACATCAGGGAGATTGTACACAGAGGAGACGTCATTGTCACTCAAATTTTTTCCTAAGACAAATTAGCCGATCCATTTACGAATTCCCTCTCGGTTAAAGTGTTTGAGGGTCACCTAGTAGGACTAGGTCTACGAGTTTTGTATCACTGGGGCAAGTGGGAGAATTTATGGGTATTGTAATGCCTTATTTTATTGTATTTGTACATTTTATTCTCTCCATGTAAACTAAACATTGTATATATTTGTATATATTGATCCGCTGGAGTTTTAGTCCCTAAAACTCGCAGTTTGTAAAATGATAAACATTTTCTATACCAATATACTTGTTATTGATCTCATAAATTGTATGAAAGTCTAAATTCAATAAACTAAGATCCATGACTATTGTATGAATACTTGAATTTTATGTGGAGACATAAGAGTGGATCGGGTTCGAGTAAATAATTAAAATGATCTATGGTACATGAACGAGGTTGGGTACCTTATTCTGGTAACATCATTGGATGTGACCTATTCTATAGTTATTATAAAGAGTTGTAAAGTGCTACATATGATGTGATCCTAATTCGTACGTGTTATGACATGAGGAGTGGGGGCGTCCTATGCAATGGGTTTGCATAAGATCGGGACCAAGAAAGAAGTCATTCTTACTTTATAACGTTGTTTACTGTTTAATACTGACTATTTCACCTAGATGACCTAGGTAACTCGATCTTAATCCTGAGCTAACTATGAACTCCTGTTTATTCAGGATTGCCCTTAGATTTGCATAGTTGAGGGTTGACTCAATAGTGACGGCTCAATAAGACTCCCATTTCAGGGGTAAGACCGGATAGATAGTTGGGGACATAGGGTGTAAGACGGAGTTCACGTCTACCCGATTTAGGGATAGGAGAAAGGTTATTCTAATCCAGGTCTTGAACAAGGGGCCCCACCCTCTCACTGAGCTAAGAGAGTTTGGTTTTGTGATTGGATCACAAACCAGCTGTTCATTAGAGGATCAGTAGGGACTTGAGGAATAAGACGTAATCTCAGGGGTAAAACAGATATTTGACCCAGCCGTTATTACGAACAACTTATGAAGCGTCGACTTGTTGATTATGGCTAAATCATGTGGACATAATATATTTACAGTGAGGGGAGTGTAACTATGAGCTTTAGTGGAGTGACCCATTAGTTAATGAATGAGGATTAATTTGGTCTAATGAGTTTAGCCAACGGACTAGCTCTAGAATAGGGTTATAAGTTAATTTGAAACGTTCAAATTAGAATTAAGGGAATTAGTGATTATATGAGATATAATTATTTTTAATTTTAGAATTAAACAGAATAGGAGAATTTATATATTTAAATATGATTTATATATATAAAGATGGATATGTGTTAAAATTAATTTAATATTTGATATTAAATTAATTGAGTTTTATTTAATAATTAATTTATAACATTAATTAATTTTTCATTTTTAAAATCAAATAGATTTTTTAAATCAAAATTTGATTTTTAGATAAAATTGAAAAAGGAAAAGAAAACAAAAACACAAAATAGAAAAAATGGTTTTTTTCCATTATCCATCACTTAACTAGCTTACACATATAGCAATATATTTGTCTTGTCTTCTTCAAGCATGAGCTGCAACTCATGCAACTATTCTCTTTGTATGTTGATCTGTAATATAATGAAGAGATTGGAGTGAGAATCGGGCATGCAATCTGTAATATAATGTATGGTTCTTCAACAAGGTTGCTGCAGTGAGCTTTTCTCTGTCATCCCTTGATTCAAGCTTGTTTTGAGTCCCACAACTCAATCTAGAGCACCAAGAGAATAGTGGGAAAGATCTTGAGGTAGTCTACAATAAGAAATGGAGAAGATTGCAGCTGGAGAAGGAGCTTTGAAGAAGTTCCACAAGAGATATGTCTTGAAACCCATTTTTTCTGCAGAAGCATGCTTTATATTATGCCAAAATTAGTGAATTTGAATGCTTAGATGATCCTTGTGCTTCCACTACTGTTGATACAATCCTACAATTCATATTATTGAATTTAGTATAAATATGATTTATATTAAATGTCATGCATTGCTATAGGTTATATTGTATTTGATACAATATAAAAATATAGGTTATGTGTTATCAAGACATAGTGTATATAATATAATAAGGTAGTTATATATATATATATATATATATATATATATATATATATATATATATATATATATATACATATTTATATATATATATTATTTTATTTTAATTTTAATTTTAATTTAATTAAAGGGAGGGAATGGACGTGCAGTGGGGTTGGTTGGTAAAAACAATTCATTATTCATCTTCTTCCTCCAAGTTTGACAGAGAAGAGAGTCATCCTCCTTCCCCTCTCATCTCCTTTCCCTTTTCCAAAATCCATAGCAGAACCCACACTTATGGCTTATTCTCAATCCTTAAGGAGAATACAGGAGGTTCTATTTTGTGGTGGTGCCCATTTGGGATTTCAAATTGGAGATTTAAGAGAAAAAGATCCGGGTTGAGGGAATAGTTTTATGTCCTAAAACTCATAGTTTGTAAAATGATAAACATTTTCTATAATCAATATACTTATTATTGATTTCATAAATTGTATGAAAGTCTAAATCCAATAAATTAAGACTCATGACTATTACATGAGTACTTGAACTTTATGTAGAGACATAAGAGTAGATTAGTTTCGAATAAATGGTCAAAATGATCTATGGTACATGAATAAGGTTGAGTACCTTATTCTGGTAACATCATTGGATGCGGCCTACTCTGTAGTTATTACTAAGAGTTGTAAAGTGCTACATACGATGTGATCCTAATTTGTACATATTATGACATGAGGAGTGGAGGCATTCTATGCAATGAGTTTGCATAAGATCGGACCAAGAAATAAGTCACTCTTACTTTATAACGTTGTTTACTGTATAAGACTAACATTTCACCTAGATAACCTAGGTAACTCGATCTTAAACCTGAGCTAACTATGAAATTTTGTTTATTCGGGATTACCCTTAGATTTTCATAGGTGAGGATTAGCTCAACAACGCCAGCTCAATAAGACTCTCATTTCAGGGGTAAGACCTAATAGATAGTTGGGGACATAGGGTGCAAGACGGAGTTCACTTCAATCCGATTTAGGGATAGGAGAAAGGTTATTCTCTCAAGTACTGAATCTAGATCTTGAACAAGGGGCCCATCCTCTCACAAGGTTGAGAGAGTTTGGTTTTGTGATTGGATCACAAACCAGTTTTTTATTAGAGGATCAGTAGGAACTTGAGGAATAAGACGTAATCTCGAGGGTAAAACATATATTTGACCCAGCCGTTATTACGAACAACCTGTGAATGGTCGACTTGCTGATTATGGTTAAATCATGTGGACATAATATATCTACAATGAGGGGAGTGCAACTATGGGCTTAGTGGAGTGACCCATTAGTTAACGAATGGGGATTAATCTGGTCTAATGAGTTTAGCCAATTAATCTCAGATCATTGGAACCCATGATCGGTAGATCCGCGAGGTCTCCCTACTAGCTCGTAACGGACTAGCTCTAGAATAGCATGATAAGTTAGTTTGAAATGTTCAAATTAGAATTAAGGGAATTAGTAATTATATGAGATATAATTACATGTTTAATTTGAGAATTAAATGGAATAAGAGAATTTATATTTAAATATGATTTAAATATATAAAAATGGATATGTGTAAAAATTAATTTAATATTTGATATTAAATTAATTAAGTTTTATATAAAAAAATTAATATATGAAATATTAATTAAATTTTTTAGTTTTAAAATCAAAATAGATTTTAAATATCAAAATTTGATTTTGTGATAAGATTGGAAAATTAGAAATGCAAAACAAAAATGGAAAAACTTGGTTTTCCATTATCCATCTCCTACTTGCTCACATAAAAGCCATCACTATTGCCTTGTGTTACTCCAAGCATGAGCTGCAACTCATGCAACTCTCTTCATTGCATGTTGATCTGCAATATATTGAGGAGTTTGGAGTGAATTTTGGGCATGCAATCAAAAGAGAATTTTAGAGAAAATTCGTGCTGAAAAAGAGTTCTTCAACCAGATTGCTTCTATGAGCAATTCTCCCTTGATTCAAGCTTGCTTTAAGTCTCACAACTTAATACAGAGCACCAAGAGAATAGTGGGGAAGATCTTGAGGTGGTCTGCAACAAGATTTGGAGAAGATTGCAGCTGGAGATCGATCTTTGAAGAGGTTCTACAAAGGTATGTCATGAAACTCACTTGCTGCCAAAATTAATGAATTAGAGTGCTTAAATGATCTGCAAGAGCATGCTTTATATTAATGAAACTCACAGGTGGTCTGCAAGAGTATGCTTTATATTTTGCCAAAATTAATGAATTAGAGTGCTTAAATTATCTTTGTTGCTTCCGCTGTTGCCGATACAATCCTGCATAAGTGTCATCTTCTTCCCTATTTCTCCCTAAAAAGCATGTTGTGTATTTTTGTTTATTAATGCATAATCTTTATTTTGATTCTGTAATTTTATCAATTCTGTGAAACTAAAAATGGGAACGATCCCCGCTTCCGCTGTGAAACCTTTGATGGTTTCCCTTCAGGTCTTATACAAACTCTTTATATATGATACCTTCACTCACATGTCTCTACATGAACGATCATGATTAGATCATTTGTAACATTTTACAACTATTGAAGTGGGTCGTATCTGTAGTGTCACTAGAATAAAGTACCCAATCTTATCCATATACTACAGATATTACATAAACATGATCTACTTGTATGTCAACCACATGGATGTTTAGGTTCCATTAAATAATCTTGGATCTTAGTTTATTGGATTGGGTTAATGCAAGCTAAATATCAAATAAAATAACACTTTATTTATTAGATAAATAATTTGTTTACAAATAATTTACAAACTACGAATCCCACGAGGTTTAGGGCATCAACCGCAACAAGAGTAATGACAGAATACTCTTAATCAATATTACTTATGTGAGAGTAGAAATGGGGTCGCTTCTATGAGAACTTTCAAATGACTTATGTTCTATAAAGCTCTCATGAATTCAGGATTTTGTCCAGGACCAAAATGGACACAAACATATGCATCAAAGATACAATATGAATTGTGTGTGATATCTATTGTCTCAATTCACTAAGAGAAGGATAGCTCCAGAGCTTAACCTCACTATTTCTTCGGTATATTCGATGGATATTCACTAAGGAATGTTCATGTCTAGAAGACACTCTCCTGACGTATAGTTTGTCTGTTTGCTATCAATAATTTTGTTTGAATTTTCTCACTTTTTTTTCATGTTGAGGATTGTTGGATTTTTATAATGAAAGAAAGTGAAGCATTTGAATATTGAAACATAACCAGATTAATTTAATTATGTAGATTGAATTCAAAATTAGAAACTTTCAAATTGGATTGAAACAACAAAAAATGAGGTTTCATGTATAAATTTAGCATGTATGAAACTTAAATTTGTAGTTTTTTCAATTTGAATGTGTTATATTTGATTTTTATCAAGTAACAACTCAATTGGGTTAAATTTGACAAATGTTTCAATTTTTTTAATGTATTTTATTTATTTTATATTTTGGAGAGTTACTAAGTTGTTAGCCTATAAATAGCAACTTATTTCTTCATTTGTAGAATCTCATTTCAAATTCAACCGTTCCCTCATTTCTTTCTTTCTTCCTTAAGTTGAGTTAAGAGCAAGTATCCAAGAGTTCTACCAAATCCAAGTAGTTTGAGGTTGCAGTTCTACCATAATTAGTCGTTGTATCATGCTGAACAATCTTGTAGTCTGCTTGCAACCCATGCAGAGCTAATGATAGTTTTCAGGACAACGTCTACTAGAAGTGTGTCTCGACTACATTTTGAGTCTCCAAAGATCTTGAGGTTCTCTCAATTCTTTGATTATTTCCATATTTAAGCCTTGTTACATCATTTGGTTTAAGTTTGAGTTTGAATATCATACACTGAATGTATTGTTTTTAATTGGAACATAATCAATTTACCAATGTATTCAATTCATATATATTCCATTTTTCCCAACAGTTTGTACAAACAAACACAATCTTCCAAACAAAAAAAAAAAATACGTCTAACAATTATGTATTTGGAAAGTTTTAATTCACATTATTTACATAGATTTTTAATATTTAATTATTTCGTTGTAATTTTTTTTCTAAATTCCTTTTCTATCTTTCAAACTTCTTGGGTCACATGATTGTTCAACAGATATGTTCATTGAGAAATGTGGTTCATTTATTTACCTATGGGTGCGATCGAGACTATATATGTAGGCATCATGATTTAACAATTGAGATGTGTATTTGTATCCTTTCAAAGAAAGACACTTCTAAATTCTAATGATTGGGCATCGAAGAGTTTTAGCTCACAAACTACATAAACTTTTAATACTTAAATATTTACCAAAATTGTCAACATGACATAGTGCTTGTACTATCGACCTTGAAGTCAGACCTCAAAGTTGGAGTTTCACATTCACCTACTTATTATGCTATATAATATATATTTAAAGTCGGAGTTTCATATAATAAATTTAAGCTTTAATGAAAGTATAAGGACTAAAGTTGAACTTTTATCCTGGACTAAAATTGATCCAACTCCAAAATATATGGACCAAAATGGCATTGTAACCTAAATTTAATTATTTTGCCCTTTGATATTTTTATGAATTCACTTTCTTTTTTTCTTTTTACTTCAAACTTCTTAGGACAGATTAATTCTTTCACACAGAGCCATATCTAATTGTTGATTATTTAAAAAGTTATGGTGTAAAGCTTCCAATATATTTTTTTTTTCTTAATTCATACTTTGTTCTTCAAATTTCTTGGGTCACATGAATCACTTTTTGAGAAGTCCATTGAGAGAATAGATGTGAAACATTAATCTAAAATAGCCCAGATACGTTTGTACGGTCACATCCTTTTACAAAAGGTCACCTCTTACAATTGGGTATTTAAAATGTTTTAGCTGTGAATATCCAATATAACTATTTCCCCTCTTTTTTATACATTAATTATGAAGTATACTTGTATCAATTTATTTAAAATTTCTTTTTTTAGTACAACAATGGTAAGGACAATCGAACCTCCCATTTTTAGGTTTAGGAGAGAGTACATGATAATTACGAAGTACGTCCACTTTAACAACTTCCTTTATTTCCTAAGATTCAATTCTTTAAAAAAAGATTCATCAGTACGGCAGTATTATCAAATTGGTAGACAATATAATGTAAGAATAAAGATTTTATAAATATTCCCATCTTTATTCTCCAACTTATTACACTTGGTGGTGACAGAGGGGACAAGACAGTCCGTCCCTTACCTTATCTTCCTTCACCATTTGGACGACGACCCCATTACGGATTTTTGTTGCTTCATTCGCTTCTGAAGTTTATTTAGAGAAATTACTTTTGAAAGTAACGGTAAAAACATGATATTTTTACGGTTCCATCATTTGAACTATTCTAAATAGTCCTTAAACTTTAAAAGATGTACATTAAATAGACACGGTCTAGACTTATAATCTAGCTCATTTTTAGGACGAAATACTCAGAAAAGCGTTTTTCGAGGAATTCTGTAGGAAACTACTATAATACGTGGGTAAGAGAACCATCCCAACAATTATCAACCTCCAACTAAGAGTCCACATTGAAGATTGTAATTTGTAACAGAACAACTTGAATGAAATCAAAATCAAAGATTACCTAATCTTTCAACCCATCTCAAAACAAATGAGATTCTTCAATCAAATAATAACATTCTTATGTATGTTGCAAGCCCTATGATGATAATTTCCAGTTCATCATTTTTATAAGACAAACTCTGAGGACTCGACGTTCAGCACCCGACAGTGCACGAAGCCAAACTGGGATCTTTTTATAGGTTGCAAGCCCTATGCAATTGAATGTTTGGAAATGTTGCTAGAAGACATGTTTCAGGTATAAAGATGGGCACAAACTAAGGTTCCAAGCTCGACGAAGGGTTACCACAAATGTTCATAGTGGTAAAATATCTTCTAACAACATTCAAGAATCCTAATGTTCTTAAACCATTAAAACAGACAAACACTCTTGAAATCAAATCAAATTCTTCCCACTGAATTGCAACTAGAGAAACATACACAGGGAATGAATGTCATTAACTTCTATTCATTACAAAACAGGAAAAAATCAATTTTGAAGTCACAAATTATGTTCCCAAACACATAATAAACAGTGTCTTTGATTGGGGTTTACCTCTATTAACGACTTTTTTGATGATACAGTACTTGCAAACATAGCATCCCTCCCCCCGGAAAGAAAAAAAAAAAAAAGAAAGAAAAGAAAAGAAAAACCAACTGAAGATGTACTGACCTCAGCAAAACATGAGCGACTCTTGTGGGATTTGATATCCACTTCCATAAAAATCTTATCAGCTCTATTCTATATGTTCTTGTAATCATCATCTTTAGCTTTACCGGTGTGTTGACCAGCCATCTGTATGAGCTACTCCAACTAATTCAAATTTTTCATCATTTGAGGAAACCGGGAACTACCCTTGTGATGTATTTCAGATGTTACCTAATCAACCAACGATCTTTTTATTACTTTGGGAAGAAGATGTATGGATAATGGATTCAGGAATACAATTATTACTTTCACAAGTAACCAAGAATGTAAATGAACAATATTACAGCTTATGTGGCCAAAGAAGAAATGAGTTTGACTCTACAGGGCATTTATAAGGTCTTTATGACAATAAAACCATGTAAGTATCAACTCCCATGGAGATATGGGGGTGGGGGTCCAAGAAGATCCAGAAAACTATTGAGAATTAGGATCATTGTTACCAACCTCAGAGAAAGCCTCCCTCTGACCATGTACCACCACCTGCTTTTCCATTTTGGCCGGCAGTTTTCCGATCAGACGCTTGATAATAGTTATCATATCCATCATCTTTTTGGTCATCCCAGCCAGCCCAGCCATCATTACTATTATTGTTGTTATGGTTTCCACTCCCTTTGGTTGTTGTTTCCTCTTTCCTGTTGTCTTTGGTATCCCAATCATCCCAAGAACTTGAGTTGTAAGAATTATTATGTCCACTTCCTGATGATTGTCCTGTTCCAGAAGAAGAATTCCATCCTTTGTTATCATGCTCAAATTCTTGATAATATCCATTTTTCTCATTCTCGTTCCGTTGCCAGCCATCATTCTTCCAGTTCATGCCATCTTTGGTGTATTCTTCAACCTTCTGTGAAGCCATTGCCATTACACCTCTCATAATTCCCCACGTCCTTTGCCCAATTTCTGTTGTTTTTGCTGTGACAACATTGACGGTTTCATTTACTTTGTAATCATAGCCACCCTCCTTCACCTGTTAAAATAATTTACAAAATGTACATTTGGGAGGATAAAAATTTCAGTACCAAACTAAACTTAGCTGCCATGGGGATCAGGTAACAAATCATGACCTAGAACTCTAGAAGATACAAGAAAAAATTACACACCAAACAGAAGCAAAGTATTCACGAAACCGTTATTACCAAGATGCAATTGAAGAATTATCAAGGAAAAGAAAAGGCAAACTAAGTAAATACCAAAACTCATGTCCACACATAACCAAGCTCATCTTTTCAAAAGCAGAAGAAGACATTGACGAAAGGATTCTTAATATGCAATACGAAGTACCAACAATACAACTCTTATAATTTAGCAATAATATCAATTTCAATCAAAGTAATTACAACATGAAAGTGCTTACACCAATCTGAAGGTAAGTACCTTGGTAGTCAGCTCTTTTGTTCCAGCTTGAACAGCATTTGCAGCCGACTGAGCAGCAGAAGCAGCAACCAGAGATAATTTACCAAACCCCTGAAATGAAATGAGGCATTTATTGATCAAAGCTTAAATAAAAAATCATTACAAAAGCACAAAAACAAACAGAAAATATTGATTAACACAACAACATAATACCTGAGAAACAACAGAGAAAACATCATTTTGTGGATCATTCCTTTGTGCAGGTGCGGGACTCGACCCAAATCCAACATATTTTCCTCCTTGTGATGGTGGAATTCCTTCAGGCCTAGAATCATTCTCAGCGATTTTCCTAGCGAAAAAATTGTCTTTATTTGCAGCAGAAGCCTCCAATTGAGACCGTGTATAAATATCCTCAGTCGATTTAGACCTAGACGGCATCCCTCCGCCGCCCATGCCTCGAACATCGCCGGTCGATTGGTTACGCCTCATATCACTGGAAGATCTAAAATTATCGTCGTTATCCCAACTATCCCAACCTCCGTTATTCACCTTACTCCCTCCTCCTCCTCCTCCTCCTCCTCCACCAGCACTTTGCGCCAATGGAGGCCTGGATTTCCCTACTCCAATATTCTCCTTCACCGGCGGTGGATCCTTCCAAGATCGGCCCTCAGCAAGAGCTTGAATCCGATCCCTATAAACCCCAGCCGCACTGGTATTGTATTTCGTTACAATATCAGTCTCCTTAGGTATTCCATACTGCGCAAGGAAGGCGTTGAGCTGTTCATTACCTCCAGCCTCCATCTTCTTGATCTGGATCTCAGACCAAGAATCCATAGTAACAGATCTAACAAAAGAGATATGAACACCAAGGCCACGGTGCTTCCCGGAGCATTCCAAACACATGAAAACCCCATAAGAAACGGAGGCCCATTGCGGATTCTTCTGGGAACAATCAACGCAGATCTTATTCCCGGGCCGTGATTGAAGGTCCCGTAGCCGCCGTGACGCCGCCATTAAGATCAGATCCAATTGAATTCAACGAATTAAAAGGTGAAATCGGAAGAAAATCCGAAAGAAAGAAAGAAAGAACGAAAGAAAAAAGCTCACAAACGTAAAAATCAAAATTGTTGAAACAATAATAATGTAAAGGGGGTGATGAAGGGGAAGGGCCGCCGATTAGGGCGCAACCTTAAATTTCAAATCAGTTTCTTCTTTGGTTGCTTCAACCTCTTCCTCTTTCGCCGAAACACCGACACCCTCCACAAATCGTCAAATGCTCCTCCTTTTTAGTGTTCCGTTTTCATTTAATAGAATAAAACAGAAACAATAATTCATATTACAAATCCACTCACATTATAGACTTTTTTTTCTTTTTTCTTTTTTTTTAATTTCACCATTTTCTCTATTTATTTGTAACTCTATAAATTAGAAATAAATAAGTATATCCTAAGCTTGAAAATGTTTTTTCATTTCTCGTTCCGACTTTTGGACTTTATATTTTCTTTCCTGATCTAAATTCGTTTTCTTTTCAATTCATTTTTCTCTCTCTCCTATCATAATGTCGTTTCTTATTTAATTTAATTCATGTATTTCTAAAATATTTATATTATGTTCTCATTTTTTTTTAATACAATAAAGATGGAAAGATTTAGATCTCATGCATTTTAGTCACTAAATACGTTTATGATGTTCGTTGAACTTTGCTAACTTTGTCATATTTTTTTGTTCTGCTTATATTTCGTCTATCAAATGTTTCAAAATTTAGTGCATATCTGAATATTTTGAGTCGAGTTATCACTCATGAATCTTGTAATGCAACAAAGGCGTGATCACTTTTTTTTCCTTACATTTCTAACTAATAAAATCAATGCTCAAAATAAAATAAAAATAAAATGATC
Source organism: Benincasa hispida (assembly GCF_027475165.1). NCBI lineage: Eukaryota > Viridiplantae > Streptophyta > Magnoliopsida > Cucurbitales > Cucurbitaceae > Benincasa > Benincasa hispida. The sequence goes on along the minus strand of NC_143488.1, from coordinate 69,409,717 downwards.
AATTAGGAGTTATTATCCAATTGAGAAAATATGTACTTGCTAACTTATTACCAATTTTTTATTGTCAGTATTAATGTACATGCAAGATTGTTAAGTAATTTAAAAAATGTTTAAATTTCTTTTCTTAGGTAAGCGAAAATACAAAGCAACGGAATCAATTACCTCCTCATCTTCTCGTTAAGAATGAAGGAAGGATACAATTGGAAGAAATCTTTTTTCATATCATAGAACAAGAGAGGAAGTTAAAGCTACAATACCATGAGCATATTTGACTTCAATGTTTTAATTTCAAGTAAAAGAATATTTATAAATAATGTACTTCAAACAAAAAAAAGAAAAGAAAGAGAGATCAAACATTTTAGTTTAAGGTTGATGTTATATTTTTTAGTGTCAATTGAGTTATATTCATTCAGATGAAGATATTCGCTAATCTGAACATAATTCAATTGATTAAGACATATATTTTTTTTTTATTAATTTTGCTTCTATTAGTTTATCTTTTATTTTAGGCACAATTTCTCCAATTGGACCTTTTTTACCTACGTATGTAGCAATTACACTGTACCTTTGCCAGTGTAAATTAATTTTTAAAAATGGGTGGGGGAAGAAAAACTCCTATGTGTCGATGATTAAGTAAGCTTATTTGGTTTTATAGTTGGGCTTAGTTAAGCCCACTTCTATACAACATTTAGCTATCAAAATGGGCCTGAGCCCAATACAACAATTAAATGGGCTGACAAGCTAGGGAGGCTTTCTTCGATGTTGAAGATATTTAGCCCAATTAATCTCGGTGTTTGTTTAAAGGTTGGATTTGGGATAGGTTAGACACCCTAGGTCCAATTCTTGTTTTGGATAAGGGTTTAGATAGTCAAACTTCTTACCCTCTTTCTCATGAGTTTGAATAGTGTTTACTCTTCTTACACTATTTAAATATATGGGTTACAAATTTTTTTTTCTAATTTAAATTAAAAAGTTTGTCGGCCAACTTATGTACACCACCTTCAACGACCACTTTTTACCAACTCTGATCACCACCTCCGATGACTGTCGTCGACCACTTTTGGTCACCACTTCCGATGACCCTTTCGACAGACTTCCAACCAACAACTCAAACCAAACTTCGACCATTATCGGCCAACTTCGACTGCCACCTCCGACGACCACTATTGAACCACCTCTGGCAACCCCTGCCAACGAACTTTTGGTTACCAACTCTAGCCAAACTTCGGCTACCACCAACCAACTTTAGAAATATTAATAAAAACACTTTTAATATATAAGAAACCAAACAAACTTGCATATAAAAACACATCTAATAAGGAATTGCCAAACACATTGTGTGTTTTTATTTTAAATGGTTTTTTAATCAAGAGTGTTTAAAAAAAATCTAATTCATTTCAAACAGGCCCTTAGTTTAATTACAATAATATTTTTTAAGTTAAACCTTCTCTATCTTCTAATTCTTTTTTCATTTGGAATTTTTCTTTTTAATTATTATTATTTATTAGATTATTATTTTTTAATTTGTTCTCTTCCTTTCTTTGTTTATATGTTTCCATTATTTTAGGAGGTTTCATTTTTTTTTTTTTAAATTTCTTCTAGCTGTTAATTGATCACTACTAGAAATATCCCTTATATGTTTTTTTCCCTATTATTATTATTATATTATATATAAACATTTTTAATAAAAATTGGATAGTAAAGAGGAATAAAAAGTAGATTAAACTAGATTTTTGCATAATTAAGTATATTTATTTAAACTATATGTGTATAAAACCCTAATATAAATTAGTAAAAGAGACAAAAATCTATATAACATTTTATTTCAAGACCTAGTAAAATCAAACTATCAAATTATTAAAATAATAAATTAAATAAAATTATAATTTTAGTCAAATCTATATTTCAAAATTAAATAACAAATATTCTTCTAATTTTTTTAGATTATTTTAAACTTAACTATATTAAATAATCAAGATGACATGTTTGAACTAATCTAGAATCTAACAACTAATTAATACAAGAAAATACTTCACAAATTCAAGATTTATAAATCTGTACTTCATTCACATGTTTCCTAAGTTTGCACTCCAAACACAACTTAAATTCAGACTTCCAAAACTTACGTTCCAAACACAATTTTCTTAAACCAGCTACCTAAACCTCTCAATCTAATCTCAGGTTTATATTCTCAGACTCTACATTCCAAACCTGCGCACTAAACGTCTCCTTAGGGTCTTCAAACATTTCTACAACAAAAAATAGTCATCAAATATCTAGGAGAAGATTGTTAGTATTTCCAACGGAATTTGTATCTAACAGAGGTGTGTATATATTTAATCTTATATAGTGTAATAAGGGGTGACATGAGAATTTTAATCTTCGAACTTAAAAGAAAGAAGTATATATTTATTATTATCAAAGTAAAAATTTAATGGAAGCTTGTTGGATGTAAATATAATTACGATAAGCATAAGTTTCTTCTTATCACATAAGGAAGGAATACTCAATACATATCCACAACCCTATTCTTTGTATGACCTATGCTCATCTTAAATGTCGATAGTAATTTAGTGGCTAAAGTTACGAAATGGTCTTAAAAATTCATTATTCTTTAATTAATAATACTTTTTTTTTTTTTAAAAGCGTGCACACACGAAAACACACCCGAGCTCGAACTTTATACATTAATATAGAAACAATTATTAAAAAAACAATATTTACTTTTTGGTGGACTTCTTGCATTTGTTGGATGGGCCTTCAATGATTTTGCTTACTTTGGGCTCAAATATTTGTGGGCCACATTGTTTTTGTGGGCTTCTTTGACATATGGGTTGGTCCTAATTGGAGCCTACTTAAAAATTCACTTTTAGAATAAACGATGGATTGTATAGCAAAATTTTTTTAAAAAAATATCACAAAAAATAGCAAAATCTATTCGTAATACTTGAATATAACCCAAGCTACATCTATCTCCATACATCCCTTCAATCATAAAGAAAAAAAAATTATATATATATATATTTGTCACGTGACAATTTGTAATTTGAAACTTTGATGTTTCTTATATTACATAGATATATATTCAAGTGTTTTTTTTTCTTATAATTAAATTACTCCCAATTAAATCCTAAATCTTACATCATGAATTAAAATTTTTTTTTTCGTTATTTTTTTTCTTTTGTTTTTGTGTTGATGTCGTTGTTAGTGCAACGGAATATCTCAAGCAAGTAAGCACTTCACTAGTTTTGACATTCAGTTCCCTTGGCCAGCCTAAGTTTAAGTCCTTCCTTTTATAAATAGAATAATTGTTTTTGTAATATAATCGATTTTGATTACTTGCATAAAGTTATATATATATAGACGACAATCAAAAAGAGAAAAAAAAAAATTAATAATGGAATTCTACTTCTCTAGAATTACATTATTCTTCAGCATTGATGTTACCATCATTTCTATAGATTTAGCTTTCATGCTTCAATTGCTTTTATATATTTAGTAGCATCCACAAAGCACGGTCACTGATACAAATACACAAGGATGGAGTCACATAGGAGCCAGGGGCACGTACCCCCCTCAAATGATCGATTTTTGTATTTTTAATATACGTTTTTAAGTAATAGTTAATAATATTATTAATAAATGTGCATTTATTGTCAAATCTCTTTCGTGGTTCAGTGGTTAAGGGGTTGATTGATGCTCCACGGGATCTAGGTTTGAAATTCTTGCTTAAAAATTGGTTTATCTTTAAAAAAAAAAAACTAATTTAAAAGTGGGATTCCTATATCTAACTTGTTTGTCTTGATGAAAATAAAAATCCTGATTTATCTTAATAGATATAGAAGTAGGATTTTTTTAAAATTCCAAATATGAAGTTAAAATACAAAGTAGGTTTTAGCTTTCTAGGTTGCAATTGTAAATCAATTTCCAAAAAATTAGAAAATCAATGCAATTCCTTTATCTTCTATGAAAGTTTTTTTCCCTTCAAAATTTTAGGGAAGTTTTAAATCTCAATTCTCAACAATGTTCTCTTGAATAGGTAACGTTTACTTTTCTTTTCCTACGTAAATTTCGTTATATATATTAGTTTTAGACTTGTACAAGATTATTTATTTGTTACTCGCTAGGCTATACGTATCATATCAATGATATGTAAGTTTGAAATTCTTCTTAGACTTTTTAATTTTTATATTTTTAAATCTACATAATATTTTTTAATATTTTTATTGTGAATACTTTTGTAGAGTTAGCTCTAATTCAATATGGAGAGATATTTTTATCGTGTCATTAGTTTTTTTATATAACTTTTATATTTACATTACTCTCTATATATTTTCGTTTGTTTCCATGTTATTTTTACATTCACATAACTCGTATAGGTTTTTAAAATTAATTTCATGATTATTTGTTGTCACTTGTTTGGATATATGAACTTGGCAAGTAAGTTTTAAAATCTTCTTAGACTTTAAGTTTTTATGCTTTTAAATCTATATAATAGAATATAGTATTCTTATTATTAATACTTTTGTAGAGTTAATTCAAAGTTAATATGGAGAGATATTATAAAAGAAAAAAAATAGAGACAATAAATGCATCATCTTCAAAAAAGAAAAATGTTTTTGGGTTTTGATCGATCTTATACAAAATTTAATCTAGAAGAACTACCCATAGATCCTAGTTTAAGAACAAAAATTTATGATTATAATTATAATATTCGAGATCAAGTTCGTAAAGCATATTTGCTAAAAAGTCCTTGTCAGCCTCGAAATCATACTTTTCCACTTAAGAAATTTGGTACTAAGTCAAGAGGATCTAACCTAGCTTGGTTTAGTGAATATTCTAATTGGTTAGAATAATATAGTATTTTAAAGGATGCCGCATTTTGTTTATGTTACTATTTATTCAAACTAGAAGTAAGTGAAAAGTTAGAAGGTGACTATTTTGTTAGTGAAGGATTTTCTATTTGGAAGAAAAAAGAGAAATTGTATATTCACGTTGGTGGTCCTAATAGTGCACACAATATGACTTTGGGTAAATGTGAGGCTCTTTTGAAACAAAAACAATATATTGAGACTTTTTTTAAATATGATGTCTGACCAAGCATGAGTTGAGTATTAAACTTGATTAGGTGCATTGATTGATTGTATTCATTTTTTATTATGATAAGGACTTGCATTTCGTGGACACAATGAGACAGATGATTCGAAGAATCAGGGTAATTTTCATGAACTTTTACAATGGTTATGCAACCATAATAAGGATATTGAAACCGTGACTTTGAAAAATGCCACAGATAGTTTGAAATCGACTTCATTTGATATTAAAAAAGATATAGTGCATTCCATTGCAGTAGAAGTTGTTAATATAGTTATAAAAGATATGAGTGACAAACAGTTTTCTATCTTGATAGACGAATAAAAAAATGTATCTTCAAAGGAGTAGATGTCAATTGTATTGCGATATGTGGATAAAGGTCATGTGATTAAATGATTTGTTGGAATCATACATGTCAATGATACAAGTTCTTTATCACTTAAGAAAGCCATAGATGATTTTTTTTCTCAACAATGTTTAAACATCTCTAGTTTACGAGGACAAGGATATGATTGAGCAAGTAATATGCAAAGTTAGTTCAATAGATCAAAAGCACTTATCTTAAAAGAAAATTAATGTGCTTTTTACATTTATTGTTTTTCTCATCAGCTTTAATTAGCTCTTATAGCTACGGCTAAAAATCATGTGAAAATTGTTGGTCTATTTTTTATTGTTACAAATGTGGAGAATGTAATTGGGGTGTCAGAAAAACGTTGAGATATTCTACGAGAGAAATATAGAATGAAAATTTTTGAAACTTTAAATAATGGTGAAATATTAAGTGGTTGAGGGTTAAATTAGGAGACAATGATTAAACAACCAGGAGATACTCGATGGGGATCACATTATTACTACACTTTAGCGAGTTTTATACAATGTTCTCTTCAATAGTTAATGTACTTGAGAAAATTGTGCAAGGTGGTTCAAATTCAGAATAAAAATATGAAGCAAAGACTCTAATAAGTTCAATCCTATATTTTGATTTTATTTTTCATATACATTTTATGAAAATTATCCTAGGAATCACACGTTACTTGTCTCAAGCATTACAAAGAAAAGATCAAGATATTGTGAATGCAATGAATTTAGTTAAAATCTGTAAAGAAAGGCTGTAAAAAACAAGATAGTCTGATTGAGATTCGTTGTTGAGTATAGTTTTTTATTTCTGTCATAGTCATGATATTGAAGTCCGTAAAATGGATGAACTATTTCTAATTCGAGAATGACAAAGGCGAAAATCTCAACCAGTTACAATTTTACATCATTATTGCGTTGAAGTTTTCTATACCGTCATTGATATGCAACTTCAAGAGTTGAATAATCATTTTACTAAAACAAATACTGAATTACTTCTCTGTGTGGCATGTCTAAAGTCGAATAATTCATTTGTTTCTTTTGATAGAAAAAAGCTTAGCCAACTTGCTTAATTTTACCCAAGAGACTTTTTAGCCATTGAACTCTCTATGTTTGAGAATCAACTTCAAAATTACATTATTGATATGCATTCAAATATTGAGTTTGTTGAGCTAAAAAGTATATGTGAGCTTGCAGTAAAAATGGTCCTGATAAATAAAGACAAGGTCTATCCATTAATTTACAGATTACTCACCTTGGCGTTGATTTTACCTGTCGCCACAGCTACTGTAGAGAGAAAATTTTCTACTATGCATTCTGTAAAACTCGATGCATAGTCAAATGGGAGATCATGGATGAATGATTGCCTTATAGCCTTTATTGAAAAGGATTTATTTGATAAGTTAGATACTAAAGTTATAATTGAATGGATCGGATCCCACAGCGGAAGCGTTGTGAACGTCTTGCATCCCGCAAATCGATTTTTACATAAACTAGTAAACTAAAACATAATATACGTAGAACAAACATATAAATAGCATCATGTAGGGAAATGATAGAGCCCTTCTTACCTTTTTAGATTCTTAAGCTCCTAGAACGTTGCTCTTGATGTTCCAACGAACGACTCCTCCAACGATCTTGAACACGAACGTTTTCTTGAACAATCTTGAACACGATCACGAGAGCAACCTTGTTATTCTCAAAGATTTCAATAGAAGGATAAGTGGTATCCAACTATTGGAAGAAGGTGGGGAGAAATTTTTTTTGGGAGAGTAGAGAGAATTTCTTTTATGGCTTAGGAAAAAATTGCACAATGAATGCTTGCAATTATGTCGTGTTCTGTATGTCCCAAAAGGGCCATAAGGAAGACTTTATATAGAGAAGGGTCAACCCCTTCTCTTAGAGACCCTTCTCTTAGCCTTTTCCTAATTTTTTCTTGTGCACAATTAATTAAATAATATTTATTTAATTAATTAGCACAATCAATTAAATTACACTTATTTAATTAATTAGCACATTAATCAAATAACACTTATTTAATTAATTAGCACATTAATCAAATAACACTTATTTAATTAATTAGCACATTAATCAAATGACTTTTTATACATTAAATCCAATTTAACATCTATATATTTAATTATCATAAATATCATATGTATATATGCAACATATTTCTATTAATTAATTCTTTGTGAATCTAATTTATTTGAATTAATTATTTGAATCTTATTAAAATGTTTCTTTCCAATTTAATTTGAACTATATATCATATCCATAATCAATTACATATTAATATACAATTTCCTCAATTTGATTTGGACAATTCAAATTATCCCTTTTTTATATCCTTTAGTGAGCTAACAAAGGGTCTTGGTGGATCTGTAGATCAGAAGCTCCAACGATATGAGACTAATTGACTAAACTCATTAACCAAGTTAATCAATATTCGTAAACTTCGGGTACACTCCACTAAAGACCCACGACTGCACTCTTCTCACCACAGATATATTTTTGTGTCTATGGATATAGACCATTAACAATAAGTTAATCCTTCACGAGTGTTCGTAACTCCAACTAGGTCAAATTACTGTTTTACCTTTGGGTTACCTCTAACTTCTAAAGTACTAGTGCTCCACTAATGAACTGAAGGAAATTAAAACATGAGGATTTTCATGAGCAGCGGAATGGTCGTTCCAAATTTCAGTCATATTTGAACAACAACAATTACAGTACAAGAAATGGAAACTACAGGATATGCATACAACGAAATTACAGCATGCTTTTCTTAAGATCAAGGGAAGAATTACACATACCTTTGAAGACTCATCTTCAACACCCTTGATCACGAATGCTCGAACAACCCGCAAGAATGCAACACTCGAACGCTCGTACATCACGACCGCTACACTGCACGATCACAGCGAACTCGAACATAGTGATCTCCAAGATCACAAGCACCACGAACGACCTCCAAAAATCTCGACAATGCCGAGTTGAGTATGACACCACCACAATGGCTACCTTGGTATTCTCGGTGTGAGATCCAAAAGTGTGGGCTCTGTGTGGATTTGGTTAGAGGACGAGACTGGAGGAACAATCATGTAAACGATTGAGCAAGTGGGAGATGATAAGTCTATCATATAGACGATGCCCAATCGTTTAACAACCGCTATGTGATCGTTTAGCAGAAGCTGCACGATCGTTTAGCAGAAGCTGCACGATCGTTTAACTAATCGACTAGCTAAGTGATCTATCATATAGAAACACTCCATGATCATCTAGTCTCTCTTCAGCTGTCGTTTAGCAAATCTAATCTACTTGACAGCTACCATGAGTAATTTTCGAGAATGGAAATTTCAATACAACAACTATTAAATTCAGGAAAACATTTTTCTTTTTATCTCACGGTTACTATGAAGCCACTAATGACCTCCCACTCATTTGGTTATTAGAGAAAAAGAGATAATTATCCAATAATTAATATTATTATAAATATATATGATAACCAACTTACCATATTATATCTATAACTTATAGTTTTAATATTTCATCTCATGAAACATATAAACCATAGCTTTTTTTCTTTTTCATGGTACTTAATGTAAATCTCATTTACATTAATCCTCCACTTGATGTATCTCATACATTACACCGATTATATCATATATAACCGAATTACCTTTTGTCAATTTATACATTTCAAATCAACACCAAGAATCGATTCTCAACTTGAATTCATTGAGCTACCAAGGGGACCTTATGGACCTGTAGTTCGAAGCTCTAATGGTACGTGAATAACTGACTAATCTCTTTAGTCACAGAATCTATCATCTGTTAACTGCCAGACACTCTAATAAAGACCGACAGTTGAACTCTCCTTACTATAGATATATTATGTGTCCATAGCAACCAATCAACACTGCGATAACCCTTCACAAATCGCTTGTAAGTATAGCTGGGCCAATAACCGTTATACCCCTGTAGTTACATCTAACTCCTTAAGTATCACTGATTCCTCTAATGAACATAAGTCATAGTCCTACTATGACTGAGTTCTCTCTTCCAAAGAAAAGCTATGGCCACTATGTTCAAGCCTCGGAATCAGTCCTTAAGGGAGCAATTTATCTATTTACCCCTGCTTCAGAGAAAGACTGAATTCCATCTTGTGTAACTGAGCTCCTATCTCCCAAATCAGAAAAATTCCCAAAAAGGTAGGCATGTTGAGTTGCAATCTGTCCACTCTCACCCATTCTAATCAAAAGATCACCCTCAAAGGTAGAAGTTACCAAAACATTCAGGATTGAGGTCATGTCATCTATGGTCGTTTAGGTAAGATATAAGTCTCTAGTATCAACGATGTTATATAAAAAGAAGAATCATCTTGTGGTCTGATCTTATACAAACTCTTTGTATAGGACACCCCCACTCGCATGTCTCCACATGAATGGTCAGGATCTACCATCTGTAGTAGTTTACAGCACTTGCAAATCTTTACAAAGCGGGTTGTATCCGTAGTATCACCAAGATCAGGTAGCCTTCTTTAATCCTTATACTACAAACCTATTTAGGTTATCACTTAAGGCATGATCCACTTATATATCTCATATACATGTTTAAGTTTACATACGATAACCATGGAGCTTTGTTTATTGGATATGAGTAAATGCCAGAAAAAAATAACTCTAATTTTATTCATAACAACGTGTATAAATTAAAAATTACGAGACTCTGGGAGAATTAGGACACCAATCTCAACAATCTTCCACTTGTCCTAATACCTCGAGAGACTAATGTACAATACAAGATAAATACATGTACAATATACAATAAACTAGGGCATACTCTAGTATCATCTCCCACTTGCCCTTGACAAGATGTCGCATGTTCCGCAGACCCAGACTCTCTAAGTGACCCTCGAACACTTTAGTCGTGAGAGCTTTTGTATAGGGATCAACAACATTGTGCTCCATTGCGATCTTCGTGACTATCACATCACCGCGATGCATAATCTCCCTGATCAAGTGGTATTTCCGATCTATATGCTTGCCCCGATGATGACTCTGAGTCTTCTTCAAATTTTCCATAGCCCTACTAATAGAGAGTGATCGGAAAGTCCATATTTGAAATAACTTCCAAATTTGTAAGGAATTTCCTCAGCCAAATAGCCTCCTTAGCTGCTTCACAAGCGACTACGTATTCGGCTTCTATAGTGGAGTCCGCGATGCATCCTTGCTTGATCCTTCGCTACACTACAACCCCTCCTTTCAGAGTGAACACAGACCCCGATGTCGATTTGCGAGAATCTTTATCGGTCTGAAAGTTAGAGTCTGTGTATCTTGTAATGATCAGATCCTTATTTCCATACACGAGCATAGTCCCTCGTTCTCTAAAGATACTTGAGGATCGTCTTGACCAACATCCAGTGATCAAATCCTAGATTAGACTGATACCGACTGACAATCCCTACTGCGTAGCAAATGTCGGGTCTAGTACATAACATTGCATACATTAAGCTTCCAACATTTGAAGCATAGAGAATCTGTCTCATCTTCTCAACCTCTTGAGGTGTCTTAGGACATTGATCCTTAGAAACAATGATTCCATGTCTGAAGGATAACAAACCCCTGTTGGAATCCTGCATCCTATACCTGATCAACATTTGATCGACGTGAGACAAGGCTAACCTCTTGTTCTTACAATCTCGAATGATCTGGATCTCTAGAACATACTGTGCCTCACCCAAATATTTCATTTGGAACTAGGTAGCTAGCCATTTCTTAATGTCAGTCAGATACCCTACATCATTCCCAAGTAGTAGGATATCCTCCATATACAGTACCAGGAAAGCTACTGAGTTGTTGATGATCTTCTTACATACATAAGGCTCATCAACGTTCTAACCAAAGCCAAATGACTTGATCGCGGTGTCAAATTTAATGCTCCATGATCTAGACACTTGTTTCAGCCCATAAATGGACCTATTAAGCTTGCAAACTTTTTGCTCTCGATTTGGAACTACGAACCCCTCTGGTTGAGCCATGTAGATGGTCTCCTCAAGATTACCATTAAGAAAGGAAGTCTTGACGTTCATTTGCCATATCTCATAATCATAAAATGTGGCTATGGACAGAAGAATCCTGATAGACTTGAGCATGCCAACAGGTAAGAAAGTTTCCTCATAGTCAACTCCCTCAACCTAGGTATAACCCTTTGCCACGAATATAGACTTAAAGGTTTGCACCTTTCCATCTAAACCTCTCAACCTAGGTATAACCCTTTGCCACGAATATAGCCTTAGATCCACTTACACCCTATAGGTCTTACCTCATCGGGCGGATCCACAAGCTTCCAGAAGTTATTGAAGTACATAGACTCCATTTCCTGGTTCATGGCTTTATCCATTCATCCTTGTCAATATCCTCCATTACTTTCTTAAAAGATAATGGATCCTCGACCCCATCATTAGAAATGACGTTCTGGGATTTAGTCAAACCCATGTAGCGATCCGGTGGGTGCATAACCTTCCCACTACGTCGAGGCAGTCTCAACTCTTGAGCTGGTTGACTAGATGTACCGACCTCAACAACTCTTATTGATCTATCAGACTGTTCAACAACTCTTGTTGAACCCTCAGTAGTCTCAGTCTCACTAGAAATCTCACGTAAAACAAGCTTGATTTGTGGCTTATGATCTCTTATGTGGTCTTCTTCCAAGAAGATAACATTTTTTTTTTAAAACAAACACTTTATTCTCACTTGGGTCATAGAAGTATCCACCACTCGTTTCCCCGGGGTAGCCTACAAAGAGGCAAACTTTCGAACGCGGTTCTAACTTTTTCAGGTTAGTCACAAGCACGTGTGCTGGACCACATCAAATTCTGAAGTGGCGTAAACTACTTTTACAGTCTCTCCACTACTCAAAAGATGTTTCAGAAACGCTTTTTGAGGGAACATTGTTCAGAATGTAACATGCAGTCTCCACTGCAAAACCCCAAAACAAGTCTGAAAGATGAGCATAACTCATCATAGACCGAACCATGTCCAACAAGGTTATGTTTTTCCTTTCTGATACACCATTCTGCTAAGGTGTACCTGGGGCCGAGAGTTGGGATGCAATCCCATGTTCTATCATATAGTTCTGAAATTGGAGGTCCATCTACTCTCCACCACGATTAGATTATAGTGTTTTTATCTTCTTACTAAACAAGTTTTCAACTTCAGCCTTAAATTCTTTGAACTTGTCAAGGGCTTCAGACTTACGTTGCATTAAGTAGAGATACCCGTACCTTGAATAATCATCTATGAAAGAGATGAAATATTCATACCCACCTTGAGCTCTAACACTCATCGAACCATGAAGGTCTGAATGTACAAGCTCCAAGGTTTCCTTGGCTCTGTAACCTTTTCTAGTAAAAGGTCGTTTGTGTTAGAGTTAAATAACATGCAGCGGAAGTATCAAGGATCCATAAGCATTCTAATTCACTAATTTTGGCACAAACTAAAGCACGTTGTTCATAAAAATGGGTTTTTAGAACATACCTTTGATGAACTCTTCAAGAAAATGTCTGTTCAGCTACTGTCTTCACTTGATATCAACGTGAACCACTTAAAAGCCTTCCCTACTATGCTCTTGGAGCTTTAGGCAGATTTGTAGGACTCAAGAACAGCTTGAAGATGTGGAGAAACAAGAAAAGCTCACAGTAGCAACAAGTTGAAGAAGACAGTCTCTTCTTCACCGAAATTTCCCTCAAAATTCTATCTCTCTCTACTTCTCCAACAACTCCAATCTTCTTTATATATTAAGATGAACATGCAAAGAGATGGAGTGCATAGCTTGCAGCTCATGCTTGGAGAATCAAAGTAGAGAAGAAAATACTTTGTGTGTGAGCATAAAGATGATGATAATGGAGAAAAACCTTTTTCCACTTTGTGCAATCCATGCAAACGAATTTTCATTTTATTTTTAAAATATAAAATGACTTTTAAATTATTTTAATTTAAAAGATTTATTTTCTTAAATTAATTTAAAAAATAATTAATTTAATATCAAATATTAAATTAATTTTTGCACAATAATCATTTTCATATATTTAAATATTTATTCTCTTGTTCCGTTTAATTTGAACGTTTCAAATTAATTTCTCAAGCTACCCTAAAGCGTACCCATTTACGAGCTAGTAGGGAGACCTCGCAGACCTACTGATCATAGACTCCAACGATCCGAGATTAATCGACTAAACTCATTAGATCGATCTAACCCTCATTTGTTAACTAATGGGTGATTCCACTAAAGCCCATAGCTGAACTCCCTTCACTGTAGATATATTATGTCCACTCGATATAACCATGATTAAGTTAACCCTTCACAGATTGCTCGTAATAACGGCTAAGTCAAATCTCTGTTTTACCCCTGTAATTATCTCTTGTTCCTTAAGTTCCACTGATCCCCTAATGAACAATTGATTTGTAATCCAACCAACAAATCGAATCTCTCTCAGGTCAATGAGAGGGTGAGGCCACTTGTTCAAGACCTAGAATCAGCACTTGAAGGGAACAACCTCTCTATTAACCCTAATCGGTTAGGAGTGAATTCCCTCTTGCACCCTATGTTCCCAACTATTCATTTGATTTTATTCCCAAAATGGTAATGTTATTGAGCAGAGGCAATTGGTCTACTCTCACCGTTTGCAGATCAAAGGATAATCCCGAACAAACAAGAGTTTATAGTTAACTCAGGATTAAGGTTAAGTTACCTAGGTCATCGTTTCGAAATAGTCAGTCTTAAACAGTAAACAACGTTATAGAGTAAAAGTGACAGGTTTTGTGGTTCGATCCTGCACAAAACTCATTTGCACAGGACACCCTCACTCTTCATGTCTCAACATGCATGAATCAGGATCACTTCGTATGTAGAACTTTACAACTCTTTGTAAAAACTACTGAGTAGGCCACATCCAATAGTGTTCCCAGAATAAGGTACCCAACCTTATTCATATACTATAGATCATTTTGACTATTTACTCGAACTTGATCTACTTGTATGTCTCCACATAAAGTTCAAGTACTCATATAATAATCAAGGGACTTAGGTTTATTGGATTTCTTAAAAAACAATATATTCAACAACAACCTTATTGAATTCTCAAAATAAGTTCTAATATTTACAAACCACGAGTTTTAGGACATAAAACCCAATAATTTTGTCATCTTGCCTTCAAGGCATGATTCACACACCGGCAAGGAGTTGTCTTCTAAACTTTTTAGAAGTCCACTTTTCACCAACTGCTCAATCCTATTGAGGTTGATGTGACCTAATCTTAGATGCCAAAGATGGGTGTTTTCCTTAAGAGAAACCTTTGGTCTTTTAGTTGTTGTTGCCGTACTGAACATTTTAGTATTAAACAAGGCTGTTATGACTAACAGCCTCAGTACATACAAGTTACTTTCCATTAAACTAAAACTAATCTCCATTCCATTTTTGAAAATAAACACTTTATTCTCAGAAAAGAAGACAGTATAACCTTGTTCAATGAGACAAGAAACCGAGATTAAGTTCCTCTTAATATGAGGAACTACAAAAATATTATCCAGTAACAGATAGTGTTTCTTGTCCAAAAATAACTTCAGCCTGCCTACAACAACAGCTAAAACAACCTCACCTGTATCAACTCGAAGAGTCATCTCTCCCTGTGCCAACGTTTGCCAAGAACAAAATCCTTGGTAAGAGAAACTAACATGGTTGGTAGTACCCGAATCTAGGATCCAGACATAATCATCATTCTCTACCAAACACGTCTCAAAGACCAATAAATCAAATTTACTGTCTTTAAACATCCTCCTCTTTTGGAGAGTAGTGAGATCAGTATCAGAACCTAAATAATCTCCAAGTTCCATGTCAGAGAACACTTCTCTTTTATGAACTTCAACAGAGTTAGTAACAATTGTTTCCTCTTCCTGGAGTTTAACTTTGGAACTGACACTATTGGTTTTGTCATCCATTCTTCTGTGCTCAAAAGTAAGAACTGATGTAAAGTAAGAACTGATGTTCAAACAAGTCTTGCAATGAGTCCATGATCTCACGTGCAATGACCATGTTCTCAACCCTTTTGGCCAAAACATCAGGTATGCTAGCAAAAATGTGAAGTCGGGCCAATGAATTAGCCTTCATCCACACCTTATATGCATTACGGACACTTCACAGTGCATCAAGGGTTGAGACTTGAGGACATTCCTCAACCATGACAAATTCATGGTCGTTTACCACGAAATCCGTTTCATAAGACTCTTTCCATTGTATGAAATCACTCAAATTTAAGGCATTAAACGAAAATACTAACATTGCTGAAAACAAAAAACACATTGACCTACGTTAGATTTTAAGTAAATACCCATTGAAAAAACATACAACATCCAATAAGGTTTAGCAAAACTAACATGAACCTCGTGTAACATCTAGTTTCACAATGACGCTTCAAAGGTTTAGGACAAAAGCTACCGAAAGGAGGTCAATTATCCCTCATTTGAATTGAGAAACCAGTCATTAATACCAAAAAAACTCTTGCTTCTATAATGACTAGCCATCATTGATTTGGTCAAGAGATATTAACTTGCTTAACAATCTCTCGTAAGTGTGGCCCGCCATTTTAGGCCCTAGAGATTCGCCCCAAGCAACCAATCCGAAGGAAAAAAATCCGATTGGTGCAAAACCTAAAGCGACCCTATCCATTTTTGGAGTTCACCTTGATCTTGACTAACTGCACAAAACCTATCCAAAGGGGGACGCTCCCAGGGCGCCACGAGGGAGTACAGAATGATCTCACGGTTTGGACCAATGATAGAGACCGTAGGATGTGTTGACACACACCCTTCACCCACTTACTATAAACACTCTCTCTATTGACCTTGATTGACTCATGCAAACACCATCTGAAGGGGGATGCTCCCAGGGCACCACGAGGACAAGCATAAATCTCACGATGTGAACATTCAGGGAGAAACGTGAGTGGAATCATTGACATATCAAATACATCTCTTCCTCCCACTGAGTATTTTATAACCTAGGGTTTAGTTTACTTAGAAAAAAACACGGCTAATAATTTTAGAGTAACTTTTACCTTGGATAGTTAAAACAACAACGGAGTCTTTGACCAACTGTCACATGCTTGTTGATAATCTATCTATTTCACCTTTCCAGGTAGGTTCCCAAGTAGAGGTGTTCCGTTTTCGTTGGCTTAAGAACCCTAGCCTAGACAAAACCCGCCTTAGACAAAAGGTCCCTTAGAGATAGATTTAATACAATTTTAATCTTTTATGCCAATCAATTTAATCCTATTAAACCAATTTAAAAAGATTAGATTAGGTTGCTAATCCTATTAGAACCTTTTGAACTTAGGTGTATCTCAATCCAATTTTAAAACCCTTTTAAAAAAATGAGTTCACCCTAAGTCTGCATGCAACTCTTTCTTATCAATTTTAGTTATAATTTCCTTTATAATGCTTATAAACGAAAACAACCAAAATCAACCACAATGCAAAGCTAACACATACGAGGCATTCATAACGTTTACAAACAGCCTAAATGTCATGCTCCATGCATTGTTCATTCATTGCTACTTTACGAACCAAGCAAAACATCCTTCCATTCACCCTTATACTATAACGCTTATAATATAAAGATGATGCATGAATATACTCACTACATGCATAAATATAACTCTTATATTTCATGATGCATGCACATGCTTTCATGTAAATTCTTCATGCCATATTATAACACTTATAATACATGATGAATAATTGCACAACCTAAGGTGGGTTTTATATGTCAAACAATTTGCCATATAAATCACATACATCTCATGTATGATAAACAAATGTTGATGAACCAGTTAAAATTGCCCAAAAATCCTCAAAACAAAAGCTAACTATTACAAAAACAAGAAGTCTGTGGTTCAAACAAGAGAACTGGGTCTTGAACCGTCCGGGCGAAGCAATGCGTCTCCATTAATCATGTACCAAACTTCCCCGTGATTGTCTACACGAAAGAACAAACGCTTTGCTTAATTGTTTACCTACGCTTCCAGAGCTAAACGTCGTTTAGAAACGATCGTATACCTTTTACTATGTGATGAAGCACGAGGTATGCGATCGTGCAGTGTGCTCCACAATACAAGCCTTATACGATTGTCTAAACGACTACGATGCAATGAAGCACAATCGTCTAATCGATTGCTGAGTGAATGCCTTCGTATCTGATATCACGTGATCGTGTAGTCAGTGACTATTGATGAGCATGCTAACTACACGATCGTTTAATGCACGCCTTTTACTAAACGATGAGCATCAAATGTTTCCACTACGATTGTCTACCTCCAGCGTTTCCACGATCGGGCAACCAATGTTATGCGATAGAGTAAACGATTTACCCCATCCTTTAGCATTAGCTAAATGATCGTTTAGTAAATACTACACGATCGTTTAGTTAAATCCTAATGGTTTTTTACCTGAGGCTACACGACATGACCAACCTTTGGTCTTCTTTTTCACTGATAACCGCATCTTCATGCTTTGAAACTTCATCACGAATGACTCGACTAACTCAAACACTTTGAATTACAGACTCGATAGCATGTTAATTATGCCCAAAACCATAGGGGCCCTTACAAATTAACACTTAGTAATTTGAAGAAAGCTTTAAACTGAGGCAATTAAACCCGTAAACATTCATCAACGCCATTCACAAACACATTTAACAATTAAACGCAATGCAGAAAACCCATCACGACTGTAAAAAAAAGTTCAAAACAGAAGTGAAATTTGGAATCTCAGAATAACCTAGCTCTGATACCAATTGAAGAAAATTGGAATATAAGAATTTCCACGAGCAGCGTAATGATCGTTCTAAGTTTCAATCGTATTTGAACAACAACAATTACAATACAAGAAATGGAAACTACAGGCTATGCATACAACGAAATTATAGCATGCTTTTCTAAAGATCAAGGGAAGAATTACACATACCTTTGAAGACTTATATTCAACACCCTTGATCACGAATGCTCGAACAAACCACAAGACTGCAACACTTGAACGTTGGTACACCACGACCGCTACACTACACGATCACAGTGAACTCGAACACAATGATCTTCAAGATCACGAACACCACGAACGACCTCCAAAAACCTCAACAATGTCAAGTTGTGTATGTCACCACCACAACGAAATTATAGCATGCTTTCCTGGTAATGTATGTGGATGATATCCTACTCATTGGGAATGATGTAGGGTTTTTGAATGACATTGAAAAATGACTAGCTGCCCAGTTCCAAATGAAAGATTTGGGTAAGGCACAGTATGTTCTAGGGATCCAGATCATTCGGGATCGTAAGAACAAAAGGTTAGCCTTGTCTCAGGCATCGTACATTGATCAAGTGTTGATCAGGTACAGAATGCAGGATTCCAAGAGGAGTTTGTTACCCTTCAGGCATGGAATCGTTTTGTCTAAGGATCAATGTCCTAAGACACCTCAAGAGGTTGAGGAGATGAGATGGATTCCCTATGCTTCAAATGTGATCGTGCGTATGTGATACGGAGACGCTATCTAAGCGATCGCTTAGGCGATGGTGCTTTGCGACATCATAGTCGCTTAGACGATCGCGGAAGGCGGGCGTCGTGCTGAGCGCACTAAGCGATCGTGTAGTTCAGGTTTCATCACTTAGTAAAGGTACACGATCGTATTGTAATAGCTAAATGATCGTATGGATTTTTCTAGACGATCATATAGTAAAAGCTAAACGATCGTTTAACCTTGGAAGCGCTGGTAAGCGATAGAGCAAAGAGTTTGTTTTATTGTCTAAACGATCGCGAGGTGCTTAATACACGATGTATGGTTGGAGAAGTAATGCTTTGACGAGCGGTTCAAGACCCGGTTTGCCTGTTTGAATCGAAGACTTCTTGTCTTTGTAATAGTTAGCTTTTCTTTTGTGTTTTAAGGTAATTTTACCTGGTTTGTCAACTTTTATTGTTTATTCATGTGATGTATGGTGCTTATATGCCAAAGTGTTTGTCATATAGTTAAAAACCCACCTTTGGTTGTGCAATTGATCATGCATCATGTATTATAAATGTATAATCGAGCATGAAGAAATTACTTGAAAGCATGCACATGCATCATGAAATATAAGAGTTATATTTTGCATGCATTGAGCATTATCATGAATCATCCTTTTATTATAAATGTTATAGTCTAAGGGTGAATGGAAGCATGTTTTGCTTGTTTCATTGTTGTTTTGTATAAGTGTTATATAAAAGAAGTAGCAATGAATGGACAATGCATTGAGCATGACACTTAGGCCATTTATAATCGTTATGAATGCCTTACATGTGTTAGCTTAGCGTTGTGGTTATTTCCATTTATAAGTGTTATAAAGGAAATTAAACCTAAAATCAATAATTCAGAGTTGCATGCGGACTTAAGGTGAACTTAAGTTTTTTAAAAGAGTTTTAAAATTGGATTGAGATAAACCTAAGTTCAAATGGTCCTAAAGAGTTTAGTAACCTATTTAAAATCGGTTTAATGGGATTAAATTGGTTGGAATAAAAGATTAAATTTGTTGTAAACCTATCTATTAGGGACCTTTTGTCTAAGGCGGGTTCTGGCTAGGTTGGGGTTCTTAAGTTGATGGAAACGTAACACCCCTACCTGGGAACCTACCTGGAAAGGTGAATTAGATAGATTTTCAACAAGCATGCGACGATTTGGTCAAAGACTCCGTTAAAGAGTTTAATTGATGATGATCAAAAGTTGTTCAACTGTCCAAGGTGAAAGTTACTCTTGAGAAAACCTAAAAGTCATTTAGTTAAAATCCTTAGCTGTGTTTTTTTCTAAGTAAACTAAACCCTAGGTTATAAAATACTCAGTGGGAGGAGAAGACGTATTAGATATGTCTATGATTCTACTCACGTTTCTCCCTGTATATTCACACCGTGAGATTCATGTTTGGCCTCGAGATGCCCCAGGATGCATCCCTCTTCGAATGGTGTTTGCATGAGTCAATATCAAGGTGAACGGAGAGAGTGTTTATAGTAAGTGGGTGAAGGGTGTGTGACAACACGTCCTATGGTCTCTGTCATTGGTTTACACCGTGAGATCATTCTGTTCGCCCTCGAGTCGCCTTTGATGCAGCCCCCTTCGGATGGGTTTTGTGCAGTTGGTCAATATCAAGGTGAACTCCAGAAATGGATAGGGTCGCTTTAGGTTTTGCACCAATCAGATTTTCCCCTTCTGATTGGCCTTTTGGGACGGACCTCTAGGGCTTAAAATGGCGGGTCACACTTACGGGAGATTATTAAGTAAGTTAATGATCTCTTGACCAAATCAATGATGGCTTGTCATTATAGGAACAAGAGTTGTTATGGTATTATTAACTGGTTGAGATCTTCTCAATTTAGAGGAGGGATAACTGACCTCCCTTCGACGGCTTTTATTCTAAACCTTTGAAGTGTCATTGTGAAACTAGATGTCACACGGGGTTCATGTTAGTTTTGCTAAAATATTATTGGATGTTGTTTTGTTTTACAACGGGTATTTGCTTAAAACCTAACGTAGGTCAATGTGTTTTTCTTTTCAGCAACTTGTTAGTATTTCCGTTTAAAGCTTTTAAAAATGACCAATTTATTACAGTGGAAAGAATTATGTGAAACGAATTTCTGGCAAACAACTTCCATCCCACTATTCTTCAAAAGAGAAGACAAGACAGTAAATATGATTTATTGGTCTTGGAGACATGTCTGGTAGAGAATGATGATTCTTCCTGGATCCTTGATTTAGGTGCTACCAATCATGTCATTTTCTCTTACCAAGGATTCAGTTCCTGGCAAACGTTGTCACAGTGAGAGATGACTCTTCGAGTCGGTAATGGTGAGGTTGTTTCAGCTGTTGCTGTAGGCAGGCTGAAGTTATTTGTTGATAAGAAACGTTATCTGTTACTGGATAATGTTTTTGTAGTCCTCATATTAAGATGAACTTAATCTCAGTTTCTTGTCTCATTGAACAAGGCTATAACGTCTCCTTTTCTAAGAATAAAGTGTTTATTTTCAAGAATGAAACGGAGATTGGTTCTGGTTCAATGGAAAATAACTTATATGTACTAAGGCCGTTAGTTATAAAAGCCTTGTTTAACACTGAAATGTTCAATACGGCAATAACAGCTAAAAGACCAAAGGTTTCTCCAAAGGAAAACGCCCATCTTTAGCGTCTAAAGTTAGGTTATATCAACCTCAATAGGATTGAGAAGTTGGTGAAAAGTGGACTTCTAAAGAGCTTATAAGAAAACTCCTTGCCGGTATGTGAATCATGCCTTGAAGGCAAGATGACCAAACGACCTTTTACTGGAAAAGGTTACAGAGCCAAAGAAGCCTTGGAGCTTGTACATTCAGACCTCTGTGGTCCGTTGAATGTTAGAGCTCGAGGTGGGTATGCGTATGTCATCTCTTTTATAGACGATTATTCAAGGTTTGGGTATCTCTTCCTAATGTAACTTAAGTCTGAAGCTCTTGACAAGTTCAAGGAGTATAAGGCTGAAATTGAAAAATTGTTAGGTAAGAAGATAAAAACACTATGATCTGATCGTGGTGGAGAGTATATGGACCTCCAGTTCCAAAACTATATGATAGAACATGGGATTGTATCCCAACTCTCGGCACTTGGTACACCTCAACAGAATGGTGTATCAGAAAGGAGAAACAGAACCTTGTTGGACATGGTTCGGTCTATGATGAGTTATGCTCATCTTCTAGACTCGTTTTGGGGTTATGCAGTGCAGACTGCATGTTATATCTTGAACAACGTTCCCTCAAAAAGTGTTTCTGAAACACCTATAGAGTTATGGAGATGTCGTAAAGATATTTTATGTCACTTCAGGATTTGGGGTTGTCCAGCACATGTGCTAGCGACTAACCTAAATAAGTTGGAACCACGTTCGAAGGTTTGCCTCTTTGTGGGCTACCCCAAGGAAACGAGAGGAGGATACTTCTATGATCCAAGTGAGAACAAAGTGTTTGTTTCCATTAATGCTATCTTCTTGGAAGAAGATCACATGAGGGATCATAAGCCACGAAGTAAGCTCGTTTTACGTGAGATCTCAAGTGAGACTGAGACTGCTGATGGTTCAACAAGAGTTATTGAACAAGCCGACGGATCAACAAGAGTTGTTGAGGTCGGAACGTCTAATCAACCAGCTCAAGAGTTGAGACTGCCTCGACGTAGTAGGAGGGTTATGAACCCAACGGATCGCTACATGGGTTTGACTGAATCCCAAAACGTCATTACGAATGATGGGGTCGAGGATCCGTTGTCTTTTAAGAAAGCAATGGAAGATGTTGACAAAGATGAATGGGTTAAGGCCATGAACCAGGAAATGGAGTCTATGTACTTCAACAACGTCTGGGAGCTTGTTGATCCACCTGATGAGGTAAGACCTATTGGGTGTATGTAGATCTATAAGCGAAAGAGAGGTGTAGATGGAAAGGTGCAAGCCTTTAAGGCTAGGCTCGTGGTAAAGGGTTATACCTAAGTTGAGGGAGTTGACTATGAGGAAACTTTCTCACCTGTTGTCATGCTTAAGTCTATCCAAATTCTCCTGTCCATAACCACATTTTATGATTATAAAATATGGCAAATGGACGTCAATACTGCCTTTCTAAATAGTAATCTTGAGGAGACCATCTATATAACTCAACCAGAGGGGTTCGTAGTTCCAGATCAAGAGCAAAGAGTTTGCAAGCTCAATAGATCCATTTATGGACTGGAACAAGCATCTCGATCTTGAAACATCAGATTTGACACTGCTGTCAAGTCGTTTGGCTTTGACCAGAACGTTGATGAGCCTTGTGTCTACAAGAAGATCATCAACAGGTCAGTAGCTTTCCTGGTACTGTATGTGGAGGATATTCTACTAATTGGGAATGATGTAGGATATCTGACTGACATTAAGAGTTGGCTAGCTGCCCAGTTCCAAATGAAAGATTTGGGTGAGGCACAGTATGTTCTAGGGATCCAGATCATTCGGGATTGCAAGAACAAACAGTTAGCCCTATCTCAGACATCGTACATTGATCAAATGTTGATAAGGTACAAGATGCAGGATTCCAAGAGGGATTTGTTACCTTTCAAGCATGGAATCATTCTGTCTAAGGATCAATGTCCTAAGACACCTCAAGAGGTTGAAAAGATGAAACAGATTCCCTATGCTTTTGCTGTAGGAAGCTTGATGTATGCTATGTTGTGTACCAGACCCGACATTTGCTATGCAGTAGGGATTGTCAGTCGGTATTAGTCCAATCCAGGATTTTATCACTGGATGGCGATCAAGACGATCCTTAAGTATATTCGGAGAACGAGGGACTACATACTTGTGTATGGAGATAAGGATCTGATCCTTATATGATACACGGACTCTGACTTTCAAACTGATCAAGATTCTCATAAATCGACATCGGGGTCAGTGTTTACTCTGAATGGAGGGGTTGTAGTTTGGCGAAGCATCAAGCAAGGATGTATCGCGGACTCCACTATGGAAGCCGAATACGTAGTGGCTTGTGAAGCAGCTAAAGAGACTGTTTGGCTGAGGAAGTTCCTTACAGATTTGAAAATTGTTCCAAATATGGATTTTCCTATCACTATTTATTGTGATAACAACGGGGTTGTGGCAAATTCGAAGGAGCCTCGGAGTCATCGTCGAGGTAAGCACATAGAATGGAAATATCACCTTATCAGAGAGATTGTGCGTCGCGGTGATGTGATAGTCGAGTAGATCGCATCGAAGCATAACGTTGTTGATCCCTTTACAAAGACCCCCACGGCTAAAGTTTTCGAGGGTCACCTGAAGAGTCTGGGTCTGCAGGACTTGCGGCATCTTGTCTAGGGCAAGTGGGACATAATACTGGGGTATGGCCTAGTTTATTGTATATTGTACATTTTTATATTGTATTGTACATTAGTCTCCCGAGTCATTAGGACAAGTAGGAGATTATTGGGATTGGTGTCCTAATTCTTCCGGAGTCTCATTGTTTTGTAAAGATACACATTGTTCAATGAATAAAATTAGTGTTATTTAATTATGGAATTTACTCATATCCAATAAACAAAGCTCCTTAGTTATCTTATGTGAACTTAAGCATGTATATGTGATATACAAGTGGATCATGTCTTAAGTGATAACCTAAATCATTCTTTAGTATAAGGATTAAGTGGGATACCTGATCCTGGTGACACTACGAATAGGACCCGCTTTGTAGAGGTTTGTAAGTATTGTAAACTACTACAGATAGTTGATCCTGACCATTCATGTGGAGACGTGGAGCGGGGGTGTCCTATCAAAGAGTTTGTATAAGACTTGGACCACGAGATGACTAGACTTTGTATATAACGCCATTGATACTAGAGACTTGCATCTCACTTAAATGACCATAGGTGACACGACCTCAATCTTGAGTGTTTTATGAACTTCTGCCTTTGAGGGTGGTCCTTTGATTAGTATAGGTGAGAGTGGCTAGGTTGCCAACTTAACATGCCTACCTTTTTGGGGACTTGTCTGATCTGGGAGCTGGGAACTCAATTCACAATATGAAATTCACTCATTTCCTAAAGCAGGGATAAAGAGAGAGATTGCTCCCTTAAGGGTTACTTCCGAGACTTGAACATAATGGTCACAGCTTCTCTTTGGAAGAGAAGACTCATTCATAGTAGGACTATGATTTATGTTCATTAGAGGGATCAATGGTACTTAAGGAGACAGATGTAACTACAGGGGCATAACGGTTATTGGCCCAGCTATACTTACGAACAATCTGTGAAGGGTTGTCGCACTGCTCATTGGTTAAGATGGACACATAATATATTTGTAGTGAGGAGAGTTAAGTTGTCGGTCTTTAGTGGAGTACCTGGTAGTTAACGGATGGTGGATCCCATGACTAAAGTTTAGTTAGTTATTCACGTACCGTTGGAGCTTCGAATCTACAGGTCCATGAGGTCCCCTTGGTAGCTTGGATTAATGTTGAAGGATCAGTTCTTAGTGTTGATTTGAAATGTTCAAATTGACAAGAGGTATTTTGATTATATGTGATATAATCGGTATGATGTATGAGATACATCTAGTGAAGGATTGATGTAAATGAGATTTACATTAAGTACCATGGAATAGGAAAAGAACTATGATTTATATGTTTCATGAGATGAAATATTAAAACTATAGATTATAAATATAGTATGATAAGTTGGTTATCATTTATCTTTATAATAATATTAATTATTAGATAATTAATACTTTTTCTTTTAAATAACCAAAGTAGTGGGTGGTTATTGATCATGGTAACCGTGAGTTTAAAAGGAAATCGGTTTCCTATTTTGAAAAAGAAAAAAAATTTACAAAAGTTTTCACAAAAAGTTTGAAAATAGGAAAAAAAAAATTTACAAAAGTTTTCACAAAAAGTTTGAAAAGAATTTTTGAGTTTTCTCTCTGGCGAAAAGAAACTCATGGAAGTCGTCAAGTAAATACAGATTTATTAAACGAGAACTGGGCGAGCTAAAAGGTCGTGCAGGTGCTAGCTAAACGATCGTGTAGTGTTTACTAAATGATCGCATAGCTTTGCTAGACGATCACTGGCCCAAGGTAAAGGATCGTGTAGAATCGACCAAGCTAAACGATCGCATAGCTTTTTCTAGATGATAGCATAGCTTTATCTAAACATTAGACATCGACCTATACGATAGGTCTCTGACTTCTCCCACTTGCCCAGTCGTGTAAGCGATCATTGTTTCCTCCGTTCGTCTGCCTTACACCAAGTCCGAACAGAGCCCACCCTTTGGATTCTCACACCGAGAATAACAAGTCGCCTTATTGGTGGTGTCAGACTCAACTCGATACCGTCGAGCTTTTTCGAAGGTCGTTCGTAGTGCTTTGGAGGAGTCCGTTCGTGTTGCGGAGGAGATCGTGACCGAGGAGATCATTGAGGACGAGTGCGAAGTGTTCGTGCTGTGTTGCGGTCGTGTAGATCGAGCGCTCGTCGTTGCTGTTGTTCGATCAATGTGCCCATCGGAGCGTGCAGACGCTTCTGGCGTTGTTAGTACAGTTTTTCTCTCTATACATTTGTTGTTTCATGCTGTAATTTCTCTGTACATTGTATAACCGCTTGTTTTGAAGTCGACTATAAATGATTTGTTGATTCATGATTGTAATTTGGAATGGTCTTGCTTCCGCTGCTCACAGAAATCTCGTTTCTGATTTCCTTCAGTTTAAGGGTCACTTGCAAAGTATGGGTCTATGAGACAAGCCACATCTAGTCTAGGGAAAATAGAAGATTTTGTATTGGGCACATTTTATTCCCTAGTTTCATGTTTTGTGTACTTTTATATTAGTATGACTTTTATGATGTACACTCCACTAGCTTTAGAACAAGTGGGAGATTGTTGGGGTTGAAGTCATAAATCTCGTGAGTCTTGTTATTTGTAATTGTAATGTACAAATGATATATTTATTTAATAAAATCTGAGGTATCTTATTTGATATTTAGTAGAATTAACCCACAAAACTAATAAACTAACATCCAAGGTAATCTTCTGTATCTTAAACATGTATGTAGAGACTATAGGTAGATCATGTTTAAGTGATAACCTAAATAGTATGTAGTAGATGAATAAGGTTGGATACCTTATTCTTGTGACACTATGAATATGACCCGCTTTGTAGATGTTACAATTGTTATAAAGTGCTATTAATGATCCGATTATAATAATTGTTATAAAGTGCTATTATGATCTGATCCTAATCATTCATGTAGAGACATGTGAGTGGGGGTGTTCTATGCAAAGGGGTTTGTATAAGACTGGACCACGAAATGAATAATCTCATTATATAACATCGTTAGTAGTAGAGACTTACATTTCACCAAGATGACCGTAGGTGATATGACTTGAATCCTGAATCAGTTGTGAACTTCTGCCTATGAAGGCAGTTCTTTGATTTGTATGGGTGAGAATGGCTAGATCGTCGACTCAATAAACCTACCATTTTGGGGATTCGTCTGATTGGGGAGCTGGGAACATAGCTGCACAAGACGAAATCCACTCATTCCCTAATGTCGAGGTAAGTAGATAAATTGCTCCCTTAAATACTGATTCCGGGACTTGAACAATGTGGTGTCACACCCTCTCTTGGCTTGAGAGTGGTTTGGTCATAGTTGGACTATGACTTATTGTTCATCAGAGGGATCAGTGGTACTTAAGAAGTTAGATGTAATTATAGGAGCAAAACGGTAGTTTTGGCCCAGTCTTACTTATGAGCAATTTGTAAAGAGTCATCGCGCCATTGATTGGTTATATCCAATGGACACAAAAATATATCTATAGTGCGAAGAGTGCAGTTGTCGGTCTTTAGTGAAGTGATCGGTAGTTAATGAATGTTAAGTAATTTAATTAAAGCAGTTTAATTAATTATTCAAGTACTATTGGGGCTTCAATCTACAGGTCCATAAGGCTCCCTCTGTAACTCAACTGAGATTATTGAGAATATTTTTGAATTAATTTGAATTGTTCAAATTAATTGAGAGAATTAATTATATGTGTATAATTAATATAATGTATTTGATACATTATAATATAAAGTTTATTTTGAGAGGAATTAAATATTTGAATATGATTCAAATATTAATTATATGGATTAGATTCATATAATATATATAATAATTTATTAAATAATTTGTTAAGTTTTATTAAATTATTTTTTGAATTTTAATTAAGGAGAGAGTTGTAACTCTCTCTCCCTTAATTCATTCCTTAATCAATCGTGGGAGGTTTCAGTTTTTTATCATCTTCATTCATCTTCTTCACAAAATATTACAGGGTTTTGACCCAACGTAATTATGTTTTCAGAAGTTTTTTTTCCTCTAAAAAATCTTCTCTCCCTCTTCCCAAAATATAGTAGAGCCTACACACTGTTGCTAATTCTCAATCCATACGGAGAATACAGTAGGTTCTCTTATGGTGGTATCTTGTTTTTGTTTTGTTTTGGGATTCTAGTACAATGAGAGTTTGTGATCAGTTCGAGGAATTTTATGAAGATCTTGTTCTTCGAGAGTAAGTTGTTTTCTCTTTCCTAATTCCCTCCTTAAAGCATGCTGTAACTTTTATCATCATGCATAACTCTTGTTCTCTGTAAATTTAATTATGTGAAATTTGAAAATTGGGAACGATCCCGCTTCTGCAGTGGACCTCGCGGTTCCTTCAATAAATTTTAATTATATATATATATACATTTTCTGAGTTTTAGAAAATTAAAATGGGGAGGGAGTTATTTTAGTAACTTCTCTCAACTCCCATTTTCCTAAAAAATACGATATAAAGGGGTTAAGTGTTTTTTCTTCTTTCTTCCCTTAACAATTGAAGCAAGCTGTATGTGAAAATTTCTCTAAAACTCTCCCTCCCTTCACACCAAAATTCTTTTAAGCGAGCCCACGAAATTCCACTTTGGTTCTCATATTTGAGAATAACTCGGACTCCTTGTGGTGGTGTTCAACTTGGAGCATCATTTACTTTTTTGGGTTGTTGTCCTTCCGGTGTTCTATTTCAAGAGAAGAAGACAGTTTGTGATCATTCTTGTTTGTGGAGAGGATACGTGAAGGTTTTATTTCTTCAAGGGTGAGTTTCAAATTTCCTAATTCCTCTCCGAATTTCACAGTAGAAAAGCATATTTAATGAAAAGTGTTTATCAAAGTTTTTGTCCCTCTGAATGATAATATTATGTAGAACAAAAATAGGGCACAACGAAAGTCAATTGCTTCCACTTTGGAGTATTCCAATACATTCAATTGGTATCAGAGATATCTTGTGTCTCTGATTTTTGTTTTCGAACCTTAATTCAGAGTTGTTGGTGGGTGTATAATCTACATTTCGAATGTTGATGGTTTCCTCATTGGATGTTTTGAAATTGACATAGTTTTACTGCTTTATTCAGTCGGTTTGTAAGGGTCCGATGTAATTTTGGGCATTTAATTCTTGTAATCGAGTCTATATTTAGTTCGTGTAGTTCGTGGAGAGTTTTCAGCTTCAATTTGGAGAAATTTAGAGCAACAACGAAGCAAAATAGATGAATGGGCGAAGCAGATGAAGTTTTTTGCTTTATAGCATAAGGCTAGAGCGTTGCGAGGCTCGCCCTAGAAACCCCAGCGTCGCTACGTTCCAACCGCAATATTGCAATGCTGCACAGACGTCGTGATGCTGTGAACAACATAAGGGTATGTTACGACAGCACAAAAGCCAGCATTGCAATGCTCGGTTGGAGCGTCGCGACGCTCCGAATGTGATGCACGCGCATCTAGTAGATGCCACATTGCTGGTGTCGACATTGGATCCCTACGTCGGGCTAAGTGGTAGGGGAGAGCGATGGTGCAATGGTTAGAGGGAGAGAGGTGCAGGGGCAAGGGGGGGAGAGGAAAATTTTTCACAGATATGTGAAAAATGGAGATAGGGAAGGGATTTTTAGTTCAGGGGAACTATCGACGCTATACATAAGGTGTCGACAAATCCACATACTGCCAACGACATGTTACACACCATCAGCAGATGGGGGCATATGCCAATGGTGTTTTATCCACTATATGAAAATCCCCTCCTCCCCCCTTTACTGACGATGCCTATACAGGCATCAGCGTATACACTCATTGGCGACGGTTATTTCTGTTGTCAGCAAATCCCATTTTTTCCAACTACTTTTTAGGTGACGATATTTTTGGTCTCAATAGAGATAAATTTTTTTATAATGTTCGATATCATAAATCTGATTCTCCTATACTGCATATAGAAACGAAGTCCAAGCTGAGCATTTTTCATTGGAAAGAAACGCATCTCCATAACTTTGTGATAATCTCTCTTACCCAAGTAAGTGAGACAGATGTAGGAATTGAAACCTAGGTTTAATAATGCATTTTCTTTTCCAATTTCCTTTATTCATTTTTATCATAAATTTTGAGAATAATTTCCATTTCCATCTCTATTTTTTAAATATCACACTATTATTTTCGAATTTTAAATTTAATTTCTATTTGACCCATAAATTTCAAAATATTATATTTTTATATTTGAGTTTTGAATTTAGTTTCTATTTGATGATCCATATGCCAAGAGTCTACAATTTTACATTCGAGTTTTTACTAATTCATACTTTTAATCATTTGAGAGAATTAACAATTAAATTAGTTCTCATTGATTTTTGGTCACTATTAAAAAATCACTATCAAAATTATTAAAATTACACGTAATCACGGCATGTGTTAGAGGAAGGACAACCTCGGAGAATCGCAATGTCTCTGACATTGTTGACATTACATGTACCTAGAGACAAGTATTAGTGGAAAGTCCTATACATAAGCCCATTTTATCACCTCAAATGTGTGAGTAAGTAATCTTTAAAAAAGAGAACTAACCATACTTCTTTTGTACTTAGTTGAATTAGTCACTTTTTGTACTAACTTAGAAAGTGGAATAGACTTGACACTGTACCAAATACGAGAATCTCTAATGCAAGTCAATTCAAATCATCTCAAGACTAAACTATAGAGAAGTGGGCCGGAGGTCACGATCACTAAAGACTCACAACGAAGTCCAACATGAACGAGATTCAAGTTCTAAACACATGGTCATATTTCAAAGAAACTTAGTATTGTCTCTACAAGTATTTGTGGTAATGTTCAAATTCTACCATAGGACATGAAGTGGATCAAAGTTTCAATTCTATAAACAAAGATATCCTTATTTTGGCGCAAAAAAAAAACACTCTCATAGGGATGAAAAAAAACATGTTTTTCTTTTAACAGCATGTTAATTGAAACCTCAAAATTGACATTGAAAAAGAAAAGACAAAGAAAACATGTGAACAAAGCTAAAAAAAAAAGCGAAAATAAATAGGAAAATTTGACCAAGGAATGCCAAGTTGGTTGATATCCCATGTTGTGTTTTAATTGTTAGCATTTAATTATGGGCGGCTTTCTTTGTTTAACAATAAAAGCACCGCCGGTCACGTGCACTGCACGTAATTGCCAAATTGATGCGTTTCAAGTTTCAAAACAACTTGCTCATGCCCATCTTGTTGCCGCAGCCCACGCCCATTTTCATATAATAATACTCAAATGAAATCTCACTATCTCATTAAAATTCTCCTAAACTATATAAATAATATATATATATATATATATATTTCAACTTTCAATTATGTCTCTGTCATATTCTAAAATTTTATTTTAATTTTTAACGTTGTTAAATTAAACGAAAACGGCACATGTATTTTGCCCATGAAGTTATTATCACCGACATTTGTGTTCGATAATATAATTATTTTTTTTTTATTAATACTTAAGATGAGTAACTGTGAATTTTTACTATCTTTTGATTTTGATTTTCTTTATTTTTTAATAACATGTGGAGAGTGAGAGATCCAACTTCTAACATTATGTTTAATTTAGTTGAACTATGTTCACGGCTCAAGTTGACTTTAATTTTTACCATTGTCTATTTTAATTTTTATTTAGAAGAATCGAATCTTCAACCATCTTTAGAATGATATAATAATATTCTCTTCTCAACGTGGGATTTTGTTTGCCCTTAACATTTATAATCAGAAATTGTTGTATTGTATAGAAAAATTTTAGAAAAGAAAATCATCCCCCTCCGTCGATTAAAAATAAATTAAAGACAACGAATAATGAAATGTATCCTAAAATTTATTTATTTAAATCATAACATAGTTAGGAAAAAAAAAAAAAGAAAAAACATGTCAATAGCTCAATAAAGTACTTTCAAGAAGCTTTTGAAGAAAAAAAAACATTTGATTAATTAAGCCCAACATAGACTTTAAAAAAATTGTTGCAGGCCAAAATAAATATAACTCAATGTTTCGTTTATTTTAAGTTTAATTTTTTTTTTCCAAATTTAAAAAACAAAAAAAAAAATTTGAAAACTTTTTTCTTTTTGTTTTTAAATTTTGACTTATTTTTTAAAAATATTGGTAAAAATTAGATAACGGAGAAATAAATTTTAGAAATGGGGAAAATGTTTGTAATCCTCATTTTCAAAAACCAAAAACTATAAGCCAAATAGTTACCAAATGAGTCTTAAACTTTCAAAATAAAACATAAATAGTTAAAATATTAAAATGAGATTAAATAAATGTAAGAACCATGGTCATCACATTATTTTATGTTATAAATTCATTCCATTTTTATGAAATTTAAAAAATATATATAATATAACCTATTATAAATTATATGACAGTGTAAAATAATAATTATACAAATTTATTACATTAACGTGTTTAAAAGATTAAATAATAATAGTCGACATTTTCAACTAAGTATTAGTGGGTAATCATGATTAATTTTTATTTGGAGATTTTAAAGGTCAATTTGGTAGAGAATTTGAATATTGTTTTATGAGTTCTATAAATTTGTGTTTGGGAGACCATCCGAATTCTGTTTCTGAACACCATTTTCAGATTCTATCATCCAAAAAATGAAAATTTTGAAAAACATCATTTTAATGTTTTCATTATATTCAGATTTTGAATTTTGAATTTTGAAATGTAAAATTATATTATATAAAGATTAAAAAAATATTTAAAAATGCAATATATATCATGTCATAAATTTAATTTAATTTTTTAAAAATATAATATCTATTATGTAATGTATTATAAATTATATAATATTACAAAATAATAATTATATAATTTTTTAAACATAAATCATATTCATAAATAAATTAAGTAAAATTATTTTAAATGACAAAATTGTTGAAAATATTTACAAACAATAGCAAAATATCACAATCTATCTGCGATAGGCTGTGATAAACTACTATCAATGTCTATCTGTAGCATCAATCAGTGCGACTCCAAAATTTTGCTATATTTGTAAATCTTTTGGTTCATTTTCCTATATTTGATAACAATCTATAAATTAATAATAGTTTATTGTGAACTAAACATTATTGTGTAACTACAATTAGTTTTATGATTTATAAATGTATGGTATCAAACACATTTTAAATAATTATTTAAATTATGATCTAATTTCTAAATCTACTTACCAAATACATTTTCTAAAAACATGAAATACAATTATGTTTTCATTGAATCTATTGTTTTCAAATTCTCTACCAAACAAGTCCTAAATAATATCTAATCGAGTTGATCTACATGTCTGTCACTTATGAAATTCACACCACGCAATGTTGAGTATAAAGTAATGACTCCATCTAAGTTCAATGTTTCCACTTGGACCAAAACATTGACTTAAGCATCGAAGTATATTATTATAGAACAACACACATCGATGCGAGTTTTGTGTGCACATATACCTGAACTCATCTTCACTTTAAATCCGACGTCAACAAAGTCCTCCTATGTTAGAATCGATGTTTAAAATATCGATGTCAATGTAAATATTAAGGTTTAATCTTACAAAAATTTCGATGGAAATATCTATAAAATTTTGATTCCGACGAATATTTTTGAAAAAATTATAAAAGCAAAAAGTTTAAAAAAAATGAATTATTTAATAAATATTTAATAATTTTTAAACAAGTTAACATGTCTATTATTTTTATTAGTGATATTTTATTACTTAAATATTATGTTTCGTGAATTTTTCTACGATATAATAGAAATATCAATTCACCTATCACGTCGATATCGAATTGAAAAGTATAAATATCGATACGTCGATGAAAATTTAATACTATGGTTAGAATCACAAACCAACATTCTAAAATCGTATTCTAAGCCAACATCCATTCCGCAGTCATATTCCGATGCAAATTATCTAAATAAAAACAGATTGTTTAAAAACTATAGCACAATCATTTTTTTTTTGGACTTTCAATGAGTTTATTGGAGAAATAAGGTAGTTTTAAACGTTAATTAGAAAAAAATGGGTGGTTTTCAAACTATTAGAAAAAAAATATTTTTTTTTTGTTCTTATTAGAATGCGTCTCTAAAGAGACGCATTCTAGAATTTTTTATATCTTTTTGACTGATCAGAAATGAATGTTCTCTTGAAAAAATGCATTCAGTTCATTAAATGAATAAATAAAAGATGGCTTGAATGCAACTGTTAAGCAGATGCATTCATAAAAGGGAAAAAATTGGATGCATTCATAAAAGAAAAAAGTTGCATAAAGATGGGATTTTTTAATAAATTTTTAATTATTTTAATCCTAAATTTACAATAGAAATTTTAATTCTTTTAACATAAAATTAACCATCTCATTAGCCTCGTCTTTTATAGTGATAATAATGTTACTCATTTTAATTTAATATACACAATATCTTACTTTGATTAAGAATTTATATTTTTTTGATTAATTTGATATACTCAATA
The DNA here is from genome assembly GCF_027475165.1 of Benincasa hispida. NCBI lineage: Eukaryota > Viridiplantae > Streptophyta > Magnoliopsida > Cucurbitales > Cucurbitaceae > Benincasa > Benincasa hispida. The sequence continues at coordinate 69,374,840 of NC_143488.1, read as the reverse complement.
TTAGTTTTGATAATGTTCAACTCGTTTAATTCCTAACCATGGTTATTGTGTGTTATAGATATAAAAATAATGTTGAATATTTATAAAGTTTTTACTTTGTTCCAAAAAAGTCTTTTTCATATATACATTTTTTAAAAAATGATTATATTTAATATTTATGAAATTTGTACTTTGTTACAAAAATAATCTTAAAATTTTTAAAAGTTCCACTACTACCTCTAAACCAACAAAAAATATATATATATATATATTTCGAAGGTACCTTCACCCTTTTTTTTTTTTTTGAAATGGTTAGGAACTTATGTAAAAACATGGATATTAACTTTCAACAGTTGCATTAATAATTTTCAAGGTTCTTTTGGATGCTGAGGTGTTTGAGGTATAGACTAAAATTGCATTTTTTTACACTTGAATTTGATTAGAAGTACAGTATTCTTATTCATGGCCAGAAGAAGATCCTCTATTACACTTAAATCGATCTCGTTGAGTCACATAACATCCACAATCACCACGACTACTTACACTTGATGATTGGCCTCCCTCTGTAAAATGTATACCCTCACCACGATGTCAGTATGCCACGTATAGATCATGGACATCTCGACGAACTTGTAAAGTTTGCCCTTCTTCCATACTTAGCGTACTAAGGGTTGTTGGAAAAAATCCAAATGTTGAGGAGGATGGCATCATGGAACTATGTGTAAAATGATCGAGTGAGGTTGCTAGATATTCATTATGAACATTAGGTCAAATAAGAACATCCCGATGTCTTGCTAGATCACCTTGTTCTTCAATTGGAACATCACCATCGAAATATCACACTCGATATATAGAGGTGAGCCTACGCAAGACCCTTGTAGCAGATAATATCATATTTGGTAAATTAGACTGAAAAAGAATTAAAAAAACAAGGTCATAACTTAATAAATTATATTTGTATTCAATTAAGCAAGAAAATTAAATATTTCTAGTAAATAGTAGACTCATATGAACAAGTAATAGGATGCTCATGCTTTCATTATATATCGCTTGCTCACAATGGAATATGATTCAATAGATTTATAATTTATTCTAACATAGGAGTGCATATAACATAAAGTAAATCTAACAAAAAAAAATCCAAAATAAATTTGATTTTCAAACCTTCAATATTTCTAGAAAAAAAATCAATGACTAAATACACAATAAAAAAATTTAAAATAATAATAATATAAATAAATAAATAAATAGTTGAAGGTTTGATTAATTAAAAAGATAAAAGTGTTGAAAAAAAAAAGGAAGAGAAATCTTTCATAAAGCTGTATAAATATGATCAGAAGTATACTCGCTAATTTTCTCCTATTAAAAAATATATATATTTACTTACTTTGGATTCCTAATAAAGTTTCTAATGCTTCATGATGCAACTTTCCAAAAATTACTATGAATTGTTTTAGTTTATAGTATAATTTTTGTAAAGTTTATAGTTTTATTAGTGAACCAATCCAAGTTTTAGATTCTTTCATTTTGCAGTCATTAGAAATTTAAATAAAATAAAGTTTATTGGAGTTGGAGAAAAAGAGGGTTAAATTAGATCACTCAATGTAAATAGTATATGTTTTGAGTTTAATAGGTCAATGAACTTTCAATTTTATGCGTCGAATAGATCATTGATATATTTCTTAAAACTTAACTAATTTATTGAATATAAATTAATTTTTATGTCAGTAAATTAATAAACATTCAATTTTATATCTAATAAATTTGTGAATGTAAAAAAATGTTTAATATGTCAACCATTTATTTGACACTAAATTAAAAGTTGTTCATAGATTTGTTGGACACTTTTAAAGATTGGAGACATATTAAATTAAAATTTTATGAACCTATTAATTTTTTTAAAAGAAATTAAGAACCAATTTGCATCTTAAAGTTTAAAGCCTAAATTTGTAATCTAATAAAAAAAGATGGATTGGTTTGAAACAATTTATGTTTCTTTTTTTTTTTTTTTTCTTCTTACAACTTGTAGGGTGGAGAATCAAACATTACTTGGAGGTTAATATCACGAGCCCTATCCCAATTGAACTATGTCCATTTTGGTATATTTTACTATCTCATTCAAATCCTTTAAATGAAGCGTATAAAAAGAGAGGAAAAAATTCATGGACCAACTTCGCTCCACTCCATGGAAATATGTATGAGAAAACTAACTCCTTAAATATGTAAGCATCATGGACTTTACTCAATTTTTTTTTTTTATAAAAAAAGTCACGAACTAACCAATAAAATTTTGGATGCTAAACTTATTCCTTCATTAAAGTTTTGAATAGATTTACAACTTATTCCATCATAAGAGTGTATATAACACAGTAAATCCAACGGAAAAAAACTCAAAATATATTTAATTTTCAAACATTGAATATTTCTTAAAAAAATCAATGACTAAATACATCGTAAATAAATAAATAAATAAATAAATAATCAAATAAAAGTAAATAACTAAATACATGACCTTTGAATGATCAATTTGTAAAACTTTTCTCATAAATAATATCCAACGTAAACATAATAATAATATAAAAAAAAATTAGTACAAAATCAGGGGAAACTTAATTTTTCATTAAATAACTAAAATATATTAACTTACTTAAAAAATTGCACCGAAATAGAGTAGTAATATGAATAAGATGAAGATGGTAAAAATTGAGATGACTGTCAGATTTAGGAGAAAAAATTTGAAGAAAATGATAAAAAGATGACTATTTAGAGGAGAAAATATGAAGGAAATAGTGAAATAAAAATGGTTGTTGGATGTTAGGAAGGAAACATGAAGAAGATGAAGGATTTGTAAAAGAATGGGGCAAAATTTGAAGGGAAATGGAGTAGAAACCGTCAAAATTGGTTTCCCACCATGATCAACTTGTGCATCTGAATGCATCTACTCAACATACGCATTCAAACAATTTAACAATTCAAACATTTTTTTAAGTTAATGAACTAAATGCGTCTGTTGAACAGACACATCTAGTTCTGACCGGTTAAAAAATCAATAAACTCAAGTTTGCTACTATATATCTTATTCAACAACCTTCTATTTCCATTAAGTATATATCACTACAAGAAAAATGAGTTCTCTCGACGTCTAAATCGAGCGTCGGGAGTTTGGTCATCGGGAGAGACGTCTCTCCCGATGCCGTAAAGGCCCGTCGGGAGTTCTCCGAAAATTTTCGACGATTAAAAATAGGCGTCGGGAGTTCCCCGAAACTCCCGACGGCTCTCCCGACAGCCATTGGGCAGCATTGATAGATGGGATCTGGTTTAAACCAGATCCTTTCTTCCCCATTCTTCCCCATTTTTCCTCATTTCTTCCCTAACCTAACCCGCGCCGCCATCTCCCCGCGCCTCTCCTCTCCTTCCCTCTCCATTTTTCCCTTCCTTCCCCACTAATGTCGTCGTCCATTCGCCGCCCTCCCCCCACTCTTCTCCCTCCCTCTCCCAATTTCCCCTCTTTTACCACCGTCGCAGTCGCCCCACTCCTCTCCCTCCCTCTCCCCCTTTCCCCTTCGTCGCCGTCGTTCGCCCTCCCCCCACTCCTCTCCCTCCCTCTCCCATTTTTCTCCTCTTTTTCTGTCGCCGCTCCTCCCTTCGGTCAGCAGCTGCAATCAACTAACCACCGCCGCCGTCGTCTCCTCGTCTCATTCAGCCGTCGCCTTCAACCGCCCGCCGCCATCGCCGGTAATCTTCTCATTTTATTTTCTCTTGTATATTTATTTAAATCATTATTTCACATCCTTTTGTACAAATCCTACTCATTCAAATGTTTGTATCCATTTCTATTCTCGACTTTCAATTTAATCAAATTAGACCTCAACTTTGATAAATATTATAATTAATTAACCCACTAATAAAAAAAATGTGAAAGATTGTGTCAATTTCACTAGATTTCAATAATATCAACTTTGATACAAATTTTAAATTTTAACTAATGCACATATTTATCATCCAATATCGGTGAATGTCGCTTTTGTTAAGATCTCGTCAATTTTGCATCATATATTTGTTTTACAATTCTCTGAAAGTCTATAGAGTAATTTTATAACGAACATGTCATAATTCGTTAGAGATAAACATTATACATTCTTTTAAGTTTCAAGTTGATTACAACATTATCTTTATGTCTAAAAAATGATATGATGTTCGTTATTTGGAGCCTAAGCATGCATGATTTAATATTTCGAACTTTCCTTGAAAGGAGAAAGAAAATTAGCACATAGATGCTATGTAAGAAAATTAGCACATAGATGCTATGTGCTATTTTTAGAAGGAAGGAATATCTAAGTTAAATTACAAGTTTAGTATATGAACTTTTTTATGCTTATATGTCTGTGTCTAATAAATCTATAAATCTTAAAAATATAAAATAAATCTTTAAACCTCCAATTTGGTACTTAATAGGTCCCTGACACATTTAATATTTTAAAAAAATTTAAAGAATCTACTAGACATAAAACTAAATTTTGTGTCTAATAGAAAATTGAACTTTAAATTTTATGTCCAAGCTTGTAAATTTTAAAAAATGTTGAATAGATGAAAGCCCTATATTAGACACAAAATCGAAATCTTGGAGACGTACTAAATAAAACATTTGAAAGTTATTAGACAATTTAAACGGTTTAGGGACCTATTAGATAAAAAAGTGCAAGGATTATGGGAGCCTTCATTCATCACTTTTTTTTATAAGATAGTAAATAATAATAATAGTTTAATATTTTTTTTAAAAAAAATTGTTACATAACAATTTTTTATTGAGTAAGTGGGTTGTACTTAAAAAAAATAGATTAAAAATATATTGTAAAGATGATTAAAAATAGTAGTCTCAAAACATGTGTTTATTTTGCCTTCAAAAATGAAAATTATGGAACTCACTATCAATAAAAAAAAAAAAAGTCAAATCCCGTATTATAAATTAGTTAAAATTTTAGAGTCGATAGTATGAATATTATGTCAATCGAGCTACGCACTTGTTGGCATTTTTTTTAAAAAATCAAAGTTCATGCTTAATAAATACTTTGTACTTTGTCCTCTAATACAGGGTATTGTTTTGGATTACAAGTTGGTCAGAAAATATTTATTTTTAAAGATGAATAAAAAATGGATTAAACTAAGGAATAATTTATCAATAGAGTATAGAGAAGGAGTATCCCAGTTCTTAGATATGGCAAAGTTTCATGTTAATGATTCCGAACGAATAAGATGTCTATGCAAGAATTGTATGAATTCAATTTGGGAAAAGATAGATATTATGGAACGACATCTATTAACATATGGAATATCTCCCTCATATTGTGAATGTGTATATCATGGAGAGCCAGTAAACTTATCTAGAAGTCAACAAGTCATTCAATACAGAATGTTGAAGTAGATAGTATAGAGAGTAATGTTGTTGAAGAAAATGAGATGTTGAATCTTATAAACGATTTACAAGTTCCAATTGAAAACGAAAATGCAAATGAAGGAAGGATTGAGAATGAAATGTCCTTTAATGATCAAAAAAGAGATATCACGAACTTATTCGAGGATTTAATGACCGAAGCATGTAATGAATTATACCCTGGTTGTTCGCAATTTTCATCCTTGAACTTTTTAGTGAAGTTGATGCATATCAAAGTTATCAACGGTTGGAGTAATAAATCACCGTGAGCTCTGCATTTCCAGTACGATGTCGTACTTCTACTGAGGTTCCAAACGAGTTTATAGAATTGGCTAAGAGTCAATTGTTAGTAAGTAATTATAAGTTTATTCTTTTACAGTCATGAACATCATCTATGCTAATTCTTCCTTCATTCTTTTATAGCCTCATTTCGAACTTGATCTATCTAGTCAATGACTTAATCGTTTTATAGAACATCAAATGCAAAACTCCCTCAAAGAATTTAGAGCAGATTTGCACAAACATTATAGAAAATGTGAAGATCCTCAGCAAGCACGTGCCAACTTGCCCAGCTGGCTTAAAAATAGGCCAGAAGATTGGTACTTTTGTGTTACCGCTTCGAGAGTGAAGCGTTTCAGGTAGAATATTTAGGGTGTGTATCATTTGCTGCATTTACTAATACATCACACTATTGAATTTTTTTTTTGTTGTTGAAATGTAGGAAATGTCTGCAACGAACATGAAGAATAGAGAGAAATTACCGTTCAACCACGTAGGTGGATCAAAGACTTTCCTACAAATTCAGGCAGAGTTGCAGGCAAAGGAAGATTGAGAAATAGGACGTGTTGACCTATTTAGGGAAACACACTCTAAAGGAGGCAAGTTTGTGAACAAGGCAGCTAAAAATGCACATGTAATATTTTTTTGCTTTACTATCGTGTTGTTTTTCATTTTTAACTTTAGTCGCTCGTTCTTACCCATTTAATTAATATGTCTAGCATTAAATGTTGGAATTACAATCTAGCCCCACTCTAGAAGGTTCTCAACCACTAATAGGGGATGAAATTTGTGAGACGATTTTGGGTAGATGACCTGGATATTCAAAAGGCCTAGGTTGGGGTCCTAAGTCTAAGTCAAGAAGGGGTAGCATCTCATCAAGCTCGTCGTCTACTCAAGGAACGGAGACGGGAATGGAGGAATTGAGAGCCAATTTCCAACAGTCTCAGTCGAGGATTAAGGAACTTGAAGACGTTCAGAAACAAATGAAAGAAAATCATGCAAGACAAATGGAAGAAATGAAAAAAATGATTGAAGACATGATACGATCACAAAGAGGAGACCCATCAAATTAGGTATGATTACTACATTATTTAGTTGTCTAATATGTTGCTATCCTGTAGTTATGGTAGCAAAGTAGTTATGTCTTAAGTAGCTTTATGATAAAGAATTGTTGGCTATCCTCCAGTTATGGTATCCAAACAGCTGGATTTTGATGTGTTTTTTGTTGTTTTATCGTGGGGGGTGGGTAGAGTTTCATTACACCCGTCTTATCCTTGAACTCAGAGTTCTTGTGTATGTATGAATGTTTACGAAGTTTAATATGTTGTGGTGGGGGGGAGGTTGAGATCGGGTTAATTCATTTTGGGGATAAAATTTGAGTTTTATGTGTGTTGGTCTTTGTTTACTCATTTTGTGTGCTTTTTATGTTCAGGAGGTTCCATGTTTGTTGTAGGGGTGGGTAGAGTTTCATTACACCCGTCTTGTCCTTGAACTCGGAGTTCTTGTGTATTTATGAATGTTTACGAAGTTTAATGTGTTGTTGGGGGGTGGGCTGAGATTGAGTTAAATCATTTTGGGGACAAAGTTTGAGTTTTATGTGTGTTGGTCATTGTTTACTCGTTTTGTGTGTTTTTGATATTCGGGAGGTTCCATGTTTGTCGTGGGGGGTGGGTAGAGTTTCATTACACCCGTTTTGTCCTTGAACTTAGACTTCTTGTGTATTTATGAATGTTTACGAAGTTTAATGTGTTGTTGGGGGGTGGGTTGAGATTGAGTTAAACCATTTTGGGAACAAAGTTTGAGTTTTATGTGTGTTGGTCATTGTTTACTCTTTTTATGTGTTTTTGATATTCAGGAGGTTACATGTTTGTCATGGGTGGTGGGTAGAGTTTCATTACCACCCTTATTGAAGTTTGAACGTGTTGTGGATGTTTACCGATATAACATTTGAATGTTTTTGTTTTATTGTAGAATGCTGTTCGGAGATGAGCTAGGACAATTGTTGAAGATGTTGTGTTCCGACGTGTTCTAGATGTTGTTTTGATTTTATTTCTTTTATGTATTTGTGATATGAATGTTTATGAACTTCTAGTATCGACTTTGTTTGAATATTGTAATTTTTTATTTACTTGTTATAATATGGACTTCATTTTCGTTGTTTAATTATATGAATCTTTATTTGGTTTATTATGTTTTACAGGTTATTCAGATCAAATTTTAAAAAATTACAAACGATAGATTAAAAATATTCGATAGACAATTTTCAACTAATTAATGAACTCCCCACGCATATATTACTGCGTCGGGAGTTCTTGTAACTCCCGACGTATTAAATAAAACCGTCAAGAGTTCTGGAACTCCGGACCCATAGAACAACCGTCGGGAGTTCAGGAGTTAGTCGGGGAACTCCTGACGCCCTATACGTGTATCGAGAGTTCCCCGACTAACTCCCGACGCCGTTTTAAAGTGCGTTGGGAGTTCCTCTCCCGACGGGTTTCTCCCGATCAAACTCCCGACGACCCTTTATTCGTCGGGAGAGGCTCTCCTGACGTGTTTTTCATACTTTCCTGACGAATTGTGACGTCGGGAGAAATTAGATTTCTTGTAGTGTATATAAAAAAGAAAAAAGAAAAATAACCCCAATAAACTCAGGTCAAGTCAAAGCAAATCATAATTAATTGAAACTTTCCCTACCAAAATAATATCACAAGCAAGGTAAGGGATAAAATAGCATAGCAATAGGAGATGGCCACATATATTTACTTCTTTGTTGTAGATTCACATAACAATAGGGACAATGACTTCACTTTCATGGCAACAAATCACATTAAATGATTGACAACATATTATGTGCCCAATCTTACCATTTCCAGCTTTAATCAGTGAAAGAACAAAAAGAGAGGACCCAAAAAAATAATAATAATAAAGTAAAACTTAATGTAGGACCATATGACTTTGTTTTGTATAGTACCCATTGCCCAAAGTTTTGAGTGGTTCATGTCTTAACCAAATAGACTCACATTTATGATTGAAAGCTTTGCTCTCCGACTTATAAAAAAAAAAAAATTTCAAATCGTACTATATGATGTTCATCCGATCTTCATATTTTGATGACATAACGAAGTTGGGTTGTTAGCAAGTTGTTTCTGAAATTGACTTGTCTAACCTTTACTAAAACAAAAAATTTATTTGGTTAGAAGTGAAGAATAATGCAAGATAGGCAATATCATGCCAAAATAATTACAAAATTAGTCCATGTGTGAATATTGATTGTATTAGTTATAGTTAATAAAAGGTTTAATTATAAATTTAGTTCATGAACTTTAAAATTTATATCTATTTGGTTCTTGAACTTTTGAATTTTTTAATATTCATTAATATATTAGCACAAAATTAAAAGTTTAGAGACTTATTAAAAACAAATTTGAAAATTTAACTATCCATCTGACACTTTTAAATATTTAGTGATTAAATATATACAAAATCTAAAATTTGTAGACTAAACTTGTAATTTAACCATTATTTTGGAAGTGTGTTAGCGACTAAAAGTAAACTACTCAATATATTATACTAGCTATTGAAAAAAAATATATATTAATTAATAGATTTAATCAATTTTATACCATCAAATTACTTTTATAAAAAAATCCTATTTTTACACCTTATATTCTCTCGTATTAAATACATTTATCCTTTTTTGTATACCTTTTTTTTTTTTTGTTGGAAACGACCATTTTTTTTCTCTTTTTTTTTTTAGAAAAAAAATGTCATTAAATTTTTTCACCTCTTTTAATACTTGTATGCATAAAGACATGATGTTGATAATAAAAGATATTGAATGAATTTACTTACACTTGCAATAAATTTGGTCTACCAGCAAAATGTACCCAATATCTAATTGGAGAATTGAATAAGTACCATTCTAAAAAATGACTCTATAAATATACAAGAGCCAGATTTGCAAAATGAAATTGAAATTGAAATTTATATTTTATTTTCTATTTGTAAACCCAAAGTTGAATTAAATTTATTGTTAATTCTATTTTGGTTCATCTACTTTAAGACTCGTTTAATTTTAGTTCAGGTATATTTCAATAAATCTTAAACTTAGTTTCTATCGCTTTATTTTTATTCGTTGGTTTAAAAAAAAAAATTATTATCTATGAGCCATTTCACTATAAAATTTGGAATCATATGCATATAGTGTATTTTCTTTCATGAAAATTATTGATATTATTTAACCAATTTAAATAGATATTAATATTGAATGACTAAATTTAAGATTTATATAAAGCACGATAACTCACATTTAAAATTTCAAAGTCAAAATTTGAAAAGTCCCAAAATATAAGAAACAAAGTAGTCTTTTAGCCTAAATTTATTGATGAGTTTAATAAAGTATGTCATATTAAATAATTAATTATTTGTAATTAAAAAAAGGGCTGACAAGAGAAATAACAAATTTTAAAGTTTCCTTTAAAAAAATGGTAAAAAGGTTTCAAAATTATAAAAATAGCAAAATGAATTTAAATAATAAAAAATACTAATTAATAAAAGACCAATCTACCCTAAAGATTAACAAAATGAGTACAAATAGATAATGCTTAAAAAAAATGGAAAACCACAAAGACACTCTATCTAAACATTCTAGAAGCAAAAAAAATTACAATCTCAACCAAAAGCTAGCTAAACAATAAATAACATGGCCAAAATCTTAGGGTTCCAAAATCTAAAAACTAGTCAATATGGTCCTCACTGATAACCAATTGGCGACTGTTTCTTCGATGGACGACCATGATGGTGTGCCGGCAGTCCAATGATAATAGGTGTGGCATGTGGCTAACCAGTTGGTGATGATCAAAAGAAGACTTGAGAGTCATGCAAACCGAAATGTAGCATAAATGGTGATGATGAAAGAAGAAAGAATGAAAGGTTCTAAAGGAAGAGATTCAAGATGCCAAGGAGGGTGTGCTGACATCCATTTTAAATGAGAGGTTGTGGAGATATTATGGCTACATGCTCATTGTAAATATGAAATATATATATATATTTATAAATATGTAAGGAGGAGAGCCCTTAGATTTTTCTATTTTCCACAAAAAAATTATAAATATATTGGAACTTGGAAATGAGGGTTTTTTTTTTTTTTTTTAATGAAACGATAGAGAATAAATCTTGTTAAAATAATAAATAGGTATATTATATACCAATGATATATTGGTATACATTTTAAAAAGTACACACTATATAAATAACAATAATATAAACAAAAAAAAAAAAAAAGATGAATATGCTAACAAAACGTATAAACAAATAAAAAAAGAATAAAATGAAATGAAATCTAATAACAAGAGATGGATTCAAATGGATGTTGTTGAAGAAAAATCAGGAAGAATCTCTAGATTAAATCAGGAAACACATAAAATAATGATTAAAATCGCATAACTTCATATTACAATTATATTGTATGTGTAGATGTAGATTAGTTAATCTTATAACTTTATGTTACAATTACACTATATGTGAAAATATATTTAGTTAATTTCCAGAGCTCACCAAAGACAAACTAGACATACTTTTAGCTTCATATTACATTTTGAATATGATAATAACATGTTTAAATAAATGAAAAAAGATTTAGATAAAACTAAATCGAGTAACAAAAAGCTAAATCAATTTTTAAAAAGTTAGATAAACCAAATTTGATAATAATGTTCTCAAAAAGTTGCAGTGAAGGATATGTTTCTACTAAATCATTATTCAAATATAGTGTATTTGAAAAACTCATAGACACATTAAAGAGTAGTCAACCACCACGTAAAAATCATAAATCCAACGCAGTTGTGCAAGTTTCGATTTATTGTAGTGTGAAGATTGAATCGTCATACAAGAATAAATGAAGAAGAAAATAGGAAAATCAATGGATCAATAAATAGAATCGTTTGGTAAAATCAAAAGATGAGGATAAAAAAAATTGAGATTAATAAGAAAAAAGATTGTAAATTCAATCTTATATATGCATCAATAACAAACAAATGATTTTTAGATAATGAAATTAAAATAACCAAAAATGTATGTCAAAACATTAACAATGGTAATATAATAATATAATATAAAATGAGATAAAAATAGTGACTAAATATAAAATATGTACAATTGAATCTAATAATATATATAAAACAATTCAAACCTTTAAAAATATGGAAAAATATTTGGTTAATTTATTAAGAATCGTATAAAATAATGAAAAACAATTCAAACATTTGAAAAAAAAAATGTGATTTGATAAAATGAAATTTGATAATATATGGATATTTAAAATATAAATTTGTTAGAAAATCTGGATATTTAAAATATAAATTTATTAGAAAAATATGAATATTTAGTTCAAGTGAAATTAATTCGAAGAATGGTTAAATAGATCTAAACTAACAATAAAATTTGCATTGAAATGTTAACTAAGTGAGGAAAATCAGGAAGGATATTTTCGGGAAGACGATTATTTTTATTTTTTTTTTCAAATGAATCGATTAAAGGGAAAGTGGAGGACTAAGTCGGCAATGACCTTATATATGGAATCACATAATTGTTTATGATTCTACACTTACCATGTATTTATAGTTTAATCAATAACAAAAACTATGGACCAGACAAGGGTAAAGCAGAGATTTGAAAATTTGCGGCCATGTGCATGTCACATGAGTTTCCATAAATCTTATTATTTACTAATTTTGCCATTTTTCAAAACCAAACCTTAAAATTTGTCATATGGTCAATTCTGCTAAAAGAAATTGATATGAGGCCCACTTGATAATGATTTCGTTTTAATTTCTATTTTTGAAATTTAAGCTATTTTCTCTCAAACTTTCAATTATGATTTACATATTTGTTAAAGAAACACTTGAATTCCTATTTAAATTCTAAAAACAAAAACAAGTTTTTAAAATTATAATTTTTAGTTTTCAAAACTTAACTTGATTTTTTTTAACATTAATAAAAAATTGATAACAAATCATAAACTTGTGAATAAAAGTGATGTTTATAAGTTTAATTTTCAAAAACAAAAACTAAATACTCAAGTCTTGTTTGGTAACCATTTTGTTTTTTGTTTTTTGTTTTTGAAAATTAAGTCCATTTATTTCTCATTTCTTACAATAATTTTTATTTTCTGAAATACAATGATTGAATTCTTAGTCAAATTTCAAAAACAAAAACAAGTTTTTAAAAGCCATTTTTCAATTTTCAAAGTTTGGCTTGGTTTTTTAAATCATTATTAAAAATAGATAACAAAGGAAGACATTTACGGTGGAAGTAACGTGTATAAATTTAATTTTAAAAAGCAAAAGACCAAAAACCAAATACAACCTAAATTAATTCATACTGATTTTTAAGTGGTCAATATCCAAATTTTAGTTGTGGTATGGACTTCTAAGGTTCCATCCCTCTCTTGTCATTATTGCATAACAAACAAATGATTCTTAATTGATTTTTTTAAGGAGTTCATGGAGAAAGTTGAAGAAATTGGATAATTATGTTTGAGCAATTTGTCAAGTAAGTTGACAAATGGCATATGGATTCTGAACATTCTAGCCATTTTTTCAGTGGACTCTTTTTAATTTTGGATTTTTAAAAAATGATATAAATTAAAGCTTCCCATTGAATCAATAACAAGATTATAAGGATTAAAAAAATTGCTTTGAACTAGTCTATCTAATCACATTTAATACAATAATGTGAATGTGAATATGATAAAGGCAAACACATGAAAATGACTAAAAAAATTGACCAATGAATTAACTTTTTTTTTTTTTCTGGTTTAAAATTAGGGTTTGAAGGTATTTTTTTCCTAAAGGTATTGTAGTTAAAGTGTGGGGTGGGAAAATCGAACCTCTGACCTCGAGGTCGATAGTATAATTATTATGCCAATTGAACTACGCTCATGTTGGTAATTTGAAGAATTTGTGAATGAGGAATCAAAATAAAAAACCAGAAAAAATAAAGAACAATTGAATAATTATTATGCCAAGTGTATTTAAAGAAGATGATTGAATACTCATTAAATTACAAGTTTATAGTTAATTGAACTTAATTTCATATTTATATCTATTTTGTGATCTCTTTGAACTTTGTGTTTAATTAGGTTCTTAAACTTTTAAATTTATGTCCATTTGGTCTCTAAACTTTTAACAATAATATGCTTAATAAGTCCAATTTTGTGTATCTAACATATTTCATAACTTTTCAATTTTATGTCTGATTGGTCATTGATGACCTACTTAAAAGTTTATGCTCTTATGAGACAAAATTTAATTTTATATTTAACACATCAGTTAAGTCTTAAAATTTATAAATATGTCACAAATTTATTAAATACAAAATTAAAAGTTTCATAAGCTTAACATTATTTGAAAATTTTATTAGACATTCTTTTTAAAAGTTTTCGAAACAATTAGACACAAACTTAACCAGTCATTCAATTTATAGAAATAAGTGTCTTCACAAAAAAAAAAAAAAAAAAAAAAAAAAACTTAAGGAGTGTTTGGCTCACCAGCATGAATTGAATTGAGTTAATATAATATATCAACTCATTGTTTGGCCCACCAACTTTAAAGGTTGGTGGAGTTGAGCTAGTATATATTACCACTCACCCCAACTCTTCCTTCTTCCCATGTTTTCAATGACTCTACCCATAATCACTGTCACACTCCGAGAACTAACTTTGAGCTCCAACAACCATCTGTGATGACAACTCCGGCGGCCAACTCCGAACTTCGACAACCAACTAGGATGGAAACTCCGACGACCAACTCCGGGCTCCGACAACCACCTCCAATGACAATTCTGATGATAAAATTCGGACTCCAACAATCACCTCCGATGACAGCTCCGACGACCAACGACAACCACCTTCGGTGACCCAACTCTGATGACCACCTTTGCTACCAACTCCGACGACCACCTCTGGTGACCTAACTCCAACGACTAATTGGCTCCAACAAAGAACTTCGATGACCAACTCTGACAACCATCTTCGTAGACTTCGACAACTACCTCCGATGAAAATCACCTTCAATGATCATCTTTGAGTGAGCAACTCTGACGATCAACCCAAGGTTTCAATAACCACCTTCGACAACAAACTCCGACAACCAACTCAAATTCCATCTTCATGTGACTAACTTTGGACTCATACAGTCACCTCCGACTACAATTTCTAGCAAAAATCATATTCGATGATCAATTTCAATGAACACTTTCACCCGACCAACTCTAGGATTCGAAAACCACCTTCGATGACAAAACTTCGACAACCAAATCCAATGCACCTTTATGTGACCAACTTCAAGTTCTGACAACCATCTCCGTCTACAAACTTCAACAAAAATCATCTTCGATAATCAACTTCAACAACCACTTCTGACTACTATAAGACTAATGACTGTTAAAGTATGTTGTAGGGTTGTTGATTATATAAGAAATATTATTTTGTTGATTATATAAGAAATATTATTTTGTCTACATTAAGTGCAATGTTTATACGTAATGAATTCACATATCAAATGGGTGTTAAGAATATTTAGACTAAAAATATGTATGTAGTTGAAAAGTATGTAATATAAAACACAAAAAAACAACCATAAAATGAAATTTTTTTCCTAGAACATTTTCTAGCAAGAATTAGTGAAAAATAGAAATTTATTATCTGATGATCCTCTAAATTTAGAGGAAATGAGAGTGAAACTGTTGAAAAAATGTGGTGACATTTCATTGGTTGTTACGATGATGGGAGAGATTTAATTAAAAAAATATATGTCAGAGTAAAAATATAGAACAACAATAGAAAGAAGAAGATATAATGAAATTCATGGAAAAAAATTGACTAGAAAGTTTTGGTTTTGTTTTAGTTTCTCATTTTATTTGACCATATTTCTATAAGAAATATAATGGGTTAATTGTTTTTCAATGCCCAAAAAAGAAAGAAAGAACCGTTCTAAAAATTAAAAGAAAAAAATTACAATCCATATTTTATTCAAACAAAGATAGTAGAATTATTGAATAAAAAAGTTTCAAAACAAAATAGTAATCATAAAAACATATTATTTAGAGTTCAAAAAACTGTATCAGATACCCAGACATATGAACTCTAGACATCCCATCTCGACTCAGCACGTCTCTTCGAGTCTTGGAATATATTCATGTAGAGCTAAGATTATTTTATACTGCATTCAATTCTTATGTAATATTTGAATGCAAGATATATACCAGTAATTTGAAACTCAATCAGTTGTCTTGCTCACTTTTTTATATGTTTGAGACTAATTGGTTTTGAAATAGTTAAAATTATTTTTGTGATTCTTATGAATCACTTATGAAATGTGTTTCTAATAGTTCAAAATCGGTTTTGATGGTTAAAATCAAATATTAATTTGATTTTGAAGGATTAAAGACAAAAGTTTTTGTAATATAAAAAAGAAATGGTATTCTATGAGGGAAAAATTCAGATAATATACTTTGAAGAACCAATTTTGATAATATTTTTAGAACCAACATCTTCTACTATACCAATCTCGTTTGATCACCTTTTTGTTTTTTGTTTTTGAAGATTGAGTCATTACTCTTAATTTCTTAGAATGATTTATAACTTTCCTAAGTACAAGAGTGAATCCTTCATCAAATTTCAAAAACAAAAATCTTATTATTTTTGTTTTCAAGTTTCGACTTGGTTTTTAAAAACAAATTTGAGAATATTCGTACAAAAATAGATAACAAATCAAGATATTTAAGGGTGGAATGAATATTTATAGGCTTGTTTTTTTTAAAAAAAAAAAAAACTAAAAACCAAATAGTTACAAACCTAAACAATTAACTCAACTATTTTTTTTTTTTAAATAAATTATTATTTATGAATAGTAGAGATGAAATCAAAGCATTATATATATATATATATAGAAAAATTTTCACATATAAAAGATGGCAAACTATTTTTAGAAATAACAAAAAAAAAAATAATGATAGACATCTATCTATCAACATCTATCACATAGTATCAATGATACACTTTTATTAGTTTCTATTATTGATAGACAGACTTGTATCAGCCTCAGCTTCTATAAAAAATAAATTTTACTTTAACTAGTTTTTCTTATTTTTCTATTTTTGAAAATATTTCAATATATATTTTAAAAAGTGATTTTTCATTTTTCTCAATTCAAGAAGTCTGATTGTATATAATGGAGGCGGTTGAAGCTATAAAAGTTAACAATTAATTGGACAGTTTAATCAACAAAAATAGCTAGATTTGCCAATGAAATTGATTATGAATTTGTTAGAATCGCAACTGTTTCTGTATTTTTATCTAGTAAAATTGATTGTGGATACCAATCCAAAAAAAAATCTTAGTACCATGATACGTACCTATTACTTCAGTTTATTATTTGATATATCATTAAATTATTTATGAAGACAGGTAGTACCTATTTTTATATATTCCACTCTGTTGTTAAATCATAATTTGTGATGTGATCAATTTTTCTTATTTTTTTTATAAAATATTTTAATTATTTTTCTATGTGAGTGATGATAAGAGATGCATGAAATAGGTGCATCTCAAGTATTACCCATAGAAAAGTACCAAATGCTCTTTCAATTTAAAAAAGAAAAAGAAAAAAATTCCAAAGTTTATCAAAGAGTTTTTCTTATGGTTTTTTTTTTTAAAATGGCCACAATGCTCTATCACTTGCCAAAATGACTATTAAGAGGTTATATTGTACTAACCAAACCTAAAATATCACTTCTTAAAAAAGCCACTATTAAAAAATAAGTTCCATACTCAAAATTTTCTCTCCACATATTGTGGATATTTCTTTTCTTATTTAATTTAATTATAATAAAAGTTTTAAAATTAAAATGAACCATTAAATTAAGTAAGAATTTTCTTTTCAATTGAGATTGGAGATTAAAACCTTAAAGTGTGCATATTATATCTTATTTTAACACAAATATTTAATTGTTAATTGACTTTTTTTCTAAAAAAATATATATTATTAGAGACTTTGGAGTGGTTTACATGTGAAGTGAACGGCCTAAAATTTATTGCAGTAATTAATATCACATATAATTGATGCATTATTAATTTGCCTAGTAACGTCATTAAAATACATTATTTTATGGAAATCAAAAATAAAATCAAAATCAAAATGTTAAAATGTAATGATTTCATGAATTTTATAAGACATAATTTGAAAAGATACTAAAATATACTAATTTATTCTTGAGGTTGAACATTTAATTCTTGGAACATATGTAATAATGACTTAATTCATTAAACTAGATTTAAATTTGGTAAGCATACTTATCTAACAATTAATTGTTGTTTTGGATTGTACATTTTCAATTAATGGTACATTCTTAAAAGAATTATTTTAGTTGAAAACTTTATAAATGATGATTTAAAAAAATTTAAAAAGAAAAAGGGAAATAACTCTTCGACAAAATATTCTTACCAAGATACCATAAAATTAATTTTTTAAAATTGGTCGTTTAACCAGACTCTGAAACTAAATCTTTACCGACTCTAAACTTTGAAATTTGTGTTTATTTATTTCTAAATTTTTAAAAGTGTCTAATAAATTTCAAGATTAATTTTACCTTTGTATTTAATCGATTTTTTTATAAATTGATTTAAAAAATGATTTATCTATAAGATGTACTTTGAATTTTATAACAATGAAGTTCTAAAATTTTCGTTTTGTGTCAATTAGATCCATAAATTTTAAAAGAATATTTAATTCATAGACTAAATTAATACATGAAATTTATTCATTTAGTGAAATATTTATAATAGATGTATATAAAGTATTTCAAAACAATTTAAGGACAAAAAGAAATATGCCGGATAAGTATAGTATTAAATTTTCGTCGACATATTGATATTTTTATCGATTTTCTACATTTTTATGAGTTCAACATTGACATAAAGAGTGAATTGATATTTTCACTATATCATAGAAAAATAAATAAACAACAAAATATTACTGATGTTAACATAATAAAGATAATAAATATGTTAACTTGTTTAAAAATTATAAAATGTTTATTTAGTAATTTAAATTTATTTTTCCATAATTTTTCCAGAAATATCTACTTACATCAATATTTTATCGATATTTTCATCAACATTTCAGTAAAATTAAAATTTTGATATATTCATCGACATCAACGTTTTAAATCATGGAGATAAAATTATATTTGTGGTTGTAGTTGGATTGAAGAAAAAGAAAAGGAAAAATAGATTGGGAGGAGAAAATGGTTAATAATGAAAAAGGAAAAGATAAGGCATGGTACCCCTGGCCAATCTTTGAGACGGGCAACCCTAGCTACTATTTAATTTCATAAAGGAGAAATTTAAAGAGAGAAAATGAGAGGATGGGAAACACAACACTCATTATTGAGGCCGGTGTGGGGCTATATCCCTTATTATTTAGGGTAGGTGGAGAATAGTCATAACACTCTCAAGTGAGAAATCTTATCTGAAGATCGATAGTACAAATTTGATATTATTTGAACTATATTTATTTTAATTAAAAAAAGAATTTGATAATATTTATGCATGAATTTTAGGTGGGTATGGAGAAATTCTCAATATACGCCCAAATGAGCTTAGCTCAACAGTAACTAATATGACATATTCTTTTTAGAGGTTGGAGGTTTGATCTTCCATCTTTACTATTTGTTTTACTTGAAAATTAAAAAGAACTAACAAAAACTAGTATGTAATCTTTCCATTACACTCATATTTTGACAAATTATTAAATAATATATTACTTTAGTTCATGCGTGTCTTTTATTACAAGCAACGAATGGTGGTAGAACAAAAATACTAGATATTTTTCCATTACAATGAGGGTTATTTTCTTTAGTCTTTGTACTTCTAGATTTTTTTTAGTATACCGTACATGAAAGGAGTTGTGATGTTCTTATTTATTAGATAGTATTGGGTTTTGTCTTTGAACAAATTGACAAACAAAAGACTAGCACATTCTATCTTATAAACATTTAGGGTTTCTTATTTTTTTTTTAAATGTGGGATCCTCAACATTAAGACTCGAACAAAAATGATTTTAAAAAAAATTAATAATAATTTTGTTTTATTATAGTATATTTTTAATTTCTAGTTGAATTATTAATAAGGAAAGAAACTATGTCTTTTAAATACAAAATTTTTAAAATTTTCAAAACTTTAACTTAGGTAAATTAAACAATGGTAGAAAGTTAATAACAAAATGAGGAAACCTAGAAATAAAAATATTGCGTTAGCTTAATTTTAAAGAACCAACTGGTTTCTTAACATGACACTAATTTTTTTATTATTTACTTTTTAAATGCTATATATTTTTTTTTTCAAAAAAACTTTTTATCATAATTTTCTTCTTTTTTTATAGTAACATTTGAATTTATAGTCAAATTTTAAATAAAAAAACTACTTCCTAAACAA
The DNA here is from genome assembly GCF_027475165.1 of Benincasa hispida. NCBI lineage: Eukaryota > Viridiplantae > Streptophyta > Magnoliopsida > Cucurbitales > Cucurbitaceae > Benincasa > Benincasa hispida. The sequence continues at coordinate 69,354,657 of NC_143488.1, read as the reverse complement.
CTGTTTTATATATCTTAAAAAAACTTTGAAATATTGTTTATAAATTTAATTTTCAAAAATTAAAAAACAAAAAAGTCAAATCCAACCTTTTTTTGAGTTAATGAGAGAAACATTTGTGAAATAATGAATCATCCGAATTTTGTGGAATGATCCTTCTCTTTTTGTGGCAATGAAACGATGTTTCCCTGTTTAGTTTAGACTTATCGCCTTAACTCTCTTTCCATTCTTCACCTTTAGGAAAAATAATTTAAAAATTACAAAAATCACGAGAAGTATGATAATAGTTATAATTATATTTTTAAACTTTTAATTATAAAAAATTGACCCTCAAATTTATGTAAGTATTCAAATTTGAACCCTTCAAACTGACATAATTGTTGAATTGTATAAGTTTGAAGATCCAATTTTCTATCATTTGGAGACCCAATTTCTATAAATATTATAAGTTTGAAAGAGGCAAATTTTAATAATTGTATAAATTTGAGAGCTCAATTTTTATAATTAAAATTTTGATTGTTTAATTGCAATTAACCCCGCACTTTAAGAGTAGGTATTTATAATTTTCTAAAAAAAAAAAAAAAAACTCCACTCTATAAAAAAAAAATGTAGTAGCTACTAGATAATAGGAAGGGAAGCAGTTGCTCTAAAATTATATCTCCTATGTCCCAAGTCATAACTCATAACCACTACTAGTAAAAAAAAAATATTAAAAAAAATAAAAATCTAATCTTATGTTAGATTATACCTATCTATCTTTTGTCAGATCAATTTATAGAAATCAGTTATAAATAATGACAAATATATCTTTTATTTTTTACTATCTATTTTCTCGTTAATCATCCATCAATTAAATAAATAAATAATCTTAAGGTTGTTAAGCATATGATTGATATTTACTCAAAACTTCATTTTTTTTAAGACATTATTGTAATAGACTTCTTAAAACCATAAATTTAGGTGAAAATAAGTATTTTTTTTAAAATAATAATAATAGATAGGAAAATTTGATTGGTGAATAAAAAAAGGACTTAAATTTACCATGGGCACACATGTGAATAAATGGTTGAATATATATAGTAAAAATAAGTGAAAGTTTGATGAAGATTTGAAATATAAAATGAATTTAATTGTGTAAATTAAATTCATTATTTAGAAACTTTCAAATTAAATTGAAACTCCAAATTAAAATGATATTTTATGAACAAATTTAACATGTATGAAAGTTAAATTTGTAGTTTTTTTAGTTTGAATGAGTTATGTTTGATTTTTGTCAAGTAACAACTCAATTGAGTTAAAATTGAAAAATATTTCTATTTTGTATTTATTTGATTTTAGTTTGTATTTTGAAGAGTTACTAAGTTGCTAGCCTATATATCGCAACTTGGTTATTCAATTTTAGTATTTCATTCTAAAGTGAAGAGTTTTCTCATTTCTTTCTTTTTTTTTTTCTTTTTTTGTTCTTGAGGTGAGTTGAGAGCAAGTATCCAAAAGTTCTGCTAGATCCGAGTAGTTCAAGGTTGCAGTTCTACTAGAGTTAGTCGTTGTATCCTGCTGAGACGATCGTTTTAGTCTGCTTGCAGCTCGTGTAGAGCGACTAATTGTCTTGAGGACAGTGCTTACCAAAAGTATACCTCAACTATGTTATGGAGTCTTCAAAAGTTTTGAGTTGAAGTGTAATCAATTTGCTAGTGTGTTCAATTCATATATATTCCATTTTTTCCAACACAAATTATATATAATTTTAGATCGATAGAACTAGTATGAATTTAGGAAGATTTTCAAAAAGAGAAAATAAAGAAAACTTTTTATATAAAATAGCAAAATTTAATTTTTTTTTTTTTTTTTATAGAGGCTGATGGAGGTTTATAGAAGTATATCAATGTCTATCAATAATAGAAACTGATAGAAGTCTATCGTTGATACTTTGTGATAGATGCTGATAAAAGTCTATCAATGTCTGTCAGTTTTTTTTTTTTTCTATTTTTATAAATAATTTAACATTTTTTCTATTTGAATTTATGTGTCACATCCAATATCCTGAAAACAGAAAACAACCATGACAAAAATTTATTGAAAAAAAGTGAAACAATAAATATGAAATCGATAGATTTTCCATATATATATTGCTTTAAGTGTTAGTTTCAAAGAAAATAAAAGCCCAGCTTTAAGTTTGTCTCCAAACCCCACATTCTTAATAGCAACTACAATAACTAGTAATTAGTAATATCCCATAAGAAATTTGGAGAACGGCAGCGTTTTGACTCTATGATCCAATGCTCCTATTATATATCCCTTTAAACAAAAACAAAAACATTTTTTGGTGATAAAAATCAAGGTAAGATAGTTGAAAATATCATCGAGTCCCTACATTTTGAATTTGGTTTTCATTTCAATTTTAAATTTCAAAATGAAAATGTTACACTTTTTTTAAGTAAAATTTGTGAATTAAGTTTTGATTTTTTTTTCTTCAATGGATCCCTAAAATTCAAAGTTATACTTTTAGTCTTGATTTTTTAAAATTAAATTCTCACTTTTATAATCATCGTTGTTAATTTTTATTAATTAATTTCACTTAAGTTTCCATCACCCATAGAATTAACTAACTCAAATTAATTGAAAAAAAAAAGTAAGTCAAAGGGTAAAGGTGAAATTGATTTTTTCTTTTCTTTTCTTTTTCTTTTTTTTTTTTTTAAGAAAATGAACAAAGAGGTGCAAAATTGGGGGAAAATCAGAGTTGGTTTCATTTGAATCAACAATAGCCTTATTACTTTTCTTTAATATGAGTAGTTTTTCAATTTTTCATTGTTTTTCTACTTCCTTTCCCATTTATTTAGAAAGTAAAGAACTATATAGTAGTCTTTCTTGTTACTTTGATAAAATTTTGGGTAAAGTGATTTTATTTAAATGATTTTTAACTAATTTTAAATATAATCAGAAGAGTCATAAATTCGAAGCTAAATTAATTTACTTACAAAAGTTTATCATCTATAGTTTAAATTGGTACAATTATTTGTATAAATTATTTTTTTTATAAAAATAATAATAGTAACTAGAAAACTATAAAATAACAAGAATTAGATAAGTAATTCATCTACCTTACAAAGATTGTGAAGTCTTCACATATTTCCACCCTTATCTCAATATATGAATCTCTTCAAGATGATACCTCTTTTTTAATTCATTATTTATATTTGTCTTGACAAACTTACTATCATATTGGATAAACACGAATTCTATCTCAAAATAATAACAGGACTAACTCGCGTATCTTATAAAGATTTTGAAGTATTTCGATCTTTAAAACGTGAATTGTGATTGAAGGCAAATAATTTAAAAAAAAACCCACATCTAAAGGGTATGTAGGTAAAAAAAAAATATGTAGATAGATAATAAATATAAAATACAAAGAAGGGGGCAAAAGATAAAAGAAAAAGTTAAACCAAACAGCAAGCTATTTACTATCCAAAACCTGCCAAATCCCTATCACATTTATTCCTTCTCCACACTTTCTAACATACATCCCCTTCCTTTCCCTCTATAAATTTCTCTCCTCTTTCTTTCTTCTCTGCCTCCCCAACATTTCCACCGCCGTTGCCGTTGCCGTTGCCGTCATCGCCATCGCCGCCGTCAACCAAATAAAATATTCAAAAAATTTCATCCCCTTCTTGTGAGAATTTTTGGTGAAAAGAGATCAATACAATGTCCATCATTTCCCTAATAACTGGATGGCCGGGGCCCAGCGGCTTCGGCTCGGCCTCCACGGCAGAGGACGTCACCCAAGGGATCGACGCCACCGGCCTTACCGCCATTGTCACCGGTCATTTTTCTCTCTCCATTTTTCCTTCTTCATTTCATTTATTTTCTTTTTTTCAGTCAATATTTCTTTTTTGTGGGGGAGGACTATGTTGTTTTGTTTTATTTTATCTATAACTTTTAGTTTTTTTTAATGAATTTACTTTTATTTTTGTTTTTTTAAACATTTAGTACTATGTTGTTCTCTTTATTTTTATATTTAATTATTCTGAAAAGAATCTAGTTAAGCTTCTATATTTGATGAAACTTCTTAGTCTACTAGAAAGTCAACTTTAATTTTTTTTTTTTTTTTTTAGATTTCAAATTCAAAATAAGGAAATATTTGACTTTATTGAAACTAATATCTATTATTGGAACTTTTTTTTTCTCACGTTAAATTATAAATTTAGTCTTTGATCTTTTAAAATATGTGTCTGTATAATTTCTAAACTTTCACTTTTTTGTTTTATAGGTCTTTGTATGATAGTATCAGATAGATCTATGACAAATTCGAACATTTTTTTAAAATAAATTTATTTATTAGATTTAGATTTGTAATTTTAAAAGTTTAAGAATCAAATAAAGTTTAGGGAATAAATTTATAATTTAATGTAATTTGGATGTCTAAGTTTATTTAGTTTATGGATGGACCCAATTTAATTGATTTTATACATTACAATATATATTTGATTTTTCAAATTTTATTTTAAATATTTTTTCTCACGTGTGATGTGATTTTGACTAGTAATTTTACTCTTAACGGACTTTTATATATTAATATTTATATCATTTTTAGTTTTCTTTATTTCCTATCAAAATCGAAATGCTTTTTAATTTTCTAAAATCACGTTAATTTTGAGAAGAAGAAAAAAGAAAAAAAAATAGAGTAGTATTTATTTACTTTTAAAAAAAGTTTATTTTAAGAATGTTTTTAAAAAATTAAATAGTTATCTGAAGCTTTGTCTTCTCCGTGCTTTAAATTTAGAACCATTAATTTAAAATTCTAAATAAGTGATTAGTGTTTCTTTTTCAATATTTTATCAATAGTTTATGAAACTAATTACACATATTTGTTTTAGGTTAGAATACTATTGTGGTTTGTGTAATTTTGAATTTTAATCTTATACTTTTAATACCTCATAAATTTAGGTACTCGTTAAACAATATCAATAATTTTCATATAAAAAATATAATTTGTAAATACGTTTTCAATATTTATAGCAAAAATGCTAATAAAAACGAAAAGTTATAAAAAATTCCACAATTATTAGGAGTATAGACTAAATTAAAATTTATTGAAATTACAAGGACCACAATCGACATTTGAAAGTATAAAAGCTAAAATTAAACCGGCTCTAAAATATATGGATCGGACTAAAATGATATTTTAACCTAATTTTTATTCACGAACCATAGATAACGTAAATTTTTCTCTTCAAATATATTATCAATAATATATTTTATTTTATTTTATTAATACAATAATTATAAAGAGAAAGGACTAAACTTCTCCTCTCAAGGGAAAGAGTGCATACTATCAATTATCCTTGAACAAATGATGTTAGAGTTAAATTTTTTTTAATTAAATACTACTTTTTTCTCAAACTTTGACACATAAACTATCAATAACAATAATTAGAAACCGACTTTATAAATTTATAATATTTTAAATTAAAAATTTCATATTAGAAAAAAGTTATACATGTGATTAGGTACATCTTAATCATTGCTCTTTCGTATTTAATTAGTACTATTACACCAACATTCAGTTAGCAAGGTTAGGTGGAAAAGTTAAAGCAAATCTTTAATCCTGAAAAATTGTTATATATATAATTTTTGTCCTATAGTTTCCAATTATGAAAAAAGAGTATTGAAATTAGTGTAGTGTTTATCACAAGATGGGGTATGGCTCATTTGTCTAAAAGCATTAAAGTTTGAAGCAAGTAGGCATATAGAGAAAATCAAACTGAAAGATATTTATCACATATGACCTGCAATGTAGGGAAATTAGAAGAAAAAAACAAAGGAAAGGTTTGATTCCGACCCTAAAATCATCGAGTTGTATCAATTTCTTAACTTTTAACATTCAATTTCATCCAAAATATCGTTTAAAAAATGTACGATGTGAAATTGATAAAATATTAGAGAACAACAATGTCGAAGTTGTTTTTGGTTGAAATTTATAAATTTTAGTAAAGTGGATTAATTTTTAATTTGTACATTAGTCAAACGTGTTAAACTCTATTTTATTAACAATAATAATTTTATGAAGATTGTAAGATATTTAAGTTGAGTCCTTTTTTTTTTTTAATAAAATTATTACAATACAGGAGGAGCGAGCGGAATTGGATTAGAAACGGTAAGAGTTTTGGCGAAGCGAAAGGTGCATGTGATTATAGGTGCAAGAAATTTAGAGGCAGCAAATAAAGCAAAACTACAACTACTTGGAGAAAATCCATCAGCTAAATTGGATGTTCTTAAACTTGACCTTTCATCCATCAAGTCCACTAGAGAATTTGCTGAAAATTTCATTGCTCTTAATCTCCCTCTCAACATTTTAATGTAAATTTCTCTCTCTCTTTTTCTTTTAGTTCTTATTACTTTTTATTTAAACTAAATTATATATTTTTTTTAAAAAAAAAAAACGTAGAAAAATCATTAGAATGTTGGATAAAAGTCGATATGTCTAAATGTTGAAAAATCATTAGAATGTTGGACGAAAAATCAATGTGTTTGAATGTTGTTCTTTGTCAACCAAACATCATTGTCACAATCATATCATTCCATGTTACTACTACGTCGATTTTCCATCCAACATTATCAAAAAGATTTCTATTAGTCTAAGAATAGTTTTGTATTCTGACTTCAATTTTTTAAAAAATATAATTTTTTTAAATAATAATTTAGGTTTTATTTATGAGATCCATAATTTTGAAGTGACATTGTTGGTGCAATTTCAGAAATAATGCTGGTGTTATGTTTTGCCCATTTCAACTTTCTGAAGATGGAATAGAGATGCAATTTGCCACCAACCATCTTGGTAATATACAATAAATTACATCTTTAATTAATCTCTATATACTTTGATGTTTCTATCCCCTCTATTTTCTATACTTACACACACAAAAAAAAAAAAAAAAAAAAAACTATATTTTCATTTAGTACCTTAGCAATATTAAACTTTTTAAGGGGAGCTTTAATTCCAAGAGATTTATCAAGATCCGTTGCATATATATTCTATGTCAGTTGAGTTATACTAAACTCATTTTTAACGGTTTTAACTTATAATTGACAAAAAAAAATGTGTACGTAGATAGATGAAGGAGACATATATATGTATAGACACACACATATACAAGTCCTATATATATATATATATATATATATATATATTTTGTAATTATTCTGTTAATTTTTTAGGGCATTTTCTGTTGACAAATCTTCTTCTTGAGAAAATGAAGAACACTGCAAAAAGCACAGGAATCGAGGGTAGAATTGTCAATTTGTCATCTATAGCCCATGCCCATACTTATGGAGGTGGAATTCGCTTCAATAAAATCAATGAAAAGAATGGGTATTTTTTTATTATTATTATTTTTTTAAATTTTAAATTAATGCTAGAATTTTAATTAATTATTTATTATTTAGTGTTACTATAAAAGCCGTGTTATTAATTTGCAGGTATTCTGATAAAAGAGCATATGGGCAATCAAAATTAGCCAACATTTTACATATCAAGGAGCTCACTCGTCAATTTCAAGTAATTCTCTAAACTTTTAGATTTTAAATTTGGGTACTTTTACTTTATTTCATTCTAAAATGTGACATCATCTTTTATGGTTTCATTTCAAGAAAATCACAAAAAGTAATTAATTATTATTGTTTTTTTATCTCAAAAGTTCGACTATCAACTCCACGTCTGGTGAACTCAAAATAATAATTTTAGTTTACTCCTTTAGACACAAAATTCCATTTTATATCTATAATAGATTCGTTAATTTAATAAATGTTAAATATATAAAGGACTTATTTGAAAATTTTCCTATTAAATATAAATATGAAAGTTCACGATTTTACTTATTTTTGTCAAAGTGAGCTTAGCTCAGTAATGTTATTCATATTGTATTGTAATAACAAAATAATAAAACTTATTAATGTTTATTATAAATAATCCATTATTGAGAAATTAAATAGGTATTTAATAAAGCAATTATTATTATTATTATTATTTTGGTTGCTTGTAGGAAGAGGGTGTGAACATAACGGCAAACGCGGTGCATCCAGGATTAATAATGACGCCTCTTATGAGGCATTCTATGCTTCTAATGCGTACGACATGTCGACCTTTTTTTACTTTGTTATACTTGTTTCGCTTAAACGACATGTCGTCACTTACCCACCTTCATTTCTTTCTCTCTCCTAGGGCTTTTGCAGGCTTTCACCTTCTTTATCTGGAAGAATGTCCCTCAGGTAAACTAAAGCAATTACCCCTTTTATTATTATTATTATTATTATTTCGTAATTTCTAATGAACATTTCTCTAAATAACTTTTTAAACTTTTTTAAAGGGGTAATTGCAAGTACAGAAATCAAATCTAAATTATTGGCAAATATAGCACAATGCAATGGAATTTGTAAATATAGAAAAATTTAAATCCAACTCTCAGAGTCTATGAATGATAAACCATATCGCTAAGAGGTATCTATCGGTGATAGATCATATCGCTAATAGAAATCTATCAACACTAGAGTCTATCACTAGTAGGTTTTGCTATATTTGTAATTCTTTAAAAATGTTGTTCTACACATAATTATTAACCTTAAAAGTGCTACCCCTTGCAATTACCCATTTTTTCAATGTACTTATATTAGAAATAGCTAATGTAGTAAATAGAAGACCATTTGTTTCATAGATAAACGATTTTAGTTTTTTAGATATAAAAGTTTAACATATATATTATGTTGTTTTTGTTTTAGGGGGCATCTACGACATGCTACGTGGCGCTCCACCCGAATTTGAAGGGAGTGAGCGGGAAATATTTTTTGGACAACAACGAGAAGCAACCGAGCTCCTATGCTAGAGACAAAAAACTTGCAAAGAAACTTTGGGACTTCAGCAAGGACTTGATAAGTTCAATGTCTAAAGTATGAAAGAGAAGTGGCATTTAGATCTACACTACTACTAAAGCCTCAAATCATATGCTAGCTCAACTTTATAAAGAATTTAAGAGAGATTCAATAATGTGGTTCTTAAGGGGGGAAATATTATAAATAGTTTTCTTAAATTTTAAAAAAGATAACCCCTAGGGTTTGTGTGATTATTCCATTCATATTGTTTGATAATTATGATATTCAATCAATTGCCTAAAATTAAAGTGATAGTTATGATTATTCCATTCATATGGTTTTTTTTCCTAACTTCTTTTTCTTGTCACTTGTGAATGGTATTTCTCTAGAATTAAAGTGCACATTTTTTTGGGGGTAATTAGTAGGGCCCAATTAGTTCATAGAATTGGGCTTAACACCCTTCCACAAGCCCAGAGTAGAACCCTTGTGAAATGACTTTTCAAATGTGTTAAGAATTGGAAGTTAGGAATTTTATAGGATTCTTTAATGACACTAAGGAATTACTCGTTAATAGAACAAAGAAAAACTCCTCAGGTGGTTAAATAATCTTGTTAAGTATTTATACACTCTAGAGAAGATTAATAATTGACAACTAAGCTAAGTAGAAGTACAATAAAGCACAATGGAGCTATATATTCAACACTTTGAAAGAAGATAACGAACAACTCAAAAGTCGAGCTCTCTATGCCCTGAGTCCCAATTATAAAAAGAGAACAAAAGACAATGATTAATTTTAGAAGTTATTTAGAATACTCAGTGCTTGATAAGATGATACTCGATGGTGATTATCAGAAGTTCTTAAAATACTCGATGACATGATAAAATACTTGATGACTCGATGAGATGATACTCGATGGTGATTATCATAAGTTCTTAAAATACTTGATGACACGATGATTTGACGAGATGATACTCGATGGTGATTATCAGGAGTTCTTAAAATACTCGATGCTCCATAAGATCATACTGGATGGTGATTATCAGTAGTTCTTAAAATACTCGATGCAATACTCAATGACTTGAGAGATGATACTTGATGGATCTAATCAGTTTGTTAAAGCCCATCTTTGTGTGTATATATATATATATATATATATATATATACTTATTATTCCTTTAATAAAGTATGTGAAGATATTCACTCTTTTGAATGTTGGTTGTTAATATGGTATCATAGCAATTTTCCCTCTTTTCTTTTTTTTTTACTCTTCCGCTTTCTTCTTCGTCTTCAACTTCCCGCCATGAGTAGCTCGATGAGATGATACTCGATGGTGATTATCATAAGTTCTTAAAATACTCGATGACTCGACGAGATGATACTCGATGGTGATTATCAGGAGTTCTTAAAATACTCGATGCTCCATAAGATCATACTGGATGGTGATTATCAGTAGTTCTTAAAATACTCGATGCAATACTCGATGACTTGATGAGATGATACTTGATGGGTCTAATCAGTTTGTTAAAGTCCATCTCTCTCTCTCTCTCTCTATATATATATATATTACTTATTATTCCTTCAATAAAGTATGTGAAGATATTCACTCTTTTGAATGTTGGTTGTTAATATGGTATCATAGCAATTTTCCCTCTTTTCTTTTTTTTTACTCTTCCGCTTTCTTCTTCGTCTTCAACTTCTCACCATGAGTAACAAAAGTCTTCCATTCAACACTGAACAACCAGCCGACCCTGCAATTACTCCTCTGAATAATTCCTTCACATCTTCAACTTCTCAACATCATTCTGAAACTTACCTCAATCCTTATTATCTTCATCATAATGACAATACCAGTCTTGTTCTAGTATCGAAACCTTTGAACTGAAGATAATTACGTTTCTTGGAGTTGAGCCATGGTGATTGGACTTTCTGTTAAAAATAAGCTTGGTTTTATCGACGGTTCTCTTCCTTGTCCAACCAATGAACATCGTTATTTCGTGGATCTTGAACTCAGTCTCGAAGCCTATATCTGCTAGTATTCTTTTTCCTGATTCCGCACAAACTATCTGGTTTGATCTACAAGAACGTTTTCAGAAGAAAAATGCTCCACGAATCTTTCAACTCAAGAGAACTCTTGCAACTCTGTCTCAGAATCAAGATTCAGTGAGTATGCATTTCACCAAGTTTAAAACTCTCATTGATGAACTTAATACATATCGACCTTCTTGCAACTGAAACGTGTCACTATGGAGGATGAGATGATACTCGATGGTGATTATCGTAAGTTCTTAAAATACTTGATGACTCGATGAGATGATACTCGATGGTGATTATCAGATGCTCTTAAAATACTCGATGACACGATGATAAAATACTCGTTGACTCGATGAGATGATACTCGATGGTGCTTATCAGGAGTTCTTAAAATACTCGATGCTCGATGGAGATTATCAGTAGTTCTTAAAATACTCGATCACTCGATGAGATGATACTCGATGGGTCTAATCAGTTTGTTCGAGCCCATCTCTGTGTGTATATATATTTATTATTTCTTTAATAATTATGTGAAGATATTCACTCTTTTGAATGTTGGTCGTTAATAGTTAAAGATTGAAATATGGCTCATGATGAACAAAAGCTAAAAAGCACATCCACTCTTCCAATTTGTATGGAAGAGATACATTTTACACAAGATTGATTGGCAAAGGAAATGAACAGTTTGACAGAAATCAATAGGCACATATATATCTGTGTCTATACATTACAATCTTGAAGAGAATGATTTCTCTACCCAAACAGTTAAAATCAGAAAACCAACATATGAGAGGCAGAGAACAGAGAGTATAATCACCAGCATTGTGTGCATTGAAATGTATGGACTGAAAAAGAAGACGACCGAAATAGTCGCGCTCTGCCAGACCTTTAGTTGGGCGAACGCTCCTTCCTGTGAACCAAAAGATAGCACCCATTTGAAGAAACCCATTATTCACGGCCTTTTTGCAGAACCAGAGATTATAATATGAGAAAAACAATGGCAATGGATGTAATGAGATTATATGAAATTGTTAATGATGAGGTTGCCATGTTTAGAGGATAGAAAGATCACTTATCAATCCACCAATTCCTATCTTGAGAAAGCAATGAAGGACGAATGAGTACCGTATCATGTTTGAAAAGTATTCCGAACAGAGCATTCAATTGTGTGTTAAAAACTCCATCACCAATTCCCAGTACGGCAGATATAAGAAGCAGATATACAACACCAAGTGTTTCACTGGTTTGAAGAGTCACGACAGGGCATTGCAAGGTTTAATTAGTACGATCACGGTATTCATTACGAAATAATTCTAAATGTAAAAGGTTTTCCAATGTTGCCAACCTCTGTCCCAGTAGAAGCCAAATAAAAACAATAGCTTGACTCACAGCTCCACCAGATACTAAGAAAGTGATTGATGGGAGACCAGATGTAAGACGACCAGCAACCAATGAGCACTAGAAAGACAACAAAAAACAATTAACACTCAAATCTCTCCTTTTCTATTAGCAATAGCTTTGATGAAAGATAAATAGTTGAAAGTGAATGTATGAATGTGCAGGACATGAGCCAAGCCAAAATCGCGAGAGAGAGATTGTCAAAGTGTTTTAAGTAATTCCCCTCTACTAACTTGGATGAATGGTCGTGAAGAACTTTCTACGGATAGACAAATATCATTCAAATCTACCTCTGCAAGCATAATTAATATTTCTGATAGGCATGTAGAATAAGAGTAGGACTAGTATTAAGGGTATATTTGTAATTAGCTAGGAAAGTTATTAGGGTATTTGGTTAAAAATAGAGAGAGGGAAAAGGAGAAGTTAAGCATTCTTTTAGTTAGTGAATTAGGACTCTCAAGATATCTAAAGAAGGAAGGGTCCAAGTGCCTCGAAACACTTGATTTTTCCTATAGTTGTTCACCTATAATTCAATATAGTTTGATTTTATTTACGGTTGGAATAACAAGGGAAATGAGAGAAAGAAAACAGAAGCATGCATACTTACAATTGCATCAGAGGCCCCATAAACTGCCATTGCACCACCAACCCCTGACACACCAAGTGACGGTGTGACAACTTGTTTTGTGAACTTGGCCCTATGTTTGGAACTCTACAATGCTTAGTCGGGAAAAACACAGGCTATTGCAACAAAGAGCATGCAATACTTCTACTTTATTCCAGTAATTACCATACGAATGCCGCTTGTAGTCCTGAATATGCAATCAGAGGAATGGCCAAGATCATTCTTACATCAGCCAATGGAGCAACTACCGACTTTGACAGAGACAATATAGAAACACGTAGGCTGGACGAGTACAATGATGGTTCTTCCTTTTTACTTTCTTCCTTCCTTAAGAACCACATAAGTGCAATACCTAACGTAACAATGCAAAGGAAGATAATGAACAATACAGTTGTGCCATTGGTTCTTCCACCCTGCAGCAGTTACGGGGCAAAGAAACATGATTCAATCTAGAGATGTTAATAAAGTACTAAAAAGATTCAAGCATGGACTATTGAAAGATGAAATGCAGTCAAAGATTAAACAGCATTGCATGACTAGGCAATTGCCTGCTTCAACATCAACATCCATATGGTTGTTTCCAATGCGGTCGAACGTGGAAGCTCTAAAATGGAACACTTTCAGAGAGTAATTAAAAGGAGAATACATACTGTTTCGTCCTTCAGCACAACGAGAGAGATAATATTTCCAATGACCTGCAATATTACAATCACATACGATATCAGACATTTACCAATTTAAAAAGGTAAGAACCTTACTGTTAAGTTTAAGTATTTATCTTCTGGAGAACATTTCTTGAAGGACAAAAGTTATAAACTTTAAATCCATGGATTCACCTGGTGACTTGCAAATACTCCCCAAAATTCTCCATTGAAATTGCCAATAACAGTTCCTTCATGTAAGCCATTCTTTCTTGCATGATTACGTGCAATTGAAGTGAGATATGTACCCTGAGAATGCATTATATAGCGAACGTCAAGGATGTTCACTCTAGAGTTATTGTGCTTATCCATTACTATATATTCCAAAAATATTTACTACAATGCACCTGTCCAACCCATATTATTGAAGCAGCAAAACCAAGGTACATAGAAGCTGGAACCATTGTAAACCTGAAAAGAAGTGTTCAGAAAATCATCTCAACTTTGCAATCACCTAAGCATTGAGTTGCAGTGTATTGAAAAGACGTAAAGTTCAAGTAAACCATCATCTTTAAAACTGCCTTTTTCTTTTTTTTTAGAACAATAACGGGCGCATAGATTCGAACTACGGACCTCTTGGTTGCTAATATATATCACATGCCAGTTGAGCTATGCTTGCTTTGGCAAAACTAATTTTTCTTTTCCATGGGAGAATTTAAAGCAAGGCAAGTTCATGACAATATGACACCGATGACTTATTGAAAATGATATAAACATTCAATCCGAAGAGTTTTTAAGAATGCTCTTTAGTCGCTATCAAACACAGTCAAACACAGCCAGTGGTGCCCAGTGATGGATGAATAATTGATATTCAGGCTATTTTTTCATTAAATCATGTCTGCAAAATGTTTTAAGTAATTCACATTGCCAGAATCAGCTCGATTACATGTTGTCTTCATTATGTTAAACTCTTTTCATCGATGATAATTGTATTGTCAAAGCATACCGTTAAAATCAGAAAAGAAATCATACCAAGTTGGCTTCAAATTTGCAGCAATGAACAACCAATAACCAGTAGTCCCAAGAATCAAAGCATTCTTAGTCCCCAATGCTCGAACCACCAAAGAAGCCACCAGAGAGAAAAACGTGAAAGATAAATACAATATCCCAAGCGAGGTAGTCCCAAGATCCTCCTCCTGAATGGAAATTCCACATCCAAACAAAACCAATCAGCCCAAATCAAACCCAAAAACGATAATATCAATTAACCCCCAAAAAACCCATCAAACACAGAATCCAAATTCTCCCATAAGAGGCACCAATTAAGGTTTCTCGTCCATTTCTTCAACAAATAGTGAATAGAACCAGAAACTTACAGTATTAACAGTACTCTCCAAATTCTGCGCAGCTCCATAAGCAAGAAAAATTAACAGAAAAGCAAAGCTCAAAACATGAACATCTCTCGCATGATTCACTGGTGCTGGAATTGGCGCGTTATTAACTAGCAATCGCGCCTCTTCGTCTACAGGATCCATGGCGTCTCGCCGTTCGATTCACGCGTAGAAACGCTTATAAAGAGGGGAAAGAAAAAAACCCAAATGGAGTGAAGTCAAAGCAGGAGAATCGCCGGCTGAAAGTGAAGACAATCAAAAGGGTTAGTGTTTCGATTAAATTAAGGTCGATGGAGCTCGAAATGTTGTGTTTGTTTGATGCGAAATTCGAATGTGAAAAGAGCGAAGAGCTGGCCGATTACAAATTTTTGCTCATCTGGGGAAAATCTTCCCCGTTTTCGCAATCGCTCGCCGCCCCAAGGTGGAGCGTTGCTGTCCTTATTCAAGTTCTAAGCTAACTAACGGCATCTGCATCTAGCCAAGGAAAATATCTAAAGCTCAAGGAAAATATAAATTTATATCGTAGTCTTGAATTTAGAATTTAAATTCTAAATTATTAATCTTTCTTAATATTTTTTTATATTTAAAAAGACCCCTTAATAATTATATTGATTTAAATTCTAAAATTTTTAAATATGTTAATTTACTCATTCAATTACATTTCATTTGAAAAAATTTCGAGTAAAACTAATAATTATATTAATTAAATCCATAAACTTCCATAAATGAATCAATTTAGATTTTAGACTGAATTTTCTTGGAAAATCATCCATGTATTTACACTAATCATCTATTTTGTTAAACCAATATTTGAGCAAGCCTACAACTGATGATTTTTAAAGATTTACATTGATTGGCTTATCAAAATTAAGAAGTTTAATTAATTCAATTTTTTTGTTTTACATGATATTGGTCGATCAAAATATGGAGAAGAGTGTAAATGAATACACTTTGTAAAAATGGAAAGTTTAAATTGAGGCAGTGTAAAAAAAATTATCCAAACTACTGTAGTTCTATGGGTAGATGCTCAAAAATACATCTTCAACATATGGGAATATCTTAAAACAATTAATATATTTTTTTCAACAATACTTTTCTATCTTTAGATAATTTATATATTAATATTGTGAATATATTATCGAAATAGAGAGAAAAGATTAAGAGAAATGAAACCAATTTGTGTGTTAGAAAAAGAAAATGGAAGATCACCGTTGGCCAAGTAAAATAAATTGAAATTTTCATTCTATATTTTCAATTGAAAATAAATAGAGTTTAGGGACCATTGTAATTATAGCAATCAGGTCCACAGTATTAGCAATATAATATAATACAAAAGAATTTGTAAATATAACAAAATTTAAATTCAAATCTCGAAGTCTATCAATAATAGACTATATTGCTGGTAGATTTTGTTATATTTACAATTATTTAAAGGTGGTGTTATACACTTAATTATTAACCCCAAAAGTTCTACCCATTGCAATTATCTTATTATGTGAATGAAAAATATAAATATAGTTAATTGTATGGAGTTGTTTATTACTAAACGAACATATTGATCTATATTAATTATAAAATAAAAACGGATAGTTTCCAAGATTCATATGTTGCGCTCTTAACATATGAATCTTGGAAACTTTGTCATGTTTCAAGGGTGCAACCAAAATTATTGAGCTGCATTTTGCTGAACATTTTAAGATGTCCAGACATTTGATAATTGTTTGGATATTTTATATTCCTACAAAACCAATAGAGTATCCATGACGTTCATCTTATGTAAACTTTAAATTCCTACAAAGACGACCCAAGTTTTTAGCTATTTGGTTTCAAAAGTCTCATAAGTTTATGAACTTTCTTTCGTTTAAGGAATGTGAAACTTTCAACTTCATATAAAATCTCGGAACTTAAGTATACTAGTTATAAAACACGTGCAATGTACGTGGCTAAAGGTTTTTAGAACGTGAATTTTTGGTGAAATTTCGATAACACAATAATATAAATTCTCTTAAGTTTAAATTATAAATATCTTACATAAAAATTAAAAATAATAAAATAACTAATAACCGTGTGTGTGCGCGTGCACGTGCGTGTGTGTGCATATTTGTGCATATTGTATTTTATGTTAATTCGCAACAAATATAAAAATGAGTTGCACGTGTCTAAGCAAATTATTTTTACATGAAATTAAAAAGTGATGGAACATAAATTTTGATGGTGACATAAATCTTCAGCCAATATACTTTTGATGGGAGTAGTATAAACGATAATTTTATTTACATGAAATTAAAAGGTGATAGAATAACAATATAAACCATCAACTATCTCAAGAATAATATCTTTAATGAATATTGGTTTTGTTGGCATGTTTATGTAATTCAAAATTTGAGATATATATCATACTAATACCTTTATTTTAGATATTTTGAATCTATCAAATTTGATTTTGTTGCTCATTGTTATAGTTTTCATGGGTAGTTCTCCTAATATAAGAAATAAACATGTTAAATTCAAATACATGAAAAACAAGTAAATTTTTTGTTCAAACAGATAAATAAGATATCTAAGATTATGATAAAGTTGAAAGTATAGAAATCTAAGATTTTTTATTAAAAAAAAAATAATGATATTTTGATAAATAATGACAAAAATAGGGTTGAAGGAAAAATAATGATAAAAATAGGGTTATAAAATCATGGACCCGGTACACGATGAAGGAAAAAAGTGTACTTGATCCATGAGTATTTAAATGAATCGTGGACCTGGTACACGGTTTAGACAAAATTATGTACTCGATCCATGATTTTAAGCTTTACATGGCTGTCACATTCAAGACTTTGCCATGTAATATGCCACGTCAGAAACCATGGATCTTGTCCACGAGTTCCATAATAAAATAAAATAAAATTCTTTGTTTCATCATTGCTTCTAGAGGTGATCATCAATCTGGCAACGTTAGTTTTGGACAAAAAATTGGTTCTATATTTTCGACAAAATAAGAAAAAAAAGTAACGAGAGGAAAATAGAGAAGAAAACGACAGATAATGAAACTATAAAAAAAAAATTGACAAACTAAGAAAGAAAAAACATAAAAATAAAATAAAAAAGAAGAAAACAAAACAATGGAGATTGAGAAGAAAAGATGAAGAAAAAATGAAGAGGAAGATAAATGGTGTAATGAAAAAAAAAAACAAAAAAGAGAAAAGAATCTAGTTTGTTACTAAGAAATGAGAGAAAGAGAGGGAGAATGGAAAAGTTAAGTGGGTTTCTTGGGTGTTGGAAGAGGAAGAAGAGAGAGAATGTAATTAGTTATAGTTCTTTTAGAAATTTGAAGTGGTTTTGTGCATTAATGAGATGTAATGACACATACAAGACTAATTTCCATCACTCCTTCCATTTTTTAAAATGAATGGGCATATATAATATAATATATTTGTTTAATAATGGTACTAATTGTATCAATTCTCTTGAAACTCGTGGACTCCATGCACGATTTTCGACGTGGTAAAGTCTTGCATGTGACTGTCATGTGGAGTTTAAAATTGTGGACATGATACACGATTTTGTCTAAACATTATATCGGGTCCACGATCCATTTAAACACTCGTGGACTCAGTACACGTTTTTTTCGTAGTTGTGTACCGGGTCCACAAATCCTTTATCCTATTTTTGTTATATTTTTCCTTCAACCCTGTTTTTGTTATTATTTTTCCTTCAATCCTATTTTTGTCATTATTTGTTAAAAAAATATTTCTTAAAAATAACTCAAAATCTAATCAAAGATTTAATTGAAACTAACAAAATAATAATAATAATAATATAAAATTTCAAGTACTAACAAAGACTACATGCTCAACATTTAAATTTTAAAATAACAAAAATATGTAAATCTTTGTTATGGTTGAAAAGGAATAAACTTTATATAATTTCCTACAAATTGAAAATTAAAAAGTATTGTTGCTCTTTGATTGAATTCAATTACTACATTTTTTTAATCTAAAATAATCGTCATTGTTAATAACACTCCCTCCGAAACCTTATCCTTTACTTTCACATCCGTTCTTCTTCCATTTTCCTCATTCAAACCCATTTCATTTCTTATCTACCAATCCAATTCTTGTTTTATTTTTGTTTATTGTAATTTATCTCACTTGTCTCCTTAAAAAAGAAATTTTTTAAAAATAAAGAAAATGGAACTAGATTTCCTACATAATCAGAATTGAAATTTGAGAATAACCTAAATATTTGTTAGAACAGTTGGAAATAAATCTAATAATCAATATTGTATCAAAATTTAAACTTCGAGATACTATATATATGATTTTTCCTTAAATATAAGGGTTCATGGATAACCATAAATCAAAATTTAAATATAAAGATGAGAAATTTTGGACCAATCACAAGTTGTCACATCATTTACTAAATTAATGACGAAATTCCAAATCATTAAATTTGGGCTCAATTAGAAGTTGACATATGTCCCAAATTGAAGTTGAAGACAAATTTTGATGACGACACATGGTTTTATCATGACCATTGAATTAAATAAGATTAATTTGGCCTAATTTGATATTATTATTTGGGTTAAGTCCAACTAAGCCCAAAAATAGGTTGAATTTGACTCAAATGTCAAATCAAGCCTAAAACCGATTAATTGGGCCAAAAGGTTAGACCCATAGACCAACCAAACCCAAGTCCAACTAATTGAGCCCAAAGGCCAGTATATGGATCAACCAAGCCCAAGCCCACCCGTGCACTCTATAAATAGATAAGCTCTCTTCATTTGGAGAGGTCGGCAATTCTATACTCCATAGAGCTTATAGGGAATCCTCTACAATCAAAAGACTCCTTAACTCCTGAAGCTGACCACATCTGAAGACTGAAGTCCTTTGAAGATACAAGCATTCTGAAGACTGAAGTCCTTTGAAGATGCAAGTATTCTGAAGACTGAAGTCCTTAGAAGATACAAGCCTTCTAAAGACTAAAGTCTTTTGAAGATACAAGCAATTCTACATTCAGAAAGCCTAGAGAGAATTCATCCACAAGCAGAAGACTCCCAAAACTCTTGAAGCTGCACTCCTAGAAGACAGAAGACCCTTGAAGACACAAACACTCTTCCAAGACTTCTACTTCAAGAACGTTCGGTATTTTTCTTCTTCAAGTCAAGTACGTTCACCCAACCGAGAGTGAATCAGAGGATCAAGTACTAGAGAACGAACCACATCGCATCAAACCAACCTCAACATCAACACCAACTCAAGTTCAACTCCACAAAACAAGTTTCTCCGAAAATCTCATGCAATTACTAATCCTCCAAAAAGATCAACAAGCCCAAAGGCCGATCATCCAAGGAGATCAACAAGCCCAAAGGCCGATCACCCAGGGAGATCAACAAGCCCAAAGGCCGATTGTTCAAGAAGATCAACCAACTTAAAGATTATATTTTATTTTGGAAGCATCAAAATACTATGTATTAGAGATTGTACTTGTTTTCCACAAAATTAATACAAATACAAAATTAAAGTTCCACGAAATAAATTTCTCTTGAAATCTTGTGCGAAAAAATTGGCACGCCTTGTGGGACATCTCTACCTCTCATCTCTCACTCGTCATCCAAGTCCATAAACCTACAAATGGCACCAAAGAAAGTTGTATCCAAAGCTACCGTCGCAAGTGATACTTACATAAGCTCTGTCATCACGGAAAAACTAATGGAATCTACTAAAGGTGGGATCGTTATTAGAGAAATCCCTTGTTCGACGACTACGTTTCTGCTAATGATCCATCAGATAAAGAATCTACTTTAATGTAATATCTGTCATGGTGACTGACGTAACGGCTGAGTCAGCCATGGCAGAGATGGAAAGGAAGATAAATTTCCTAACGAAAGTTTTTGAAGAGCGAGATCATGAAATCGCTAATTTAAGAGATCAAATACATGCTCGAGAAACCGTTGAGTCGAGTCAATCTCCAACTACAAAAGCCAATGACAAAGGAAAGTCTGTCTTGCAGGAAGACCAGCCATAACAACTACCTCTATTGCCACCCTGTCAATTCAACAGCTGCAGGATATGATTACAAACTCCATACGGGTTCAGTACGGAAGATCATCACAGTCCTTCTTTATGTACTCCAAGCCGTACACCAAGAGAATCAACAACCTAAGAATGTTAGCTGGGTATCAACATCCAAAGTTCCAGCAGTTCGATGGAAAGGACAATCCAAAACAACATGTTGCACACTTCATTGAAACCTGCGAAAATGCAGGAACTAAAGAAGACCCTAGTCAAGCAGTTCGTCCGTCTCTTGAAAGGAAATGCTTTCGATTGGTATACTGATTTGGAGCCAGAAGTGATTGATAGTTGGGAATAACTAGAAAGGGAGTTCCTGAACCGCTTCTATAGTACAAAGCGACTGTTAGCATGATGGAGCTGACGAACACGAAACAGTAGAAGGGAGAGACAGTCATCGATTACATCAACCGATGGAGAGCATTAAGTCTGAATTGCAAAGATAGACTCACTAAATTATCTGCAATGGAGATGTGCACTCAAGGCATGCATTGGGAGCTTCTGTACATCCTAAGGGATAAAACCTTGTACATTTGAGGAGTTGGCAACACGTGCTCATGATATGAAGCTGAGTATCGCCAACAGGGGAACTAAAGATTTCCTAGTCCCAGAAGGGAAAAAAATATAAGAATGAATCCAAGGGCACTGAAAAGATCGTAGATAGTGCCACAAAAGAATCTATGGTCGTTCATGTGACTTCGCAGAAATTTTCCTCCAAAGGAAAACAAACAAAATTTGAAAGAAGTCACAATGAGGGCGAGAAGCGTTGCCCAACTCTTAAAGAAAGACAAGAGAAGGTTTATTCATTCCCTGACTCTGATGTGGCAGATATGTTAGAGCAACTGCTAGAGAAGCAACTTAGTCAGTTGCCGGAATGCAAGCGGCTGGAACAAGTAGGAAAAGTAGATGATCCTAACTACTGCAAGTATCATCGAGTCGCTAGTCACCCAGTTGAAAGGTGTTTCGTACTGAAGGAACGAATTCTGAAGTTGGCTCGTGAAAAGAAGATTGAGCTAGATTTGGATGAAGTAGCACAGACAAATCACGCTACAGTAGTGGCAACTTCAAGTGTTCCAACACTGTCTATGTCCCATGCTCAAAGACAAAGCCTGATCCAGTTCAGAGCCTTCGAGCCTATAGTTTTTTGGTTCCAGTAAGAGATTCAAACAGCAAATTCCAAAAAGAAAGAGGAGCTTGTTGAAGATAACAATGAAAGGTGGATAATTGTGACTCGTCGAAAAAGAAGACAATCAAACTCCACCCAAAAAGAGTCGCGTTCCTATCGAAGCTATAGAAGAAGGAACAAGACTCATAAAAAGAAAGGCAAAAAGATGACATGGAATCCTAAGCCTGCTAAGAAAGAAGACAAGGATTTCCCTCAATTCTGACGGCCGACAACTTTGGCAAAATTTCTCTTAAGAAGCTTTCTCAATAATCATCTAGAGAAAGTTTTAGAAGTTATTGCATATCACACTGTCAGCATAGTGGAAGTTGACAACAATCATATAACTATCGAAAAAGTCAACGACTTAGAAAAAATGAAGAAAAGAACTTCAGTCTTCAATCGTATTAAGCCTTCAAGTGCTCGATCTTCAGTCTTTCAAAGATTGAGTATGGCCACGGTAGGAGAAGAAGACCAATGTCCCATAACTACTTCTACTCGAACTTCAGCCTTCAAAAGGCTAAGTATATCCACAGCAAAGTAAGATCGACCTTTAGCATCTGCTTTTGATCGTCTCAAGAAAACAAGCGATCAACATAAAGGAAGGATGAAAATCTTGAAGGCGACGTCATTCCATGAAGAAAACAACGGCGAAAAGATTCACAATCGTGTCCCTTCACACATGAAGAGGGAACTTTTTGTTGACATAAATACAGAAGGTTCCTTGATAGTGAAGCCAAAACTCATCATATTGACAAATCCTATAAATGAAGAGGATGATCAAAACCATGATGAAATAAGAGCTTCTGAATTTTAATGAAGAAGCTCCACATCGCAAAAGCCTAAACTGCATGATGCTCCTGGCCCGCATGAGCTTAAAATGTGACCCTCCCCCCCCCTCAAAAAAAAAAATCCTTGTATGAACTACGTTACGACTTGATCCCTGTCATTATAAAGAGTACGTAGATAATTTAGAGAAATTTAAGTTCAGTCACACATAAAAAAAAAAACATTCTTTTTTAACTACATTATGACTTGATCCCTATCATTATGAAGGGTACGTAGGCAGCTTGAAAGAAACTTCAAGTTCAATCCAGCTAAAAAAAAAACTTGAATTACTCATGATTTGATCCCTTTCTTTAAAGGTACTAAGGCAACTTAAAGAAATTTAAATTTAGTCCATCAGAAAGGGTACCACAACCACCTAAGTATGATACCACAAGATTGATGTTGATCATCCCCGTAAAAGAATGACACTCCAGATTGAATATGTTTATCCCTATTGGGGGCAACACAACGAATTGAAGAAGTTCATCCATCGTAAGGAGCTAGTACAATAAATGAAAGGCATACACTTGGAATGCACTTCGCTTCCTCTTTGAAATCAAACTTGGATGCTCTTCCGTCTTCAAGTTTAGAGGTTTCATCGATGTTTCATCTTCATGCTCAAGTTTGGAGACTTTGCAATGCCATCTACATGTTCAAAGTCACGAAGTTGAGCTCAATGTGAAGATTCATTGATGCTTCGTCAAACTCATGTGCGGATGATTCGCCGATGCTTCGTCAAACTCAAATGCAGAGGATTTGCCAATGCTTTGTCAAACTCAAATGTGAAGGTCTCGTCGATGCTTCTCCATCTTCAAGTTTAGATGCTCCATCGATGCTGCTCCATTTTCAAGTTTAAGATCAGCATGCATGGCCCCATTTCCATCTTCAAGTTCAAGATCGGTGTGCATGGCTCTGCTTCCATCTTCAAGTTTAAGATTGGTGTGCATGACTCCACTTCCATCTTCATGTTCAAGGTCGATGTGCATGGCTCCACTCCATCTTCAAGTTCAAGGTCGATGTGCATGGCTCCGCTCCTTTTTCAAGTTCAAGGTCGGGGTGCACCACTCTGCTCCATTTTCAAGTTCAAGATCGGCGTGCATGGCCTCACTTCCATCTTCAAGTTCAAGATCGGTGTGCATGGCTCTGCTTCTATCTTCAAGTTTAAGATTGGTGTGCATGACTCCACTTCCATCTTCATGTTCAAGGTCGGTGGCATGGCTCCGCTTCATCTTCAAGTTCAAGGTCGATGTACATGGCTCTGCTCCATCTTCAAGTTCAAGGTCGGGGTGCACGGCTCTGCTCCATCTTTAAGTTTATAGTCGTTATGCATGGCTCACTTTGCCTCCAAAGTCTAGCGTGGCTGGCTTCGTCTCCAAATTATGGCATGGCTAGCTTCGTCTCCAAATTCTTGTGTGGCTCGCTTCGTCTCCAAATTCTAGCGTGGCTCGCTTCATCTCCAAATTATGGCGTGGCTCGCTTCGTCCCCAAAGTTTGGCGTGGCTTTGCTTCATCTCCACAAGTCTGGCGTGGCTTCGCTTCATCTCCACAAGTCTGACGTGGCTTTGTTTCATCTCCACAAGTCTGGCGTGGCTTCACTTCATCTCTACAAGTATGGAGTGGCTGGTTTTGCTTCATCTCCAAAATTCAAGTGCAGCTTTGCTTCATCTCCAAAATTCAAGTGCGGCTTCGCTTCATCTTCAAAATTCAGGTGCGGCTTCGCTTCATCTTCAAAATTCAAATGCGGCTTTGCTTGGAAGAAAAAAAAGGAAGTTAAAAAAAACGAAACAGAAAAGATCAAAAGAAAGAAAAAAGAAAAGAAAGAAAAACGAAATAAAGAACAAAAAAGAAAGAAAGATTGAAAAAAAAGAAAAAATGGTGAAAAAAAAAGAAAGAAAAGATTAAAAAAAAGGAAAAAAGAAAAAAGAAAACATTGGAAGAGAAGAGAAAATTGATAAAAAGGAAAGTGTAGGAGAAGAGGAGGGGATGAAGATAATGTAGGGATTTTGGGTCCTATTTATGGAGGTTCCATAACAAATTAGGAAATCCAAATCAAATAAAGATTTGATTCAAAATATTAGATTTTTTTTATTAGATTTCCTAATTTGATTCTATCCTAATGTCAAATTAAATTAAACAAATTCCCTATCTAATTTGATTTTATTAGATTTTGTCCTTAAATTTACCTTTAACATATTCCAAATTTTATTTAAAATCAAATTTAAATTGTTGAATGAGAAATTTCTGACCAATCACAAGTTGTCATGTCATTTAATGAATTAATGACGAAATTTCAAATCATTACTACATGTGGTTTTATCATGTCCGTTGAATCAGATAAGATTAATTTGGCCCAATTTGATATTATTATTTGGGTCAAAGTCCAACTAAGCCCAAAAATAGGTTGAATTTGACCCAAATGTCAAATCAGGCCTAAATCCGATTAATTGGGCCCAAAGGCCAGACCCATAGACCAACCAAGCCCAAGTCCAACTAATTGAGCCCAAAGGCCAAGTATATGGATCAACCAAGTCCAAGCCCACCAAATAGATAAGCTCTCCTCATTTGGAGAAGTCAACAATTCTATACTCGAAAGAGCTTATAGGGAATCATCTACAATCAGAAGACTCCTTGACTTTTGAAGCTGACCACATCTGAAGACTGAAGTCCTTCGAAGATACAAGCATTCTGAAGACTGAAATCCTTTGAATATGCAAGAATTCTGAAGACTGAAGTTCTTTAAAGATACAAGCCTTCTGAAGACTGAAGTCCTTTGAAGATACAAGCAATTCTACATTCAGAGAGCCCAGAGAGAATTCATCCACAAGCAGAAGACTCCTAAGACTCCTGAAGCTGCACTCCTAGGAGACAGAAGACCCTTGAAGATACAAACACTCTTCACAGACTTCTACTTCAAGAATGTTCGGTGCTTTTCTTCTTCAAGTCAAGTACATCCACCCAACCGAGAGAGAATCAGAGGATCAAGTACTAGAGATCGAACCACATCGCATCAAACTAACCTCAACATCAACACCGACTCAAGTCCAACTCTACGAAACATGTTTCTTTGGAAACCTCGTGTAAACACTAATCCTCCAAGAAAATCAACAAGCCCAAAGGTTGATCATCCAATGAGATCAACAAACCCAAAGGCTGATCACCCAGGGAGATCAACAAGCCCAAAGGCCGATTGTTCAAGAAGATCAACCAACTTAAAGATTATAGTTTATTTTGAAAGCATCAAAATACTATGTATTAGAGATTGTACTCGCTTTCCACAAAATTAATACAAATACAAAATTTAAGTTCCAAGAAATAAATTTCTCTTGAAATCTTGTGCGAACAATAACAATCATACATTTCCGTCGAAGAAAATAAGTTTATGGATTATCTAGGCTTCACTTTGGCATGATCCAATATTTTCTTTCTGAATAACAAAAACTTCAATTATCATTCTACAACTCTTTCTATCATGACATTCTTGGAGATGTGGCCAAAGAAAACAGAAAAACTTGTATTTATTCTTTTAAAAATATTTAGGGGGCATGTGGAGCAAGGAGTTGGTTCGTTTCGTTTCCTTTTCGTTTGTTTCGAGAAATATATTGATCAATTCCGATTCTTTCTTTTTCTATTGATTCTTTTCTGATCTAGATGTATGGATTATAGTCATAGGTTATTATAATTGGGTTATAATAGTGTGTGTTTGGGTGTAGATTATTTTGGGTTATGATAATATGTGTTTGAGATGTAAACTATTTTAGTTTGAGAATGAAACAGTAAACCATATAATAGAGAATAAAAAAATGATGAATGTAAAATAGTAAAAACTGCAAAAAATAGTAAATAGTGTAGCAAATGGGGTTTTGAAATAGTGTTGTCTATAATTAATTGGGGAATACAAAATAGTAAATGTTACAATAGGTGGTTATTATAGTCTTGGGATAGTTCTTGCCTTAAAACACGCATTTAGTTATTATGTGAAAGGTTGTGTACTATTGGTAAATAATGTGTTCTATTTTAATTTTAATTTTTATATGAATGGTTACATCAAGAGGATTCCATGACAGATAAAAAGGTATGATTATTATTTATTTAAAAAATATTTAGTTATTATGTGAAGTTAAAATTAAATTACTTGTTCACAACACAAAGTGATACATTTTTTCCAGTTATTGTATTTGTTTGGAAAGTATAAAATTGGGAAAGAAAAGTTAAAAATATCAACAAAAACTCAATACAAATAAAATTGTTTTTAATTATAAAGGGATATGAATATAATTTATCCTTAAATATCAACAAAAATTCTAAAGAGTACAAATAAAATTGCTTTTAATTATTTTTGGGGTGTGAATATAATTTATACTTAAGTTACTTTTTCACTATCTTCTCTCTCCACTCTTCATATTGTTTTCCTCTCTCATCCAGTGTTCGGTCGAAAATAGATGTCGTTTATTCAACTCCAAACCGAAACAAAAGAAAATTTGTAAATACACCGAACTATTCCTATTACTTCAAAAACGTAGGAAAAGTGGTAAGTGCGAGGTCGATCCACAGGGAGACACTGCATTAAATTCTCTCTTAAGTTGAATTTGACTGTGAAAGCAATAAAAATGAGTTTTGTTGTTTGGTTGATAGATAGATTAAATACAAGAAATTAAATTGCAAAGGGACAAATGTAAATAGGGGTTGACTCATCTAGTTCTCAGATCAAGTTAGACATTCAAAGTAATTTCAATCATCATTTTCTTCAATTGATAATGCGATCATATTATGCATGCATAACTACTCGCTCGATTCGATCTAACTAGCCTCTACAATGGCAGAAAACTCGCATGAATCTAACCAAGAAATCGTCCTAATTATTAATTAAGGTCAGAAAGCCAATACCCTAATTAATTTATATGCTTCTAAATTCTATTGGGTTCGATAACGACTATATAGAACTAAAAACACATGCATTAAGATTTAGGATCCAATTATGTCGATTAACTATCAGGAAAGCCATATTCAATTAACCAATTTTATTTTTGAACCTAGCAATTAACACATTCTAGGAATAACCATCAAATGTCTAATTTACTATTGCTACTTAGGACCTTAGCAAGACTAAGAATCATTAGCATGCATGATGAAGTGTGAAAAGTCAACCTCAATAATCATGCTTGGGAATTTGAATAGATTCAAAGAAAACATAATTTTGAATTGCAAACATCAATTAGGGCAGAAAACTCAAGAGATTACAAAGAATTCTCAACCCAAGAACTAGATAGAAAATTATCTTATTGATTCATGGACAAACCTATGAGATACGATCCAATCCATGCTTGCAATCTAAAATTAAACTAAAAACTAACCTAATGATACTGAAAACATCAAGGGAAAGGAAGAAAACAAGGCCTCTCCTCGACCTCCATGAATTTCAGCATATCTTATTGACCTAAAACCGAAGAGATACTTTTATACAAATTGATCGTAGCATTGCAATGCTACGCTGCCTTGCAAGTGGGCTGAAGGCGGAAGTGCGCCACGACTGGGTTAGCATTAAAAGATCCATAGCACTGCAACACTGAATCATGCCCTACACATCAATATTCCGTCTTTAAGCATCAAGCGAGCATTGGGGCTATGTATGGCATGAGCGTTGCGATGCTGTCCAAGGGCATTTTGATCATTTTACTCCTTTGAAGCCTAGATGCTCAAATCAACTCCAATTTGCTTCAAATTAACCCCGTTTAGCTCCAAATGCTCGATTCTGCCTCGTGATTGCTTGACACCTACAAATAGGATAATTAACATATAAAATCTAACAACGAGCCCAAATTAAGCTAGGAATAATAGCTCTTTTTTAGAGCTATCAAACACCACCAACTTAATTCTTGCTTGTCTTGAGCAAGGTAGAAACACACATTCAAAACAAATTTTTTTTTAAAAAAAAATATCACGCTTGCTCCAAAATCATGCTTAGTTGTTACTCTAATCTCAACAGCTAAATAGGATGAAATTTGTAATCGAGAATGAAATTTAATTACAAACAATCAATGAAGCACATTTTTTAGAATGATTCTTAATCTATCCATGCATGAGTGAGCCTAAAGTCTTGCTAGTTAAGCTTGCGTGATTCGGAAAAGTTGTATAATGTCCTCAATCCATTTTCCCCTACTCTAACTCGATTATCAACCTTAGACATACCAAACTTGCAAAAAAAAAGGGCAACACTAAAACAACGGTGCCTAAACACATACACAAAAAATATAAAGAGCATCGATTTTACCTAGAGGGCTAGCTTTCACACTCAACCGCTGGGAACCTATCCAATCTTTTCTTGCAGGATCCTAACTAGACATGGTGGAGGTAGTTCTTTTTACCTCTTTCCATGCATATATACACACTATTTTTGTTGCAGGCACGCCAGCTTATGCCTTATTTTTATGCTTTTTTTTTCAAACATCAAATTATTTATCTTTCTTTTTCTTTTATCTTATACACAGTAAACCCTATTTTATCCACTTTATCTAGTTTTGCTCTAAAACAAGTGTGGTTACTGCTAAGTCAAAGGTAGACCTTTCGGGGTGATAACAGAAATTCAAACCAAATAATCTAATTCTAAGCATGCAAGACTTTGATTTCGCAAAACAATGACTTAAAGATGCATGAGAGATAAGATTTTTTTTTTAATTGGGCTAAAATCATAATCATACTCTCCTAATATTTTTTCATACAAATTTTATCACAAGAAGAGTGTGTCATAAACCATCATAATAACAATAGAGCAACAAAGCAAACAAGACAATCAAACACATAACATAGTCCGAGCACAGGGCTCGAGGACCCCAAACTAATATCACTACCCAACAGGTACCCTACCTCCAACTTAAAATCATACATGTCCCCAATGTATCTCAAGTAAAGCTCAAAAAGAAAAAGAACAAGGAAACCTAAAACCTTCCCTGAAAACATTGATGCACAGGATGTGGTGGTTGGGCAACTTCTCTTCGCTTTTGCCTCTTTTTTTTTTCTTTTTTTTTTTGGCCTATTGACACGTAAGGAGATACCTACAAAAGAAAGAAAAACAAAATAAAAAAACCTACAAAAAAAAAAAGAAGTAGAAACGGTTCCTCTGAAGAAACTAAAAGCTACAAAAATAAAAAAAAAAGGAAAAGAGAAATAGTACCGAGGGCATAAAAAAAGGAAGACTAGTCTCAATCGGAGTATGGTGAATCTTGCTCCCTCTGAAGATCACTCTGAAAATCGATGTTGGCATAGTAGAAACGATTCTGCTCACACATGTAGTTCACCATCCTTTCCATGCGCTTAGCCTGACGAGCAGTGTCTTGGTTCACCCTCAAGACTTCAATAGCCAACCTCAGGGCGCGCTCTCCTAATGACTCCTCTACCACTGGTACTTCGTACTGATCCTGGGGATCAACACGAGGAAGCTCCTCAGCAAGAATACCCTCATCCTCCTGGTCATTCTCATCCTGCTCCTCCACACCTTGACCACGAAAAGAAGCAACTGATGACCTGTAGATGGGTGTCCGATGCCCCATCCTCTCCTCATCGTTAGGTATCTCTACCCCAGACCTTCGATAGAGCTCGATGATCAAGCTCGGGTGCCCAAGGATACCCGTGGTGGAACAACATCCACAACGACGGATCAAGGCTCTAATAACCCGCTCTATGTTGACAAATATCCCCTAAACTAGGCAATATAGGAGTTTAGCCCTATCTTTAGTAACGTCGGTGAGGCGCAGTATTGGCATCAGTTTGAAACATACAAATGCATGCCAGATCTGACCAAAGACGGACATTTGTGTCCCCTTAAACTTAATTGCAACTCCTCTTGATCGAACCCATTCTACCCGAAGCCCATTGAGAGCTTCTATAACTTCCTACTCAGGGAACTACTAAGAGCAAAATCTACTATACTCATCATTAAAGTTTGTCAGCTTATAGACTTCATTGATACGAAAGGACAAAATGGGTACTCTGATGCCTTTCACCAACGAGAAATCCCAATTTTCATTGATGTTTGCATAAAATTCCCTAACAATAGGAACAACTGCCTCACTAGGATGGTTAGCCAAGGATTCCCAACCTCGCTGCTGTATCTCAGCAATGATATGGGGATAAAAGTCGACCTCTATGGTCAATGCTCTCTCGGGAACTAGCTTTCTAGAGGAAACTACGTAATGGAATCTATCCAAAGTCCCTTGGGAACTGAACCTAGGGTGCTCAAATACTGGCTCACAATCATGTCCTCCCTGACTAGAGCAAGCACCATTCCTCCCTCTTTCTCTCTTAGGACCCATAATGAATATCTAAGGTAATGTTCATAAAATTGGGATTTAAACCTATGGGAAACTAACACAAACTCTCTTCCTAAAAGTTTCTCAACAAAAACAAACTCCCTCTACTCAATTTAAACCTGCAAGCAGAAAAATCCCAACATCTATATTCTAAACAATCAAAGATTCAAAAAAAGGGGGAAAAAAATCTTCACAACTCAATCTCTTTTAAGCATGCAATCAAAAATCCAAGCAACTCAACCTAAAATCACGATAATATCTAGAAAAATTAAAGAAAATAAACCAAATTACCTTAGATCTTGAGGGAAGGTGTTGATTTGGAAGAAAAGCCTTAGAAATTGGTTTTTGGAAGAAAACCCACAATCCAAAGAGAGAACTCAAAGAGTGAAAGAAACTTGAAAATTTTGAAGAAGAGTAATGGATAATCGATATTGGGGGTGAAATCTATGAGATTGAAGGGATTTTGGAGAGAACTTGGAAGAAATTCGTGAGGAGGAGAAAAAAAACTATGCCCTTTGACTGCTACAGAACTGCTTAAATCGTAATTCTGCCTTGTAGCATTGCGACGTTGTGCCTTTTTTTTTTTTTTTTGAAAAACTCCTAATTACTACTAAACCTAAATTAACCTAATCTTATTCAATCTAAAAAAAATAAAAGTAATAAAAATAAAAAAAAATTATCACTTGGCTGCCTTTAGGAAGTGCAAATTTTTAACGTCGGTTGCTCGACACGACCTATCCCCTATCAAGGCACAAAGAAATTCTTGTATTTCTCTAGTGCCTTTTTGGATGAGTCGATATTGAAGGAAATTGGACATGATGATTTCCATGAACAACGGAAGGATCGTTCCAAATTTCAATCGTATTTGAACAACAACAATTACAGTTAAGAAACAGAAACATACAAGCTATGCACAAAATGAAATTACAGCATGCTTTTCTATAAGATCAAGGGATAAAATAAACATTCCTTAGAAGACTCATCTTCAACACTCTTGATAACAAATGCTCAATCAATCAGCAAGACTGCAACACTCGAACACTCGTACACCACGGCCGCAACACTGCACGATCATAGCAATCACAAACACAACGAACTCGAAGACCATGAACACAATGAACGACCTCCAATAACCTCGACTATGTCGAGTTGAGTACGACACCACCACAATGGCTACCTTAGTATTCTCGGTGTGAGAATCTAGAAGTGTGGGCTCAGTGTGAACTTGGTTAGAGGATGAGATCAGAGGAAGAGCAAATGTATAAACGATTGAGCAAGTGGAAGATGACAAGGTCTATCGCATAGACGATGCCCAATCATTTAGAGGAAGCTCTGTGATCATTAGAAAAAAGCTCCACAATCGTTTAGCTATCGACTAGCTGAGTGACTATCATATAGAAACACTCCACAATCGTCTAGTCTCTCTTCAGCTATCGTTTAGTAAATCTCATTCACTTGACAACCATCGTGAGTAATTTTCGAGAATAGAAATCCCAAATCATCAATTTCTATCTCACGATTACAATGAAACTACCAATAACCTTCCACTGAATTGGTTATTAGAGAAAAATAGATAATTATCCAATTATTATTATTATTATAAATATATATAATAACCAACTTACCATAATATACTTATAATCTATAGTATTAATATTTCATCTCATGAAACATATAAACCATAGCTCTTTTTCTATTTCATGGTACTTAATGTAAATCTCATTTACATTAATCCTCCACTTGATGTATCTTATTCATCATACCGATTATATCATATATAATTGAATTACCTCTTGTAAATTTGAACATTTCAAATCAACACCAAGAACTGATTCTCAACTTGAATATATTGAGCTACCAAGGGGACCTTATGGATCTGTAGCTCAAAGCTCCAATAGTACGTGAATAGCTGACTAAACTCTTTAGTCACGAAATCCACCATTCATTAACTGTTAGGTACTCCACTAAAGACTGACATTTGAACTCTTCTTACTACATATATATTATGTGTCCATCTTAACCAATCGACAGCGCGATAACCTTTCACAGATCGCTCGTAAGTATAGCTGGGCCAATAAACCTTATGCCTCTATAGTTACATCTAACTCCTTAAGTACCATTGATCTCTCTAATGAACATATCTGCTACGACTGAGTTCTTTCTTCTGAAGAGAAGTTGTGGCCACTATGTTCAAGCCTCAGAATCAGCCCTTAATGGAGCAATCTATCTACTTACCCCTGCTTCAAGGAATGAGTGAATTCCATCTTGTGTAATTGAGTTCCCATCTCCTAAATCAGACAAGTCCCCAAAAAGGTAGGCATGTTGAGTTGGAAATCTGGCTATTTTTACCCATACTAATCAAACGACCGCCCTTAAAGGTAGGAGTTCCCAAAACACTCAGGATTGAGGTCATGTCACCTATGGTCGTTTAGGTGAGATCTAAGTCTCCAGTATCAACGACATTATATACAAAGAAGAATCATCTCATGGTCTGATCTTATACAAACTCTTTGTATAGGATACTCCCGCTCGCATGTCTCCTCATGAATGGTCAGGGTCTACCATCTGTAGTAATTTATAACACTTACAAACCTCTACAAAGCGGGCCGTATCCGTAGTGTCACCAGGATCAGGTATCACACCTTAATCCTTATACTGCAAATTGCATGCTTAAGTTTACATACAATAACCATGGAGCATTGTTTATTGGATATGAGTAAATGTCAGATAAAATAACTCTTATTTTATTCATAACAATGTGTATAAATTACAAACTACAAGACTTCGGGAGAATTAGGACATCAATCCCAACCATCTTCCACTTGTTCTAATACCTCAGGAGACTAATGTACAATACAAGATAAATACATGTACAATATACAATAAACTAGGGCATACCTTAGTATCATCTCCCACTTTTCCTAGACAAGATGTCGCATGTCCCGTAGACCCAGACTCTCCAAGTGACCCTCGAACACTTTAGTCCTGAGAGCCTTTATAAAGGGATCAGCAAACTTGTGCTCCGATGCGATCTTTGTGACTATCACATCACTGCGTTGCACAATCTCCCTAATCAAGTGGTATTTCTGTTCTATATGTTTGTCTCGATGATGACTCCGAGGCTCCTTTGAATTTACCACAGCCCCGTTGTTATCACAATAAAGAGTGATTGCAAATCCATATTTGGAACAACTTCCAAATCTGTAAGGAATTTCCTCAGCCAAATAGCCTTCTTAGCTGTTTCACAAGTGGCTATGTATTCGGCTTCCATAGTAGAGTCCGTGATGCATCCTTGCTTGCTACTTCACCACACTACAGCCTCTCCATTCAGAGTGAACACTGACCTAGATGTCAATTTGCGAGAATCTTTATCGGTCTAAAAGTCAAAGTCTGTGTATCCTGTAAGGATCAGATCCTTATCTCCATACACGAACATGTAGTTTCTCGTTCTCCAAAGATACTTGAGGATCGTCTTGACCGCCGTCTAGTGATTAAATCCTAAATTGGACTGATATCGACTAACAATCCCTACTACATAGCAAATGTCGGGTCTGGTACACAACATTGCATATGTTAAGCTTCCTACAGCTGAAGCATAGGGAATCCGTCTTATCTCCTTAACTTCTTAAGGTGTCTTAGGACATTGATCCTTAGACAATACGATTCCATGCCTAAAAGGTAACAAACCCCTCTTGGAATCCTGCATCCTATGTTTGATCAACGTTTGATCGATGTACGATGCCTGAGACAAGGCTAACCTCTTGTTCTTACGATCCTGAATGATTTGGATCCCTAGAACCTACTATGCCTCACCCAAATCTTTCATTTGGAACTGGGCAGCTAGCCATTTCTTAATGTCAGTCAGATACCCTACATCATTCTTAATGAGTAGGATATCATCCACATATAGAACCAAGAAAGCTATTGAGTTGTTGATGATCTTCTTTTAGACACAAGGCTCGTCAATGTTTTGATCAAAGCCAAACGATTTGACCGCAGTGTCAAATCTAATGTTCCATGATCTAGACGCTTTTTAAGCCCATAAATGGACCTATTAAGCTTGCAAACTTTTTGCTCTTGATTTGGAACTATAAACCCCTCTGGTTGAGTCATGTAGATTGTCTCCTCAAGATTACCATTAAGAAAAGCAGTCTTGACTTCCATTTTCCATATCTCATAATCATAAAATGTAGCTATGGACAGGAGTATCCTAATATACTTGAGCATGACAACAAGTGAGAAAGTTTTCTCATAATCCACTCCCTCAACCTAGGTATAACCCTTTGCCACAAGTTGAACCTTACAGGTTTACACCTTTCCATCTACACCTCTCTTTCGCTTATAGATCCACTTATACCCTATAGGTCTTACCCCATCAGGCGGATCCACAAGCTCACAGACGTTATTGAAGTACATAGACTCTATTTTCTGATTCATGGCTATAATCAATTCATCTTTGTCAACATCCTCTATTGATTTCTTAAAAGACAATGGATCCTCAACCTCATCATTTGAAATGACATTTTGGGCTTCAGTCAAACCCATGTAGCGACCCGACGGGTTCATAACCCTCCCACTATGTCGAGGTAGTCTCAGCTCTTGAGCTAGTTGAATAGATGTATCAACCTCAACAACCCTTGTTGATTTGCCAGCCTGTTCAACAACTCTTGTCAAACCCTCAGTAGTCTCAGTCTCATTAGAAATCTCATGTAAAACAAGCTTACTTCGTGGCTTATGATCCTTTATGTGATCTTTTTCCAAGAAGATAGTACTTGTAGAAACAAACACTTTATTCTCACTCGGCTCATAGAAGTATCCATCCCTCGTTTCCTTGGGGTAGCCTACAAAGAGGAAAACTTTCGAATGCAGTTCAAACTTCTTCGGGTTAGTCACAAGCACATGGGCTGAACCAAATCCTGAAGTGGTGTAAACTACCGTTACTGCCTCTTCACAACTCAAAAGGTGTTTCAGAAATACTTTTCGAAGGAACATTGTTCAAAATGTTGCAAGCAGTCTCCTCTACAAAACCCCAAAACGAGTCTGGAAGATGAGCATAACTCATCATAGACCGAACCATGTCCAACAAGGTTTTGTTTCTCCTTTTTTATACACCATTCTGCTGAGGTGTACCTAGGACCGAGAGCTGGGATGTAATCTCATGTTCTATCATATAGTTCTGGAATTTGAGGTTCATATACTCTCCACCACGATCAAATCATAGTGTTTTTATCTTCTTACCTAACAAGTTTTCAACTTCAGCCTTATACTCTTTGAACTTGTCAAGGGCTTCAGACTTACGTTGCATTAGGTAGAGATACCCGTACCTTGAATAATCATCTATGAAAGAGATGAAATATTCATGC
The DNA here is from genome assembly GCF_027475165.1 of Benincasa hispida. Classification (NCBI taxonomy): domain Eukaryota; kingdom Viridiplantae; phylum Streptophyta; class Magnoliopsida; order Cucurbitales; family Cucurbitaceae; genus Benincasa; species Benincasa hispida. The sequence goes on along the minus strand of NC_143488.1, from coordinate 69,317,987 downwards.
CCACCCCGAGCTCCAACACTCATCGGACCACAGAGGTCAGAATGTATAAGCTTCAAGACTTCTTTGGCTCTGTAACCTTTTCTAGTAAAAGGTCGTTTGATCATCTTGCCTTCGAGGCATGATTCACACACTGACAAGGAGTTTTCTTCTAAACTCTTTAGAAGTCCATTTTTGACCAACTGCTCAATCCTATTGAGGTTGATGTGACCTAACCTTAGATGCCAAAAATGGGCATTTTCCTTAGGAGAAGCTTTGGTCTTTTAGATGTTATTGTCGTACTAAACATTTCAGTATTAAACAAGGCTTTTATGAATAACGACCATAATACATATAAGTTACTTTCCATTGAACCAAAACCAATATCCATTCCATTCTTGAAAATAAACACTTTATTCTAAGAAAAGAAGACGGTATAACCTTGTTCAATGAGACAAGAAACCAAGATTGAGTTCTTCTTAATATGAGGAACTACGAAAACATTATCCAGTAACAGATAATGTTTCTTATCCAAAAATAACTTCAGCCTGCCTATAGCAACAACTGAAACAACCTCACCAATACTAACTCGAAGAGTCATCTTTCCCTGTGGCAACGTTAGCCAGGAACTGAATCCTTGTTAAGAGGAACTGACGTGGTTGTTAGCACCCGAATCTAGGATCTAAGCAGAAGCATCATTCTCTACTAAACACGTCTCCAAGACCAATAAATCACATTTATTGTTTTTAGACATCCTCCTCTTTTGAAGAGTAGTGGGATTAGTATCAGAACCTAAATAAGCTCAAAGTTGCATTTCAGAGAACACTTCTCTTCTATGAACATCAATAGAGTCAGCAACAATTGCTTTCTTTTCCTGGAGTTTCACTTGGGAACTAACACTACTGGTTTTGTCATCCATCCCTTTGTGCTAAAAAAGTAAGAACTGACTTTCAAACAATTCTTGCAACAAGGCCATGATCCCGCATGCAATGACCATGTTCTCAACCCTTTTGGCTAAAACATCAGGTATGCTAGTCAAAATGTGAAGCCGGGCTAATGAATTAGCCTTCATCCACACCTCGTATGCATTACAAACACTTCACGGTGCATCAAGGGTCGAGACTTGAGGACATTCTTCAACTGTAACAAATTCGAGGTCGTTTACCACGAAATACGTTTTACAAGACTCTTTCCACTGTATGTAATTGGTCAAATTAGAGGCATTAAATGGAAATACAAACACGTTGTTGAAAACAAAAACACATTGACCTACGTTAGGTTTTAAGCAAATACCCGTTGAAAAAAAACACATACAACATCCAATAAGGTTTAGCAAAACTAACATGAACCCCGTGTGACATCTAGTTTTGTAATGACGCTTCAAAGGTTTAGGACAAAAGCCACCAAAGGGAGGTTAATTATCCCTCCTCTGAATTGAGAAATTCTCAACCAGCCATTAATACCAAAACAATTCTTGCTCCTATAACGATTAGCCATCATTGATTTGGTCAAAAGGTCATTAACTTACTTAACAATCTCCCGTAAGTGTGACCCGTCATTTTAGGCTCTAGAGATTCGCCCCAAGCAGCCAATCCGAAGGGAAAAAATTCAATTGGGGCATATACCCGTTTAGACAATTGCTTACTTTTTCCTACACGATCGTATACTTCACCTAAATGATCAAGCATCTTGTTTATGCGATAGATAACTCATCTCTCACTTGCTTGATTATTGTGTACGTCTCTCTTCCTCCTTCCCTCTACCAAATTCGAACAAAGCCTACACTTTGGATTCTCACTCCAAGAATAATGAGGGCTCTGAGTGGTGGTGTCTTCTCCGTTTCCTTCTGTCCGAGTGGTGATTGTTCGAGGTAGACGGTTGGGTTTTTTACTCACTGTGAAGAAGAAATCTTCATCTGGTATGATCTTTTGAACTCTTTAGCATTATGAATGCATATTAGTATGTTTTGAATGTATATGTGGTAATTAAATCACAATGAATTAGAAATATATGTTTTCGCTCATAGGTACTCTTGAATAAGAGTTCCTTCAAGAAGTCCATTCTTTACCAATCTCTAAATCCTATTGAGATTTATGTGTCCTAACCTTAGATGCTAAAGATGGACATTTTCTTTAGGAAAAATTTTAAGTCTTTTATGTTGAGTTACTGCAGTCTTAAACATCTCAGTGTGATGGAGTGCCTTAGTTGCTAACAGTCTTAGCACATAAATATTATTTTCCAGTTCAACTGAAGAAATATTGACATCATTTTTAGACACAAACACTTTATTAACTAAAAAATTTGTACAATAAGATTGTTTTAAAAGGCACTGTATAGAAATTAAGTTCCTCTTCAAACCAGGAACTATATATACATTTTCTAATAAAAGAAATTTATTCTGTAAAGTCAATTGGAGACCTCCCACTGCCACAGCCGAGATAATGTGCCCAGTTCCAACCCGTATCGTCATCTCACCAACATCTAGTTGTCGCTAGGAACTAATTCCCTGAAATGAAGAACAAACATGATCAGTGGCGTCAGAGTCTATAATCTAGGCAGAATCAACATTCTCCACTGAACAAGTTTCCAAAACAAGTAAATCAAATTTAACTTATTTGGCCTTCTTCTTTTTTGCCAAGTATTTGGAGTTATTCCTTTTCTAATGACTATCCTGGTTGCAATAGAAACAAATTCCCTTTGTAGCCTTGGTTGCTTCTGCCTCCTTGTGCAGCAACTGCAGGGTTAGCTTTCCCCTGCCCACTTTTCTTCTTCTTTCACTTTTTGGTACCGGAGGAAGAAGGTATAAACTTAGTTCCAGAGGTTGAACCTCTGTGGAACTTCTTGAAAGAGGAAGTAACATTTCCCTCACCTTTCTTATCCTTGTTTTTATGCAAGGATTGGAAGGTCTATAGCTCATTGAGCAAGGTGGTCAGGTTGTAGTCAATCCTATTCATAACAGCATTGCTATGGAAGTGAAGGAAACTTTCAGGTAAAGATTTCAATATGAAGCTAACCTGACTGATTTCATCGATGGAAGACACATTCATCTCCACCACGTTGAAGTGGACCATCATGTTGAGAACATATTCTCGTACAGATGCCCTTCTGGCATACTGACATTGAAGATATGTTTTAGAGCGTGTGCGGATGGCTGTTCAAACATTCCCTTCAAGGACTCCATGATCTCACGAGTTGTGAGCATGGGCTCATGCTTCTTGGGCAAGACTTCAGTAAGACTAGCCAAGATATACGCTCGGTACCTTTTCGTTAGCCTTTATTCAGCGCTTATATGCCTCTTGAATATTTCGAGGAGCATTTGGAGTAGGAATAGAAGTACAATCCTCCATCAGGACGAATCGAAGATCATCAATGATCAAAATTGTGTTGATCGTGTTTTTCCAAGATGTATAGCTTTTGTCCATTAATTTGTTGGCGACAAACAAGTTTAGTGTAGCGGTAGCCATAATTAAATTGCTGAAAACGTACAATTATTAATTAGATAGCTTGCATTAATCACGAAAACAACCAATCTATTTTAGCAAAATTCTAATGTACTCTAAGTGACATCTAATTTTGTAATGATGTTTTAGTGAGGCAGGACAAATGTCACCGTAGGGTGAGCAAATGTCCCTTCACTGAAATGAGACATTCTCAACTAATAGACAAAACAACTCCTTCTTATTGTCACTATTAGTCAACATTATTTGGTCCAGAATTCGTTAAACTAACTTAACGATTCTTGTAAGTGTAACCCCTCATTTTAGGTACCAGAGTTTCGCACTAATGAGCCAACCGTAGGGAAAAATCGATTGAGACATGAAACTAAAGTAACCCTATTCATTTCTGGATATTTAATAAAGCGTATACAGAATTGCCATCCTTTAGGCAGACACCCACGATGTCACGAGACGATGCATGAAACTTTATTTCAACCTAATGAGAGAGACCGAGGGATGTGTTGTCACACGTTTCGCTCCCGCTTACTATAAACACTCTCTCCATTCACCTTGATATTGATCTACACAAATGCTACTCGTAGAGGGACACCCATGGTTCCTTGAGGCCGAGTGTAGATCTCACGGTATGAACTTACAAGGAGAACGTTTAGAGGATAAAATAAAGTATCATATACCCCATTTTCCTCCCACTGAGTGTTTTACCTAGGGTTATTAACTTAGGAAAAACCTGGCTATTGATTTTTATTTAAGTGAACATTTAATTTGCTAAAAGCAACATCAGTCTTTAACAATTTTTTATTGAAGTCTTATTAAACTCTTTAATAAACTTTAATCAAACTTGCATGCATGTAATAAATCTATCTAATTCACCTTTCTAGATAGGTTCCCATGTAGGGGTGCAACATTTCCGTCATCTTAAGTACCCCAGCCTAGACAGAACTCACCTTAGACAAAAGGTCCCTTATAGATACATTTGTTATAATTTTAATATTTTATTAAAAATCAATTTAATCCTATTAAACCGATTAAAAGATTAAAATTAGATTTCTAATCTTATTAGAAATGTGACCTTAGGTCTATCTCAATTCTCAATCACGTTTTAAAACATTTAAAAAAAAATGATTATAACTTAATGTTCGCATGCAACTCTTTATTATTGATTTTAATTATAATTTTATTTAGTTATAACGATTATAAATAAATGAAACAATTAAAAATCAATCATTGCAAGCATACTTTAGTTAATCATAACATTTATAAATTAACCTAAGGTAGTTTCATGTTTCATGCAATCTCAATTTCATTATCAATATATATATAACAATTATATATTATAAAGAAATGAAAGACATTAATAACATACTATAAAAACATACATTCATACTTTATATTATAACCTTTTTAATATACATGATGCATGTAAATGTTATTAATGCATACATGTATATAATATAACAATTATATAATATTATGCATGAGCATGTTATATAATTAAATCATGCATATTCAAATGTTATAACACTTATAATATAAAATGATGCATGAAAATAAATGCATATCCTATGATGGGATTTAATTTTATATGACATACAATATGACATATATTATAATAAAACATACATCACATGTATATTTAAAATAAAAGCTAATGGACCAGGATAGGACACTAATAAAGCGATTAAATAGCTAATTATTACATTAATTAAAAGTCATCCGGTTGAAAGCAAATGAATCGAGAACCACTCGAATCAAGCCAAAAATCGATCTAACTAGCAGTCGAACTACCCTCAAACTGTTCGAACTGGGCAAACCACGAGTGAACGGGAGAAAATTCTCCGCCACGCAGTGTCGCAATGTTGTGCCTAGCGTCGCGACGCTATAGAGAATTTTCTCCCTTTGCCACATGGAGAGTCGCAACGCTAGGGCACAACATCGTGATGCTATTGTTCAGTCTGCTACTGTACAGAAACGTTTTCCCTCGAATTGACATCCAAAAACAGCTCTGAATCGTCAGAAAACCACCGGGAAGCATCACAAATGACTCAAAACTAAAAACTTACAGACTCTATAGCAATTATGCTCCAAAAATATGGGCCCTTACAATCAAATTATAAATATAAAAGCCATAAATCTATGCCCTATCCCAAAAAACATCCATTAACAAACCACATTTATAGAAAGGCATTCATCATATGAATATAAAATCCCACCATCACTGTAAAATCTAATTAAGAAAAATGGAATTTTGGGATCAAAACCCAACTCTGATACCAATTGAAGGATCCACAGCGAGGGGAACCTTGAGTAGAAGAGGGATCGTCCCAAATCTCATTTGTTTTAAAAAACGATTTTACAAAAAAAAAAAATAAGACCAAGATCATACAATTACAAAATTAATATAGCATGCCCCAAAAAAAGAAAAGGAAGGAAAATAATTTAGGGTTTCAGAAACACTTACCTTTGAAAACTTTCTTTTAAGATACCTTTCAATCTCCAACCGGCACTACCACGAGTGCAATCTCAGTATCCTCTGGGATGAGGGATCTAGGAGTGGTGGGCTCTGGCTAATTTTGGGATTGAGGGAAGGAGAGGATGAAGAATTACAGAGAACCCTTCTTCTGTAAAACCACTTACACTTTCTGTCTTGTAGGGAGAAGGAAGAAGAAAATTCTATTTTTAAAATACAACCATCATGTGTCACGTAAGTGATGGAGAGAGAAAATGGGAGGGAGTTGCAACTTCCTCCCCATAATTAATTTTAAAATCAAAATTAATTAATTTTAATAAATAAATTAAATAATAATTTATTTATTTATTTAATATATATTCATATGATAACTATTTTATCATATTATATATATTAAACTATATGTTACATCAAATATAGAATATAAACTGTAGTTTCAATATTGTATCATATGCAGTTTCTTTTCTCTCACTTATGATATTTAATATAAATCATATTTACATTGAATTTCAATTATATGAATCTAATTTACATAATTAATATTGAATCATATTCAAATATTTAATTCCTCTCAAACATACTTTATAATATATCAAATACATTATAGTAATTATATCATACATAATTAAATAAACTTAATTATATCACATATAATTAATTTCCTCAATTAATTTGAACAATTCAAATTAATCCAAAAACTGATCCTCATTAAATCCTGTTGAGCTACCGAGGGGACCTCATGGATCTGTAGCTTGAGGCTTCAACGGTATGTGAATAATTAATTCTCTTTAATTAAATTATTCACCATCCGTTAACTGTCGGACACTTCACTAAAGATCGGTAACTACACTCTTTGCACTACATATATATTTTTGTGTCCATTGAATATAATCAATCAACAGTACGATGACCCTTCTCAAATTGCTCGTAAGTACAGCTAGGTCAAAATTACCGTTTTGGCCCTATAGTTACATCTAACTCCTTAAGTACCACTGATCCCTCTAATGAATAATAAATCATAGTCCAACTATGACTAAACCCCTTTCTGGTCATGAGAGAATGTGGCGTCATATTTTTCAAGCCTTGGAATCAGCCCTTAAGAAAGCAATTTATCTACTTGCCCTGACCTCGGGGAAGGAGTGAATTCTTTCTTGTGTAGTTGTGTTCCCAGCTTTCCAATCAGACGTATCCCCAAAATGGTAGGTTTATTGAGTCGGCGATTTGGCCACTCTTACCCATACAAATCAAAGAACTGCCCTCATAAGTACGAGTTCACAACTTACTCAGGATTCAGGTCACGTTACCTATGGTCATCCTGGTGAAATGTAAGTTTCTATTATGAACGACGTTATATAATGAGACTAAACATTTTGTGGTTTGGTCTTATATAAACTCTTTTGTATAGAATATCTCCGCTCACATGTCTCCACATGAATGATTAGGATCAGATCATTTGTAGCACTTTACAACAATTGTAATATCTATAAAGTAGGCCATACTCGTAGTGTCACAAGGATAAGATATCCAGCCTTATCCATCTACTACAGACCATTTAGGTTATCATTTAAAACATGATCCATCCGTATGTCTCTATATACATGTTTAAGCTATGAGATAACCTTGGAACTTAGTTTATTGGTTTTTTTATTAATGCAATAAAACTCAGAATAAAATATCATATATTTTATTAAATAAACAATAAGTTTGTACAATATATTTACAAACTATACGACCCTACAAGATTTAGGGCATCAACCCTAATATGGCTAGGCATCTCCCAAGGAGGATAATATTCATGCTCGGGACCATGCAAAATCTGTATTTGCTCAGTAGCCAAAACTTGAACAATAGAGGTTAGCTCAGATATTTGATTTTTAAGCTCATTAAACTCACTTATCTCTTGTTCTCTTCGCTGAACTGCGTACTTCATATGAAGCACATAATAGATATTCATATCATCTGCCATGAGAAAACAAGTACACAAGAAAAGAAAAATATTTTTGGGTTTTTAAAGTTACAAATCAAATTCAACCAAAAAAGGTTAATTGGCTTGCTTCCCCGGTAACGGCGCCATTTTTTGTTCGGTCAAAAACCGATGTCATTGATTCAACTCTAAAGTGCAACAAAAGAAAATTTGTAAATACACCAAACTACTCTTATTAGTACAAAAACATAGCAACAATGGTAAGTGAGAATTAAATTCTCTCTTAAGCTGAATTTGACTGTGAAAGCGATAAAAACGGGTTTTGTTGTTTGGTTGATAGATAGATTAAATGCAAGAAATTAAATTGCTAAGAGATAAATGTAAACAAGGGTTGACTCATCTAGTTCTCAGATCAAGTTAGACATTCAAAGTAATTTCGATCATCGTTTTCTGCCAATTGATCATACAATTGAACTATGCATGCATAACTACTCGCTCGATTCAATCTAACTAGCCTCTACGATGGCGGAAAACTAGCATGAATCTAACCAAGAAAGCGTCTTAATTATTAATTAAGGTCGAAAAGCCAATACCCTAATTAATCTACATGTTCCTAAATTCTATTGTGTTCGATAGCGGCCATATAAAACTAAAAAACACATGCATTAAGATTTATGATTTAATTATGTTGATCAACTGTTAGGAAAGCTATATTCAATTGACCAATTTTATTTTTGAACTTAGCAATTAGCACATTCTAGAAATAGCCATCAAATGCCTAATTTACTATTGCTACTTAGGACCTTAGCAAGACTAAGAATCATTAGCATGCATGATAAAACGTGAAAAGTCAAACTCAATAATCATACTTGGAAATTTGAATAGATTCAAAGAAAACACAATTCTAAATTGCAAACATCAATTAGGGTAGAAACTCAAGAGATTACAAAGAATTATCAACCCAAGAACTAGATAGAAAATTACCTCATCGATTCATGGACAAACCCATGAGATACGGTCCAATCCATGCTTACAATCCAAAATTGAACTAAAAACTAACCTAATGATATTGAAAACATCAAGGGAAAGGAAGAAAACAAGGCATCTCCTCGGTCTCCATGAATTTCAGCATATCTTATTGGCCTAAAACCGAAGAGAGACTTTCATACAAATTGATCGTAGCATTGCAACACTACCTTGCAATTGGGCTGAAGACGGAAATGCGCGCACAGTTGGTTGGCGTTAAAAGATCCGCAACATTGCAATGCTGATAGTAATGTTACAATGCTGCCCTGCACATTAGCATTCTGTCTTCAAGCATCAGACGAGTGTTGAGGCTATATATGGCATGAGCGTTGTGGTGCTGTCTAGGGGCATTTTGGTCATTTTTACTCCTTTGAAGCTTGGATGCTCAAATCAACTCCAATTTGTTTCAAATTAACCCTGTCTAACTCCAAATGCTCGGTTTTACCTCTTGATTGCTCAACACTTACAGAATAGGAGAATTAACATATAAAATCCAACAACGAGCCCAAATTTAGCTAGAAATAATAGCTCTTTTTGAGAGCTATCATCCACTTATGTGATGCCTCTTCATAGAAGACTAATTTGTTGAAAACAAAAATCTAAGAAAAGAAAAGGCATACATACTTAATGGAATGGGTATAATTGGCATTTAACAAAAAATGAAGGGCAAAATGAGGAGAGAAAGATTCTCTCCATATAGCCCCTTTTAACATGGTAGAGATGGTATTTTATTTTATTTTTTTTCAATTTTCAATTTTGTAATTAAGAAGTTATTGACTTTTGGGGTTTCTACATAGAAGGCATGAAGAAAGGTCCTATATTTCATAAATGTCTTAAAATTTGAATGTTTTCAAATATGGTTTTTAGTGTTAATTTTCTACATTTATACTTATTTATTTATTTATATATGATTTTTATATATATATTCCTGTTTAAGAAGCTACCTCAATGATGGAGAGAGACAATGTGTTTACGATGGAGAGAGAAAATGCATTTAATATAATTTTTTTTCTCATTTTCAATTGGAGGGAGAAAATGCATTTATTGTAATTTTTTTAATTTTTCAATTGGAGAAAGAAAATGCATTTGATATGATTTTATTTTCCATTTCATGCTAGCTTGTTGATTTACGACATCTTCTTTATTTTCATGCAATATATTCTATTGTTTGGTATATATATATATATCTTATATATATTCCAGGTATACTGATATGTATGCACTTCCAATTAAGTATCACTTGTGTCTGTAATATATTCCCCCAGTGTCATGATATGTATGTCAATATACCTTGGAACATTGTCTTAAATGTTTGTAAATATTCTAACTACTTATCAAGCATTTCATGCCAGCTTGTTGGTTTTCGGTGTCTTATTTGTTTTCACGTAATATATGTCATTATTTATTTGGTATACATATCCTATATTCCATTGTTTATTTAGTATATATATCTCAGATATTCTATATGTATACACTTCTAATTAGGTACCACTTGTGCCTGCAATATATTCCCCCGATGTTATGATATGTATGTCAATATACTTTAGAATGTTGTCTTAGATGTTTGCAAATATACTGGTAATATTGACTACACATGTTCAACATAAGTCACAGTATATATTATAAATTCCATTTATATGACAGTATATATCATAAATTCTATTTAAGTAGTAAAGAATCCCAATAAATATATCATATATTATTATCCATATGATAGTACAATATATAAATATTATTTTAGATAACCCACTTTATATATCATATACAAAATGTCAATAAGTTTGTAGAAATCTCACATTATTGAAAATATATACGATATATCACAATATATATCATTAACGAATATACCATTTTCAAAATAAACCATTCGTTGCAGAGCATATATGTCGAAATCACAAATTCACAATTATAAACCTAAATTCTATCATAAATAATAATAATTTAAAAAATAGATTTGCATATCAAGGGGAGTGCTGGATTGATATTAGGGTGCCAGATATCTACGGATTTAGACTAGAGGGCATCAGATCTCCACTGAGGGCATTGGATCTCCATGAATCTAGATTAGTGGACACCGAGTCTCCACAAATTTAAATTTGACTAGGCGTCGGATCTCCACGGATCTAAATAGACAGTTGGATCTTGATGCATCGACACGAACAAAAGGAGGCAGACCGCAAATAAGAGAGAAACAATGAGAATACAACTGGCAACTTACCTCAGCGATTGATGATTGGTGGTAAGCAAAAGTCGACGATGATAGAAAACGATTGATGAACGAGGGCGAACGATGCATAGTCGATTCTGATGGAAAAACGACTGATGAACGACGCACTACTATGGACGGTGGTGGATGGGTGACCAATTTCGACGAGAATAGCAACAACGACAAAGACAACGAAGGGATGTGAAATCGTGTTGAGGGGATGGAGAAAGATAGAGGGAGAGGGCGAGAGAGATGGACAAAGAGTGCAAGGAAACCTTTGAATTTCCATTAAAAAAACCTTCAATTTTCTTTTTTTAAAAATTCATAATTAATTGTAGGATGGGGAGTAAAAGTATTAGACTTCAATTTTTGTAACAAAGAAGTTTATTTAGACAATTTAAAAAAAAACAGAAAAAATTAAGCATAATTGAAATATTGAGCCTATGTAGAAACCCTTTCCTTTAATTAATTGATATTAAACGGACTCTAAATGGGCTAAATTAGTTCCATTATAAGGTTTAGAAATTAAATAGAATGGTTGATTTGGCATTTTAATTGATACAAAAAAAATTAAAAAAATATAAATCGATTTTTTTTTCTCAACCTTTTACCATTATACTATCAAAATCACAATAATTAATTCCACAACAAATCCCTAAGCCCACAAAACGAACCCCAAAAGAGATTAAAATGAGAGAGAGAAGTATAGAGGAGTGTCTCAAAAGAGAAAGGTCAGTACCTTGAGGTTTGAGACAACCAATCAAGCCATTTAATATAAATCAACCAAGAAATAATTGAGCCGTAGCACCTCATAATCTTGAGTGCCAGAAACGTCCTCGTCGAGGGAAGGATGAGTGATCTCTAAAAGAGAGATCCAACTTTGCTTAGTTAATTTAACCACTCCTAATACTAACTTAAACATCAAAGTACAATAAGCTCAGACAAGATCAAGATCAGACTAAAGCAAAGCAGGTTGGAGGTCAAACCCATCGAGCCCCACAACGTAACTTAGACCGAATGAGATCCAAACCCCAACAATATTAATTCATTATTTCACTTTTCTAATATGAGAAGAACTTTGATAGTCAAAATATCTATACATATAATACAACATCAAGATCTCAATTAAAGAAAATGACAATCTAATTGAATTATGATATCAATAAACCTCGCTAGAGGGTTAATCGCTCAAGTTTGTCCACTCTTAATAACTTTTAATGTTTTCAACATATTTCTATTATTTTTGTTAAGTACCACAGAGTTGAAAATTTGAATGGATTTCATGGTCACTAACACATATCGAACGTCAGTTGAGCTATGTTGCTTCGGCAAATCATATTTCTATTAGAACTCCACCAATAGTTTAGATTTCACATCTGTTAAGGTAATTTAATTATAGCTTTTTCTAAGCCTTCGTTAAACAGAACATGAATTTATCAACTAAAAATAAAATAGTTCAATCTAAAAAGTAGGATGATTACTTCCAAGCAAATAAATATCTTTTTGCTTTCTAAAGAACACTAAAAGAAAAATTACATCAATATTTGCTCAAATATAAATGTTCACTCCTCTTGTATATCAATCTATGGAGTACAAGCAGAACAGCAGAGCTGGAATCTCATAACCATCCTGCTCCAATATCTCCCTAAAGAGTAAAATTATGCATATATATGATATATGTTGTCAAACAACTAAGAGGCGTATTAGCTCGAACACCATACAAAAAGCCATTTAGAACATAAATCCAAAACACTTATATACCACAAAGCCAGGACCAAGACACTCGTTCACTTTGAAAAGAAGATGTGTAGGGAAGTTGGATAATATTTTACCTGAATTGGCTGTTCGAATCAGAATATAGACGTCAGCCAACTCGGCTTCGAATGACATCAAGACCCATCTCGGTCGGATCGGTTGCTTGGAGCTCAACCTGAAAGCCATCCAGCTCTCTCTTGAATCTATCTTTGGAGCTTGCATATATCATCTTGCTTCTGACTCTTGAATTATCAGGGGACCTTCAAACGATGGCGTTTTTGTTAGCTTGTGATAGTGGGAAAGACAAACATGAAAAGGATGTAGTAAAGGAGGATGTCAGCTATACCAGGCAATAAAGAAGATTCTGCTCTTTTGACAGTTCTCTTCGGTAACGAAGTCGAAATCATAGATAGCATAACGACATTCGTCCGAAGGGAGGCTTGCAGCAAAGTCCTCATAACTCTGTGTCGGCTCGCCAACTTTCTCTACTACAACTTGCTTTTGCTTCTCCTCGATCTTAAACACAATAAAGCGATAGGTTCTTTTCGCCTTGAGCTCCAAAAACTTCAGCTTGCAATCATCATTCACGGCCATTCCTGATGCTGCATTGGCCTATTAAATCCAGAATGAAACTGCTTTGAAACATATCAAAGTCCAAAAGAGATGCATACAGGGAGAGTCGAAAAGGCAGAACAAAAATGGAAAATAAAATGTTCTTGATTATAATACAGCTATAAAATCAAAGCTGCAAGGTAAAGCAGTGAGGTGAATATTGTATAACCTAACACTGGAAATGCAGAAAATCGGGAACAAGAGAAACTTTCTGATCTGATCAGATTTTGCAAGTCTTCAACAATTGTTCTGTTTCTTACTTGAGAGCCTTACCTTAGTCATTGTGGACATATTTAGTCAACTTTTCCACTAAGGCAAGCTCCTAGACGCGCTTAAGCCCGACTTCTGTGCCTTGCTTCAAAGAAGCCTTTCAAGCAAAGGCTCTCCTAATAAAGCCATGCACCTTAGCCATTTGTAGTGTGTGCCTCAGCACCTCAAGTCTGATTTCCTACTCTCTTTTTTTAATTTTTCTAATTTTTAAGAAAGAAATGCATAAATATTCTTACAATCTCAAATGAAACCTCTATTTTCTTCTTATTCATCCTACTATTTTTCTACAGTTCTACTTATATTAAAATTTTATTTACATTTGTCTATTTTTCTACTTATAGCCCTTCGGAAAATAGAGGTTTTATGATCTGATACCAAGTAAATGGTATGGATTCTGTTCTTCAGCCGTGCAAGATAGGAATATGAGCAGAATAAGATTTCCCCTCATGACCTTTTGTCCATATCTTGATAGCTGAAATTGATTTTCAACCAAACTTAAAGCAAATTCACTACACAACAGAGTTTCCCCTCCAATTACAACATGCACGAGAAGATTAATAGCAACTCAAAAGGGGAAATACACAAATATAACTTGTAATTGCAATCCTGGACAGAAAATTTCAAACATAACAAAATAAGAAGTACAAAAATCAAAACGATGATCATAATAGATCCACGGCCACTGGATTAATTGAAGTCGACAATAAATTAAAGTAAATAACGTTTCGCTTAGTTGAAAAAAAATCACAGTAGAATTCAAATCGGATTTCCTATATGACATAATGCATTCACTCCCCACTCCGAAAACTGCATGCGGATTACTACTTCAAAATCATGTTCAGATATTCAAAGACTCCACAAATTGCAAGAAACTCTCGATCGCCAAAATGATGGACTACAAATACAAATACAATCCTACTTTCTCAAGAACCAAACCGATCATCAAACCATGAATAAAAGCAGAAATTAAGTAAGCTTTAGAGGACTCACCATTTTAGAGAAGAAAGAAGAAGCTCCGATGAAGAAGAAGAAGAAGAAGAAGAAGAAGAAAGACAGGTTCAGAAAAGAAGAAAAAATGTAGAGTGGCTTTTATAGTGGTTTTTTTTATTAATTTTGGTGCTTTTTATTTATTTATTATTATGATTATTATTATTTTCTGTGTTGGTGCTCGGGAGCAACGGTATCGTGGCGGTGACTTGTATTTGAGAGTTGGCAATGAGATGCTGATTGACCAACCAATATGCGCCACGTGTACGAGCAGCGTGGGGCGGTACCTTTGGCTGCGCCGCAGCTTCATATAAGCCGGCTGAGCCGGCTTTAGTTAACCTTATCATCTTTTATTTCAAACTTTTTTTTAATTCTCTTTTGATATACTAAGTCAAATATAATTTGACTTTAAATAAAATAAAACCTTTGATCTTAAATAAATAATAGGATTATTGTCATCAACAAGTTTTATTATTTTTTTTGGGATAAGTTTTATGTTAAATAACAAGTTTGTACTTGAGTCTTTGAGTTTAAAAGGTTTTTATTATATTTCTAATTTTTAATTTATTTACTTAATAAGTGTAAGGGATTTATTTATTAGATATTTTATAAAATTATCAACACATTAAAATTAAAAATCCAGTGTCTCTTTAAACATACAATTCAATGTAATATCTAAAAAGTCTATGAATGGCTTTTCTCATATAAGAAAATTTTTAGTACGATAAACGTGGAGAGATTTGAATCTTCAAAAGAAATTATAAATGATGATTATCGTTAAGTTATGCTCATTTAATTGACAAGTCATTGATATTTTAAATACAAAATTGAAAGTAGGAACTCATTATAAACAAATTTAAAAGTTTAATAAATGATCAATCAAACATAAAATAAAGTAGCAAACTACATGGAAATCAAACTACAAAAAAATACTTAATATCCATAGTGTGAAAAATACTATGATTTGACCAAGCAAGTAGGGTAAAATGAAACACGTTTGTGCTCATTTTACATATATCAAAATTATATTTTTTTTGTCGGAATATTTAAAATGTTGTGAAAGAAGTGAAAAAATGGATGGATTCAATATGTAGATTAAATTCACTTGTGAAACTATTACATCGGATTGGAACTATCAAATTAGATTATGTTTTATGTAGAAATTCAACATATATGGATGTTAAATTTGTAGTTTCTTCAATTTAAATGAGTTGTGTTTGATTATAATCAAGTAACGACTCAATTTAGTTAAATTTGACCAATGTTTCGATTTTGTATTTATTTAATTTTATTTTTTTTATTAGGTAAAGTTACTAAGTTATTAGCCTATAAGTAGCAATTTACTTCTTCATTTGGTGTATCTCATTCCAATATGAAGAGTTCTTCTCTCATTTCTCTATTTATATCTATCTTGAGTTGAATTAAAAGTAAAATATTAAAAAGCTATGCTAGGTCTGAGTAGTTCGAAGTTGCTGTTCTACCAGATTAGTTGTTGTATCCTATTGAGATGATCGTTGTAGTCTACTTGCAGTCCATGCAAAGTGAATGCTTGTCTTCAAGACCATTTTTTGAAGTGTGCCTCAACTACCTTTTAAATCTCCACAATTGTTTTAAGGTTTTTGTGGTTCTTTCAATTTATAAACCTTGATAGACAATATGACTTACTTTTGAGTTATAACATTACTATCGTATACACGATTTGTGTACTATAATTACTATATTCAATTGAGTTGTATCAGTTTATTACTTTTGTGTCATGGGTTATTTCAGCTTTAGTATGGAGAGTTCAATTAAGGCCCAATAATTGGGTCATTAGGTTTTGTATTTAATTAAACTTGACATAGCTTGTCAATGCGATTATTACATGCGAGAAGTGAGAAATTAGGAAGAAAACCATAAAAGAAACTTATTTTGCACATTGATGTATTTTAGCCTTTTAGAGATTTATTTGTGATTTGATCGAGCTGAAATTTTGATGGTGTGTTCTAGATATGAGAGTCATCAATCTAGACAATGGAGATTTCTTATAGAGCTATCTTCAAATTACCGTGGGTAATTAGTTCCCACTTTAAGTAAAACTTTTCTAATTTACTTTCTCTATAGTTATCATTTGTTGTCAAAATTATTGATCTTGAAATATTTATTGTGTATGTCTCTAGTTATGATAGAAAGAACTTGTTGTGACCCATTATTAGTTATAGTTGAGATTTTGACCTCGTTCCGTGATTTTCTAACCTCTCACATTAAGGAAATTTTTTTGTATTAAAATTAATATGTCCTTATTTGATAATTTAATGTTTCTAATGGATTAATTATCCAATTAGATTCGTATCATTGAGAATAATTGATCCGAAACATATACCCTAGTTGTTTTAATTTCTATTTAACGTTATAAAGAGTAGTAAAGTGGAGATCGGCTAAAGCTCGCAAATAGACACGCGAGCGGCTCGGCGGAGTTGGGCCCCATTTAATACCAAAGCGACAGATTTCAGTTCGTTCGTTGACATATATCTCTTTATTATTATTTTCATTTAAAAAAGAAAAAACTTTTATTTAAAATTTGAAATGTGATAAAATAATTGCCATTTCTCTTTCTCGAGATTCCTTCCACTGCGTCGATCTAACGCAATTCTTTTTCTCTTTTATTTTCTTTTCTTTTTTCAAAATCCAAATTTATTTATAAAAATAAATAATAATAATTTTTTTCCAAAAATTCCTTCCCACGCCTTCCAATTTTCCACCATATGGCCTTTGCTTCTTTTATTGCCAATCCCAACCTTTTTATTTTGCTTTCTGTTTTTTCCACTTCTTCTAATTATTGTTTCACATGAATCTACATCTCTCTCTCTTTTTTTCCCTTTAATTATAAAATATTCTTTTTATTTTAAAATTTTCGAACCAAATTAATTATTTAAATGGTGAAACTAATGAAAATTGGGACCGATAATCTAACCAAATTAGGCAGACCATCAATTTCCATGATTTGATAAATCTGAAAAGTGATGAATTTCGATTCGTATTTTCAACGTTTGGTTACTTATGAAAATAAATTTATAGTATGAAAAAAGAGAATACGATACTCTTATAGTATTATAGAATTTCTTTTTTTCCCCATCTATTTACATAATAACCACGGTCAAACAAAAAAAATATATATTATTGACGTGATAGTCATGAATACTAATTAATAAAAATAATCATATTGATCTTTATACTTCACCTTTTTAAGTTTGTGCTAAAATTTATAAAATACCTTTGAACTTTAAGATAAGTATCAATGATATTTCTAGACTTTAAAAAGTTCAACTATCATTTTAAATTTTGAAATTTATTCAATAAATAGTGGAGAGTTCATTAAAAATACAAAAAAATTGAAATGGCTACTAGTAAAAATTGAAAGATAAACAATACATCGATTACATTGTTTACATAAATTAACATTAAAATAAATGGGTAAAAGAACAATTTTTTTTTACAGTTATAAATAAATAACGTGCATGTCTTTTAATTTTTACACATTAGTTGTCTGATTACTTTTCATCTTTTATTTTATGGTAAAGTGTTTTTTTTTTTTGGAACATTTTTAAAATTAAGTGTATCTTGTAAAGAAATTTTTAAATTCGATGGAAAAATTAAGTTTCTTTTTCTTTTAAGATTTAAGGGTTTACTTAAAATGTAAAAAGAATTCAAGGACGTGTTGAGTAATTTACTCAAGCATATGAATGTTGTTATTTGTAAACAACAAACTGCATTAATGGTTGACTTAATCGTTTTAATGTAATTAGCACATATGGTATGACTTGTTATTGAATATTTAAATGAAAATTAGTACCCATGATGTGATTTGTAATTGAATAGTCAAATGATATGATCGTAAATATAATTTGTAAAATATTTATTTAGTTCGTATATGATATATCACGTGATATTTACTAAAATAAAGGACGAGAAGCAAGATGAATTCACAACTATTAATTTGAATGGATCGCATCAATCAGTTAACACATTAAATAATTTGTTTCAACCAATCACTATAGTCAATGTAAACATATTTCAACTAACATAAAGTTTATTCTATTAAATTTGAGGTTAGTAAGCATACTAAATCCAATGAAAAATTACTTTAAAAAGAAAAGAAACATCCTCTCAATTAATCTTAGATCTAGCAATTGAATTTGACAATTCAATCTGTAATCACAACCATGTCGACCAACTATTTAATCTCACCACTTTCAAAATTTTAATTACATCCACAAATTCTATTAAAAATTACATCCATAAATATTTAGTTTGTTCTAATCAAGTAGGTAACAAGTTCTTTTAAACTGCATCAAAAAAAAGTTTTTTAAAAAAATAAATAAGAGTCTAGCATGCCAAATAATTTGATAATTTGGCATAAATAATGATTTCTATTTCAATTATTAACATGCAAATCTACTTTTATTCAACCATTAATCTTAACATACCAAAATATATCTTTTTTTTCGTAAATTCGTTAATTTTAACGAGAACAAGTTGTGTACAAAACTAAAAATTGAACAAAACACATATTAATCATATAATAAGTTTATCAAAATTTGCAAAACTTTAGGAAAACTTAGCTAAAATATTGTTTTTCCCTTGCAAACGTATTGAATTTGTAGTGCAATTTGATGAAATGATAAAAAAAAAAAAAAAAAAAGGATATAATTTGATCGATTTAGTGGGGGGAAATTTAAAATTAAAAGAACATATTAACATGTCAAAATAAACCTAGTTCGAACCAAACCACCGCTTAATTAATCAAAACCATTTGGTCCCCATTGGCAGCGCCGATTCCCGCTCACAAAACGTCAAAGATACGCAAAGACCACACTTTCTTCGGGTCAACATAGAAAAATACCAAAAAAAGAAAAAGGAAAAGAAATATTGTAAAAATAAAAAAGAAACTGAGTTTTTTTTTTTTTTAATAATTCGAAATGAAAAACTGAGATTTAACAGCAAATTTCACAAAATATAAAAAAAAAAAACGACAGATCGAAAATGAAAACCTACTTCCACTTCATTGCGATCGAACAAAACGACGTCGTTGAGTCCTTAGTCCGCTATCTCGCCGGATTCGGAGCTTCATTCACCGGTGCCGGAGCAGGAGGCCTTGCCGCCGCCACCGCCACCGCCGTCGGATCAGCGCTGCGACTCTGCTGTGGTGGCTGAGTAAGGAGATTAGAGTGCAGACTGCCAGATTCAACATTGGATCCTGGTCCGGCCGGCGGTGGCGGTTCAGAGAGGTAATCCGCGGCCATAAAAACGCCCTGCGAAGGCCTCCTCTGGTGCCTGCCCGGTCGCTGCGACATTTAACGGCGGAGATTTGAGAATGAAGAGTGTGAGATTTGGGAATGGAGGAGAGGAAGGGGGAAAATAGGGAGAGAAATAGGAAGAATCGCCGGCGTAACTGAAGAGTTGACTGGTCTTTTTATTTACGTTTTAACTGATTTTCTTGATGTCTCGATGCGAGTCAAACTTATAATGAATTTCTTTTAATTTCTACATATTTTATTGCCTTACTGCCTAATTTCTTCCTTTTTTGCCCTCATTTTTATCATCTTGATAGATGATTCCTTTTAATAATATGTTGGGTAGGGATCAGCCTATAGTCTAAATGTTGGTAGTATATACTTGATGTCAATCAAATTATCTTCATTTTGATTAAATTTTCATTATTATATTGTGTTTTTTCTTTTTATTTATATTCTGAAAAATTTATAATGAATGTATTCGAAGATTGTCATGTTAACTTTAATAAATAAAATATAGGGAGATAACTTCTTTTTTTTTTTTTTTACATTTTTTTTTTTTTTTTTTTTTACATAAGGTTTCACAATATTAGACATTTGGCTATTTATGTTTATCATTTTTACTTGAGATTTGAGTTTTGTTTTAATTTAATCCATATAACAATTGTTTGGTGAATGTTCAAGTTTTGTCACTAGTATTTGTGTTTATTATTAATTAATTTAAAAGAAGTAAAGGAATTATAGTCCATTAGCCCTCCACTTAGATTTAAAAAAGTTTTTTTTAAAAAAATTTAAAAATATTTGAAATGAATATATTTAAAATTATTTATTTAGATTCTGTCCAAAAAAAAAAAAGAAATGTTAAGAATTTTCTGATATAAGTTTTTATAAATGGTGTGTTAATTGAAAATTATAATATGACAAGATTAAATTAGTAATTTACTTCTAAATCCTATAAAATTCCGAAAAAATCGACCATTTAGGAAAGGATTTGAAATTACTTCAATTTTAAAATTATTATTTTATTTACATCAACAAACAACAAAATTAAGTTAAAATCTATTATGATTTGAAATCCTTCAAAATTATAATAGTTCTAAACAGACTATAAATTTTACTATTTTTCATCACTATTAAAATTTGATTTAAACTTTTACTTTATGATTATTTTAAATTAATTAATAGACATTGATACTAATAACTAAAAGTAAATATTTAGTGAAAATTTTGAGGTTAAAAAATGTAAATCTTAAAATCTAAATTAACATGTATATTTTTTAAAAAATAAAAAGTAACACAAAATTTTATGATTAAAATTAGAAGTTGAAATGTATATACTAATGATTTGTTGTAATAACAAAAATTATGTATATGAAATAAATGGTAACTTAAAATTAGTTTGTTTATAAATGAAAGGGTATTTATAGGAGCAACATTGGAGCTCCGAGAGTTATGAAAATTATTAGGGTGGGAAATTGAAATGTGAAACTTCCTAACTGCCCTGTGATTCATGCACCAAATAGTGCATTGTACCAATCCATTTCAATAGACACATAATATGTATTTGGATAAGATTTTAAAATACCATCCATTATCTAAATTAATCTTAATTTTTAATACAGTTGGGTTAGGTTAATGTTCTTTTAGACCATTTTTGTTTTGTTTTTTTTTTTTCATTTTAATATTTTTTAGTACAAATAATTTACCGAGGAGATCTTTGGAAAAAATATAATATTAAATTATTGATGAATTAAGTTTGATTTAAAATGTTGATATTTTCAACTTCACATCAATAATATAAATATACATATCAATGGATGATAGATGTTTCTAAATAATTATAGAACGACAAATTTTAAAATTTATCTAAATCAATAAATAAATTTTTTAATTGATTCTTTTACGATATATAATGAAATTGTCAATGTTCACACAAAGTTTTTGAAGAAACATCTTTCATGGAATTGAACTTGAGTTGGTGTGATGATTTGATGCGATGCAGTTCGATATCTAGTATTTGATCATTCGATTCTCTCTCGATTGAATGTGTTCTTGAAATAGAAGTCTTTGAAGAGCCTTTGTGTCTTCAAAAAGCTTCTCAAGAGTTTAAACTTCTCTATTTATAATACTCTCTGAAGAGGTTCATGGGCTTGGGCCTAGTTAGCTATAAGTGTGGGCTTAATTGGCCTATGGGCCTGGCCTTGGGCCTAATTAATTAAACTTGGGCATTGCCTTTTGGCCTAATTAATTGGACTTGGGTTTGACCTTTGGGCCCAATTAATGGGGCTTAGGCCTGCTTTTGGGCTATATTAATTGGGTTTGTTTAGTTTGACATTTTAGGCCCAAATTAAGTCCACATCTGAATGTAACTGGACCAATGCCCAAATTATAACCCCAAATTTGGCGAAATTAATTTTACTCAATCATCGCTTGTGATAAAAACATGTGATGTCATCAGAATTCGTCTTCGACTTCAATCTGGAACACATGTCAACTCTTAATTGGTCCCAAATTTGATGATTTTTAGAATTTCGTCATTAATTTAGTAAATGATGTGGCAATCTGTGATTGGTCATAAATTTCTCCTCCAACAAATGTCCCTTTTCGAGATTTGTGTACAGATGTCAGTGGATGAATGTCAAAAAAGATAAAGTTGACATCGAAATGCAAATAATTTAATTTTGACTTTGATACTCCTGATTTAATTAAACCGTGAATTTAGTGCACAAGTTTAACTAAATTTTGTAATAGTGGATGACCAAAATTTTAATTTAAGAAAAATCACAACCCTTATCTCAGACTTAATTTAATTTGGAGAGATAGAACGCAAAAAATCTAATTTTAGTTTCAATCCAAATTAATTTGATTTGGGGGACAAAACTTAAAATTTTGAAATTGGATGACTTCTCGAACCATGTGAGTCAAACTTATAATGAAATTCCTTTAATTTCTACATATTTTATTGTCTTACCGTCTAATTTCTTTCTTTTTTTGCCTTGATCTTTATCGTCTCGATAGATCATTTCTTTTAATAATATGTTGGGTAGAGATCTAATATGAATGTTAGTGGTATATACTTGATATCAATCAAATTATCTTCATTTTGTTAAATTTTCATTATTATGTTGTGTTTATTCTTTTCAATTATATTCTGAAAAATTTATAATGAATGTATTCGATGATTGTTGTGTTAATTTCAATAAATCAAATATAGGGAGATTTTTTTTTTTTTTTTTTTTTTTTTTTTTTAATTTTTACATAGGGTTTCACAATATTAGACATTTGGCTATTTATGTTTCACAACACTATCGTTTTCACTTAAGATTTGAGTTTTGTTTTTAATTTAGTCCATATGTTTCAAGATTTGCACTGTTTAATCTCAATTGTTTGGTGAATGCTCAAGTTTTGTCTATAGTATTTGTGTTTATTATTAATTAATTTAAAAGAAGTAAAAGAATTATAGTCCATTACCCCTCCATTTGGATTCAAGAAAATTAAAAAATGATTTTTAAATCATGTGATTTGAAATCCGAAAAATGAGTTTAAATTAATTACTTTATTTGGAACTAGAAATATTTGAAATGAATATATTTAAAATTATTTATTTGGATTTTGACCAAAAAATAAAGAAATGTTAAGAATTTACTGATATAGGTTTTTATAAATGGTGTGTTAATTGAAAATTATAATATGACAAGGTTAAATTAGTAATTTACTTCTAAGTCCTATGAAATTCCGAAAAATTCGACCATTTAGGAAAGGATTTGAAGTTACTTCAATTTTAAAAGTATTATTTTACTTGCATCAACAAATAACAAAATTAAGTTAAAATCTATTATGATTTGAAATCCTTCAAAATTATAATAATTCCAATATTTTTTATCATTTTTCATCACTATTAAAATTTGATTTAAAATTTTACTTCATGATTATTTTAAATTAATTAATAGACATGAATACTAATAACTAAAAGAAAATATTTAGTGAAACTTTTGAGGTTAAAAAATGTAAGTCTTAAAATCTAAATCAACACGTATATTTTTTTAAAAATAAAGAGTAACACAAAATTTACTGATTAAGATTAGAAGTTGAAATGTATATAGTAATCATTTGTTGTAATAACAACAAATTATGTATATGAAATAAATGGTA
This sequence comes from Benincasa hispida, assembly GCF_027475165.1. Lineage (NCBI taxonomy): Eukaryota > Viridiplantae > Streptophyta > Magnoliopsida > Cucurbitales > Cucurbitaceae > Benincasa > Benincasa hispida. The sequence goes on along the minus strand of NC_143488.1, from coordinate 69,293,881 downwards.
ACTTAAAGTTAGTTTATTTAGAAATGGAAGGGTATTTATGAGAGCAACATTAGAGTTCCGAAATTATTATGGTTTGAAATGTGAAACTTCCTAACTACCTAAGATTCATGTTTGGATAAAATTTTAAAATACCATCTATTATCTAAATTAATCTTAATTTTTAATTCATTTGGGTTAGGTTAATGTTATTTTAGACCATTTTTGTTTTTTTCATTTTAATATTCTTCCGTATAAATAATTTATCGAAGAGATCCGACCTTCCATCCTTAAAAAAAAAAAAATCATGTTAAATTATTGTTTACTTAAATTTGCTTTGATTTAAAATGTTCAATATCACATCAATAATATAAGTATGCATCTCAATGGATGATAAATGTTTCTAAATAATTATAGAACAATAAATTTTAAAATTTATCTATATCAGTAAATAAATATTTTGTGTTTTTTTAGAACAAACATTTTATGGTCTTAAGTTTAACTTGTTTTTTATTTATATTAGTGATATTTTGGAGTTTATTTTTTTTTAATTGATTCTTTTACGATATAATGAAATTGTCAATGTTCACACGAAATTTTCGAAGAAACGTCTTTCGTGGAGTTGAACTTGAGTTAGTGTGATATTGGTGTCGATTTGATGCGATGTAGTTTGATATAAAAAACTTTCAGGAGTCTTCTGGTTGTCGATGAAATCTCTCTAGACTCTTTGAATGTATAATTGCTCACCCCTAAACGAGAAGAGCTCCTCTATTTATTGTACTCTTTGATGGGCCTCATGAGCTTAGGCCTAATTAGCCCATAAGTCTGGGCTTGATTGGCCCATGGGCCTATCTTGGGCCTAATTAATTGGACTTAGGTCTGACCTTTGGGTCCAATTAATTGGGCTTGGGCCTGGCCTTTGGGCTCTATTAATTGGATTTAGGTTTGACATTTGGGCTCTATTGATTGAATTTGGACATTTTAGACCCAAATTAAGCCCACATTTGAATGTAACTGACTAACGCCCAAATTATAATACCAAATTGGGCGAAATTAATTGTACTCAACCCAACACTTGTGACAAAAACATGTGATAATTTGTCTTCGACTTCAATTTGGGACACATGTCAGCTCTTAATTTTTTGAATTTCATCATTAATTTAGTAAATGATGTGGCAATCCGTGATTGTCCGAAATTTCTCCTCCAACAAATACCTTTTTCGGGATGCAAATAATTTAATTTTGACTTTGATGCTCCCTATTTAATTAAACCGTGAATTTAGTGCACAAGTTTAACTAAATTTTATAACAGAGGATGACCAAATTTTTAATTTAAGAAAAATCTTAGCCCTTATCTTAGACTTAATTTGATTTGGAGAGATAGAATGTAAAAATTTGAATTTTAAAAAAGAAAATTCAGGTTTCAACCCAAATTAATTTGATTTAGAGACAAAACCTAAAAATTCGGTTTTAAGAAAGAAATTTTGAATGTGGCCAAATTTATGAAGAACTTTGAGTTTTTGTCCCCAATTTAATTCGATTTTAGAGATAAAACTTAAAAATATTGAATTTAAAATAAAAATCCAAGTTTCATCCCAATTTAATTTGATTTGATTTGGGGTGTGAGATTTGGGAATGGAGGAGAGAAAGGGGAAAAACAGGGAGAGAAATAGTGAGAATCGTCGGTGTAAGTGAAGAGTTGACTGGTCTTTTTATTTACGTTTTAACTGGTTTTCTTTGATGACTTCTCGATCCATGCGAGTCAAACTTATAATAAATTCCCTTAATTTCTACATATTTTATTGCATTACCGCCTAATTTCTTTCTTTTTTTGCCCTCATCTTTATCATCTTGATAGATTACTGTTCATTTCTTTTAATAATATGTCGGGTAGGGATCCAACCTCTAATCGGAATGTTAATAGTATATACTCGATACTAATTGAATTATCATCATTTTGGTTAAATTTTCATTGTTGTGTTGTGTCTCTCTTTTTCATTTATATTCTGAAAATTTTATAATGAATGTATTCGATGATTGTCGTGTTAACTTTAATAAATCAAATATAGGGGATTTTTTATTTTTATTTTTATTTTTTGCATAGGGTTTCACAATATTAGACATTTGACTATTTATGTTTCACAACATTACCATTTTTACTTGAGATTTGAGTTTTGTTTTAATTCAGTCTATATATTTCAATATTTACACTATCTAACCTCAATTGTTTAGCGAATGCTCAAGTTTTTTCTTTAGTATAAATGAATATATTTAAAATTATTTATTTAAGGTTAAAAAATGTAAATCTTAAAATCTAAATTAGTACATATGTATATAATTTTTTAAAATAAAAAGTAACACAAAATTTTCCTTTTAAGATTAGAAGTTGAAAATGTAGATAGTAATCCTTTGTTGTAATTATAAAAAATTATGTGTATGAAATAAATTGTAACTTAATGGAAATTATTAGGGGAGGGTATTTAGAAGTTGAAATTGTAATAACAAAATTTTCCTTTTAACATTAGAAGTCGAAATTGTAACTTAAGATTAAGGTTAATTTATTTATAAATGGAAGGATATTTATGGGAGCTCTGAGATTTATGGAAATTACTACGGTGGGAAATTGAAATGCTAAAATTCCTAACTATCCCTGAAATTCATGCACCAAACAGTACCATTGTACCAATCCATTTCAATGAAACGGAACGGACACATACATATGTTTGGATAAGATTTTAAAATACCACCTATTATCTAAATTAACCTTAACTTTTAATTCGGTTGAGTTAGGTTAATGTTCTTTTAGACATTTTTTTTTCATTTTAATATTTTGCAGTACAAATAATTTATAGGGGAGATCCGACCTTCCATCCTTAGAAAAAAAATATCATTTTAAATTATTGTTGACTTAAGTTTGCTTTGATTTAAAATATTCATATTTTCAATTTCACATCAATAATATAAATATGCATGTCGATAGATGATAAATAATTATAGAAAAACAAATTTTAAAATTTATCTAAATCAATAAATAAATATTTTGTATTTTTTTAGAACAAATATTTTACGGTCTTAAGTTTAACTTGTTTATTATTTATATTAGTGATATTTTGGAGTTTATTTTTTAATTGATTATTTTACGATATAATGAAATTGTCAATGTTCACACGAGGTTTTAAGAGAAACGTTTTTCGTGGAGTTAAACTTGAGTTGGTGTGATGTTGGTGTCAATTTTTTTGATGCAATATGGTTCAATCTCTAGTATTTGATCCTCTAAATCTCTCTCAGTTGAATGAATGTACTTGATTTGAAGAAGAAAAACACCGAACATCAGGAATCTTATGCTTGTTGATGAATCTCTCCGGACTCTTTGAATATAGAATTGCTCACCCCTTGGAATGAGAAGAACTTATCTATTTCTAGGACTCTTTGATGGGCTTCATGGACTTGGGCCTAGTTATCCCATGGGCCTGGCCTAATTAATTGGACTTGGGCCTGACCTTTGGGCCCAATTAATTGGACTTGTGTCTGGCCTTTGGGCCCAATTAATTGGACTTGGGTTTGACTTTGGGGCCTATTAATTGGATGACCTATTTTGGCATTTTAGATCACGTGACAATTCGTGTTTGGTCCAAAATTTCTCATCCAATCTCGAAAAAGATAAAGCCGACATCGAGATGCATGTAATTTAGTTTTGACTTCGATGCTCCCAATTTAATTAAACCGTGAATTTAGTAATAGAGTATGGCCAAATTTGTAATTTAAGAAAAATCTCAACCCTTATCTCCGATTTAATTTTATTTGGAGAGATAGAACACAAAAATTCAAATTTTAAAAAGGAAATTCAGGTTTCATCTCGAATTAATTTGATTTGAAGACAAACTTAAAAATTTGAATTTATAATGAAAATTCAAGTTTCATCCCAAATTAATTTGATTTGGAGACAAAACTTAAAAATTCGGTTTTAAGAAAGAAATTTGGAATATGTTCAAATTTTGCGAAGAACTTTGTGTTGTTGTTCCCAATTTAATTCGATTTTAGAGATAAAACTCAAAAATCATGAATTTAAAATAAAAATCCAACTTTCATCCCCATTTAATTTGATTTGTAGATGAAAACTTAAAAATTTTGAATTAAAACAAAAATTCAAGTTTCATCCCCAATATAATTTGATTTGGAGATAAAACTCAAAAATTTAAATTTAAAAGTTTCATCCCAAATTAATTTGATTTGGGAATAAAACTTAAAAAAAATTTGAATTAAAAATGAAAATTCAAGTTTCATCCCAAATTAATTTAGGTTGGGATAAAACTTAATTAATAAAAAAAGTTTGGTATATAGGCAATAGGTTTAGAAAAGTAAGGAAAGAAATAATCAAAGATAAAATTTAGGGCTTGAACTAAATAGAAAATCTAAATTTAACAAAGATTTCCTGATTTGATTCTAGATTCAGTGAAATCCCTATAAATAGGACCCAAGGTCTTTTACAATCCCATCCCATGAAAGGTAACAAAAAATTCCTTTTCTTTTCTTTATTTTTTTTTTGAGTTGCCGAGTCGGAGCCACCGAGCTACAGACTACTCCCAACCACTCCATGCAGCCACCAAGTCAAGTTGAGCCACGAGTCATGCGCCGTCCTCCCTTAGCCGAGCTGATTCGCAAGTCGAGCTACAAATCACCACCTCTTCCTCTGCGCAACCGTCGAGTCGAGCCACGATCGTTGAGCTGATTGAAACCCTCTTCTTTCGTGTGAGGCTGTGACCGGTGATAAAGGAACTCTTAACGAAGAGCATCCATGAGCGCATTCGGATCTTTTCGATTTCATCGTAACCGAAATACAATGCATACATTCTAACATACAGTTACGCAAAATTACACTAATTAAAGGCATGCTTTGAACACTAAAATATAAAGGAAAGAGTTCTCATACTTGTTGAAGACCCTCTTCAAGCTTTAGAACCCTTACGCAGCGAAATACCTCTATGCGAACTCTATCGCCCAGTAAACAAGTTGGTTGCAGCAGCACGATCGTCTACACGAACGACAGTAACATAAATAGTCACGAACAAGTGAACGAGTAGGGACGACACCACCAAAATGGAGCCTTTGGTATTCTTGGAGTGAGAATCCAAAGTGTGGTCTTTGGTGAATTTAGTAAAGGTTGGAGAAAAAACTAATCGTGTAGACGATAAGCAAGTGGGAGAGAAACAGAGCTATCGTATAGCAAAGTGCTTATCGTTTAGAAGAAGCTACACGATCGTGTAGGTTTTATTAAGCAATCGTTAAGTAAATGGTAGACGATCGTTTAGAAAACACGACACACTATGCGAGCGCTTAGAAAAGCTAAGCGATCATTTAGAGACTAGCGTGCGATTATATCGGCACGAGGTTTGCAATCGTTTAGACGATGAGCGACTATCGTATAGGCTCTCAAGCTATGCGATCGTTACGTTTTCACACCGATGCCAATTTTTTCGAACTATTTTAAAATAGAAATAAATTTCATTTTATTCATCGGTTACCATAACCGAATGCGGCTGCTCCCACTGACGCACGACCGAGAAAAATTTTAGGCCAATTATCATATAATTAACCAATTTAATAACTAATAAATATAATCATATTATATTCTTACCCTATAGTTTGATATCACATATCCACTATAATAATTTCTCCTCCACATGATATAAATCATATTTATATTTAAATTCCTCTGAAATAATATATCTCATACATTTAGTCAATTATATCATATATAATTAACATGTTCAATTATATCATATATAATCGAACTCCCTCTTGTCAATTTGAATATTTCAAACTGACCCAAACGCCGATTCTCGACTTTATCCAAGCTACCCAGGGGACCTAATGGACCTGTGGCTCGAAACTCCAACGATCTGTGAATAGTTGACTAAACTCTTTAGCCACGAGATCCACCATCCATTAACTGTCAGACATTCTACTAAAGACAAACAACTGAACTCTTCTTACCACAGATATATTTCTATGTCCATTGGATATAACCAATCATGAGTACGATGACCCTTCATAGATGCTCGTAAGTACACTTGGACCAATTTACCGTTTTGCCCCTGTAGTTACATCTCACTCCTTAAGTACTACTGATTTTTCTAATGAACAATACAACATAGTCCAACTATATGTGAACACCTCTCGGGCCAGGACAAGGTGTGTGGCGCCACATTGTTCAAGCCCTGGAATCAGGGCTTAAGGGAGCTATCTATCTACTTACCCCTGCTTCGTGGAAGAAGTGAATTCCATCTTGTGTAGTTGAGTTCCCCTGATTTGAGAGCTGGGTCGTACCCATAATGGTAGGTGACCTAGCCACTCGTACCCATACAAATCAAAGGACCGTCCTCAATGGCAGGAGTTCCCAACTCACTCAGGATTGAGGTCATGTTACCTATGGTCATCTTAGTGAAGTGAAGTCTCTATCATGAACAGTGTTATATAACAAGATGTTAACACTTCGTGGTCAGGTCTTATACAAACTCTTTGTATAGGACGTCCCCCCTCGCATGTCCCATGCACGAATGATCAAGATCAGACCATCTATGACAAGTCATAACACTTGTGACCATTCCACAAAGTGGATCGTATCCGTAGTGTTACCAGGATAAGGTTTCCCCCCTATATCCATATACTACAAATCATTTTGGTTATCACTCAAGACATGATCCACTTGTATGTCACCACATACATGCTTAAGTTACATAAAATAACCAAGAATTTTATGTTTATTGGTTTGTGGTAAAGCAAATAAAACATACAATTGAGCAAAAAATAAGATGTGAAGTAAATATCATATATTATACAACACAAGCATTCATACAAACTGTTTACAAATTACAGGACATGAGACTTTAGGGCATCAATCCCAACAGTTAACGCCGGCGAGTGGTGTTGGTGGAACGCTGGTGAGTGCTCAAACGCGGCCAACGAACGCGCGACTAGTCTCGGGATTGTGACTGGCACACACGCATGACACAACGGAAGGCACGACTCACGGACCCATGAACGACGGTGACGCGACGGTCATTGACGACACTACAAGCCGGCGAGGGAAAGAAGAGGAACGAGGGTTTTACCCTTTTTTTTGCATTTTTTTTGCATTTTTTTTCTTTCTTCCCTCTTTTTTACTATTAATTTTTTCTCTTTTTTTTTCCTAACAAAATTTCTTTGTTCTCTATTTTTTTTTTTCTATTTTCTATTTTCTTTCTATTTTCTTTCTTTTTTCCATATTTTTTTTGTTTTTTGTTTCTCTCTTTTTTTTGTTTCTCCTCTTTTGAGCAATTTTTTTGCTTTCTTTTTTTGCTTTCTTTTTTTCTTTTTATTTCTTTTTTTGTTTTTCTTCTTCTTTTTTTATTATAAACAATGCATGCATTTTCCTTTTTTTTTTTTTTTTTTTTTTTTTTTTTTTTTCTTTTTCTTGTTTCAACTTTAATTGAAACCATCTTTTTTTTTCTTTTTTTTTTACTAACTTTCTCCTTACCATTTTTTTAAGGAATTAAAGCGACTCACAACTTGAGGAGCATCATTTTTTTTAATCTCACCGACCCCTCAGTAATTTTCTATAAAGGGTGAGTTTCTTTTTCTCAAACTTCTTTTTGAAATCATTTTTTTTGCAGAAATGCCCGGCCACGTGACTGATTCCTTGGGTATACATAGGGATGACTCCGGAAAGGTCTACCTATCGTATCACCGCTCATGCTCGTGCTTCCTGATCGTCATGGAGGAGGGGTGCTCGGAAAGGCTTATAACTCTCCCATTCGATCACCTAGGGACGATCCCGAAAAGATCTACCTATTGTACGCTGCTCATGCTTGTGCTTCCTGATCGTCATGGGGGAAGGGCCCTATAAAGGCTTACAACTCCCCCATTCGATCAACTTAGGGATGACCTAGGAAAGGTCTACCCTTATACTTTTCAATTGTCATGGGGGCGGGGGTGAGAGGAGAGGAGGGCGGAAAGGCTTACAACTCCCCCATTCGATCAACGTAAGATTTGTAGAAGTATATCAGCATGTAACGGAAGAAACAAGAATCAATAAACATTCTAATTCATTAATTTTAGTTGTCAATAAAGCATGCTCATATAATAATAAGAGGGTTTCAAGTAATATCTTTGTAGAACCATTTGAATTACGAATTCAGCTGCAAATCTTCTCCAAATCTTATTATGAACCACCTCAAGGTCTTCCCTACTATTTTCTTAGAGCTTTAGATTGAGTTGTGGGACTCCAAATAAGCTTGAATGAAAGGAATTTGGAGAAGAAACACACAGTTGCACCCATTTGAAAAACACCTTCTTCAACTCAAGTTTTTTTTTAGCAAAAACTCAATTGATGCATTAGTTTTCCTTCTTTTGATTTCCACTTCAATCTTCTCTATTTATTGCAGGACAACCATGCAATGAAGAATGCTGCATGAGGTGCAACTCATGTTTGGAGATTTGAAGCAAGAATCAAGTGGATTTTGAGTGAGCTCCTTTGGTTGAAGATAATGGAGTTTTCCAACTTTTCATTTTCCAATCTTTTCCTAATTTTTGTTTTATAAATTGATTTCTAAAATCAATTTAGTTTTCAAAATTGAAAAAATTTATTAATTTTACAAAATTAATTTCACAAATTAATTTTCTAATAAAATTAATAATAAATAATCAATTAAATAATTAATTAATTCTAATTAATTTAATATAAAATATTAAATTAATTTGACACAAATTCCATATTCATGAATAATATTTAAATCATATTTAAATATTAATTAAATTCTCAAATTTTGTTTAATTCCAAAATTAAACGCGTAATTATATCTCATACAACTACTAATTCCCTTAATTCTAATTTGAACGTTTCAAATTAACTTATCACGCTACTCTAAGGCCAATCCATTTACGAGCTAGTAGGGGGGCCCGTGGACCTACAAATCATGGGCTCCAACGATCCGAGATTAATTGGCTAAACTCTTTACACCGAATTAATCCCTATTCGTTAACTAATGGGTCATTCCACTAAAGCCCATATTTGCACTCCCCCCACTATAGATATATTATGTCTACTCGATATAACCATGCTTAGTAAGTTAACCCTTCACAGGTTGTTCATAATAACGACTAAGTCAAATGTTTATTTAAGATTACCTCTTATTCCTTAAGTCCCATGGATCCTTTAATGAACAATTGATTTGTGATCCAATCAACAAACCAAGTCCCTATCGGGCCAATGAGAGGGTGGGGCCCCTTGTTCAAGACCCAGAGTTAGCACTTAAGGGAACAACTTCTCTACTATCCCTAAAAACGGGTAGGAGTGAATTCCATCTTACACCCTATGTCCCCAGCTATCTACCCGGTTTTACCCCTAATAGAGGTTTATTGAGCCGGTGCTGTTGAGCCAACTCTCACCTATGCAAATCTAAGGATTAATTTGGAATAAACAGGAGTTCATAGTTAGCTCAGGATTAAGGTTAAGTTACCTAGGTCATCGCTTTGAAATAGTCAGTCTTAAAGATTAAACAAGGTTATAAAGTAAGAGTGACTGATTTTGTGGTCCGATCTTGTACAAATCCATTGCACAAGATGCATCCATTCCTCATGTCATAACATGTACAAATAGTATCACATCGTTTGTAGCACTTTACAACTCCTTGTAACAACTTCAGGTTGGGACGTATCCAATAGTGTTATCAGAATAAGACACCCAATCTCATTCATATACTGTAGATCATTTTGACTATTTACTCGAACTTGATCCACTTTTATGTCTCCACATAAAGTTCAAGTATTCATGTAATAGTCATGGATATTATTGGATTTCTAAAACGAAATAAGCAATTTATATATTTAATAACAACTTATTTATTTTTCAGAATAAGTTTTATTGTTTATAAACCACGAGTTTTAGGACATAAAACCCAACAAACTCCCACTTGGACTAAGACTTCAATGGTAACTTATATATTCAAATATATACAATCGAGTTTTTGAGTTTTACAGAGAAATACAATAAAATAGAGCATCACATACCAATGGTTTACCATACGGTATCTCATACCTAATTTTCTTCCACTTGCACTAGGTTATTCACTTGGTATTCCTAGTCTTACTAGATGATCCTCTAACACTTTAGCCGAGAGAATCATTGTAAACATGTTAGTGTACAATAGACTTTTATTAAACTATATGGGGAATGCATCTTATTCTCACAACACTTGTTTCTCAATAATGGCTAGGAAGTTATACACTCCTCCTATTACATTGAGGTACTTTCAACTCTTTGAGTAAGATGCATCTGACCTGTCTAAACAACACTTGTTTAGAGTGTTAATTCAATAACTCTTTATTGATATATGCAAGTTTTTATGGAAATAAATAATACATGGTGATAATGAACAATATTCCAATAATTGGAATTTTGTTAGGAAAAATAATTAAGGCAATTAGAAAGTTTTTCACTGGATTTCATATTCTATCAAATAGACCTAGAAATCTTAAACATTCTATACTTTGATCCAATCGAAGTATTTTTGTTTTTATTTTACCTAACAAGTTTTTGTACACTCTGAACTCTTCAAGTGTTCTAAACTTATCACTTAGGGTAAATAACTACTTGCAAATGGCTTTTAACTAGGTTGGTTTTTAACAAAAGTTGCTATGCAATAGAATAAACATAACTTTCGCCAATGAACATTTCATTTACAAAAATATATACAATTTTTTCTTTACATTAAGATAAACTAATTCTTATTACAATAAATAAAAACTGATAAGATTATCTTCAGACAACAACATCTCCCACTGGTATGTTGAGGACAACAAGCAATTTTCAGGAACTAGTTTGCCTGTTTTGCTTTCTCTACTCTCTTCTCAGCAAGGTACCGAGGGCAGTTCCTTTTCCAGTGTCCTTCTTCGTTGCAGTGGAAACACTTTCCTTTGTCTATAACGTTAGCCTTGCCTTTTCTCCCAACGATTTTCTTCTTCCCTTTCCTTTTTCTCTTCTTAACAGGAATACTCTTATTCTGTGAAGAGGAAGCAACATTAGGCTTTTTGGAGGATGTTCCTCTCTTTTTAGCGGTAGTAACGTGTACTTCCGATTCCAGACCTTTAGCTCTCATCATTTTCTGGTAAGCCTGTAGCTCATTCAGAAGAGTAGTCAAGCTGTATTCAATTTTATTCATGAGCGCATTCGTGCAGAATTGCAGAAAACTCTTCGGAAGAGATTCTTGAATAAACCGACTTGACTTCTCTTGTCAATGACAACCTCATTTGCTTCACCACATTGAAATGGACCATCATGTACAGAACATGTTCTCTGATAGAGGCCCTCTCTTTTATACGATAGTTGTAAATGTATTTAATAGTATCATGCCTTAGGGAGAAGGATGGTTTCCCGAACATCCCTCGTAGAGATTATAATCTCTTTGGTAGTACCTATATTTTCATGTTTCTTCGCCAAAACATCAGATACGCTGGCAAGGATATAGGCACAGGCTTTGTCATTCGCCCTAATCCATCTATCGTACGCATCTCGAACAGTTAGGTTTGTGTTAGAGCTTGGAATGGGAGGACAATCCTCTGTTAGGACGAACCGTAAATCCTCTATCACTAGTATATATTTAAATTTCATTTCCAAGTTGCATAATTATCCCTAATCAGTTTATCAGATGCCAACAATTGTACTAATGCACTTGTCATTCTGAAAAAAACAAACAAATTATATAAGTGAATTGCTTTTAAATCCAATCAATTTTTACAAAGTAATAATATACCCAAGATTATTTTTGCAACGATACTACAACAAGACATTCTTGACTAAATACTATCTCCAGAATAACTTATATTCTGATAGTCATTTAGCTACCGTTTTTTGTCAGAAATTACTAACTCTTTAGTAATTTTGTAAGTGTAACCCTCTGTTTTCAGACCTCAGAAGTCCGATCTCAACGATGCTCCTGAAGTTGGAAAGTGAAAGTTGAAATCAACTTTAGAAATACTATCCATTTTTGGAGTTTTAGTTGTTCTGAATCCTATGTTAAAACCCTTTGAGGGGATAGTCGTCGTTAAACGACTAACGAGGCCGACTTAAAGACGACAAGCAGGCGCAACATAGGAATCTCACGGTTCAAACCAACAAAAGAGACCATAGGATATGTTGACACATATCTTTCACCCACTTACTATGAGCTACTTCCCCCATTCACTTTGGTCTTGATCTATAACGAACACTTTTCGAATGGAGGTCACTCCCAGGGTGACACGAAGTGCTTGGATCTCACGGTGGGAATTATATAGGGACGTGAGAATTGAAATCAACATATCGTATATTTGATTCTCCATTGAACAACTTCCCTCATTCACCATGATCAATTCACGCAAACATTTTTCGTATGAAGGTCACTCAAAGGGTGACACGAAGTGCCGCATGAACCTTTCGGTTGAACATCTTGAGAACGTGGAAATTTTAAAATCAAAATATCATATTTGATTTTAAAGTGAACAACTTCCCCCATTCATTAAAATCTCGATTTATGTAAACACTTTCCGAATGGAGGTCACTCCCAGGGTGACATGAAGTGCACATGAATTTCAATAGTGAACTCTTAGAGACGTGAGAGCAATAAATAATCATATCATATATGTTTATTAATCTCCCACTGAAGCGTTCTAATATATCATATACATTATTTGATTTTCACTGAAGTGTTTTAATAACATATCATATATGTTTATTAAGCTCCCACTGAAGTGTTCTAACGTTTTAAACGGGGCATACATTTCTTAGGTTTGTTTCGGCTAGTTAAACAACCTAAGTCTAAGTATTTATCCAAGTATAACGTTTATAATTGGATTTAACTTACGATGTCTAGGTGATAAACTAGTTTTAAAACTTCACATCGCTCACGTATTGCTCATAAAACCGATTAACAATGCTCAATAATTCGGCCATAATCCCCAGGTAGGAGGTGTTCCATAGATCGTCAACTTAAATACCCCTAACTTTCGATAGGTTTATATACCGGTTGAGTTTGTAACCTGAGTTTTATAAGTTTTAACGACCTATTTTAACTATTAAAACATGTGGTTAACCTAAGTGAGCATGTAACTGTTCTTTGTTATGGATTTTAAATGTCTAACCCAATTTTATAACAGCTTACAAAATTTTAGACATGCTAAACATCCATAATATACATCAAAGGCATTCAATATTTAATATAACATTTATATTAAATAACAGAAACCCTTAACATGCATATTATATATTATAACATACTTTCAATGCATTTAACATGCTTTCTATAGTGGAATTTTAAATCGACATGGCATAATGTATGCACATACATGATTTATTTAAATATAACACACATCACATGCATAAATAACTAAACACATATTGATATGGTTTTAGTTTTGACATTTTCAAGCAAATAAAGGCCTAATTATTACAAAGACAACAAGAAACAGCTCCAAACCGCTTTCGAAACAGCTTGAATCGGATGTGAACCACCTGAATCGGACCAGCTAAAACCCTTTTGAAGCTGAACCGGATTGAGTTTAAAGAAAACCGATCAAACAGATCAATCCTTGATGGTTCTTGCTCAGTCAACGGGTTAAACTCGTCAAACCGGTTCAAGAATTTCACTGTTGGACGAAAATCTCACTAGGTTGAATAGAATCTCGCTCAAACTTGATCAGAATCTCGTTTGACATTGAAATCTCGCTGCTCGAAGGAAATCTTGCTCAAACTCGATCAGAATCGCGCTCCTTGCTCGAACTCAATTCAAAATCTCATTCGAACTCGAAATCTCGCTCAAACTCGATTTAAAATCTTGCTTGAACTCGAAATCTCGCTCGAAATTCCATCAGAATCGCTCAAAACAAAATCTCGCTTGAACTTGGTCCAATCTCACTGCTCGATCACTGAATCTCGCTGGAATTATGAGCAGCATTACAACGCTCAAGGGTAGAAGCTCATGATCTGGAAATCTGTAGCTCGACTTCTTCACTTCTTTCTTTGATTAGAACTTGTTTCAACTCTAATGACTCCGAATAAATTATAGACTCTTGAGTACACATATAAGCTCATCAAATAAGAGCAAATTACAAATTTAATTAAGGAATCAAAGAGAATTTAAATGCCAAAACTAAAAAAAACCATATAAGTGCACTATTTTCATATATCTCATGAAAAAAACACCCACTATGCCAAAATTAAACCAAATTGAATGTTTAGATGATAATCTGATACCAATTGTAGGAGTATATCAGCACGCAACGGAAGCAACAAGGATCAATAAGCATTCTAATTCATCAATTTTAGTTGTAAATAAAGCATGCTCATACAATAATAAGAGGGTTTCAAGTCATACCTTTGTAGAACCTTTTGAATTACAAATTTAGCTACAAATCTTCTCCAAATCTTCTTGTGAACCACTTCAAGGTCTTCTACTATTCCCTTGGAGCTTCAGATTGAGTCGTGTGACTCAAAATAAGCTTGAATGAAGGGAATTTGGAGAAGAAGCACACTGCTGCACCTATTTGAAGAACACCTTCTTCAACTCAAGTTTTTCAGAAAAAACTCAACTAATGCATTAGTTTTCCTTTTTTTGATTTCCACTTCAATCTTCTCTATTTATTGCAGGACTATCATGCAATAGAGAGGGTTGCATGAGGTGCAACTCATGCTTGGAGATTTGAAGCAAGAATCAAGTGGATATTGAGTAAGCTCCTTTGGTTGAAGATAATGGAGTTTTCCAACTTTTCATTTTCCAATCTTTTCCTAATTTGTGTTTTATAAATTTATTTCTAAAATCAATTTAGTTTTCAAAATTGAAAAACTTTAATAATTTTACAAAATTAATTTTACAAATTAATTTTAAAAATTAATTTTCTAATAAAATTAATAATAAATAATCAATTAAATAATTTAATTAATTCTAATTAATTTAATATCAAATATTAAATTAATTTTACACAAATTCAATTTTCATAAATTTAATATTTAAATTGTATTTAAATTTTAATTAAATTCTCCAATTTCGTTTAATTTCAAAATTAAACGCATAATTATATCTCATATAATTACTAATTCCCTTAATTTTAATTTGAACGTTTCAAATTAACTTATCACGCTACTCTAAGGCTAATCCATTTACGAGCTAGTAGGGGACCTCGTGGACCTACAGATCATGGGCTCCAATGATCCGAGATTAATTGACTAAACTCTTTATACTAAATTAACCCCGTTCGTAACTAATGGGTCACTCCACTAAAGCCCATAGTTGCACTCCCCTCACTGTAGATATATTATATCCACTCGATATAGTTAACCCTTCATAGATTGTTCGTAATAATGGCTGGATCAAATGTCTATTTTACCCCCGAGATTACTCTTGTTTCTTAAGTCCCATTAATCCTCAAATGAACAATTGGTTAGTGATCCGATCAACAAACCGAGTCTCTCTCGAGCCAATGAGAGGGTGGGGCCCCTTGTTCAAGACTCGGAGTCAGCACTTAAGGCAACAACCTCTATACTATCCCTGAAAGCGGGTAAGAGTGAATTCCATCTTGCACCCTATGTCCTCAACTATCTACCTGACCCCTGAAATGGAGGTTTATTGAGGCGACGCTGTTGAGCCAACCCTCACCTATGCAAATCTAAGGATAATCCCGCATAAAAAGGAGGTCATAGTTAGCTTAGGATTAAGGTCAAGTTACCTAGGTCTTCGCTTTGAAATAGTCAGTCTTAAACAGTAAACAAAGTTATAAAGTAAGAGTGACTGATTTCGTGATTCGATCTCGTACAAACCCATTGCAAAGGATGCCCCCCACTCCTCATGTCATAACATGTACAAATTAGGACCACATCATCTGTAGCACTTTACAACTCCTTGTAACAACTACAGAGTGGGCTACATCCAATTGTGTTACCAGAATAAAGCACCCAACCTCATTCATATACTATAGATCATTTTGACTATTTACTCGATCCTGATCCACTTTTATGTCTCTACATAAAGTTCAAGTACTCATGTAATAGTCATGGAATTTTTAATTTATTGGATTTCTAAAACAAAATAAGCAATTCATATATTCAATAACAACTTATTGAATTTTTAGAATAAGTTTTATTGTTTACAAACCACGAGTTTTAGGACATAAAACCCAACAAGGATGTCCCCGGAAAGGTCTACCCTTATACATTTTGATTGTCATGGGAGGGGGAGAGGGATGGGGGCGGAAATACTTACAATTCCCCCATTCGATCAACTTAGGGATGACCCCAGAAAGGTCTACCCTTGTACATTTCGATCATAATGGGGGGGGGGGGGTGGGGAAGAGGCTCAGAAAGGCTTACAATTCCCCCATTCAATCCACCTAGGGATGACCCTGGAAAGGTCTAGGGATGACCTCAGAAAGGTCTACCCTTGTACATTTCGATGCTTATGGGGGAAAGGAGGGAAGGAGAAGACTTACAACTCCCCATTCGATCAACCTTGGGATGATTCTAGAAAGGTGATAACGGGCAAAAATGCACGTTATCATAGTACTAAGTTCTTAAATAATGTTGGATTACGTTGATGAAATATGTTAACTTGCGTCCATTAAGCATCATTTTCGTGATATTGCGGTTGCATGCGTTCAGCGCATTAGAACAATTGATTTTTGTATTTTTATGCAGAATATGCTTTAATGCAATGCAAAGATTGCGATCATAGAAATTTATTGGTCGAGCGCAACTTCACCGTAAGGCTTTGCATTGATCGTGCTCGCAAACATTCGCCCAAGAAAGATCGCCGCAACTTGGTCAACGCAACATGGTGGGCGCATCAGGGTGAAAGGCCAATTAAGAGCGATGGGACAGAAAGCTGATGATAGTCGAATCCAAATTAGGTAGACAGCCAAGAATGGTCACAAAGTACATTCAACTTTATCGGTGATAATCATTTGGCACATCAATCAGGAATTAAAGCTGTCGCATCTGTACAACCAGGAGAGAAAAGCCGCCTTTCACCATGGATGCTCTATAAATACCAAGGGCATTCTTCAGAGAAGGGGTTAACCATTGATTAGTTCACCATTTTTACAATCTTTTGTTCCACAAGTTCACGCCTCTGTCCATAGTTTCCCTTTCCATTTTAAGGCGGAGCAAGAGAAGAGTGGTGGCACCGGAGATCTCTCAGGGAAACTCGAGAAAGAACCTTGGGGCGTAAGAGTAGAGAGTGGGCCGATTCTCGCGAGAGCGAGATTATATTTTGAGCACGAGTAGAAACAGTGTAAACGCCTGGTAGCAAGAGATTGCTACCAGGCTCTTTATTCTATACTTGCATTGTTATTTTGTACTTCATCTTCATATTTATACAATGGAAGTTCTATTTCTACATCTGTTCACTCTCTTAATATGCTTGAGTAGCTAAACTAGTCGAATGGGTTGAGAAGAACTAAGCTAACATGACCTAGGAAGTTCATTGCTTAAGATTGTCTTGTTTTATGCCGTGTAAAATACCCTTTAGAGTTACTCGAGAGAGAATCTAAAGAAAGAACCTAATGTCTCGAGAGAGTTAGGTTAGAATCTGGACTCGAAAGAGCAATATTAAACTTACTTAAACAAGAGATAGGGACTTAGAGATAAGCTCATTTTGTCAACTTGCATCGCATGCATCCTAGGAATAGGTATGATGATATGTGGTCACCTTGTTTGTGTATCATCGCATAGAAAAGAATTAGAGGCTTATGTGTAGGCCCTATAGACACCTTTGCACGTACATCGCATGTGTTCTATCATTAGAAGCCGTAGCATTCACATCGAGAGATGGTTTACTATTGTATACATGTTGCATGATCGCAAAGCATGAACACATTCTAGGGAGTGACCGCATATTCATCGTATATTCCGTTTACCAACTCTTTTCAAACTCCACCACATTTTTTTATTTCTTTTTCATCTATGAAAACAACAAATCCAACCCCTTATTTATTTATTCGGTTACTGCAAAGTTCTTCATAAAAATTACCAACGCAACTGTTTTCACAAGTCCTTGTGTTCGACCCTGGACTTACTAGGAAACTCAGAGGAATTTACACTTGGATTCCGCTGGGGGAACTTGAGTGCACAATGCAATTCCATCAATGCATAGCATCCATATTTCCACTTCATAAATACAAGCATCAAAAGGTCTACCCTTGTACATTTGGATCGTCATGGGGGGGGGGGGGGGTCCGAAAAAGGATTACAACTCCCCCCTTCGATCCATTTAGGGATGACACTGGAAAGGTCTACCCTTATACATTTCGAACGTCATGGGGAAAAGGCCCGGAAAGGCTTACAACTCCCCTATTCAATCAACCTAGAGATGACCCCGGAAAGGTCTACCCTTATACATTTCGATTGTCATGGGGGGATGGGGGAGGGGGCGGAAAGGCTTACAACTCCCTCATTCGATCAACCTAGGGATGACCCCGGAAAGGTCTACCCTTGTATATTTCGATCGTCATGGGGAGCCCCAAAAAGGTTTACAACTCCCTCATTCGATCAACCTAGGGATGGCCCCAGAAAGGTTTACCTTTGCATACTTGTCAGATCCCTCCTCTTTATTGTCATTCTTTTATTCTCTCTCTCTTTTTACCTTTTTTTATTATTTTTTCCAATCATCTTTGAACCATGTGGTTAAAACTCGTTCCCTTATGACACATTTTTTTTTTGTAGAATGATGGTTTACTTCACCGAGTGTATTTCATCTGATGAGAGATACCTCATGATTCTTAAAGATAGGGGCAAAGTCGGACTTAGCCTTCTTGTGGCAAAGTCGTTAGCTGGCTCTTTTGCTGATCGCTGGCCAAGTTTAAACAACAATGTGATCCTTCCCAAATTATCGATGGAAGTGCCTTTGATTCGGGATGAACGTGCGTGGGTTTTACGATCATTTATTCATGAGGAGGCTCCTAACCCTGATCGAGTGCTAACTTTCAGACGTCATATAATTGAGGGCCAAGTCTGTTGGAATGTCATAATGAAAGTTCCTGGAGAATTTTGTTGACTGTTATTGGGAGTGGCTCAAATTTATAGTTGGCCGAAATGAGCGATTCCTTCATGACATCAGTTTATTTGGTGCAGTGATGGCCTCTTATACACGTATGATCATAATGGTGACATAGTTCGAGCCTTCTGTGAAGCTTGGTGCCCTTCAACTAACACTCTTCATACCACGATGGGTGAAGTATCAATTTTTTTTATGGGACCTCTAGTCGTTTGGGGGTCTTCCAATCAAGGGAAACTTTTACGAGGAGGTGGTTCCTTCCCTTAAAGAGTTAATGGGTTATCGTGACAAAGAGAGGTACCTGCCAAAAATGCGAACACCTTTTTCAAGCATATTTTTCAGTAGTGTGCTCACAGAGAGAAAATTGCACAACGCCTTCAAAGAATGATTGTTTAGTGTCCATTAGCTCCTAGGGCTTCAGAGATATGACACGCCTACCACCCGGAAGCAAAAGAAAGCCTCTCATTCCCAGTCTACGCAGAATCCTGATGATACATAGATTGCGTTTTGAAATTGGTCGAGGATGGAAGACATGTTTATTCGCAGAACTAAAGATAAGAGACAAGTTAAAGGAGAAAACATATTTGGCCGCCTTTCTGTCTTGTTGGCTATGTCTCTTTGTGTTCCCTCAGAAGGGAGGTTACCTTTGCCCTGAGGTATTCAGAATGGCTAGCTTGATGGCTAACAGGACTGTCTATAGTCTTGTTGTTCCAGAGTTAGCCAATATCTACTACGGTCTAAGGCTGATAATAGAGGCTTCAAACCCTATTGGACGTATGGACTTTCACTTCCCTATGCACTACGTCCATGACTGGCTGGCTTATTACTTCAATACGCATTACCCCGTCTCTGTAACTGTTCAGTATCCAGAGATGGCTAACTTTTCTGGCGAAGGTGGCTCGGTTTACTTTGACGAGTACGAGGCACGGGAGCTAATCCATAGTGGTGCCAACATTCAGTGGCATGCGAGCATTAAGAGCAGAAGTAGACATGAGTGCCTGACTGATGATAGAGACCTATCATTTCAAAGTCTAGTTATTTCTTCGGCATGTGATTAGGTTATTTATCCTTCTAGTGTGGGAGTGTCCGAACTATAGAGTCATATAATCCCCTTCGCTTCGACCAAAAATTTGGCTTTTATCAGGACATTCCGAGTGATATAGGGGGAATACCGCCTGCTAATACGTGGTTAATGCGATGAAATAATGGTGTAGAATGCGATGGTGGAATATGCGTTGTGCATGCAAGTTTTCTTAGCAAGATCCAAGTATAAATCCTACTAAGTTGCCTGGTAAATCCAGGGTCAAACACAGGGACTAAGGAAACAGTATGCGATGGTAATTTCAGATCTCTTTGCGATAACAAATAAAACAATGCGTTGGTTGGTATGTTGTTTAAGGTATAAAGTCTATGCGACGGATTTGAGAAAAGAGTTAATAATATGAAAGTACAATGAGTATGCAAGGGAACGGGTTGAGAAGGGATTTAGCTAACACTTCCTAAGATTGCATTCATATTATGCGATCATGCTACATACATACAACAACAAGTCATCTCTCAATGCAAATGCTATAGCTTCTAGTTTTAGAACGCATGCGATGTATGCGATGATATCTATAGGACTTATATCCAAGCCTCTATTTTTGTCTATGCGATGATGAATGACACACACATACACAAGGTGATCGCATACTACCATATCCTATTTCTAGGGTGCATGTGATGCATGTTAGCAAACAGAGCTTATCTCTAAGTCTCTTTCTCTTACTTATGCAGATCTAATCTTGCTTTCTCAAGTTTAGATTCTAACCTAGCTCTCTCAAGTCTTAGGTTCTTTCTTTAGACTCTCTCTTGAGTAGCTCTAAAGGTGTGATGGACGCAACATAAGACAAGATAATTGCATGCAATGAAGATCTTAGGTCATACTAGCTAAGTACTTCTCAACCCATTCAGATGTTTAGTTACTCATGCGTAATATAAAGAGACTGAGCAGATATAGAGATGGAAAGTAAAGATAGGGAGTCCGGTAGCAATTTCTTGCTTCCCAAGGCTTTTTACACTGTTTTACTCTACTCTGCCCCAAAGAATATTCTTGCTCTCGTAAGAGTTAGCCCTTTCTCTGTTCTTAATGCTCCCCGACACTCTCTTGAGCTGATCAGGACGATATTTCTGTGTCTTCTCTCTTCTCTCGCCTCCGCCTTCTAAGTACAAGAAAACTATGAACAAAGGCTAACTATCTTCTATATGGTGAACTCTCTATATGGCTCAACTGAAAGAAAAATCGAACCAAACTCCTTTAACGAAGGTGGCCTTCGGTATTTATAGAGCTTCAAGGTTAAGAGCTTTTTCTCTCAAATGATTGCACTGATGGGTTGCCATTAATTCTCTGTTTGATGCACCGAATAATTGTATCGAAAAGTTAAGTGTACTTGCTACAGTGTGTCGTTAACGGTTTGTCAACTTAATTCAGAATCGACCGTCATCAGCTTTTTGCCCCATCATGATTGATATGCCAGCTCTATGCGGCCACCTTCTTGAGCAGATTTTCGCGAATGCAAACGATCGCATAGCCTTGCGGTTGCAATCTCTTAATGCGCTCGGACGCTAATTTCCTTGGATCGCAATTCCGCCTTGCGCCAACGCATTTTCCTACACAAAATACATAAGTTAGCTACTTTAATGCGATGGACGCATGCGATCGCAATGTTCTAAATTTAATGCTTTTGGATGCAATTTTATATATTTTTACCATTGCAATCCTTCATTGTTTTATATCTTTGCACTGTAATAACGTGCATTTTTGCCCATTATCACCTGCCCCTACGCCGAAGAACATTTTATATCACTAAAGAGTGTTCACAAGACGTAAGACCTCATCTCAAGTATTTCTACTGGCTCGTACATTGGATCTGCACACCCATGTTACTCACGGTTTAGGGATTGATGGCTGGCAAAGCATGGGAACTACTTTAAGGAAAACCGTCATCTTTTAGTGACCAGTGCCATCCCTCCCCCGGCACCACCCAAGCTACCTAAAGGTAAAGGGGCCAACCTTGGAGGTAAGCAGATTCGCCTGATCAAGGAGACGGTAGCGATCGCACAAAAAAATGTTTCAAACCCAATTGAAGAGGATAGTCATAGTAGCACCGGTGACGGTCATTGAAAAGGGCCCTCCAAAAAACACAAGGCATCGGATACCAACTTTCGTGAGAGGGGTCAAGATGATTCAGTGGTTCCTAACGCCCTCAGCTTATTGGTATGTTGGTTTTTTTTTTTCATAAAATATTCTCATCTCATTTCTTTGACTATACAGTTTATGCTTATTTTCTTTTTTTTCCCCTCTTTTTGTAGTCACCCTTGAACCACTCTCTTCAAAGACTTGTGACGTCGCGAAGCGAAGAATCTCTAGTGGGCCTTTTTGTTGTTTTACTCAGTCGTTGAGAGAATTGGTACTTCTGAGGCGTTGTCAGTGATTCCCATGCAACAATCCTATCAAGCACATGCTATCCCTGGTGACATTCCTTAGGCAACAGAGACGGCAGTTGTTGGGAACGTCCAAGCATGAGATCTAGTAACCCAGAAAACTAGCTGCCTCGTGGTGCCTTTAGCAGAGAGGGTCTTCCAATCGAGAGAAGCATTGAGGGTCTTGGCAAGTCTAGGTGATCGTGAGATCTCGAGACGAGTGAATAAAGTGGTGCCCCTAGTTACTCCTGAGGTATCCGAGTTCTGTGTTGCCAACATGGTTTTTAATGTTCGACGTCACGCAGTCTTAGCCATGTGAGAGATTGTGCACAAGAAGATCATGCATACTCCTTTTGAGAAAGTCCTCTGTTTAGAGAAATAAACTCATGAGATATTCTAAGCTATCTCTGACATCTGTGGTGCCAACCTCCCTCCTCTCAAAAACTCGAGGATGAGTATTTTCGAAATGTAGAAAATTATAATCAGTTCCGGCTATCCTTTTCCTCTCATTGGCTCAGGCAAGTAAGGTACAACGTCTGGAGGAGGCCAAGTTTAATCTAGAGAAGATACTGTATGAAAAGAGTAGTGCTTTTGCTAAACGAAAAGCAATACTCAAACGCAACTTTCGAGCATTGCAAGAAGAGGAGGAGCTATTAGCCAAGTTAGAAGCCATCAGGGTCGAACAAGCCGAAATATCCTAGCTGATTTCCGAGAACGAAGATTTTTTTGACTTGATAAATGCTTAACGCCTAAAAAATGTGACAATGAACGAGATTGAAACCAACCCAACCCTCTTTGATAAAGACGTCAAGGCTTTAAATATGCTATGTCAGATGCTAGAAGCCATACAATAGGAGCTAGGGAACTATAATTGGGTACCTTGACTTGACGTCGTTTATCTTACTTACTTCGGCCTACACTAGTAGTTAGTGGCCTAAGAATTTTCTTGTAATTCTCCTTTTAGTTGCCAGACTTGTTTACTGTAGTGCCAAAATCTCTTATATGGAAGCTGCATTTTTTTTCTCATTCCCTTTAAGACGTTCTCCACTGCTTTGATGCTTTCTTTCAATTTTTGCTTCTCTTTTTTCCCCTTTTTTTTTTATGCGATTGGACTCTGTTGGGGTTAATGCCCTAAACTCTCGTTGGGTTCTGTAGTTTGTAAACACCTGTATTGAACAAACGCTTGTGATGTAATAATATGAGATATTTTCTTCACTATTGTCTATGAAACATGAGATGTTTTATTTGCATTTACCACAAACCAATAAACTAAGATCCCTGGTTGTCGTTGTAACTTAAGCATGTGTGTGGAGACATGAAGTGGATTATGCCTTAAGTGATAACCAAAATGGTTTGTAGTATATGGATATAAGAGGGAAACCTTATCCTAGTGACACTACGGATGCAACCCGCTTTGTAGATAGTTACAACTGTTGTGACGTGCTACGGATGGTCTGATCCTGATCATTCATATGGAAGCATGCGAGCGGGGGTGCCCTATACAAAGGAGTTTGTATAAGACCAGACCACGAAGTCTTTAGTCTCGTTATATAAAGTTGTACATGACAGAGACTTCACTTCACTAGGATGACCATATTTAACATGACCTTAATCCTGAGTGAGTCGGGAACTCTTGCCTTTGAGGGTGGTCATTTAATTTGCATGGGTGCTAGTGGCAAGATTGCCGACTCAAACCTACCACTTTGGGGATTCGTCTGATTGGGGAGCTGGGAACTTAGCTACATAAGATGGAATTTACTCCTTCCTCAAAATAGGGGTAAATAGATAGATTGCTACCTTAAGGGCTGATTTTGGGGCTTGAACGATGTAGCGCCACACTGTTGGGGATGATGACCTAAAGTCTCGTGTCCTATAGTTTGTAAACACACTTTTGTACGAACGCTTGTGATGTATAATATATGATATTTACTTCACTTTTTTACTTTGAACATTGGATGTTTTATTTGCTTCACCAAAAACCAATAAACTAAAATCCCTGGATATCGTTATGTAAATTCAGCATGTATGTGGTTACATACGAGTGAATCAAGTCTTAAGTGATAACTAAAATGGTCTGTAGTATATGGATATAGGAGGGAAACCTTATCCTAGTAACGCTACAGATGTGGCCCGTTTTGTGGAATAGTTACAAGTGTTGTGACTTGTTATAGATGGTCTGATCCCGATCATTCGTGTGGGGACATGCGAGCAGGGGCATCCTATATAAAGAGTTTGTATAAGACCTGACCACGAAGTGTTAACGTCTCGTTATATAACGTCGCTTATGACATAGACTTCACTTCACTAGGATGACCATAGGTAACATGACCTCAATCTTGAGTGAGTTAGAAACTTCTGCCTTTGAGGGCGGCCCTTTGATTTGCATAGGTGTGAATGGCCAGGTCGCCGACTCAAACCTACCACTTTAGAGATTCGTTTGATTTGGGAGCTGGGAACTCAGCTACACAAGATGAAATTCACTCCTTCCCCGAAGTAGAGATAAGTAGATAGATTGCTCCCTTAAAGGCTAATCCCGAGGCTTGAACGATGTGGCACCACACACCTTCTCATGGCTAAAGAGTTTAGTCAGCTATTCATGTACCATTGGAGCTTCAAGTCATAGGTCCGTAAGGTCCCTTTGGTAGCTCAATGGATTCAAGTTGAGAGTCAGTTTTTGGGTCAGTTTGAAATGTTCAAATTGACAAGATGGAGTTCGATTATATATGATATGATTGAACTTGTTAATTATATATGATATGATTGACTTTATGTATGACATACATTAATTGGAGAAAAATGGATATAAATATGATTTATATCTAGTGAAGGAGAAAACACTATGGTTAATATATGATATTAAACTATAGGTTAATGAATATAATATGATTATATTTCTTATTTTATTAATTGGACAATTATAGGATAATTGGTCGCTGTTTTCTTCGTAACCATGCATTAGTGGGAGGTTCCATTCGGTTTTCATAACTGAAGAATAAAATAAAATTTTTTTTCATTTTTGCAAAGTACATAGTTATTTGCTCAGGAAGTTTTTGCTGGCTGCTTAGTAAAATCAGATATTATACGATAACTCATTTTTACTACCCAATTGCTTACACGCCTGCACCTTCTTTCTTAACGACCGTTTACATTTTACTAAACGATTGTCTAGTGCCAAACATTTACTAAGCGATCGTATAGACGATCGATGCCCTTTTCCTACACGATCGTGTACTTCATCTAAACAATCAAGCACTTTGTCTATACGATAGACTTAGCTTTCTCCCACTTTCTTGATCTTTGTATACAATCTTCTTTCCTCTTCCCCTCTACCAAATTCGAACAGAGCCCACTCTTTGGATTCTCACACCGAGAATACTAAGGATCCCAAGTGGTGGTGCCGTCTCCATTCTTCATCTGTTCGTGTGGA
Organism: Benincasa hispida; assembly: GCF_027475165.1. Lineage (NCBI taxonomy): Eukaryota > Viridiplantae > Streptophyta > Magnoliopsida > Cucurbitales > Cucurbitaceae > Benincasa > Benincasa hispida. The sequence continues at coordinate 69,267,961 of NC_143488.1, read as the reverse complement.
GGCCATTCGTGGTAGACGATCGGACTTTTGCTGAACGATAGCTTGATGTTCTAGCAAGAGCGAAAGCATCCATTCATGGAGAAAGCGAGATTTTCCGAGAAGAAAGAGTCTTCAACTGGTAAGTTTTCTTGTTCTCGTGTTGTTTAATCTTTAAGCATGCCGGTAATTTTATAGTATGATGCATATCTATTTGTTTGAATGTGAATGTGGTAATTCTATCACAATGTCTTTGGAAAGATCCGCTTCCACTCAGAGGTACTCTTGTATAAGAGTTCCTTCAATTGGTATCAGAGTCAGGTTTCTAATATTCCAAATTCATTGATGCAAAGAATTGCATTTACATTCTCGGTGGGTAAAAACATGTCTACTCTCTGTTTAATCGTTAAATCGTTTGTGGATGTGTGGGATTAATAGAGTTTCTGGGATGAAGCCTTTGATTTGTTAAATTCTTTTACATTTCGAGTTAATTGTAAAGGCCTTTGCATTTTTTGGCATTATTGATTACTATCGAGTCTGTAATTTCAAAGTTGTTTGAGTCTGTGAGTCGTTCATGAAGAAGCTTCGTAGCAAGGGTTGCTTTTCTTCAAGGAAGAAGACGACCAAGTGTTGGTCAAGTTGTGTAGACGATGGGGTAGATGATCGCTGAGTATCGGATACTTGAGAGCTTTTTTAGGTGCGCGCACTAAACGATCATATAGCTCAACAAGCTTCATCGCTTAGTAACTGACTATACGATCGCGAAGTAAATCGTTTACCTTTCGCATGTTAAGTGATTGTCTAGACGATCGGGCTTCGTGGCTTCGTTGTTGTCTAAACGATCGTTTAACATCCACACATTTTCGTTTTGTGCGCTACACAATCATTTACCTGGAGGCATTTACTAAATGATAGAAGCTTCACCCGAAAATTCAAGGCCCGGTTCGCTTGTGAACCCGTTTCCTCGGTGGAAAGTAATAGATAGAGTTTTTCATTTCGTTTTGAGGTGGTTCATCCCAATCCATTAATCTATGTTAATATACATAGGATGTATGTTTTATTTATATGTTTTATGTATGCCATATAGAAAAATTCCATCTTAGGTTATGCATTGGTCATGCATCATCTCTTTATTATAAGTGTTATGATTTAGAGAAGCATGATTTAAATTATGTAAGAGCATGTTCATGTATCATATAGTATAAGAGTTATATTTATGCATGCATAAAGCATTGACATGCATCATCTTTATATTATAATTATTATAGTATAAGGGTGTATGGAAAACATGTGTGCTAAGTTGTTACTTGTATAAAAAAGTTATGTATAGTAATGACCGGACATTGCATGAAGCATGACACATAGGTTAAATTTATAAGCATTATAAATACCTAGTTGTGTGCCAGAGACTACTTATCAGTGCATATTGTCCTAATGCCATGACTCACCTTATGGTGGACACTTTGGAGGTCAACGCACAGCAGCCAAAGTGTTACAAAGCAGGTATTTTTGGCCGACTCTATTCAAGGATGCACAAGACTATTCTATGAGACGCGACAAGTGCCAATGCAGGGGAAACATTTCATGGAAGAATGCAATGTTAAGGAATATTATAATTGGAACTCTTCGACGTATGGGGCATAGACTTCATAGGACCATTTCCACAATCAAATGGTCACAAGTACATTCTATTGCCCGTCGGTTATGTCTCCAAGTGAGTTGAAGCGGTATCATGCATCGCAAGCGATGCGACGATAGTCTTCAGATTCTTGCGAAGAAACATCTTCACTCGTTTTGGCACTCCACGTGCCATAATAAGTGATGAAGGCTCCCATTTTGTCAATGGCGTCATCAATAAACTGCTGCTCAAGTATAATATCCACCATAAGGTCGACACCGCATATCATCCACAGACAAACGGTGAAGCTGAGGTGTCTAATAGGGAAATCAAACTGATCCTAGAAAAGGTGGTGAATCCTTCACGCAAAGATTGAGCCATGAAGCTTGACGATGCCTTGTAGGCATATAGAACTGCCTATAAAACACCTATAGGCATGTTCATGTATGCACTGGTGTTTGGGAAGGCATGTCACTAACCGCTGGAATTAGAGCACAAGGCACTGTGGACAGTAAAAAAGCTCAAGTTTGATTTAAGGACTGTAGAGGAGGCAAGAAAACTTCAGTTGCTTGAGCTAGATGAATGGAGAATTCAAGCATATGAAAATTCCAAGAGCTACAAGGAACGTGCAAAGTGTTGGCATGACAAACGACTATGCGAAAAAAATCTCCAGGTTGGACAGAAGGTCTTGTTATACAACTCCAGGCTACGACTCTTTCTCGAAAAATTAAAGTCATGCTGGTCTGGACCATTTATAATCAAAGAAGTATTCCCACACAGTGCGGTCGAATTAATTAATGAAGAAGGGACCAATGCATTCAAGGTTAACGGGCAAAGAATCAAGATGTATCACAGGGGAGACTTTCTTCGCAAAAAAAACCTCCGTGGACCTGAGGAATCCTAACTGAAGAAGAAATGAGGGGTCCCTGCACTAATAGGCGATACAAACTCATCAGGGACACAAATTTTTTTGAAGTATCCTTTTGATATCTTTATTTCATGAACTTACTTTACCTTTTTATACAACCACTACCCTTTGGAATTCCCAACTCTGTCTTTTAAACTTTTTTACCCTCTTAATATTTAGCAATGATCATAGTGAACGATTGTGGTGGAGCTATGCGATAACATCAAGTACGTTACCAATTTGTTCAGCCTATCGCAATCGAGGAATCAACCCACCGCAAAGAAGGATGCGATCACAGATGCTGCGGGCAACAGAGTAAATTTGGGGGTTGTATCTTTCTTTGACTTTTTTTTTTTTTTTTTTTTTTCAAAATTTGCACTTCATCCCATCTCACTTTAATATTGATAATTTTATTATCGCATCCTCTTTAGTTTGGAACAATCATTAAATTTTAGCACCGCATTCTTCCTCGTACCAATTATGATTTCAATGATGAAACTCATGCCTTTATTTCTGACCTTATGTACTAGAGTCAACTTAATTTTTGGACAGTCAATTCATGAAACATTTCTAGAAGTTAGTGGTCCACCAGCTTTCTTTCAAAACGATTTTTATGAAATTTCCTAAGAGCATCGCATGAGTTTTTTTTTAGTCTATCAGCAATGAGGACATTGTTGTGTATAAATTTGGGGGTTGCAATAATTATTTTCAACCTTGCTACTTTTAGAGATTTTTTCAAAAAAAAAAAAATCATAACGTTGAGATCAGATCCTACTCGTACTTGGATGTCCGCATGACACTCGTGGGGGCAAGCCAAAACGAAGGTAGGAATCGTGATCAACAAATAAGTCAAGTGATCGTAACTCTGCTGCCAAGTAAAATGGGCATGAGTTTAGACTGAGAAAGAACGCCTTACTCATAGTTGGATGCTCGCATGACACCATGAAGGAAATCCGAAACGAAGGCTAGGCACTTGGATCAACTTCAACATCAAGCAAGCAGCTCGCAAGCACCGCCATCTGGAGATCCAAATAGGACAGATTGCAGAAGAGCCTAAAAATAGACCGCAAGGGATGTTGTTGAGCTCAACTAAGCTCCATCGTAACCCGGGGAACACAGGAAATAAGCAATGTCAAGTAATGACTTTACGAAGTAGAAAGACGATAGCGGAAGAAAAGAAGGAGCCAAGTAGGACCAATCTAGTTGCGATGGAATCTAAGAACCCATTGACGCAAAAGGAACCAGAAGAGCCTAAAACGATGGAACCGGAAGTTGCGTCCACCTCTAAGCCTATAGAACATGAAATCGTGAAGGTACAACAACCACCATTCCCGCAAAGACTTAAAAAGAAGCAAAATTGTTAGACATCAACATCCCTTTTACAGAAGTGATAGAACAAATGCCAAAATATGCTAAGTTTTTTAAGGACATGGTGTCAAAGAAAAGAAGCACAGAAAAATTCGCAACGGTGGTGTTAGCGCAAAAGTCAAACACCATAATTCCATTGAAGATGTGTGACCCTGGAAGTTTAATGATGCCCTGCTCAATTAGCGGGATCTATATCGGTCAAGCGCTATGCGACCTTGGGATCGATATAAATTAATGCCCCTTTCAATCTTCACACAGTTGAATGTGAGGCAGCTGACGCCCACGAAGGTGACTCTCCAGCTCGCGGACAAGTTCCTAGTTCACCCTGAGGGAAAGTTAAAGGATGTCCTGGTCACAATTGATAAATTCATTCTACCGGCAGACTTCATCATTCTTGACTATAGGCAGACAAAGATGTGCCCATTATATTGGGACGACCATTTTTATCTACTGGTCGTGCTGAAATTGATGTGTACAAGGGAGAGATCACGATGAGTATAAATGGGAAGAAGCTCAGGTTCAACATCATCAAAGCCATGAAGTATCCAGAAGATGAAGACCTATTCGATTCTGACAATAAACATAGTTGTAATGAAGAAGTGGAGTCCAAAGAAGAAGATGAAAGAGAGGATGTGACTGCATACGTAGAAACCCACAATGTGATCATGGAAACAACAAACAAAGAAGAAAAATTGAATTTGAATGAAGAGAGAAAAACACAAAAACCTTCTTTGGAATAACCACCTACCGTGGAATTAAAAACTCTGCCAAGTCATTTGAAGTATGTTTTTCTGGGGCAAAATGAAACTTTGTCCGTGATAATTTCCTCTGCGCTACAAGAAGAACAAGAAAATGTGATGCTTAGCATCTTGAAGAAGTACATAAAAGCAATCAAGTGGACACTAGCAGATATAAGAGGAATCAGCCCAGCATACTGCATGCACAGAATACGTCTCGAAGAAAACCAAAAAGGGTCTATCGAACCTCAACGCAGACTGAACCCTACGATGAAGAAGGTTGTGAAAAAGGAGATAATTAAATAGTTGGACACAGGAATCATATACCCAATCACCGATAACACGTGGGTCAACCCTGTGCAATGCGTGCCCAAGAAGGGTGGAATGATGGTAGTCCCAAACGTAAACAATGAGTTAATACCAATGAGGACTGTCATTGAATGGTGGATTTGCATGGACTACCGTAAGCTCAATGTGGCGACGAAGAAGGATCATTTCCTCTTTCCTTTTATTGACAAAAAAACTAATTAGCGACAACTATTCGAGTTGGAAACATATGATCACAACGATATTCATCATCGAGGATCTCATGTTTGCCCTTACGGAGGTTTGTCCTCTTATTCAAGCTCCAAATGCCGCTTGAAATGTTCGGGAGGCATATGAGTGATGGAAACAGGCAAACGAGAAGGCCTAAGCCTATATCTTGGTCAGTCTGAGTGACGTGTTGGCCAAAGCATGAGCCCATGGTCTCAGCGCGTGAGATCATGGAGACCCTATGGAGGATGTTTAGACAACCATCTGGACAGCTCAAGCACGAGGCTCTTAAATACATCTTCAACTCCAAAATGGAGAAAGGAACCTCTGTTCGTAAATACGTGCTTAACATGATGGTTCACTTTAACGTGGCAGAGATGAATGGGTCTAGAATCGATGAGGGCAATCAGGTTAGCATAATTCTGCATTTATTGTCGGAGAGCTTCCTCCACTTTGTTAGCAATGCGATTTTTAACAAAGTGGAATATACCCTTACAACTCTCCTCAGCATGTTGTAGACGTACCAATCTTTACTGAAAAGTAAGGAGAGGAAAAGGGGTGAGGCAAATGTTGCCTCATCTTCTAAGTCATTCCATCGAGGTTCGACTTCAGGGACGAAGTCTGCACCTTCTACTTCTAACTCTGGAAAAGGGAAGAAGAAGAAAGGTGGTAAGGGAAAAGGGAAGGCGCCTGTTAACCCGCCACCTGCCACCCCGAGGAGACGTCCACCACCGGTTGAATAAGAAAAATGTTTCCACTGAAACTAGAACGGACACTGGAAGAGAAATTGTCCTCATTAGTTGAAGGAAAGGAAGACAGCCAAGGCTAAGGCTAAGGCAGACAAAGGTAAATATGATTTACTTGTGCTAGAAACTTGTTTAGTGGAGAATGATGATTCAGCCTGGATAATTAATTCGGGTGCCACTAATCACGTTTGTTCTTCTTTTCAGGGGATTAGATCCTGGAGACAGCTGGAGGCTGGTGAGATGACGGTGTAAGTAGGCACCGGGCACGTTGTCTCAGCTGTAGCAGCGGGAGGAATCCAGTTAACTTTACAAAATAGATTTCTTGTTTTAAAAGATGTATTTGTAGTTTCTGAGTTGAAAAGGAACTTAACTTCTATTAAGTGCCTGTTGCAATGTAAATACACTCTTTCATTTAATGTGGATAAAGTGTTTATTCATAAAGGTGGAGTTGAGATTTGTACAGCTAAACTGGAAAATAACTTGTATGTGCTAAGACCATTAGCATTAAGTTCCCTCTATAACATAGAGATGTTTAAAACTGATGTAACTCAATCTAAACGCCAACGAATTTCTCCAAAAGAAAATACTAAACTTTGGCACTTTTGATTAAGGCACATCAACCTCAATAGGTTTTGAGAGATTGGTGAAGAATGGCCTTCTAAGCGAGTTAGAAGAAAATTCTTTATCGGTGTACGAATCTTGCCTTGAGGGTAAGATGACTAAAAGACCTTTTACTGGAGAAGGTTATTGAGCCAAAAAAGCCTCTTGAGTTAGTACATTCTGACATCTGTGGTGGTATGAATGTATGAGCCCAAGGACACGATGAGTATTTTATCAATTTTACTGATGATTACTCTAGGTATGGGTATGTTTATCTAATGCAACAGAAGTCTGAATCCTTTGAAAAGTTCAAAGAGTTCAAGGCTGAAGTTGAAAATGCATTGGATAGACGAATTAAAACACTTCGATCAAATCGAGGTGGAGAGTTTTTGGATTCAAGATTCTAAGACTATTTGATAGAACATGGAACCATTTCACAACTCTCAGCGCCGGGTACCCTCAGTAGAATGATGTAGCGGAGAGGAGAAACAGAACCTTGTTGGACATGGTTCGTTTGATGATGAGTTACGCTTCCTTACCAAACTTATTTTGGGGTTTCACAGTGGAGACTGCGGTATACATACTCAACTGTGTTCCTTCCAAGACTGTTGTGAGAACACCTATGGAGTTGTAGAACGGGTGTAAAGCTAGTTTATGTCACTTTTGCATATGAGGTTACCCAGCACATGTGCTTAAGGCTAATCCCAAGAGTTAGAACCACGGTCGAGGTTATGCCTCTTTGTAGGATATCCCAAAGGTACACAAGAGGGTTATTTTTATGATCTGTCAAAAAATAGAAGGTTTGTTTCCAAGAATGCTACTTTCTTGGAGAAGGATCATATTAGGGAACACATTCCACGTAGTAAAGTCGTGTTATGTGAGCTTTCCAACGAAACTACTGAAACTTCAACAAGAGTTGTCGAAGGGCCTGCTTCATCATCAAGTGTTATTGATGATGGTTCATCTAGTAGGTTGGTTCCACCTCAAGAGTTAAGGGAAGCTCGACGTAGTGGGAGGGTTGCAAACCCGCTTATTCGCTATCTGGGTTTCATGGAAATCCTAGCTATGGTAAAAGATGGCGAAGTTCAGGATCCGTTGTCTTATTAGAAGGCAATGGAGGATGCTGACCAGGATGAATAAGTCAAAGCCATGGATCTCGAGATGGAGTCGATGTACTTCAATTCAGTATGGGATCTTATAGATCAGCCTGATGGGGTAAGACCTATAGGTTGTAAATGGATTTACAAAAGGAAACGAGGTGCTGATGGGAAGATGCAAACCTTCAAGGCTCGACTTGTGGCAAAGGGTTATACCCAGGTAGAGGGAGTTGACTATGAGGAGACTTTCTCGCCTGTTGCAATGTTAAAGTCGATCCACATCCTTCTGTCCATTGCCGCTTATTATGATTATGAATTTCGAAAATGGACGTCAAGACGGCCTTTCTGAATGGCAATCCTGAGAAGACCACTTGCATTGTGCAGTCTGAGGGATTCATTATCTAAGGTCAAGAGCAAAAAGTTTGCAAACTGAATCTGTCCATTTATGGGCTGAAACAGGCATCTCGATCTTGGAACATTCGGTTTGATACTATGATCAAATCGCATGGCTTTGACCAAAACGTTGATGAACCTTGTGTCTACAAGAAAATCGTCAACGGTTTAGTAGTTTTCTTAGTGTTGTATGTAGACAATATCCTACTCATTGGGAATGATGTAGGTCTACTGACTGTAGTTAAGAACTGGCTAGTGACCCAATTTCAAATGAAAGATTTGGGAGAGGCTCAGTTTGTTCTAGGTATACAGATCTTTTGGGATCGTAAGAACAAAGTGCTAGCGCTGTCTCAGGCATCGTATATTGACAAGATGTTGCTCAAGTACTCGATGCAGGACTCCAAAAGGGGCCTACTGCCATTTAGGTATGGAGTCACTTTGTCTAAGTACATGTGTCCTAAGATGCCTCGAGAGGTTGAGAGGATGACGGGTCCCATATGCATCTACTGTTAGCAATTTGATGTATGCGATGCTCTATACTAGGCCAGACATCTGCTAGTTGTGGGACTAGGCAGTAGGTATCAGTTTAACCCAAGCCAGGGTCATTGGACCGCAGTTAAGAACATCCTCAAGTATCTTCGGAGAACGAGGAACTACATGCTTGTGTATGGATCTAGGGATTTGATCCTTACTAGATACACGAATTCTGACTTCCGGATTGATATTGACTCTCGGGAGTCCACTTCAGGACTAGTTTTTACTCTTGACGGAGGAGTTGTAGTGTGGTGAAACACTAAGTAGGGGTGCATCGCAAACTTCACTATGGAGGTCAAGTATGTAGCGGCTTTCAAAGCTTCTAAGGAGGCCGTTTGGCTCAGGAATTTCCTGACAGAGCTAGAAGTGGTTTCAGATATGTTTAAGCTCATCACCCTCTATTGTGACATAGTGGTGTTATGGTGAACTCCAAGGAGCCCTGGAGTCATAGGCGCGGTAAACACATAGAGCGAAAGTATCATCTAATCCGCAAGATAGTGCATCGAGGGGATGTGATCGTCATAAAGATCGCTTCGGAGCACAACATTGCTGACCCGTTTACGAAGACTCTCACGGCTACAGTGTTTGAGGGTCACATTCAGAGCATGGGTCTACGGGACCGCCCGCGGCTGGACTGGGGCAAGTGGGAGATTCTATTGTACTGGGCCTTAGTGCCTTAGTTTATTGCTTTGTACTAGTTTTTTTGTACACTTCACTCGCTTTAGGACAGGTGGGAGATTGTTGGGGATGATGCCCTAAAGTCTCGTGTCCTATAGTTTGTAAACACACTTTTGTACAAATACTTGCGATGTATAATATATGATATTTACTTCACTTCTTGGCTTTGAACATTGGATGTTTTATTTGCTTTACTGTAGGATTGTATCAGCAACAACGGAAGTACTAGGATCATTTAAGTACTCTAATTCACTAATTTTGGCAAAATATAAAGCATGCTCTTGTAGAAAACAAGTGAGTTTCAAGACATACCTCTTGTAGAACTTCTTCAAAGCTCCTTCTTCAGCTGCCATCTTCTCCGAATCTTGTTGCAGACCACTTCAAGATCTTCCCCACTATTCTCTTGATACTCTAGATTGAGTTATGGGACTCAAAACAAGCTTGAATCAAGGGATGAAGGAGAAATGCTCACAACAACAATCTTGGTGAAGAACCCTTTCTTCAACCCTAATTTTCTCTAAAATTCTCTATAGATTGCATGTTCGAATTTCACTCCAAACTCTTCAATATATGGCAGCTCAACATGAAAAGGAGAGAGCTGCATGAATTGCAGCTCATGCTTGAAGAAGACAAGGCAAAGTTGAATGCTTTTGTGTGAGCAAGTAAGGAGATGGATAATGGAAAACATCATTTTCCATTTTAGTGTTTTGTTTTTCTCTTTTTCAATTTTATCTCAACAATCAAAACTTGATTTTAAAATTCATTTTGATTTTAAAACTGAAAAATAAAATAAAATTCATAAATTAATTTTAAATAAAACTTAATTAATTTAATATCAAATACTAAATTAATTTTTACACATATCCATATTTATATATTTAAATCATATTTAAATATATAAATTCTCCTATTCTGTTTAATTCTCAAATTAAACACGCAATTATATCTCATATAATTATTAATTCCCTTAATTCTAATTTGAACGATTCAAATTAACTTATCACGTTATTCTAGAGCTAGTCTGTTATAAGCTAGTAGGGGGACCTCGTGGACCTACAGATCATGGGCTCCAACGATCCGAGATTACTTGGCTAAACTCATTAGACCAGATTAATCCCCATTCGTTAACTAATGGGTCACTCCACTAAAGCCCATAGTTGCACTCCCTTCACTATAGATATATTATGTCCACATGATGTAACCATAATCAGCAAGTCGACCCTTCACAAATTGTTCGTAATAACGGTTGGGTCAAATATCTGTTTTATATCGTCTTACTTAGAATATGCGGCAATAAGAAGGAAAAGTTGCGTCGAATGTAGTAAAATTGGCTTAGAAACGTGAAGCTTGTAAAAGTATCACAAACACACCCGCTGACCACATCGTGAGGGCAAAAAGGATGTCCAAACCTTTGTTTTGCAAGTAGCAGGTATCACTGCATGCAGCAATTGCTCGTGGACAATAATATCAACGTATTCTCGGGGATTTCTGAAGTCGTACAGCTTTTTCTGACGTACGATCTGACAAATGGAACGTGGAGCAGAGCGGACATTCCTACCAGCCACGGCAAGAAAAACTAACTTTTTAGAGTGGGACCACTGAGGCAAGAGGCGCTAAAATCTATAAATAGTAACACTCAGCACAAGCTGAAAAAATGGGAGAAAAAGCTGAAGAAGGGACGAGGAGAATAACAAAAAGAAGTTATGTGCAAGGAACACTTTTCTCCCAAGAAATCTTCTGAGAAGGAAGTTCTCCACCTCATTCCTCCACTCATCCAACGTGCCGGCAAGCAAGCAACTCTGATCGGGATCCATGCCAGGACATTGACACGCACCTCTCGACTGTTCTTACATTATGTTCATCATTTGTTGTTCATTTTCTGTCTATCATTCATATCTTTGTAACAAACGTTTTACCAATTAATATCATTACCATGTTCATTTTCAATTTTTTTATTCACCATTATGCATCCATCTTTCATTTCTTTCACTATGAGTCACTAAACTTCTAGGGTGTGGGGGAAGGATTGAGCGAATGAGTCAATCCATGTTGAGGATGTCAGCTAAGTTTATTTAATGTATGCTCAATGGCATCTTCACCTGCGAAAGCAAAAGTGAAGATGAAGATGTTAATCCACCTCTCGAAAGAAGGTTGATAGAATACGTTAACTAAAGCAAGAAGTATTTCTAGAGATGGAAATAACCTTGCGTTTGGAAATGTTCGTCCCTGAGTATCATAGAAATATGGTGATACAGGCAATCACTGAGAGGTGAAAGCCAAGGGAAGACGGAACCTTAGTTGCACCCTTAACAGGATTGACAAACTCGCAATAATCTTTTCCCCTAACCCATTTCACCCTACCTTTCTATCTACAAGACTTGCCATCACATTCACTCACGCACACCTTGCACAATTTCAGCTTTATTTGTTACCTGTTTGTTCATTTACCATCGCATTTTACTCTCTAGCACTTCACAATTATAATTTGTTTACTATCACACATATCACCTCATTGTCGCACAAACATAAAAAATCCCCGCGTTTGACCTCAAATCATTTTGAGAAATTAGTGGTGGAGTTATTCTTGGCTTCATCGCGAGAAAACTTGTGACACGCATAACATTATCTGAACGCATCAATTGGTATTTTACAATAAACTCTGTAACATCGCATATCAATTTATCATCTGTTAGCACGATTAAGACATAGAAGATAGATCACGCTTTGCGTTGGCATATTCTAAGAACAAGTTTTTGGCACCGTTGTCGGGGATTTGTCATGACTTTAGTGCTGTTTTTTTTGTGATATTGTGCAGGACAAGTTTTTGGAGTACGGTGTGCTTAAGCGAAGAGTCGCTAACGGAGTATGAATACTGGGATGGATCCATAATTCAACACTGACCCAAAAATCGAGAGAACCTTTCACAGGAGAGCATGCCAAAATTGTAATAGGCGTTGCAGAAATATGGCGAACAACAACAATGACAGGGCCGAAGTAAACCAAGGAGTGAATCAGTCATCGCAAGACCCAGTCTTCTTGGCTGCTGATCACAATATTCCTATGCGGAACTATGCTGCGCCCAATTTATCCGATTTTTCGCCTGGTATTACAAGACCAACGGTAGAAGAAAATGCCAGGTTCGAGATTAAAACTGTTATGCTCCAAATGATACAAAATGTCGGCCAATTTGGAGGTTTGCAAGGAGAAGACCCGCATGCACATCTCACCAGTTTTGTCGAGATGTGGAATACGTTCTCCATTCCTGGCATGACACCCGAAGGCATCAGACTCTATCTATTTTCTTACACACTCCGAGATGAGGCCAAGAAATGGGCCCATTCTTTGGAGCCAAACGAAATTAACTCCTGGGATCAACTAGTAGAAATATTTATGAAGAAGTTCTTCCCTCCTGCCATTAATGCAAGAAGACGACGGGAAGCACTAAATTTCGAGCAGGCAGACAATGAAACTCTAAGCACAGCATGAGTGCACTTTCAATGTTTGGTGAAGAACTGTTCGCATATAGGAATCCCAAATTGCGTTCTTATGGAAACTTTCTATAATGGCCTGAACAGAGCAACAAAGTCATCCTAGATCGCATATCGCGAAATACGGATGATTGGGTTGATGATGGATATGGAGACAGAAGCACGGAACAAAGGAAAACGGACAGCGCCATTGTACTAGTGGACACAATGACAATGCTGGCCGCCCAGATGGCCACAGTCACCTCGCTCCTACAAACCATGGCCATAAATCATGGAGCACTCTCTCAGAATGCAACGCAAGCCAACGCACTGATGCAAGTGGCAGTAGTAAGTTGTATACAATGTGGAGAGTCTTATTCAATTGAAGCCTGCCCGTCAAATCAACAATCAGTATATTCGATCCACAATAACCCCTTAGCAACACTCATAACCCAGGTTGGAAGAATCATCCCAACTTTAGTTAGGGAGGGAACACTGACCAAGGAAGCCAGAGGAATCTACAGACCAATTATTCAGGAAATAAAGGAAATCCTCTAGGCTTTCATCATCAAGGTCAAGGCCAGAATCATTATCAAAATAGAAAACCTCACAATCAACCCTCTTCATACAACACTTCAACCAATTCATCATCTTTAGAATCACTGCTCAAAGAATACATCCAGAAGAATGACGCGCTCATTTAATTGCAAGCATCTTCCATTAGGAACTTGGAGGTATAGGTTGGTCAACTTGCGACCAAATTGAAAAATAGACCACCTGATACACTACCCAACAACTCAGAAGCACCCAAATCTAGTGGAAAAGAACAATGTCAAGCGGTGACATTGAGAAGCGGTAAAAGGAGGTCCTCGTGTTAATAGTACCAAAAGTAGTAAGACGACCAAAAAAAGCAACCACCAATAATGACCATCCAACTACGAGCAGTAGAACCACTAGTTTGGATGCAAGGACTACTACGGAGACGCAATCTGCACATGACTCTTCAAAGACCCCAGAATTAGAATCATCATAAACACCCTCACCGAAACAATCTTCAGCCCCAAGAGCACAGGAAATTAGGGACCTAAAAAAAATAATCAGTCGATCAGGAAATGTGGCAGGATCCTCCACCATTCTCGTGTAGGTTGAAAAAGAAGGACGATAGTAAGTAATTCAAGAGGTTCCTAGACGTTCTCCGATAGCTACATATTAACATCTCCCTAGTGGAGGTGTTGGAACAGATGCCCAACTATGTAAAGTTCCTCAAAGATATACTCGCAAATAAGAGGAAGATTGGGGAAAATGAAATCGTTTCACTAACATACGAGTGTAGTGCACTCTTCCAGAATAATATCCCCAAGAAAAGGAAAGATTTGGGAAGCTTCACATTGTCGTGCTCGATTGGGGGGAAAGAAGTTGGAAACGCACTCTGTGACTTAGGGGCAAGTATTAACCTGATGCCCTTATCAATCTTCAAAAAGTTAGATATTGGCGATGCAAGGCACACCACAGTCACGTTATAGTTGGTTGATAGGTCGATAACGCATCCGAAGGGCAAGATAGAGGATGTGCTTGTGCAAGTAGACAAATTTATCTTTCTAGCTGACTCATTATACTAGACTACGAAGCTGATACTGAGGTGCAAATCATATTGGGTCGCCCATTTCTAGCAACTGGGCGTGCACTCATTTATGCACAAAAAGGAAAGCTTAATATAAGGGTTGATAATCAACAAGCCAAGTTCAACGTTCTTATTGCGTTGAAATACCTAAATGATATAGAAAACTGTCACCATATTGGGGAATTGCAGGAAGGGCAATGGCACAAGCTTCAAGAAGAAACTGAAGAAGAAGATTTTGAGATTGGTGCAATGATGGAGCAAAGTTGCACCACAATACAAACGGATCACGATTTTGAATCAATGAATTTATTTGAGCGGTTAACGAAACGAATTAAGCCATCTTTGGAGGAACCACTCGTGTTAGAGATGAAGGCGTTACCAATGCACCTTAAATACGTTTACCTAAGAGGCAATGACACCCTGCTCGTCATAATCTCTGCTTCGCTAAGCAAAGAGAATGAGAAAGCACTTATCCAAGTCCTCAAGAAGTATGTTAAAGCCTTGAGATGAACCTTAGCAAACATTCGAGGGATCAGTCCCTCGTATTGCATGCACAAGATCCGTCTTGAAGAAGTAAAACTAGATCTGTAGAGAGGAAGCACCGTCTAAACCCTACCATAAGGGAGGTTGTCAAGAAAGAAATTGTTAAGTGGCTTGATGCTGGTGTCATCTACCCCATATCTGAAAGCAGCTGGGTAAGCCCAGTGCAATGCGTTCCAAAAAAAGGGGGTATGACTGTCATCACCAATAACAAGAACGAATTAATTCTAACTAGGACAATGACGGGGTGGAGGATATGCATGGACTATCGCAAGCTGAATTTGGCCACAAAGAAGGACCATTTCCTAGTACCCTTTATTGATCAGATGTTGGATCGAGTCGTAGGAAATGAATTCTTTTGCTTTCTTGACGGCTACTAAGGGTGCAACCAAATCGCAATTGCGTCAGAAGACCAAGATAAGATATCGTTCACATGCCCATTCGGCACGTTTGCATTTCGACACATGCCATTTAGAATCTGCAACGCACCAGGCACCTTCCATAGATGTATGATGGCCATTTTCTAAATTTTTTTTGAAGAGTCAGTTGAGGTATTCATGGATGACTTTTCAGTTTTCGGTAACACTGATAACGGGCAGAAATATACGTTATTACATTACTAAGTTATTAAATAATGAGGGTTTGCATTGATGAAATATGTTAGATTGCGTCCAAAAAGCATTAAGTTTAAAACATTGTGGTCGCATGCGTTCATCACATAGAAACAATTTATTTTTGTATTTTTATGTAGAATATGCATTGAAGCAAGGCAGAAAGAGCGATCACAAGAAATCAATGGACGAGCGTAGCATTACTGCAAGGCTTTGCGGTGATTTGTGTCCGCAAACATCTGCTCAAGAAGAATTGCTGCATAGAACCGGCGCAACTTGGTGGGCGCATCTGGGTGAAAGGCATAATTAATCACGATGGGACAAAAAGCTGACGACGGTTGAATCCAAATTAAGTTGACAGTCACTAACGATAACAAGTACACTCAGCTTTTCGGTGACAAATATTTGGCACATCAGTCAGAGAATTAAAGCCATCCCATTTGTGCAATCATAAGAGAGAAGCCGCCTTTCACCCCAAAAGCTCTATAAATACCAAAGGCAGCCTTTAGAAAAAGAGTTCGAAGAGTTAGAGAATTTTTCCTTGGATAGTTTAGCCTTGTTCTTAGATTTTCTTTTATTTTAAGGCGGAAGCGAGAGAAGGAAGTTGTGTCGATAGATTATTCTGGTGAGCTCGGGAGAGTGCCGGAAGCTTCAAGACCAACGAGAGGGCCAACTCTGGTGGAAGAAGGAATATCTTTTGAACCGAATAGAGTTTCCAGTGTAAAAGCCTTGGGCAGCAAGGGATTGCTACCAGGCTCTCTACCTTTATCTTCCATTGTTATTGTGTATTCAAACTTTTTTATAGAAATGGAATTTACTTCTCTATATCTGTTCACTCTCTGTTTATCACGCATGAGTAGCTAAATCTGTTGAATAGATTGAGAAGCATTTAGCTAGCACAACTGGGTATCTTCATTCTATACGATTATCTTGTATTATGTATGCTTCATTCGTCCATTAGAGATATTCAGGAGGGTAGTCTAAGGACAGGATCTAGGCTTGGAAAAGTCAGGTTAGAATCTAGGCTCGGGAGAGTCAGATTAGAATGCATAATCAAGAGATAGGAGCTTAGGAATAAGCACTGTTTGCTATTAACGCATCGCATGCATGCTAGAGATAGGATATGATTGTATGCGGTCACCTTGCCTTTGTACATCTTTCATCATCGCATAGGAAAAAGGTAAAGACTTAGGAATAAGCTCTATGAACACTTTTGCATTCAACACATGCATCCTAAACTTAGGAGCACCGCATTTGCATTGGAAAATGACTTGTTGTGCATGGGTATATCATGATCGCATAGTCTGATGCATTCCCAAGTAATGCTAGCTAAAGACCTTCTCAACCTGTTCAACCGCATACTCAGTGCATCTGTCACACAATCCAACTTCAAATCTACCGCATTTGTTTATTTTTCATGATCGCAATCAACAAAACCAAACAACTATTTGAGTTACCGGTTACCGCAAAGTCTTTCGAAAAATTATCACTGCATATTGTTTTCTAAATCCCTGAGTTCGACCCTGGACTTACCAGGAAACTCAGTGGGGTTTACACTTGGATTCCACTGAGAAGCTCAATGCAATTCCATCACCGCATTTCCTCTATAATTTCACATAATAAAATAACGCATCAAGTTTTTGACGCCGTTACCGGGGACTTCGGCAAAATAGTGTACTAAGGGTAATTTTTCTGATTTCTTTGCAGACTCTCAATCTTTGGCGAATTACGACCCAGAGATTGAGAGGATGTTCAGACGAAGATTAAGAGACTGCCAACAACAACAGTCAGATAAAGAAGATATGGCGGAGCAGCCTGGAAACGGAGCACCAAATGAAAACAACGTCATGACGAATCCAATCCTTCTGGCTAACGATCGTAGTAGACCCATTAGGGACTATGCATCGCCAAACCTTTATGATTTCTCTCTAGGAATCATGAGGCCTGCCCTCGATGGAAGCAGATTTGAAATGAAACCGGTGATGCTGTAGATGATCTAGACTGCAGAACAATTTGGAGGACGGCGTGGCGAGGACCCGCACGCCCACCTCTATAGCTTTATCGAAGTCTGCAATACTTTTGTGTTCTCGAACATCTCTGTTGAAGAACTTCGACTAACTTTGTTCCCATTTTCTCTTTGTGATCAGGCAAGAAAATGGGCGTATTCCCTCGAGCCGGGAGAGATCACTTCATGGAAACAGATCGTAGAAAAGTTCATGAAGAAATACTTTCCACCGATTAAGAATGCTAGACGAAGGAAACTCATAACTAATTTTGAACAAGACATGGATGAATCGCTTAGCGATTCCTAGGCGAGGTTTAATAGGTTGGTCCAGGACTGTCCACTCAACGGATTGCCAGACTGCCTTCAAATGGAAATCTTTTATCATGGTTTAAATCCTGCTTCGCAGACCGCTGCCAATGCGGCAGCCGCTGGTGGTCTGCTTGACAAAACGTATGACGAGGCTAAGAAAATCTTGAATCGCATCTCTAAGAACCACGAGGATTGGAGAGAGAGTGGTCAGAGACTGAGAATCAAGGATAACGATGCAAGTAATGGTGCTATTACTTCACTACAGAATCAGATGACCGCAATGATGAACTTAATTCAGGGAATTGCGATCAGTAGCCCAACACCACAAAATGGGCAAGTAAATGCAATTAGTCAAAAAACCTCAAGGTGTGCAACTTGCAGTGATGGGCATGCAATGGAAGAATGCCCACAGAATCCACAGTCTATTTATTTTGTGAAAAATAATCCGTTTGCTAATACCTACAACACCGGGTAGAGAAACCACCCTAATTTTGCATGGAAGAATCAATAGCAGAATTTCCAACCTGTGGCGCAGAAAGAAGGACCACCTGGATTCTTCCCGCGTAATAATGGTCAGACAAGCAATCAAGCCAGTAGCTCACAACCACCACAATCCTCCTTCCTAGAAAGCCTATTGAAGCAGTATATAGAGAAAAACGAAATTGTGCTTCAAAATCAGGCTACGTCCATTCGCAATCTAGAATTATAGATGGGCCAGATTGCAAGTGAGCTAAAGAACAGACCGCAAGGGGCTCTGCCGAGTTCAACAGAACTCCCACGCAACCCGGAGGGATCAGGTAAAGAACAATATCAGGTTGTGACATTGCGGAATGGAAAAACTGTGGAGGGAGAAAAGAAGGAGCTTAGCCGCACTGCTCCCATTGCGTTGTAACCTGAAATTGCGGTGACAAAAGAAGAAGAAGAAGAAAAAAAAGCAATAGAGCCAGAATTTGCGTCCACCTCAAAGCCAACAGAGAAGGAGGCCGTGAGAATGTAGTTACCACCTTTTCTGCAGAGACTCAGAAAGAAAAAGAACGAAGAGGTACAATACCAACGTTTTCTGTCTATGTTAAAACAATTACGTATTAATATTCCATTAAGTGAAGCGATTGAGGAGATGCCTGCATACGTGAAGTTTTTGAAGGAAATGATAACCAAGAAGAGGGGTACTGGTAAGTTTGCCACGATGGCTTTAATGCAAAGTTCGAAATCAATAATTCCACCGAAGATGAGCGATCCTGGGAGCTTTACTATACCTTGCTTCATAGGAGGACTGTACATCGGGCAAGCCTTGTGTGACCTTGGAGCCAGCATCAACTTAATGCCTCTGTCGATCTTTAAGCAACTGAATATGGGGCAACTTGCGCCCACGACCATGACTCTCCAATTTGCAGATAGATCTCTGGTGCATTCAGAGGGAAAGGTGAAGGACATGCTGATCACCATTGAAAAATTTATTCTACCAGCCGACTTCATCATCTTAGATTACAAAGCCGATGAAGATGTGCCCATCATCTTGAGGCGACCATTTTTATCAACAGGTCGTGCCCAGATTGATGTGCATAAAGGGGAGATCATTTTGAGCATAAATGGACAAAAGCTCAAATTCAACATCATCCGTGCCATGAAGTTTCCTGACAAAGAAGGCTTGCATGACTCAGACGACGACCAGAATTTGATCGAAGAAGAAAAGTTTGACGAAAAGAATGAAGAAGAGGATACAAGCACATCCATTGTTGCCTATATTTCGATCATAACAAAAACAAGCAAGGAAGAAGAGATGATCGCAACCCAAGAAGAAGAGCCAACAGAAAAAGAAGAAAGAAAAACAACGCAACCGTCCCTATTAAAACCACCAACAATGGAACTAAAGACCCTGCCGAACCACTTAAAGTACACATTTTTAGGGCAGAATGAGAAGCTGCCAGTAATTATTTCATCCGAACTTAACGAAGACCAGAAGAATGCGTTGATGAGCATTCTGAGGAAGTATGTGCATGCAATTGGCGGACGCTCGCTGACATTCGAGGAATTAGCCCAACGTACTATATGCACCGAATTTGTCTTGAAGAAAACCCCAAGGCAACGATCGAACATCAGCGCAGACTCAACCCTGCAATGAAAGAGGTTTTTAAAAAGGAGATCATTAAGTGGTTAGATGCGGCCATTATTTATCCGATAACAGATAGCACGTGGGTCAGCTCTTTGCAGTGTTTGCCTAAAAAGGGTGGCATGACGGTAGTCCCGAACGAAAATAATGAACTAATACCACAAAAGACTGTCACTGGGTGGCGCATTTGCATGGACTACCGCAAGCTGAATGCGGCCACAAAGAAAGATCATTTCCCTCTACCGTTCATTGACCAAATGCTAGACCGTCTAGCTAGAAATGACTTTTATTGCTTTCTAGATGGATATGCTGGTTATAACAAGATTATGATTGCTATAGAAGACCAGGACAAGACCACATTTACCTGCCTATATGGGACCTTTGCTTTTCGCCGCATGCCATTTAGCCTCTGCAATGCGCCAAGCACGTTCCAAAGGTGCATGATGACCATCTTTTTAGACTATCTTAAAGACTCTGTTGAAATCTTCATGGACGACTTCTCTGTCTATGGGCACACCTATGAAGTCTGTCTGGCCAACCTGGAGAAGATACTGAAGAGATGCGAGGAGACGAATCTCGTTCTTAACTGGGAAAAATGCCATTTTATGGTAAAGAAGGGCATCATGTTGGGGCACAAAGTTTCTCGGGACGGGTTGGAGGTGGATAAAGCAAAAATAGAAGCAATTGAAAAACTTCCACCTTCAACAAGTGTGAAGGTTGTACGAAGTTTCTTGGGGCACGTCGGATTTTACAAACGCTTTGTCAAAGACTTCTCGAAAATAGCACGACCACTGAGTGCGTTGTTAGAGGCTGATAGAAAATTTGATTTTGACAACAATTGCCTCAACGCATTTAGAATTTTGAAGAATGCACTGACTACCACACCCGTGTTAATTGCACCTGATTGGACACTTTCTTTTGAATTAATGTGCGATGCAAGTGAGTATGTGATGGGAGCAGCTTTGGCACAGAAGAGAAAAACAATCTTACATCCCATCGCATATGCGAGTAAGACATTAAATCCTGCTCAGACCAATTACACTACCACAGAGAAAGAGCTTCTTGCGGTAATTTTTGTGTTGGAAAAATTTAGAGCATATCTGCTGGGAACAAGTGTACTCATCCACACTGATCATTCGACAATAAAGTATTTAATGATAAAAAAAGGATGTGAAGCCGAGGTTGATCAGATGGGTTCTCCTCCTCCAGGAATTTGACATAGAAATAATTGATCGAAAAGGGACAGAGAACCAAGTTGTGTATCACTTGTATAGATTGGAAAACCCTGAGGTTGACCGCAATGAGTCAGAGGTGAGTACGGTGTTCCCAGATGAACAACTGTTTTAGATTGAAGAACTACCGTGGTATGCAGACATAGTCAACTATCTGGTTTGCGAGCAATTTCCTAAATATTATACCTACCACCAACAGAGGAAGCTCAAACATGAATGCAGATATTATTATTAGGATGAGCCGAATCTGTATAAAAAAGGGGGCAAACCAGATTCTGCGACTATGTATACGAAATGCTGCTCGACAACGCATATTATCGCAATGTCACGACTCACCATATGGTGGGCACTTTGGAGGATAGCGCACCGCAACCAAGGTTTTATAGAGTGGATTCTTTTGTCCAACATTGTTTAAGGATGCAGCTGACTAGTCATGAAGTGTGATCAGTGCCAACGCACAGGTAACATTTCAGAAACATGCAATGCCAATGAACATCATCTTGGAGCTTGAATTGTTCAACGTATGGGGTATTGAATTCACGGGACCATTCCCTCCCTCGAATGGTAAAAATTATATTTTATTAGCCGTCGACTATGTATCCAAGTGGGTAGAGGCAGTAGCATGCACCGCAAGCGATGCAGCGGTAGTCTCTCAATTCCTGAAGAAAAAAATTTTCACTGGTTTTGGCACTCCACGTGCCATTATAAATGATGAAGGGTCCCACTTTATCAATCGTACTATCAAGGAGCTGCTGCGCAAATATAACATTTTCCACAAAATGGCCACCGCATACCATCCGCAGACAAATGGTCAGGCCGAGGTGTCCAATCGGGAGATCAAGTTGATACTTGATAAGGTAGTAATGCCTTCACGGAAGGATTGGGCAAAAAAGCTCGACGATGCGTTGTGGGCATACCGGACTGCATTTAAAACACCCATAAGTATGTCCCCGTATGCGTTGGTATTTGGTAAGGCGTGTCATTTGCCTCTGGAGCTGGAATACAAGGCACTGTGGGCGGTAAAGAAACTAAACTTTGATTTGAAGAAAGTAGGATAAACGAAAAACTTCAACTGGTCGAGCTGGAGGAATGGAGGATCAACGCATATGAGAACGCAAAGATTTACAAGAAGCGCACAAAGCACTGGCACGACAACACATATGCGGCAAGAACCTCCAAGTCGGGCAGAAGGTCTTACTATTCAACTCACGACTACGGCTTTTCCTTAGAAAATTAAAATCGTACTGATCCGGACCCTTCATCATTAAAGAAATATTCCAACATGGTGCGGTAGAGCTGATCACTGAGGATGGAAGCTGTGCATTTAAGGTTAATGGACAGTGAGTTAAGGCATATTGCGGGGGTGATTTTCAGCAAGAAAAGACCTCTCTAGATCTAAAAAACTCGGAATCGAGAAAAAAATGGAGTGGCCCCTGCATTGGCAAGCAACATCATTTTGGGCGAAAGCCTTTTGAAGTATCCTTTGTTTGGTTCTTGAAATCTCATTTCTTCGACATTTTGATCATCATTTATCTATTTGCATTTTACTTATTACTACTTCTCCAAAAAACAAAAAAGGCAAAAAAGTTTGTTAACTTTTTTTTTATCATTTGACCCTCTTAATGTTTCTTTGCAAACGATCAAGGTACATGATTGCGGACACTATATGAAGACGAAATTTCACGTCGTCAATGCAATCCAAAGATAAGAGATCGCCACAAAGTAGGATGCGTCAACAAACAATGCGGGCGCGCAAATTTGGGAGTTGTATTTTTCCTTAACTTTATTTTAAATTTTTCACTATCGCATCACATTATAGTTTTAAAAGTTGTATCACCGCATCCTCTTTGATTACCGCAATCATTTGACATGGATAAATTTGATAAGTTACTGCATGCTGTCTCTTTGCCAATTATGATTTCAATGATGAAAAACATGCTTCTATTTCTTTCGTACATACTAGAGTCAACTTAATCTTAAGATAGTCATCTCATGAAATATTTCTAGAAGTTAAGGGTCTGTTAGATTTCTTTCAAATTCTCTTTACAAAGCCTTCTAAGAACATCGCATGACTTCTTTCAATCTTTTGGCAATGAGGACATTACCACATTTTAAATTTGGGGGTGAGGTATTTATTTTCAACCTTTCTATTTTGAAAAAAAAAAGAAGAAGAAAAGAGGAAAATGTTGAGAATAACAACTCCGCTGTCAACGCAATAGGAAACCCATGTTGATAAGAGTTAAGTTGTGAAGGGCAGTTATCCGTAGTTGGATGTCCGCATGACACACGTGGGGGCAAGTCAAAACGAAAATAAGTCGCAGGATCAATGCCTAAATAAATGACCGCAACTTCGCTGCCAAGTAGGTATGAGTTTAGTATGAGAAAGAGCGCATTGCTCGTAGTTGGATGTTCGCATGACACACGTAAGGGCAAGCCAAAATGAAGGCAAGGCACTTGGATCAACGCAAGGTCAGAAAAATAATAATGTCAAGAAATATGCAAGGACAAAATCAATTGACACCCCGGTGGAAAAGTTTTCTTTTTGAAATAAATCATGCGATGTTCCCGAATTTAGTAAAGTCCTTTTGAAGGTTAAACTTGTGATCCCAAGGTCTTAGAAATATTTTTAGAGGAGACTTGAATAAGACTTAAGAAAATTTTGGTGTATAGGATTTGAATGAAGCATCCTTGAGAAATCTAGGAAAAGAGAATTACGGTCAACTTGCTAAAGGAAATATTTAGCTTATGCTTGAGGACAAGCATTGTTTAAATTTGGGGGTATGATAACGGGCAGAAATGCACGTTATTACATTGCTAAGTTATTAAACAATGAGGGTTTGTGTTGATGAAATATGTTAGATTGCATCCAAAAAGCATTAAGTTTATAACATTACGATTACATGCGTTCATCGCATAGAAACAGTTGATTTTTATATTTTTATGCAGACGTTGACGCAAGACGCATAAGAAATCAATGGACGAGCACAACATTACCGCAAGGCTTTGCGGTGATTTGTGTTCACAAACATCTGCTCAAGAAGGATTACTGCATAGGGCCGACACAACTTGGTGGGCGCATCTGGGTGAAAGGTATAATTAATCGCGATGGAACAGAACACTAATGACGGTCGAATCCGAATTAAGTTGACAGCCACAAACGATAACAAGTACACTCAGCTTTTCGGTGACAAATATTCGGCGCATCAGTCAGAGAATTAAAGCCATCCCATCTGTGCAATCATAAGAGAGAAGCCTCCTTTCACCTTAGAAGCTCTATAAATACCAAAGACAACCTTCAGAATTTTTCCTTGGATAGTTTAGCCTTGTTCTTAGATTTTCTTTTATTTTAAGGCGGAAGCGAGAGAAGGAAGTTGTGTTGATAGATCGTTCCGGTGAGCTCGAGAGAGTGCCGGAAGATTCAAGACCAGAGAGAGGGCCAACTCATGCGGAAGCAAGAATATCTTTTAAATCGAATAGAATTGCCAGTGTAAAAGCCTTAGGCAGCAAGGGATTACTACCAGACTCTCTACCTTTATCTTCCATTTTTATTGTGTATTCAAACTCTTTTATAGAAATGGAATTTAATTCTCTATATCTGTTCACTCTCTGTTTATCACACATGAGTAGCTAAATCTGTTGAATGGGTTGAGAAGCATTTAGGTAGCACAACTAGGGATCTTCATTCTATGCGATTATCATGTATTATGTATGCTTCATTCGTCCATTAGAGATACTCGAGCGGGTAGTCTAAAGACAGGATCTAGGCGTAGAAAAGTCAGGTTAGAATCTAGGCTCGGGAGAGTCAGATTAAAACGCATAATTAAGAGATAGGAGCTTAGAAATAAGCATTGTTTGCTATTAAGGCATCGCATGCATGCTAGAGATAAGATATGATTGTGTGTGGTCACCTTGCCTTTGTGCATCTTGCATCATCGCATAGGAAAAAAGTTGAGACTTAGAAATAAGCTCTATGGACACTTTTGCATTTAACACATGCGTTCTAGACTTAGGAGTACCTCATTTACATTGGAAAATGACTTGCTGTGCATGGGTATGGCATGATCGCATGGTTTGATGCATTCACAAGTAATGCTAGCTAAAGACCTTCTCAACCCGTTCATCCGCATACTCAGTGCATCTATCACACAATCCAACTTTTCTCAAATCCGCCGCATTTGTATATTTTTAATTACCGTAATCAACAAAACCAAACAACTATTTGAGTTACCAGTTACTGCAAAGTCTTTCGAGAAATTACTACCGCATATTGTTTTCCAAGTCCTTGAGTTCGACCCTGGTCTTACCAAAAAACTTAGTGGGGTTTACACTTGGATTCCACTGAGAAAACTTGATTGCCCAATGCCATTCCATCACCGCATTTCCTCCATAATTTTACATCATAAAATAACGCATCAAACACCTATGAAACTTGTTTGAGAAATTTGGAGAGAGTTTTGAAGAGATGCATAGAGACGAATTTAGTTTTGTACTGGGAGAAATGTCACTTTATGGTGGAAGAAGGAATAGTACTGAGCCAAAAGGTATCAAAGGCAGGATTGAAAGTAGACCAAGCGAAAATCGACGCAATTGCCAAGTTACTACCACCGGTCAATGTAAAAACACTTAGGAGTTTTTTGAGGCATGCAGGATTCTATCAGAGATTCATTCAAAGCTTCTCCAAAATCGCAAGACCCTTAAGTGCGCTTTTTGAGACTGATGTGCGACGCGAGTGGATATGCGGTAGGAGCGATCTTGAGCCAGAGAAAAGACAAAGTTTTGCATCCTATTTCTTATGCAAGTAAAACATTGAATGGTTCATAAGAGAAGTATACAACCATAGAAAAAGAAATGTTCGCAGTGGTGTTTGCCTTGGAGAAATTTCGACAGTACCTAATTGGATCGAATGTGGTAGTGTATATGGATCACTCTACGATCAAGTACTTTCCACGAAAATGGAAGGATCAGAAGGGCACAGAGAACCTCAAGCCAAGACTGATTAGATGGGTATTACTCCTACAGGAATTTAACCTAGAAATAAAGGACCGGAAAGGCACAGAGAACCAAGTCGCAGACCATCTATCACGTCTAGAAAATTGTGAGGTTCAGAAGAAAGAAAAGAAGATTGAAGAAAGAATCCCTGACGAACAGCTGATGAAGATATGCGATAATGCTCTCTGGTATGCGGATATTGTAAACTTCATAGTTTCCGGCCAAGTACTTGAAGACTACTAACATCAGCAAAAGAAGAAGTTAAGGCACGATGTTAAATTTTATTTCTAGGATGACCCAGTCCTATATCGACTCGGACCTGACCACATTCTATGTCGATGTGTTCCTGCACATGAGACCAAGTACATCTTAGAGCTTTGTCATGAATCCCCTTATAAAGGACATTGGGGGGGGGGGGGGGGGGGCAGCAGACTGCCGCAAAAGTTCTGCAAAGTGACTACTTCTGGCCAGTGCTATTTAAAGATGCCCATGTCCATGTTGTGCAATGCGATGAGTGTCAGCGTACCGGGAACATGTCCAGACGAGACGAAATGCCTTTAACTTCCATCTTAGAGATTGAGATTTTTGACATACGGGGAATCGACTTCATGGACCCGTTTTCACCTTCAGAGGGCCATCACTATATTCTGGTTGTGGTTGATTACGTTTCAAAATGGGTCGAGGCCCATCGCATGCGTTAGAAACAATGCAGCCGCAGTGGCAAAATTTCTCAAGAAAAACATCTTCGCAAGATATGGAATGCCTCGTGCACTAATCAGCGATGAAGGCACACGTTTCATCAACTGCATCATCACCAACCTATTAATTAAATTCAATGTCAACCACAGAGTCGCAACTGCTTATCGCCCACAAACTAAGCAAGCAAAAATCTCCAACCAAGAAATCAAGACCATCTTAGAAAAGGTAGTCAGTACCTCCAGGAAGGATTGGTCGCCAAAGCTTGATGAAGTGCTATGGGCATAACGGACTGCCTTTAAGACTCCAATCGACATGTCCTCATATGCCCTGTATTCGGAAAAACTTGTCATCTACCTCTCGAGCTAGAACACAAGGCAATGTGGGCAATCAAAAAGCTGAATTTTGATTTGACTAATGCGAGAGAAGCCCGAAAGCTTCAGTTGAATGGCGCATGAACGCCTATGAAAATGCCAAACTCTATAAGGAACGAACAAAGAAATGGCATGACGAGCACATCAGAGAGAAGACATTCTCCGTGGGACAACAAGTACTTTTATTTAATGTGCATTTGCGATTGTTCCTAAGTAAGCTGAAGTCTCGCTGGTCTGGTCCAATCCGAATCAAGACTATCTTTCCCCATGGCACAGTGGAGTTGACAAACAAGGATGAAAGTAACGTATTCAAATTGATTGGTCAGAGAATTAAACCCTACTATGGAGGTTGTGTGGAATGAAGCAAAGAGACCATCGACTTAGGCAGACAAGCCTGATCGCCTGCAAGGATGTGCGTTGCGGTAACATTGAAAATATTTTCCAATAAGCATCCATCAAATTATCTTTACTGCTTCGATAGACTAGTTTCCATTTTAGTTTATATATGCGTTAATTATATTGATTGAATGAATGATTGGCATGAGCATTGCGATGACTTATCATTTTGGTTTTGAGATAAGCGTTGTGATGTTAGGTATACATTGCGACCATGTTCTGTTTCGTATGTTTACGAATACAAGCAGACGAAGTGTTTAAGCTCCCGAGGGCCATTAATGCGCAGACATTTTTGTCTTCTAGTGCCTTAATGGTAAGGGGCGCAACAGACTTTTGGGATTCCTAAGGCCTGTCGAGCGTATTTCCTGCATTCGTTGGGCCTTCCAAGGCTCAATCTATATAAACCCTCAGCCTTACTGAGTCTACTCAGCTCTCACAGCTTTGCATACTAAAAAATCCTACCTTGTTCTTCCCCTACTTAAAAGCTCACCTGTTCTTTCCCTTCACTGGAGTCAATGGCCGGACAATCATCCCACTCTTCTTTCTAACCTTCTTCCCCCTCCAAAACCCCAGTCTCAGCTCGAGAAGCAGCCATTCTAGCTGTTAGTTGCTGCTTCGCAACCCAACCAAAATCAGTTCCTAGAGTCACCGAAAAGCCCAAGCATAAGCCGTCAACATTTACATCACCATCCATTCGCTGAGAGGGGCCGAGCACGAAGAGTTCCCTTGCCACCAGTCTTGAGGTGGCACTCCCATTACCTCCAACTGAGAGTGAAAAATAAAGGAAAGACAACAGAAAGGTCTTTAGGAGCATTCTAAGCAACTTGGAGAAGGATGTGGGGTTACCTGAAGCTGAAATAGTGAACTAGCCCCTGCTGTTGGAAGAGTTGGTCGCAGCATCACAAGGGATGGCCCTTGTGATCTTGGAGATCCTAAGGAGAATGCACCAGTGGACTCCAATGAAGGACCCATCAGGGTAGTTATGGAGGATGTGGAAGCAAGGAGGTAGGCAGAGCAGCTCGCAAAAGATATGGAGAAGGAAGTAACAAAGGCCCAACCACAAGAAGAACAACAGGCAGAAGATGATGAAGAGGCTCGGAGAGAAAAAGAAAGAAAAGAAAAAAGGAGAGTCGAAAGGAGACAATGCAGGCGTGAAGAGAGGCATCTGAGGAAGGAAGAAGAATGAAGGTAGAGGGCTGAGAGCCCTTTAATCGAAGGAGAATCCACCACCGCAAAGGTGGAAAGGGGGATGTTAGCGCAACTAGAACCAACATCGCAACAACAGTTCTCATTACCACATCAATGATTAGCTGCAATGAAGGCTCAACTCCAAAGTTCGGATGAAAAGGAAGATCCTGACATCATCCCACTTATGCGGCATCGCCGTCCGCAGGTTGAAGTGAGGAAGCAGGGGAATGTGCCGCAAGGGTACACCATGGACCTAGAAGTAGTAGACCGCATAGAGAAGGAAAGAGAATGAAGGAAGAAGAAGTTGAAGAAGAAGGAGGAGAAGATGGCACAGGTGCGCTTAATCATCGCCTCAGTCAATTTGGCTAGAAGGCTTCACAATGAGGAGGTTAGGCGTGTCAACCCAATGGCGGAGAAGGAAGTGAAGAAAAATCTTGAAGATGAGCAGCACATTGCACTTACCGCCGAGCAGTTTGAAAAAGAATTGCAAGATGAAGAAGAAGTCGAGAAGAAGAAGAAGGACGAGAAGGAATTGCGCAAAAGAGCTAAAGTATAACACAACATTGAGTTGAAAAGAAAGGAATTAAAATAATGGGAAAGGGAAAAAGAAAAGCAGGACAAGGAAATGGCACACGTTAAATGACAAAGGACCCACCTTGCGACCGCTCAGGAAAAAGGAAAAGAAAAGGTGGAAGACAGTGAGTCTTTGCCGGCCATGAGGTGCCCAAAAGTTAGAAAAGAAAATGATGACTTACTGATGGAGATGGGCTTCTTCCTTGCGCCGATCCCACTACCAGATTTCATTATCAACACATGGTTCAGCTTGGATGGGACACTTTCTGTCAATGCCCATCCATAGTCATCCCAAAGGTAATGCGGGCCTTTTATCAAGGCAGGATCCATGACACGGAGGATGCGGTGATCGTTAACGGGAGGGTAGTTCCATTTAGCACCCAGGACATCAATCAACTTTATAAGTTAAAGGATTTCCCAGAAGCACCCGGCAATAAGGTGATCGTCAGAGGAATATATGAAAGACGTATTAAGAATATTAGCATAACTAGGCACCACTTGGACGGTGTTCTTAATTGGCATTAGGACCTTCGCATCTAACCGTCTGTTGTCAGAAGCGCGTTTATGGATTTACTTGATGAAAAAAAGGCTCATCCCAACCACTCAAGACAAAACAATTTCAAGGGATCAAGTTATGGTTGCATACTACATTGCGCGTGGCATCCCGATCGATGCGGGCAGATTAATTGCGAGGCAAATTAAAAGTTATGTAGGCCGCATCAGGGGTCAGTACTTCTTTCCATGGACTATCTCTAGCCTCTGCCTATCTGTAGGTTTTGGCATCGAAGATGAGCCTATGCCAGAAGTCCATGGCCTCATCAGCACTAAAATCCTGAGAGTTCTTCTCAAGGATTTGCCTCATTGCCTCGAGCCTCCACCAAAGTGTCCCCTCATCGATCTTAATGCAATGCAACCACCCACAAAACAATGACTTAGGACTTAAACTGAATTTCCTTAGTATAGGATATGCTTAAGAACAAGCATATTTTAAATTTTGGGGTGTGATAACTTGTAGAAATACAAGTTATTTATATCGTCTTACTTAGAATATGCGACAATAGGAAGGAAAAGCTACGTCAAATGTAGTAAAAATGGCTTAGAAACGTGAAGCTTGTAAAAGTATCACAAACACACCCACTGACCATATTGCGAGGGTGAAAAGGATGTCCAATCCTTTGTTTTGCAGGTAGCAGGTATCACCGCATGTGGCAATTGCTCGTGGACAATAATATCAATGCATTCTCGGGGATTTCTAAAATCGTACAGCTTTTTTGACGTACGGTCTGACAAATGGAACGTGGAGCAGAGCGGACATTCCCACCAGTCGCGGCAAGAAAAACTCACTTTTCAGAGCAGGACCACTGAGGCAAGAGGTGCTAAAATCTATAAATAGCAACACTCAGCACAAGCTGAAAAAATGGGAGAAAAAGCTGAAAAAGAGACAAGGAGAATAACAAAAAGAAGTTTTGTGCAAGGAACACTCTTCTCCCAAGAACTCTCCTGAGAAGGAAGTAATCCACTTCATTCCTCCATTCATCCAATGTGCCAGCAAGCAAGCAGCTCCGTTTGGGATCCATGCCAGGACATTGACACGCAGCTCTCGACTGTTCTTACATTCTGTTCATCGTTTGTTGTTCATTTTCTATCTATCATTCATATCTATGTAACAAACGTTTTACTAATTAATATCACTGCCATGTTCATCTTCATCTCTATGTTCACTATTATGCATCCATCTTTCATATCTTTCACCATGAGTCACTAAACTTCTAGGGTGTGGGGGAAGGATTGCACGAGTGAGTCAATCAATGTTGAGGATGTCAGCTAAGTTTATTTAACGTATGCTCAATGGCTTTTATACATACCATGAGTCACTAAACTTCTAGGGTGTGGGGGAAGGATTTAGACTTTTATACAATTTATGAAATCAATAATAAGTATATTGATTATAGAAATTGTTTTATCATTTTACAAACTGCGAGTTTTAGGACATAAAACCCAAAATTTACCACAAACCAATAAACTAAAATCTCTTGTTGTCATTATGTAACTTAAACATGTATGTGGTGAGATACAAGTGGATCATGTCTTAAGTGATAACCAAAATGGTCTATAGTATATGGCTATAGGAGGGAAACCTTATCCTGGTAATGCTACGGATGCGGCCCGCTTTATGGAATAGTTATAAGTGTTGTGACTTACTACAGATAATCTGATCCTGATCCTTCGTGTGGGGACATGCGAGTGGGGGTGTCCTATACAAAGAGTTTGTATAAGACCTGACCATGAAGTGTTAACGTCTCGTTATATAATGCCATTCATGACAGAGACTTCACTTCACTAGAATGATCATAGATAACATGATCTCAATCCTGAGTAAGTTGGGAACTCCTGCCCTTGAGGGCGGTCCTTTGATTTGCATGGGTATGAATGGCTAGGTTGCTGACTCAAACCTATCACTTTGGGTATTCGTCTGATTTGGGAGCTGGGAACTCAGCTACACAAGATAGAATTCACTCCTTCTTCGAAGCAAGAGTAAGTAGATGGATTGCTCCCTTAAGGGCTGATCGGGGGCTTGAACAATGTGGCGCCACACACCTTCTCATGGCTCAAGAGGTGACCACACATAGTAGAACTATGTTGTATTGTTCATTAAAGGGAGTAGTGGTACTTAAGGAGTTAGATGTAACTACAGGGGAAAAAGGGTAAATTGCTCCAGTTGTACTTACGAGCATCTATGAAGTGTTATCGTACTGTTGATTGGTATCTCCGATGGACACAGAAATATATCTGTGGTAAGAAGTTCAACTGTCGGTCTTTAGTGGAATGCCTAACAGTTAAAGGATGGTGGATCTCGTGAGTTTAATCAGCTATTCACGTACTGTTGGAGCTTCGAGCCATAGGTCCATAAGGTCCCCTTGGTAGTTCAATGGATTCAAGTTGAGAATCAGTTTTTGGGTCAACTTGAAATGTTCAAATTAACAAGATGGAGTACGATTATATATGATATAATTGACCTAGTTAATTATATATGATATAATTAACTTTATGTATGAAATACATTAATTTAGAGGAAATTGGATATAAATATAATTTATATCTAGTGGGAGAAAAATACTACGGTTAATATATGATATTAAACTATAGGTTATGAATATAATGTGATTATATTTATTATCTATTAATTGGACATTTATAGGATAATTGGTCGGTGTCTCTTCTGTTTTCATAATGGATGAGTAAGATGAAGAATCACTTTGAGACGCTTAAACGGCTCACGGTGTGTTAAGCATTGGATTACACATAGTGTTGAAGTGTGTCATCTGTTGGGAATGTCCTAGAACTCGCAGTTCATGTGAAACATTTTATTTATCAATAATAATGACTTGTTGATTTTGCATCTTATTATGAAAATCCAATAAACATATCCTTAGCTATAGTCTGAATACTGTAACTTTATGTAGTAACATAAACAGAATCAAGTTGACAGAATATAGCCTAAGTGGTCTAATAAGTATATGGATGAAATTGGGTATCTCATCCTGGTAACACTATTGGATGTGACCCACTCTGTAGTTGTTACAAGAAGTTGTAAAGTGCTACAAACGATGTGATCCACAAATTGTTCATGTTGAGACATGTGAGTAGGAGCATCCTATGCAATGAGTTTTCATATAGACTAGACCACGAAAATAGTCACTCTTCTTTATAACGACCTTTTACTGATAAAACTGACTATTTCATTTATCATATAACCTAGGTTAACTCGATTTTAATCCTGAGCTAACTATGAACTCCTGTTTATTCGGGATTATCCTTTGATCTGCAAACTGTGAGAGTAGTACAACAGCACTACTCAATCAGCTTCCCATTTTGGGGATAAGACCAGATGAATAGTTGGGGACATAGCCTTGCAAGATGGAATTCACTCCTACTCGATTTAGGGATAGCAGATAGGTTGTTCTCTTAAGTATGATTCTAGGTCTTGAACAAGCGGGGCCCCGCCTTCTCATGATAGAGAGAGAATTTGGTTTTTAGAGATTATGAATCAGAATTATTCATTAAAGGGTCGGTAGAAACTTAAGGAACAAGATGTATTCACGAGAGTAAAACGGTAATTTTGACCTAGCTGTGATTACGAACAACCTATGAAGGATTGACTTACTAATTATGGTTATAAAGTGGACATAATATATCTATAGTGAGGAGAGTTCAACTGTGGTCTATAGTGAAGTGTCCCATTAGTTAACAATGGGGGTTAGATCAGTCTAATGAGTTTAGCCGATTAATCTTGAATCGTTGGAGCCCATGATCAGTAGGTCCGCAAGGTCCCCCTACTAGCTCGTAAATGGTTAAGCTTTAGAGTAACTTGAGAAATTAATATGAAGATAATTATTATGCAAAAATTAATTTAATATTTGATATTAAATTAATTTATGAAATTAATTTTATAGAATTATTTTTCTGTTTTAAAAATCAAAATGAATTTTGAAATCAAATTTTGATTTTAAAGAAAAACTGGAAAATTAGATTACATGCACAAAATTGAAATGTGAGATTTTCCATTATCATCTTCTTCATTTAACTCCAAGCATGAGCTGCAAACTATGCATATCTCTTCTTTACATGTTCATCTGCAATAAATAAAGAAGAATGGAGTGATTTGAGGACATGCATTACACAGAAATTTTGAGAGAAAATTTCAGCTGGAATAAAGGGTTCTTCGGAAGTGTGCTGCTGTGAGCTTTTCTCTATTTTACATTGCTTCAAGCTATTCTTGAGTCCCACAACTCAATCTAAAGCTCCAAGAAGATAGTGGGGAAGATCTTGAGGTGGTTCACGGTGATCTTTGGTGAAGATTGTTGCTGTTTGATCAAGATCTTGAAGAGTTCTACAAAGGTATGATCTAAAACCCTCTTATTTAGATGAGCATGCTCTAGTTTCTAGCAAAATTAGTGAATTTGAATGCTTATGGATCCTTGATAGTTCCACTGCATGTTATCTTATTCTAACAATTGGTATCAGAGCATCATATAAGCATTCAATTTAGTTTAATTTTGATGTGGTGGGTATTTTTCATGAGATATATGAAACCGATACACTAATATAGTTTTCTGAGATTTGGCATTTTAATTCTCTTTAATTTCTCAATTAAATTTATAATTGGCTCTTGTTTCATGAGCTTATATGTGTTAGCAAGAGTCTGTAATTTATTTGGAGTCATTAGAGTTGAAATTAGGATGTAATTGAAGAAATAAGTGAAGGAGGCCGAACTGCTGTTCCAGTTTTTCAGCTTCTGCTCAAAATCATTGTTGAGGTTCAAGTGCTAAGCGATCGTCTAGTTCCAGGCGTTACACGATGTGAAGAAAAGCTAGATGATCGTATAGCAATGGGCGCTGGTTGTTGTGATGTTGAATTCTAAGCGATCGTGTACCTGCGGGAGCTAAACGATGCGTTCAAATGCTATACGATGGCACTACGCGATCGTTTAGCTTTTGCGTGGGAACTAAATGATACGTTAGATTTGCTATACGATGGCACTACATGATCATGTAATTACGACGCGCGCTAAGTGATGCAATGAAGTGCTAAGCGGTTGTCTAGATGCAACGTCGAGCGATCGTGTAGATGCGGTGCTAAGCGATGCGTTAAAGTTTCTATGCGATGGAACAAAACGATCATTTAGCTACGGTGCTGAAAGACGCGATGATGTTCTATACAATTGAGCTAAGCGATCGTTTAGCTGCAGCGAACACTAAACGATGACATGAAGCGCTAGGCGATGGTGTTAAGCGATCGTTTAGTTCTACCCAAGAGCTAAGCGATTGCACTATGCGATAGATAGAAGACATTAAGCGATCGTGTACCTCTTCTAACCAACAAGCGATGGTGTTAGAAGATTGCCTTCAGTGCTACACAATCAGCTTTAGCAAGACTTTAAGGTTGGACTGAGAGTAGTCGATTCGATCGAATTCCTCAAGGTCCAATCCGGTTCATCCTCAAAGGGTTTTTTGGCTAGTTCGGTTCAAGGTGCTTGGTTTGGTTTGGAGCGGTTCGAGCGGTTCAAAGATAGTTTTAAAGCTATTTGTAATAGTTAGGCATCTGTTTGTTTGTTTATGCCAAAACAAAAACCATATCAGCTAGTATTTGATTGCTTATGCATGTGATGTATGTAATAATTAAATAACTCATGTATATGCATACAGTATGCCATGTAGATTTAAAACCACCGTAGGAAGCATGTTACATGCTATGAAAGTATGTTATAATTGTTATAATATATAGTATGCATGTTAGGGCTATGTTTAAAATAATGGTTATATTAGACATCTTTGTTGAATGTTGTGGATGTTAAGTATGTCTAAAATTTTGTAAGTTGTTATAAAATTGGTTAGACATTTAAAATCCATAACAAAGAATAATTGCATGCTCACTTAGGTTACAACTAGTTTTAGACGTTAAAATAGATTGTTACTTTATAAAATACGGTTACAAACTCATATCGGTTCATAAACCTGTCTAAGGCTAGGGGTACTTAAATAGTTTGCCGAACACCTCCTACTTGGGGATTATGATCGAACTATTGAGCGTTGTTAACGTATTTTATGAGCTTGCGTGAGCGATGTGAGGTAATAAAATGATTTATCACTTAGACATTGTAGGTTAAATCCAATTATAAGAGTTATACTTGGATAAACCATTTAGATTTAGGTTGTATGAAATTATCCGTCATGCCTAAGTAAAATACCCAAACATTTAGAACATTTCAATGGAAGATCAACAATATATTTGATATATAGTTATTAGCTCTCGCATCCTCAAGAGTTCACACCGTGAGATCCATGCTCGGCTTCGTGTCGATTTTACCTCGACTGCTCCATACGGAAAGTGTTTGCATGGGTCAATAACAAGGTGAATGGGGGAGGTAGTTCACAGTAAATGGGTGAAGGAAATGTGTCAACATTGTCCTACGGTCTCCTCCATTAGTTTGAACCGTGAGATTCTTATGTTGCGCCTACTATCATTTTTATGTGGCACTAGTTTGACGATCGTATAGACGATCGCTTACTTTTTCCTACACGATCGTATACTTCACCTAAACGATCAAGCATTTTTTTCTATACGATAGATGAGCCTTTCTCCCACTTGCTTGATCGTTGTATACGATCTCTCTTCCTTCTCCCCTCTACCAAATCCGAACAAAGCCCACCCTTTGGATTCTCACTCCGAGAATACTGAGGGCTCCGAGTGGTGGTGTCGTCCTCGTTTCCTTCTGTTCGTGTGGAGACTGTTTGTGGTAGACGATTGGGTGTTGCTGAATGATAGCTTGTCGTTCTAGCGAAAGGAGATTTGCTGTGAAGAAAAAATCTTCAACCAGTATGGTCTCTCGGTCTCTTATTTATTGATTCTCTAAGCAAGTAATTTAGCATTGTGAATGCATATCTGTATGTTTGAATGTATATGTGGAAATTTTGTCATAATGAATTGGAAAGATCTGCTTCCGCTCATAGGTACTCTTGTATAAGAGTTCCTTCAATTGGTATCAAAGCACCAGGTTTCTGATATTCTATTTCATTATTGCAAAAGAATTGCATTTACATTCTCGGTGGGTGCAGCATGTTTACTCTCTGTTTTAATTGTTAATTCGTTCGTGGATGTGTGGATTAGTGGAGTTTTCTTGGATGTAGCCTCGGTTTGTTAAATTCTCCATGTAATTGTAAAGGCCCCTACATTTTTTAGCACAATTAATTGCTATCGAATCTGTAATTCAAATTTAATTTGTGTCTTGAGTCATTCGTGATGAAGCTCGGAGCAAGGGTTATTGTTCTTTGAGGAAGAAAACGATCAAACGTTGTCGAGTCGTACACGATGGGGTAGACGATCGCTGAGTATCGGATGCCCGGGTGTCGTTTAACGCGCGCGCGCACTAGACGAACGTATAGCTTAACAAGCCTTATCACTTAGTTACTGACTGTATGATCATGCAATAAATGCGTGGTAAATTGTTACCTTTCGCGTGTCAAGCGATCATCTAGACGATCAGGCTTCACGGCCTCGTTGTCGTCTATGCAATCGTTTACTTTTGTTCTATCGTCTAGTGTGTGTTACACGATTGTTTACCTAGAGGCACTTACTAAACGATGGAGCTTTGCTCGACGGTTCATAACCCGGTTCGCTTGTGAACCGGTTTGCTCGGTGGAATAATGTAATTGATAGAATTTTCATTCCAGTTTTGTGTTGGTTCATCCCAATCCATTAATCTATGGTTTTATACATGCGATGTATGGTTTTTTATGTCATATGGTATGCACATATAGATAAATCCCACCTTAGGTTATGCATTGGTCATGCATCTTCTTTTTATTATAAGTGTTATGATTTACAAGTATGATTTAGATTACGTAAGTGCATGCTCATGCATCATATAATATAAGAGTTATATTTATGTATGCATTATTTATTAAGTGTTATATTTATAAGCGTTATAAATACCTCGTTATGTGGCAATGTACGTTTTAGTTGTTTCTTTTATAAAGGTTATAAAATTAAATTAGAACTAAAATCAATAATAAAATGTTAAAGTATAACAAATCTATCTATAAGGGACCAGGTGGATTCTGTCTAGGCTGGGGTATTTAAGGTGACGGCAATGGAACACCCCTACTAGGGAACCTATCTGGAAAGGTGAATTAGATAGATTACAACATGCGTGTAAGTTAAGGACAGTTCATTAAAGAGTTTAATGTGACTATTTGAACTTGTTTTATTTCAAAGGAAAAAGTTATTTTTTAGCAGACTTAATAAATGACTTAGATTATAATTAGTAGCTAGATTATCTAGGTTAATGAACCCCTAGGTAGAACATTCAGTGGGAGGTACTTGGGGCATATGATGCTTCATTTAAATCTTTCGTGTTTCTTCATTATTGTCCACACCGTGAGATCTATCCTCGACCTCGTGACACCCTAGGAGTGTCTTCTTAAAGGATGGTGTTTGAGTAGGTCAATATCAAGGTGGATGGAGAGAATGTTCATAGTAAGTGGGAGTAAGAAGTGCGACAGCATATCCCACGATCTCTCTCGTTGGATTAAATAAAGTTTCTGCGCATCACCTCGAGGCACCCTGAGAGTCTTCCCTATAGGATGGCTATTTTGCGCGTTTCTTTATTTGATCTCCTGTATAGGATAAGGTTACTTGGTCACTTATCCTAATCTGCTTTTTCCCTACGATGGGTGCATTAGGGCGGGACTCTGAGGCCGAAAACGAAGGGTTACACTTATTTGGAATTGTTAAAGGTTAACAGTTCTGGACCGAACAAATGGTGGCGGTAAGGTTCAGTTCCAAGAGTCGGTTCTGCCTAATGGTCGAGAATGTCTCATCCTAGTGAAGAGACATATGATCATCCCACTGGTGATGTTTGTTCTGCCTCGCTGGGGCATCATTGCAAAATAGAAGTCTTATCACTTAGGGTATTTGGAAACTGTTTTGCTAAAACTAATTGGTTAAAAATGTGGTTTTGCAAAGTCTTATAAAAGTTTATTCGTTTTTCAGCAACAGTTTTAAATGGCTACAGCCACTATCAGTTTACTTAGCATCAAAAAACTGAATGGCCAAAACTATTCGAGTTGGAAATATATGCTCATGACGATACTCATCATCGAGGATTTGAAGTTTTTCCTTATGGAGGACTGTCCTCCTATTCCACCTCAAGACACTACTCGAAATGCTCGAGGGGCGTATGAGCATTGAACACGTGAAAACGAGAAGGCCCGAGCCTATATCTTGGCCAGTCTTAGTGATGTGTTGGCCAAGAACCGTGAGCCCATGTTTTCAACATGTGAGATCATGGAGTTCCTATGGGGAATTTTCAGACAGCCGTCTAGACAGCTCAAGCACGA
The DNA here is from genome assembly GCF_027475165.1 of Benincasa hispida. Taxonomy (NCBI): domain Eukaryota; kingdom Viridiplantae; phylum Streptophyta; class Magnoliopsida; order Cucurbitales; family Cucurbitaceae; genus Benincasa; species Benincasa hispida. The sequence goes on along the minus strand of NC_143488.1, from coordinate 69,228,763 downwards.
GGCTTTGAAGCATATCTTCAGCTCCAAAATGGAGGAAGACACCTCTATTTGTGAACACGTGCTGAATATGATGGTCCCCTTTAACGTGACAGAGATGAATGGGTCTAAAATCGATGAGGGTAGTCAAGTTAGCATTATCCTGTATTCATTGTCGGAGAGCTTTCTCCACTTTGTTAGCAATACGATTCTTAACAAAGTGGACTATACCCTTACTACTCTCCTCAACGAGTTGCAGATTTACCAATCCGTGCTGATAAGTAAGGAGAAAAAGGGAGGTGAGGCAAATGTTGTCTCGTCTTCTAAAAAGTTCCATCGAGGTTCGACCTCAGGAATGAAATCTGCACCTTCAACTTCTAACCCTGGAAAGGGGAATAAGAAGAAAGGTGGTAAAGGGAAAAGGAAAGTGCATGCTAACCCTCCATCTGTTGCCCAGAAGAAGCATCCACCACTGGTTGAAAAAGAAAAATGTTTCCATTACAACCAGGACGAACACTGGAAGAGGAATTGTCCTTGCTATCTGAAGGAAAGGAAGGCGGCCAGGTCGAAGGCCAAGACAGACAAAGGTAAATGTGATTTACTTGTGTTAGAAACTTGTTTAGTGGAGAATGATGATTCTGCCTGGATAATTGATTCGGGCACCATTAATCATGTTTGTTCTTCTTTGCAGGGGATTAGATCCTGGCGATAGCTGGAGGCTAGTGAGATGACGTTGCGAGTAGGCACCGGGCATGTCGTCTCAGCTGTGGCAGTGGGAGGCATCCAATTAACTTTAAAGAATAGGTTTCTTGTATTAAAAGATGTCTTTGTAGTTTCTGAACTAAAAAGGAACCTTATTTCTGTAAAGTGTCTGTTACAATGCAAATACACTCTTTCTTTTAAATTGAATAAAGTGTTTATTCATAAGGATGGTGTTGATATTTGTATAGCTAAACTGGAAAATAACTTGTATGTTCTAAGACCATTAACCTTAAGTTTCCTCCATAACATAGAGATATTTAAATCTATCATAACTCAATCTAAACATCAACGAGTTTCTCCAAAAGAAAATGCCCAACTTTGGCACCTTCGATTAGGGCACATCAATCTCAATAGGATTGAGAGATTGGTGAAGAATGGCCTTCTAAGCGAGTTAGAAGAAAATTCTTTACCAATGTGTGAATCTTGCCTCGAGGGTAAGATGACTAAAAGGCCTTTTACTGGAAAAGGTTATTGAGCCAAAGAGCCTCTAAAATTAGTACATCCTGACATTTGCGGTCCTATGAATGTGCGAGCTCGAGGAGGCAATGACTACTTTATCAGTTTTACTGATGATTACTCTAGATATGGGTATGTTTATCTGATGCAACGAAAGTCTGAATCTTTTGAAAAGTTCAAAGTATTTAAGGCTGAAGTTAAGAATGCTTTGGATAGACGGACTAAACACTTCAATCAAATCGAGGTGGAGAGTTTTTAGATTCTGAGTTCCATGACTATTTGATAGGACATAGAATTGTTTCCCAACTCTTAGCATCGAGTACACCTCAGTAGAATGGCATAGTGGAAAGGAGAAACAGAACCTTGTTGGAAATGGTTCGTTCAATGATGAGTTATGCTTTCTTACGGGACTCGTTTTGGGGTTTCGCAGTGGAGACTATGGTAAACATATTCAACTGTGTTCCTTCCAAAAGTGTTGCAAGAACACCTTTGGAGTTATGGAACGAACATAAAGCTAGTTTACGTCACTTCCGCATATGAGGTTGCCCAGCACATGCACTTGAGGCAAATCCCAAGAAGTTGGAATCATGGCCGAAGTTATGCCTCTTTGTAGGCTACCCTAAAGGTACACAAAGGGGATATTTTTATGATCCGTCCAAAAACAGGGTGTTTGTTTCCACGAATGCTACTTTCCTGAAGAAGGATCATATCAGGAAGCACAGTCCACGTAGTAAAGTCTGTTACGTGAACTTTCCAACGAAACTACTGAAACTTCAATAAGAGTTATTGAAGGATCTACTTTATCAGCAAAACTTGTTGATGATAATTCATCTGGTAGGTCGATTCCACCTCAAGAGTTGAGGGAACCTCAACGCAATGGGAGGGTTACGAACCTGTCTGAAGACTATTTGGGTTTCACGAAAATCCTAGCTATGGTGGATGATGGTGATGTTGAGGATCCGTTGTTTTATCAAAAGGCAATGGAGGATGTTGACCGAGATGAATGGTTCAAAGCCATGAATCTTGAGATGGAGTTGATGTACTTCAACTCAGTATGGGATCTTATAGATCAGCCTGATGGGGTAAGACCTGTAGGTTGTAAATGGATCTACAATCGCAAACGGGGTGTTGATGGGAAGGTGTAAACCTTCAAGACTCGACTTGTGGCATAGGATTATAGAGGGAGTCAACTATGAGGAAAATTTCTCACCTGTTGCCATGTTAAAGTCGATTCGCATCCTCCTGTCCATGGCCACTTATTATAATTATGAGTTCTGGCAAATGGATGTCAAGACGGCTTTTCTGAATGGCAATCTTGAGGAGAGCATTTACATGGTGCAACCCGAAGGATTCATTGCCCAAGGTCAAGAGCAAAAAGCTTGCAAAATGAATCGGTCCATTTATGGACTAAAATAGACGTCTCGATCTTGGAATATTCGGTTTGATACTGCGATCAAATTGTTTGGCTTTGACCAAAACGTTGATGAACCTTGTGTTTACAAGAAGATCGTCAACAGTTCAATAGTTTTCTTAATATTGTATGTAGATGATATACTACTCATTAGGAATGATGTAGATCTACTGACTGCAATTAAGAACTGGCTAGCGACCCAATTCTAAATGAAAGATTTGGAAGAGGCTTTGTTTGTTCTAGGTATATAGATCTTTTGGGATCATAAGAACAAAGTGCTAATGTTGTCTCAGACATCATATATTGATAAGATCTTGCTCAAGTACTCAATGCAGGACTCCAAAAGGAGTCTACTACCATCCAGGCATAGAGTCACTTTGTCTAAGGACATGTGTCCTAAGACACCTCAAGAGGTTGAGGAGATGAGACAGGTCTCATATGCATTTGGCAGTTTGATGTATGCAATGCTCTGCAATAGCTAGAAATCTACTATGTTGTGAGAACAGTCAGTAGGTATCAGTCTAACGTAGGCCAGGGTCACTGGACCGCAGTTAAGAACATCCTCGAGTATCTTCGGAGAAGAGGGACTACATGCTCGTTTATGGGTCTAGGGATTTGATCCTTACTAGATACACGGATTCTGACTTCCAAACTGATAAGGACACTCGGAAGTCCACTTTAGGGTCAGTTTTTACTTTTAATGGAGGAGATGTAGTATGACGGAGCACTAAGTAGGGGTGCATTGCCAACTTCACGATTGAGGCCGAGTACGTAACGGCTTGTAAAGTTGCTAAAGAGGTCGTCTGGCTCAGGAAGTTCTTGACAGAGTTGGAAGTTGTTCTAGATATGTCTAGGCCCATCACCCTCTACGTGCTCTGGCGAACTCCAAGTGTTGGGATTGATGCCCTAAAGTCTTGTGTTCTGTAGTTTGTGAACAGTTTGTACGAACGCTTGTGATGTATAATATATGATATTTTACTTCACTTCTTGATTTTGCTCAATTGTTTATTTTAATTGCTTTACATAAACCAATAAACCTAAAATCCCTAATTATCTATATGTAACTTAAACATGTATGTGGTGACATACAAGTGGATCATGTCTTAAGTGATAACCAAAATGGTCTGTAGTATATGGATAAAAGAGGGAAACCTTATCCTGGTAACGCTACGGATGCGGCTCGCTTTGTGGAATGGTCACAAGTGTTGTGACTTGTCACAGATGGTCGGATCCTGATCATTCGTGTAGGGGACATATGAGCGGGGGCGTCCTATACAAAGAGTATGTATAAGACCTGAACACAAGGTGTTAACGTCTCGTTATATAACACCGTTCATGACAGAGACTTCACTTCACTAGGATGACCATAGGTAACATGACCTCAATCCTGAGTGAGTTGGGAACTCCTGCCATTGAGGGCGGTTCTTTGATTTACATGGGTATGAATAGCCAGGTCGCCGACTCAAACATACCACTTTAGGAATTCGTCTGATTTGGGAGCTGGGAACTCAGCTACACAAGATGGAATTCACTCCTTCCCCGAAGCAGGGACAAGTAGATAGATAGCTTCCTTAAGGGCTGATTCCAGGGCTTGAACGATGTGGCGTCACACACCTTCTCTTGGCCTGAGAGGTGTTCACACATAGTTGGACTATATTGTATTGTTCATTAGGGGAATCAATGATACTTAAGGAATGAGATGTAACTACAAAGGAAAACGGTACATTGGCCCAGTTGTACTTACGAGCATCTGTGAAGAGTCATCGTACTCATGATTGGTTATATTCGATGGATACAAAAATATATCTGTGGTAAGAAGAGTTCAGCTGTTGGTCTTTAGTGGAATGTCTGGCAGTTAATGAATGGTGGATCTCGTGGCTAAAGAGTTTAGTTAGTTATTCACGTATTGTTGGAGCTTCGAGCCATAGGTCCATAAAGTCCTCTTCGTAGCTTGGATAAAGTCGATAATCAATTTTTGGGGTCAGTTTGAAATGTTCAAATTGATAAGAGGGAGTTCGATTATATATGATATAATTGAACTAGTTAATTATATATGATATAATAGACTAAATGTATGAGATACATTATTTTTTAGGAAATTAGATATAAATATGATTTATATCAAGTAGAGGAGAAATTACTATAGTAGATATGTGATATCAAACTATAGGTTAAGAATATAATATGATTATATTAATTAATTAATTAGGCGGTTATGTGATAATTGTCCGATAATTTCTCCGGAATCGTTCGAAAGTGGGAAGATTCAATTTCGGTTATTGTAACTGAAGAATAAAATGAAAATCGTTTTCATTTTGTAAAGAGTTCGTTCGAAAAATTCGCTCATGGTGTAGAAACTTCACGATTGCTTAGTTGAGAGCCTATACGATAGCGCCCATCACCTAAACGATCATACACCCGCACACTAAACGATCGACGTATTCTCTAAACGATCGCTCACCTTCTCTAAACGATCGCTTAGCGCGTTGAGCTAATCTAAACAATCGCTTACTATTTACTAGGCGACCGCTTAGTAAAACCTACACAATCGTGTACCTTTTCCTAAACGATAAGCACCCGACTATACGATAGTCATCTACTATCTCCCACTTGCTCGTTTGTGCTACTTGATCGTCCATTCCTCCTCTCTCTACCAATTCCATCAAAGTCCACTCTTTGGATTCTCACTCCGGGAATACCAAGGGCTTCGAGTGGTGGTGTTATCCCCAGTTGCTGCTTGTTCATGCGCTGTCGTTCGTGTACACGATCGTGGTGCTGTTGGGCGATTAGGACTATAGACGAGTCGCTTTCGCTAGATTGAGTTTGAGTGAAGATTTTCTTCAACTGGTACGTTTATTCAATCTGTTGTATTTTAATTGTTACAACATGCCTATAATTAGTATTATATTGCATATCTGTTTGTGAGAATGTGTGTGTGGTACGGTCACAATGAAATAGGAAAGATCCAAATCCGCTCATGGATACTCTTGTTTAAGAGTTCCTTCACCAAGAAGCCCAAGAGTCACATGCACGACAAACACATAGAGCACAAGTATCATCTGATCCGCGAGATAATGCATCGAGGAGACATGATCGTCACGAAGATCACTTCGGAGCAAAACGTTGCTGACCCGTTTACGAAGGCTCTCACGACTACAGTATTTGAGGGTCACCTTCAGAGTATGGGTTTATAGGACTGCCCGTGACTGGACTAGGGTAAGTGGAAAATTTTATTGTACTGGGTTTTTATGCCCTAGTTTATTGTTTTGTACTTGTTTTGTACACCCCATTTCACTTTAGGACAAGTGGGAGATTGTTGGGGTTGATACCCTAAAGTCTCATGTTCTGTAGTTTGTAAATAGTTTTGTACGAATGCTTGTGATATATAATATATGATATTTACTTCACTTCTTGACTTTGCACATTTAGATGTTTTATTTGCTTTACCACAAAACAATAAAATTAAAATCCCTAGTTGTCTTAATGTAACTTAAGCATGTATGTGGTGACATACAAGTGGATCATGTCTTAAGTGATAACCAAAATGGTCTGTAGTATATGGATAGAGGAAGGAAATCTTATCATGGCAACGCTATGAATGCGACCCGCTTTATGGAATAGTTATAAGTGTTATGACTTGTCACAGATGGTCTGTCCTGGTCATTCGTGTAGGGGACATGCGAGCGGGGGCATCCTATACAAAGAGTTTATATAAGATCTGACCACGAAGTGTTAACGTCTTGTCATATAACTCCGTTCATGACAGAGACTTTACTTCACTAGGATGACCATAGGTAACATGACCTCAATTCTGAGTGAGTTGGGAACTCCTGCCATTGAGGGTGGTCCTTTTATTTGCATGGGTGCTAGTGGTCAGAGCGCCGACTCAAACCTATCACTTTGAAGATTCGTCTGATTTGGGAGTTGGGAACTCAGCTTCATGAGATGGAGTTCACTCATTCCTCGAAGCAGAGGTAAGTAGATAGATTGCTCCCTTAAGGGTTGATCCCAGGGAATAATGTAGCACCACACACCTTCTCATGGCCCGAAAGGCATTCACACATAGTAGGACTATGTTGTATTGTTCACTAAAGGGATCAGTGGTACTTAAAGAGTAAGATGTAACTATAGGGGCAAAATGGTAAATTGGTCCAACTATACTTACAAGCATCTGTGAAGGGTCATCGTATTGATGATTGGTTATATCCAATGGACATAGAAATATATCTATGGTAAGAAGAGTTTAGTTGTTAGTCTTTAGTGGAATGTCTGGTAGTTAACGGATGGTGGATATCATGGCTAAAGAGTTTAGTCAGTTATTCACGTACCGTTGGAGCTTCGTGCCATATGTCCATAAGGTCCTCTTGGTAGCTTGGATACAAGTTGACAATCAGTTTTTGGGTCAGTTTGAAATGTTTAAATTGACAAGAGGGAGTTCGATTATATATGATATAATTGAACTAGTTAAATATATATTATATAATTAACTTTATATATGAGATACATTAATTTGGAGGAAATGGGATATAAATATGATTTATATCTAGTGGAGGAAAAATAATATGGTTAATATATGATATTAAACCATAAGTTATGAGTATAATGTGATTATATTTATTATCTATTAATTGGACAGTTATGGAATAATTGGCCGACGTCTCTTCTGTTTGCATAACGGATGAGTAAGATGAAGAATCACTTTAAGACGCTTAAATAGCTCACAGTGTATTAAGCATTGGATTACACATAGTGTTGAAGTGTGTCATCGCTTAGTAAAATCAGAGCCTATACAATAGTGTTGAACGATCGTTTAACGCTTACACCCGCACGCGCTATTTACTAAACAATTGCTTACCTTTTACCAAACGATCGTTTAGTGCCTGAGTTTTTCTAAACGATCGTATAGACGATCGCTTACTTTTTCCTACACGATCGTATACTTCACCTAAACGATCAAACATTCTATCTATACGATAGACGAGCCTTTCTCCCACTTGCTTGATCGTTGTATACGATCTCCCTTCCTCCTCCCCTCTACCAAATCCGAACAAAGCCCACCCTTTGGATTTTCACTCCGAGAATACTGAGGGCTCCGAGTGGTGGTGTCGTCCCTATTTCCTTATGCTCGTGTGGAGACTATTCGTGCTAGACGATTAGGTGTTGTTGAACGATAGCTTGCCATTTCAGCGAAAGCGAGATTTGCTGTGAAGAAAAAGTCTTCAACTGGTATGGTCTCTTGGTCTCTTATTTATTGATTCTCTAAGCATGCCAGTAATTTAGCATTATGAATGCATATCTGTATGTTTGAATGCATATATGGAAATTCTGTCACAATGAATTGGAAAGATCTGTTTCTCCTCATAGGTACTCTTATATAAGAGTTCCTTCAACCTCGTGCTCCCAGGGGAACCATAAACAGCTCTACTACTTAGGAGCGAAGAACCCGGAGACCCACTCCCAGCTCGACCACCTACCACTCCCCTATCACACCTACAGCGACTACCAAAGTAAACTCATCATCACACCCTGCACCACTATTCCTACCCTCAATACCACCTCCCTTACCACCAACACCTTCACTCATCCTTTCACACCCAAGGCCACCCTTAACCCCCGAACACCCCTTATTAATCGCCATAATACTTAAATCTTGAACCCTTGGCTCACTCTTCTTCTAACACATAGCCGCAGAATGGCAAAACGAGCCACGACAACCACACTTATGCAGTTTCCACTCATACACCACAAGGATAATAAACTCTCGACCTCGTATTCTAATAGTTATTGAAGGAGGCATCAAAGAATCCCCATCCACCTCTACACATACTCTAGCGTACGATAACCTACACCTCTCTCTTATAGCAACATCAAGAGAAATAGGTTTCCCCACAGTACTTGCCAGCACTGCAAGACCCCTATCCATCTATAACTCCAAGGAGACATGCTAAATTTTAATCCAGATTGGAAAAGAATCAAAGACAAAAGTTTCAAGAACAATACCTGAAGACCACTGACGCAATAAGATGGGCTTGCCGCCCAGATGCCACGAACCATTCTCCAACACCCAGTCTCGGGATTCCGTTTTTAGGAATTTAAATATCATTAGACCATTCTCCAGCAAAGTAATTGATGGCATCTTTACCCGTCCCCAAATTCTCTGGATAAGGCGGCAAATCACAGCATACGGCAACTTCGCATCCATAAACTGGCTACCAAATATTTCTCCCATAAACTAACACTTGCATCAAAAACCTCCTCACAAGGTTCAACAATAACTCTATAATTCATAATCAATGGAGGGATAAACTCAAGATCACTCTTCAAATTCAATCCAAACAAGGCCGTCCACGTTTGCTTCCCATTCGAACCCAAGTTGCCCACTCCCGAGCCTATAACTCAAGCCTCCAAACAGTCGAACCGGCCACTCCATTTCCAACCCTATCTTTCATACTTACTGAACCGGCAGTAAACTCACTCGTTTGATCTGGATGAAAATGTAACTCCCCTTCTAGCCTAACCTTACTACCCAGCCCATGTACCTCCCCCTTCAGTCCAGCCTTATTTCCTACGCCCAGCCCAACCCATCTCGGCCTGTCCACCGTACCCCCCATCCTACTCAGCCCAAACTCTCCTTCCTCCAGCCCACCTTCATCTCGCAGCATCCCCCTCGCGACCTAGACTTCACCCTAGCCTCAACTTCCTTATCGCCTCTCTCCACCTCCAGTTGGGCCTTCCCAAGCCCAACACGCCCAAACACATCCAAACCCTTCTTCAACACATCCAGCTCAACCACTATAATAGACCCCCCCAGTTCACTCGACCCCCGGTTCTCCCTTTCCCAGTTTAACACCAGTTCTAGGTTCGATCCTTGAATCATCCTCAACCTTTCCTCCACCACGTCTCCACCCTTCAGCCGTACCTTCTTCGAGCCACCCACCTCATCTCCGGCAAAAAACTCTTCACCAGACCCTCAACCTCTTTAATTCGGGTCGTCCCGACTCTTTTCATCTCCAAGCTCGAAGCATTTCCATCAGGCACAAACGACTCAACCTCAGGCTTTAAAACTTGATAAGGCTGACGCACCACCCTTGATCCAGACTGTGATGGGGAATGTTTACGCACCATCAAGTCAGCTACAACAACCTAGCGCAATTCCAGATCTAGCCAATTCCCAAAATCGACTCCCAAAGCCAGACAAAACCCAACCACAGACCCAACAACCAGACCCAGACACTATCAAATCTAAACAAAACCAAAATAAATCTCAAATCACCCTCACACATCATCATCAGCAATTAATCGCCTAGAAGAAACGAATCGAGGCTCCAATCGAATCTCTTGAGAATCACCTGATAATTGTGAATCGCCTGAGAATCGCCCAAGGGATAGAGTACACGCGCACGTAAACCTATATTCTTCTTGTCAAATTTGAAAATTCAAAAGTGGAAAATGTCCACTATGGTGCAAGGCACCTTATTCATCCAATTTCATTTTCTCCATGAAGTAGGAACTGGCCTTCATGCAAGCTTTGAATTTGCATGATGAAAGCTATATAAATTGAAGTGCTAGGTTGAATAATTGATTCATGCTTTCAAGAACTTCTTGACGAACTCTGCAAAAACCCAAACCCTTTTCATATCTTCATTATATCCAGCTCAATTTAGTGTTTCCACCACATAATCCTTGCAAAAGAATAGTAGAGAAGATCTCCATGGTAGTCTATTTGTAGATTGAAGCACTTTCACATGGAACTCAGCTGGTGTTGAATAGGATTCATCGAAGATATTGTGTTCAACAAACCCTATTTTGTAATAATTACTTTGAAGCATGTTTTAAATTCAAATTAAGTATAACTAGAGTGCTTATTGATTCTGATTTTCTCTGCTACATGTTAATTTACTATAACAACTTTATTGTAATAACAGTGGTGCTTTGGCAAATTCTAAGGAACCTACGAGTTATCAAAGAGACAAACACGTTGAGTAGAAATATCACTTGATTCAGGAGATTGTGCAACGAGGTGGTGTGATTGTCATGAAGATTGCTTCAGAGTACAATGTTGCTGATCCATTTATAAAGGCTCTCACGGCTAAAGTGTTCGAGGGTCATTTAGAAAGTCTAGGTTTACGAGATATATAGAATATTGCCTAGGGAAAGTGGAAGATGTTATTGGGGTTAGTGTATGCCCTAGTTTAATGTATTTTGTACTTTATTTATATTATACATTTCACTTCCTTAACTTTAAGACAAGTGGGAGATTATTGGGATTGGTGTCCTAAATCTTTCTTGTATTCTCGTAGTTTGTAAACTCTGTATAAACAAATTGTTATTATTAAAATAATTGTTATTTTATGGGCATACACTCAATCCAATAAACAAATATCCTACGTTATCTTATGTAATTTAAACATGTATGTAGAGACATACAGGTGGATCATATTTAAATGATAACCTAAATGGTTTGTAGTAGATGGATAAGGTTGGATACCTTATCCTAGTGCACTACGGATACAACTCGCTTTGTAGTTGTTACAAAGTGTTGTAAAGTACTACAAATGATCTAATCCTGATCATTCATGTGGAGACATGTGAGTATGGGTATCCTATACAAAGAGTTTGTATAAGACTGGATCACGAAATGAATAGTCTCATTATATAACGCCATTAATAGTATAAACTTATATTTCACCAGGATAACCATAGGTGACATGACCTGAATCCTGAGTGAGTTGTGAACTCCTACCTATGAAGGCAATCCTTTGATTTGATGAGTACGAATGCTCCGTTCGCTTACTCAATATGCTTACAATTTTGGGGATTCGGCTGATTGGGGAGCTGAAAACACAGCTACACAAGACAGAATTCACTCCTTCCTTGATGACTGGGTAAGTAGATAAATTGGTCTCTTAAAGGCTGATTCCGGGGCTTAAACAATGTGGCACCATATTCTCTCTTGGTCCGAGAGGTGTTTGGTCATAGTTGGACTATGACTTATTGTTCATTAGAGTGATCAGTGGTACTTAAGGAGTTAGATGTAACTACAAGGGGAAAATGGTAATTTTGGCCTAACTGTACTTACGAGCAATTTATGAAGGGTCATCGAGCTATTGACTGGTTGTATCCAATGGACATAGAAATATATCTATAATGCAAAGAGTGCAGTTGTTGGTCTTTAATGGAGTAACCGACAGTTAATGGATGTTGGATAATCTAAATAAAGGAGTTTAATAAATTATCTAATTACCATTGAAACTTCAATCTACAGGTCCATAAAGTCCTCTCTATAACTCAACAAGGATAATTGAGAATTAATTGTGGATTAATTTGAATTATTCAAATTAATTTAGGGAATTAATTATATAACTAATTTAAATTAATTATATGTGATATAATTAATATAATGTATTTGATACATTATAATATAAAGTTTATTTTGAGAGGAATTAAATATTTGAATATGATTCAAATACTAATTATATGGATGAAATTCATATAATTATTTTTTAATATGAATCTGATTTATATTTTTTTAATGTCATAAATAATTGAGAGAATTCAAACTATAGGTTATATTGTATTTGATACAATATAAAACCTATAGGTTATATGTTATATTAGATATAACATATAGTATAATATATATTATATAATAAAGTGAATATTATATAATTATGTATTTTTAATTAAATTAAAATAGTTTTAATTTAATTTAAATTTTATGAAAGGAGGAAGTTATAACTCCCGATCATAGTTTTCTCTCTAATCACGTACGTGGGAATGAGAGGTTACAGGAGATCTTCTTCTTCCTGTTTCTTCTAACGCAGAGAAGGTCTGTTGGTTATTCTCTTAGTTTTGATCTCCCGGTAATCTCTCTCACAAAATACAAAAAATAAATCCTCCCCTCTCCCAAAAATCAACAGAGAAGCCCACAACTCTCTCTGTAATTCTCACTCCTAAGGAGAATACAAGAGTTTCATTTGTGATGTGTCCACATTGAGGTTTGTTTCTGTACGAAGTGTTCATGATCGGAAGGACGAAGTTCGTGAGGATTCGACTCTTCAAGGCCGGTAAGTGTGACTAACCCTAATTTCCTTCACTGTATTTTAATTCTTTATGAAATTAAAATTGGGAGAATTGTATTTTAAGGCCTAAAGTTTACATTCAACCTAATTTAAATATATGAAGGAAGATTTGGTGGAACATCTTTAAAAGAAAAGTATCCATCATTCAAGCATACATGTGCACGTGCACATACATATATATAAAAACTCAAAATATATTAGTACTATACTCTATATATATAAACTCAAAATACATTAGTCTTGTACTTTGTCAAAACAAGGGTGTTTTTCTAACTTACTTATGCTCAACTTGTTTAGGTAATATACCTTCAACCAAAATATTAGAGGGTTAAAATCTTTTAACTTCAAATGTCATTAAACTCATAAATATTGTTTTATCTATTGTTGGACGAGAATTTTTAGTCAATCACGAATTATCACGTCATTTTTCTTATTGATGATGAAATTACGTATTTTTATATTTAGAACCAACTGCGAGTTGTCATGAGTACCTAATTAAGTCCCAAAAAAAATGACATAGCCTATTAACCGAGACCATTCAATCGAGTAGGCAAACTTTGTCGATTTGAGTCATGCGATAATTGGGTCTAATTAGTTAAATCAAGGGTTGATTAGAAGAATAGCAAAATAGGAATCTTTGTTTTAAAAAGATGACAAAAATATTTTGAAATTGGATAAATGGCAAATTGATGTTATGGATTATTAATTACAAAATTTCGATTAACCAAAATAATCCATATAAAATGTAATTCAAATAAAAGATAACATTCAAATCCTAACTATTCAGAATTTATTAACTCTTAAAAAAGAAAACAAAACATTCACAATAATTTAAGGGAAATTAAGATATATAACATTGATTACACTTTTATTTGGAGATATAGTAAACCACAAAATTCTTTTAAAATATAACAAATTGTATGATACACATGTGGGTCGATTTTCTGTTAAGCCTAAAATATCCTCACCAACCCTTTTAATTCTACTGTAATTAATTATTCATCTTTCTTAATTACGCTGTAATTAATTTATTAAATTTATAATGCGAATTTATTAATTTCCTTTGAGATTTTCACCAGGAACTTAAGTATCTCTTTCCACGCGGAAAATCGAACATAAATTTAGTGATTTAGTTTGAACTAATTGAAATTTGTATCTCAACGATCTTCTATCTCTAAGAAAAATGTTTGAATTTTTAGAATTTTTCCAACTCATTTCCTAAATTGACCTTTTATATTTATATTATACTTTCTCTTAATCCTAACTTAATCGTTTGTTTTTAAATTGTTTTTATAATTATCTTATTTTGAATTTTCAAATCTTATATTATTTTTCCTAATTAACTTTATATATTTATAATAGACTTTCTGTTCACCATAACTTAATCATACATTTTTAAATTGTTTTCATGATTATTTTTATTATAATTTTGATTAAAAAAAAAAAGATATGTCCTTTTTATTAATTAGTCATATTTTAAAATTTTGAATCATATTATTTTTTGTTTTAAACATTTCATTAGGAAGAATAGCAAAATAGAAATTTCATCAAATATATAGCAAATACACTCTTTTTCCCACTTTTCTTTAACCTTAAAATGCTTTCATCTAGATTTTCAGTTACATTGTAATTAATTCTGCCCTTTTTATATTTTTTTAGCATGAATTTTGATTTTCTCCTAAATTATATCATTACACTTTTCAAATTTTAAAAATCAAATATATATTTTTTTTTCAAATATCATATTTGATCATCTTCAATTTTAAATTTTATTTTATCTAATTTTTTAATTTTCATATTTATTTATTGATTTTATTTTTCCTTTTGAAACAAAGAGAAGTCTACTTTGGAGGCTTGACTTAATCGATTAAATCCACTAGTGTATAGATGAAAGACTCCACTTAATCGATATCGACCAAGAGTTCAAATCACAAAGTGTCTTCATTCCAATGATTCCTATTGAGCCATTTTGAAAAGGTAGGCCAAACATATGGATAGTGTTGGTATTGACCAGTTTGCCTTGGGGTCTTAAATCCACCTTGACATGTACCATAATCAAATATTGTTTGTTTTGTTGGCTTTTTGGTCCTTAATCTCAAATTAATTGATTTTAATTAATTAATTAATATTTTGATGATAACGAATCCAAATTAATTTATTAACAATTTGAGTGTTTTGAAGTGCCTATTGCATAGAGCTTGGAACACAATTCCATCGCAATTTGAATCACTCAAACTAAAAAAATCTCGACTTCATGATGTGGCAAAAGTTTTCTCATCAAAGTGGACCAATTGAAATGCATCACTTGAAGCAATGGAGGAATATCAGATGGTGAATTTTTTTATTTTTTTGATTGGTTTTAGAAGAAAATTAATTTAATATTATTTTATGTTTTTAGTTTTGGACATTTATTTTTTGGTTGGGTTTTAAAAGATATATATTATTACTTTATTTTTTGATGGTATATAACTACTAGTTTTTTGAAGAGAAAAAAATCTCTACCCTTAATTTTTCATTTCTATGATCTAATGGTCAAAATAAAATGTGATTTTCATCAACTTCCTTCTCTTTTTAAATAATTCATCTTCTCCAAAATTTTAACAACAATTACATGTTTTTACAATCCTCAAAACCACCATTGTTATTTCCTCAAAACTCTCAATTTTTTCTTTTCATCTTATTCCATAAAGATTTATTATATTGCAAGGATTTATTTGTTGAATGCTCAAATTTGTAAATCTACTCTTTAAGAGAGTTTTCCTCATCTTGTTCTTCATTTCCAAATCATTGTAAGGGTTGCTTCATCTCAGAAAAATAGTGGTTGTAACATTTTGATCCTCAACCATAGAAAGGATCGAGTTTGTTCTTACACTCGAAAAAAAACTTTGTAACGGTTCGACTCTAAATCGTGGAAAGAGCCAAATTTGAGTGACATACCCAAGAAGAGGTTGGAGAGTGGATGTAGGTTGGTTGTGTCGAACCACTATAAAATTTTCCAGTGTCATTTTCTTTATCCCTCTCCTATTTAATTTTACAATTAATTTATTATTATATTTATTTGCATGAAATTAATTGTCATAATTTATTCTTAAAATTAATTGCTCACATTTATCTATTTAGGTTGGTTAAATTTATCTTTGCATATTTATATTACCAACCTTGTTATGAAAATTAAATTGGATGCTTGAATTTGTTAATGTCACTTAATTGGTCATTTAAAGTTGGGATCTTTTAAATATAACTTTCTGGGATTTTTCTATTTATAAGAATTTCCCTTTAAAGTTATTGCATATGTATGAAACTATTGTTTAATTAAATTACTTTTAAAAAAAGTATATTAATTTGGTTGATTGAACCTACTTAGTGAAAAAGTTTCAATCGATTTTAAGAAACCTTATTCACCCCTTTAAATGTTGTCATATTGATCATACAATTGGTGTCAGAGTCGGTTACTCTCTTGTTTGTGATAAAAAAAAATACCTCATAAATCATTTTGAATTAATACCCATTATTTGAGTTTTTCACTTCTACAATTGGTATCAGAGCAATGAGCTCTTCTACATAAATCATTTTTAAATATTATTTTGATATTTTAAGTATCTTATTGATATTTTGAAAAATTATTTCCAAAGTTTAATTACCAAAGATGTGGCAACTTTAGAAGGTCATTGTATTGATACACCTTATTTCTTTTATGGTAAAAATTTTGATATTTGGAAAAAGAGAACGAAAATATTTATGTTTACTATGGGTTTCAATATTTTATATGTTTGTATGCGTGATTTGCCAAATTTAAATTTGAATAATGAGTAGCTCACTTTTAATGCTAAAACAACAAATATCATAAATTGTGCATTGGATAAAAAGATATATGATAGAACTTTACATATTGGTTATACATATGATATTTGGAATTTTCTTGATAGTGTATATAGCTTAAAAAATTCTCCATATAATACTAATGATTTACTTGATATAAAGGAGAATTATAATTCTCAAAATCAAGGGAAAATCCAAATAGAGAAAGAAAAATATGATGTATCCTCGTTGTGCTTGATGGCTCATTCGGAGAATGATTTCGGTGATGAGAGTGATGAAAATGAGGTAAAAAGAAAAATGTGATGGATCCCCGTTGTGCTTAATGGCTCATTCGAAAAATGACTTCGATGATGAGAGTGATGAAAATAAGGTAATCCAAAAATCCATAACTTCATGAATTATATGATGCATTTGAAAGCATAAAATGTGGTCTTGAAAAGCTTGGCTTTAAATATTTGAAATTACCAAAGAAGTATAAGATCTTGATTTTTTAGGATAAAAATTTGATAGATGAAAATGCATGTTTGAAAAATTGAGCTACTGACGTATTGGTGCATGATTCTCTTTGCGATGAGAAAAATGTTTTGATTGATAGGATTAAATCTCGTGAAGTTGAGAATGATGAGCTCAAATATTTATCATGTGAATGAAAATTGATTTGAATGACGTGAGAAATAAAAATGAGAAATTTGAATCTTACTTTTTAGAATCAGATGATGGAATTGGTAATTTGAAAAATAGAATTGTTGAGTTAACTAGCAATTCTTCTCTAGAAAAAGATAATTTTCTCTTGTTGATAAAACTAAATTTTTCGAGTATGATATTTTTTGTAAAAATAAACTTGTTAAAGGTTGAGAAATAAAGTCAAATCTTGTGAATGCGCTTAAATGTGCTAAAGAAAGTAATAAGAAATTGATTATAAGTACTCAAAAATTAGGTAAAGGTAACTCTTGTAATGACAAAAAAGGATTAAGATATATGGATAAAAATTATCATCTAGTTATAAGACTACTTTTGTTAAAGTCACCCCATATATGTCTTAAAATGCTTTACCCAATGTGATTAATTTTATCTAAATATGTGCCAAAGCATGAAAAATCAAAAGTTGAGCCTAAAAAATTTAAGCTAAACCAAGATGTGCTAATTATGGGAATTTTGTGAATAAGCATGAAAAAGCTTGGTCTTTGCATGAAAAATCAAAATTTACGTCTAAACATGATCATGTAAAATCAAAATGTGTATATAGTGGTAAATTTGTGTCTAATCATGGAAATGGTAGAAACGGAAATGGTAGAAACATGCATGTAAAATTAAAAATTTATGTCTACTTGTCATTTTTGTAATAAACATCATATTAGACCAAACCGTTTTAAATTGAAAAAGTGCTACAAGAAATAATTTCTTTGAGAAAAATATTGTGAAAAATCAATTAGTTCAAAAGAAATTATTGTCCAATATTGCAGGTTATTCTTGTGACAAAATTGGTCGTAAGTATCATACTTGTTGTTTGTAAAAAATGAATGCTAGTAATTTTAGAATTAATTTAAAGTGGGTTCCAGAATCTTTGCTCACTAACAAAGAAAGACTCAAGAAATTAGTACCAAAATATTTTAGTTGAGCTTTTTCACTGTAGGTGTAATGCAAAAAGCAATTTGTTGGTTGAACTTTAATTAGGGAATTAATTCGATTGGAGCAACTAAAAAGTTTGTTTGAATCGAACAAGAAAATTGCATATTTGGTAACATTTATTTTTTATTTATTGAAATAAATATCCTTTTGGTATCTTTATGAAAATTAATTGTGAGCATGTGATGTGTCTTATGTTGAAATGTATCTAATTTGCAATGTTGTTTGGAAGGGTAGTTAAACTCCTTTTCACAAGGAGAGTATTCGAATTGATTTTCTTTCTGGATCGCCGTTAGCATTTTGTTCAAAATTAGTATAAATATATTTGTTATGCTCATGTTTATATTTGATTTATAATGCTCTCTTTGTGACATAATAAGTAATAGTGTTGATTTGTTATTATTTGGTATCATTTTGTTTTTCAACAATTGGTATGTTATAATATATGATATTTTGGTATCTCAATTGTTTGAATTACTTAAATGATTTTATTTCATTGGTTTGAATCGATATTTCTTGTTAGAAGAAGAGTGCTTAGTTTTAGAGGAGTTATATACTTTTATATATGAATTTCATGTTTTAATGAAATTAATTTTCCCATATTACTATATTATTTTGTACCTTTTTATGCATATCATTGTTTATCATTTTAGCTGGAGTTATTGTATTTAGAGTAAAATTATGCTTTTGAAAATTTATTTATTTCTACCATCAAGTTGAATTATGTACTATATGTCTTTTTGTCCCTTATTAAGGGAGAGTGCTCAATAAGGGGGGAGAAATTTGTAAAATTGATCTTTAAATAAAATTAACTTGAGCTTGGTTGATTCTTTATGATGCGTCTTGAATTTACATTGTTGTTGCTTACTTTGAGAATGCATGTCGATAGGAGAAAAAATGT
Source organism: Benincasa hispida (assembly GCF_027475165.1). NCBI lineage: Eukaryota > Viridiplantae > Streptophyta > Magnoliopsida > Cucurbitales > Cucurbitaceae > Benincasa > Benincasa hispida. The sequence goes on along the minus strand of NC_143488.1, from coordinate 69,209,730 downwards.
AAAATTATGTGTTCATGTTTTAAGGAGAACCTTCATATCTTTATGTTATTTTTCTTAATTGTCTTTTTTGGTTGATACCAAAAGGAGGGGAGGTAATAAGAAAAATGAAAGTATGTTGTTGAATATATCATTTGGGTTCAAGTGACTTGAAATTATATGTGTGTTGATTATGTATGAAGAACATATTTCATATCACACACTACTTTGGATCTCATTTTTTTAGTTGTTTGTATCAACAAAAATGGGAGATTATTGGCTTTTTGGCCCTTAATCTCAAATTAGTTAATTAATATTTTGATGATAGCAAACCTACATTAACTTATTAACAATTTGAGTGCTTTGAAGTATCTATTCTATAGAGCTTGGAACAACAATTCCATCACAATCTGAACCACTCAAATTGGAGTTCAAACGAAGAAGATGGGTCCGAAATAAGCTTAAAGAAAAAATTTCAAGTTGATGACGTGGCAGAATTTTTCTCATCAATATCACATCCAAGAAAATGATTTTTCTAAACCAAGCTTAACAAGAAAATCCTCAGTTGATGACGTGGCAAAATTCTTCTCATCAAGGTGGAGTAATTAAAAGGTGCGACTTAAAGCAATGGAGGAGTAATGGTGAACTTTTGATTTTTGGATTAGTTTTAAAAAGAGAGTGATATTAATATTATTTTATGTTTGTGTCTATCGGCTAGTTTTAAATACATGATGGGCATTTTCTTTTTGTTGGGTTTTGGAAGAAATGATTTTAAAATATATATTATTATATTATTTTTGCTTATGTCTAAAGGCTAGTTTTTTTTTTAATAAAAAAGTGTGACTTTCACCAACTTTCCTCTCTTTTTAAATACTTCTTCAAAATTTTGATAACAATTACATATTTTTACAATCCTCAAAACCACCATGTTATTCTCTCAAAACTCTTAATTTTTTTTTTTCATCTTATTCTAGAGAGATTTATTATATTGCAAGGGTTTATTTATTCAATGCTCAAATTTATAAATCTACTATTTAAGAGTGGTTTTCCTCATCTTGTTCTTCATTTTCAAATCATTGTAAGGGTTGTTCTTCATCCTGGAAAAAGAGTGGTTGTAACGATCTGGTTCTCAACCATGGAAAAGATTAGGTTTGTTCTTGCGCCCGAAAGAAGAATTTTGTAGTGGTTTAACTCTAATCCGTGGAAAGAGGCAAGTTTGAGTGCATATCTAAAAGGAGCTTGAGAAGTGAATGTAGGTCGGTTGTGGCAAACTACTATAAAAAAAATTGTGTCATTTTCTCTATCCCTCTCTTATTGAATTTTGCAATAAATTTATTATTATATTCTATTTGCATGAAATTAATTGCCATAATTTATTCTTAAAATTAATTGCTCACATTTATCTATTTAGGTTGGTTGAATTTATCTTCGAATATATACGATCAACCTTGTTATGAAAATTAAATTGAATACTTTAATTTGTTAATGTCACTTAATTGGTCATTTAAAGTGATTGCATAGGTATGAAACTATTGTTTAATTGAATTACTTTCAAAAAGTATATTAATTTGCTTAATTGGACCTACTCATTGAAAAAGTTTTAATTAGTTTTAAGAAAGGAAAGTTATTTTTAATGACAAAACTACTTAAAATATTTACAAATAATAACAAAATATCACAGTCTATCACGATAGACTAGTATTTGTCTTTATCATGATACATATAAACACAAGTAATAGTCTACTACGGTTTATCATAGTTAGGCAGTGAAGTTTTGCTATAGTTGTAAATATTTTTGTTCATTTTCCTATATTTGAAATAACCCTTTAAGAAACTGTATTCACTCCCTCTAGGGTTGCCATACCGAATGTACATGTTTCTCTTCTGTTCATGAGATCTCCACAACTGATATCAATACCACATCATAATTGGTTAGTAATTTCAATTGACGAGTTTTAATCTAGATTTTCATACTTCAATCTAAATCGGTTTCTGTATTCATGAATACAATTATTTAAATAAAATTTTTATCAATCCAATCCTCACTATCTAGACTGATATTTTGGGTTTAGAACAAGAAAAAGTATTATACAAAATTTTGGGTAAGTTCAAGAGCGATTTAAATGGTTTGGTTAATTAATTTTCAATTGTAGTATATTTGTTTTTAAGTTTAGTTTATGTGTTGGGTATAATTTGGAGACTAATTACAGTGTATCTGTAGGTCACTTAAATATCTCATCGGAAGTATTGCCAAAAAAACTTTTACAAGACCTTTTATGACTACAAAACCCTCATCTTAATTATAATGCAACTAATTTTTTCTTTTGCACGTTCCTTTTATCATAGATCTTTATTTTTTCCTAAAGTATTTCCCCTTATTTAAATCATAAAATCATATCGTTACTTTTTTTTTTTCCAAATTTCAAAGCTAAACATTTTTAACCAAATAGCATTTTATTAATTTGCTTTTATGTCTTTTAATCTTTTTTCAACTTATTTTATGTTTTTGCATTTTGGTTTTTCGTGATGCGGAGCGGCCAACGTTCTCTTTTATGGATCTCTTTAAATAAAGAGCTTTTGAGATGCCACCACTATTGACTAATTTGAAAAAATATTGGTCTAGGTAAATTCAGATTTGAGTTCGGGAATCATTTGTGGGTAGGGAAAGCACCTTACAACACCCGTAAAAACGGTTACCGAATTTTATCTTTTATTATTCAATTAAAAAAATAAGCTCCACAAAATATTGTTTTGCTTTGTTTTTAAATGCCTTATGTTTATTAGCTCACATTTTAGAAAAAAAAAAAAAAAAAGTGAGCTAATAATTATGAGTGACATTGGCGTCATTTAGTAAATTGGAAATTTATTTTGGATTCCCAAAATAATTTCCTACACCTTCAAAATATTATAACATCAAACTTTGATGTTTCCAATCTCTGTCATTGGTGTTTGGTGAAAATTTTCATGTATATAAGGAATTAATCAATTCAAGGGGAAAAAAAACACTACTCAATCTCATTTCAAATTTAAAACTATTATTGATGGTTGAAATTCAAATGGTTAATTTTGTGAAAATGATTTAACTTTAAAATTTTAAATTAGCAAGAAGTTTCATGTATTTATGGAATTTTAACAATAAAACCCATAACACTACTCTTCTCAAATTTATTTTTTTAAAATAATGTTTTATTTGCCAATAATTTTTATTTGTTTTGAATTTTTTTAAAAAAAAATCACAAATATGACACTACTAATTCTTAACTTCAAATTTGGCTTGACATTTCATGTATTTATGAAATTTTACAAAACCCATAAAGTAATGCTACTCCACCTTCAACCAAATATTGGTTTGCTACCATTTACATATAAAAAAAAATAAAGAAAATAAGCGAATAATTTAATTTAGCCTATAATATTCTAAATTCGAGACATATTGGAATTTAATTGAGATTCAATTTTCATGAAATATGTATATACAAAGTTTGAATAAAATAAAATGACGATTTGAAATTTCACATGGAATGAGATTTAGTATCAATATAATGATAGTGTTCAAAAAAAAATACAACAGAGTAACAAACTAGTACCAAATTAAATCAAATCTAACAAACCTAATAAATATCAGGTTGAACTACAACAACAGTAATTCCTCTCCTTATAAAATTAATATTAAATCTAGAGACATAATTTAGTAATTGCAAAAAGAAGAAAAGTGAATATTCATAATAATAGTAAATAAACCCATCTCCTAAAATTAGAAAGAAAAAAAAAAAAGAAATAAAGATATCTTTAAAATCTTTAATGGAAAATCGAGAGTGATAGAGATTTTTTTACAAGTGAAATTTGGGAGAAAGAGTGAAGAAAGGACATTCATTACTTTTACTGGCATAATATTGGTTCCCTTTTAATTTCACAGGAACTTCATTTTATAGGAAAAAGGTTAGTTTTTCAATGTGAATGTGGAAGAGAGAAAGTAGGTAGTTATGGATGAAAGAAAAGAAAGAAAAAAAATGGGAGAATGGTGAAGAAAGTAGAAAATGGTGGCAAAGGAGAGAGAGAAAATAGGGAAGAGGTAGTTGAGAAATATTAGGAAAGAGTGGAGAGAATAATGTGGGATATTAAAGAGTGGAGAGAGAAGTGGAAACAATTAGGAGATCTTTGGTAAATTTAATGATTGTTAATTTGAAGTTAATTTGATTTTTTCTTTATAAAAAAAAAAAAAAACAACTCAACTCAAACATTTTTTTTTTCTTTCATTTTATGAAGTTTTAACAATAATATATAATGATAAAAGTGGAAGACTAAATTTATCGAAAATTATGAAAATAAAAAATAATCTGGACAAAATACGGTATCTAAAATATATATATTCTTTGTGTCGGTGGTGAGAAAATTATGGCTGCGACGATAGATTTAGAAATAGTGATTCTATTCACGATAACACCAATGCTAGGGGTTGAGGTCGACGACGAAGTTTGTGTTGGAGGAGTTGAAATAGAAGAAAATGGAATTAGAGTAATCACGAAAATTAGAAGCCAAATTATTCAACAACTAAATCCCTTGGACACAATATGTGATGCATGTTCTTAAGATATGCATTGATAGTCATGCGTCGATGGTCATGCATTGGAATGATGATGCGTTAACAAATGTATGCGATGACCATGCGTCCTGTCACAAATTTTCTTACACTCACACCAAGTATAACGCGAACGCAAGTTTCTCGAGTAATCCGAGGTTGAACTCAGGAACTTGTAGCAAAATGAATGCGGTGATGTGCATGCGGCGGTTTAAATAAAAGAATGATGGAGGGGTTGCTAAGTTAATCCTACTCCTACTCCTAACTAACAGACAACGCAATGAGAATATGCATGAGAGGTAGAGACATGACAACTCTTGACATGAAACAAATGAATGGGAAAGATAGATAAAATGCAGAGATGTTTTCATTACAATACTTAAGAGTGACCTCAAGGGCAACCTTAGTCAACGCAAGCCATGCAATCATGCTACACACACGTGAACCTAACTCTAGGACGTATGCGGTGTATCTGCGATATTGTCGAGAAGCCTATGCCTGCCTGGACTTCTATAACCCGCTCACTAGCTCTCGCCGCATGAACATGGTTACCGCATAACACCTTATCCTACTTCCTGGATGCATGCAATATCCTATCTGTAGGGCACATACACTGTGTGATAGCAAACGAAGCTTATCCCTAGTTCCCTATTCTTGCCTATGCGTTCCAATCCGCTCTTCCGAGTCTTAGATTTGGGTTTTAGACTACTCTCTCAAGTATGCCTAAATAATGAATGAAGCACTCATAGGACAAGGTAACCGTATGAACTTTGCTGACCTAAGATTGTTCCTATCCCTAGTGAACAATGACTTACATTGCTTAATGCAACCAAGTACCCTTACCCTCCCGGGCAGTTGGTTGTTGCTAACTTTACTCATGGAGAAGCAATGCATTAGCCTATAGACAGGCGTTGCCACAGCTTCACACTAAGGTTACTCACACACTCATACGCACACCTCTCAATAGGTTGCTACATGCTACATATCCCTAATCCACATGACTAAGTATGTGATACCCAAGCAATCTCACTAAGTGTTGCAATGAAAGTAAAGATGTTAAGCAAAGAATATGGAGATGGAGTCGAAGAAGACAGAGAAATGTATTGAAAAAAAATTGTATTAATTCCTTAATCACAAAATATCATATAATACAATATAAGAAAAGAAAGGAAAATGAAATGACTGGCTGGAAGCAAAGACTTGCTTCCAGCGGATGTGCGTCAAGGCTGTCAGTGTGCCATGGATGGACGATAAAGCTGACTCTCCTGAGATCTAGCTCCGGTCGTCACTCGAAATGGATGAAGGAGGTGAAGAACTCTCAAGCGTCCTCTCACACATTTTTTCTAGATCGCAGGGAAAACCATGGGTTGCAGGGGTAATCCCCAGACCATAAGGATAATCCCTGGATAAGTTGGAATTCTGCTCAGCGGCTTTTATTTATAGAGCTTGGATCATCGACAGCATTAATGGACTGTTCTGATTCTGACATTCGGCACGTTAGTCCTTTTCTGAATCTCTACCGCTAACGGCATGGTAGGTGAAATGTCAGCATCAGCTTATGATTTTCTCGAGGTTGATGCATTGATACGTTCATTCCACCAACCTTGCATTGATCCCATTAGTATGCGTAATCGTGTAGTTGCAATCATTCAATGACTGCATTCGCTTAATACCACAACTCTACACGATGACCGCAATCGCTTGACGAGCGCAACTCCCATGCGATGGACGTATACGGCTGATTACCGCAATATCCATGCTTTGATCGACGCGTTCGCCTTTGCGATGGAGAGTTTCTCCGCATGCGGTCATCTATGCGATGGTTCAATTTCCGCGTTTGCGTCCACTTCCTGTATTAGCTACAAAAATAGAACATTGAACGCATAATAATGCATAATAACGGGTTAGCCGAGATTCATCATGTTGATCAACGCAAACTCATTTTCTCATGAATTCCTAGCACAATTGCCGCATATTCTGCTTAACAACCTTCATAATTCTAAGTAAAAGGCCTAAGATGACATGCATTTCTGCATGTCATCAATCACTAGTGGCTTTGAAGGAGCAATACATGAAGCTGGTGGAGAAGGAGCCAAAACCGAAGCTGGTAGTGAAGTTTTGGTGGAATGAGAGGGAGCCACGTCCGACGGAGCAATGGATGAAGATATAATTGAAATCGAAGATGGCATTACTGTTAGTGGAGGAGCGAAAATGATGACTTAGTTGGAGAAGTGGTCGGTGCGATACTCAAAACCTGGCCAAGAGAGACAACAATAGTCTCTAGATATTTGTTTTAATTATAGTTTAATTACAAATATTTCTTCATAAGTCAATTGCAATCTCATTTGTATGATTGGGGGTAGTTTAGACTTTTATAAATTCATTTATTTCTTATTTTTAATTCGTTGTGTTATTTTTATGAATGAAATGTTGATTTTCTATTTTTACAATTAAAAAAGTTAAATTCTACTATTCCTCTTGTTAGCCCATAATTTAAAAATCATTATAATCCAATGTTATAAATTTAAAAAGGATCTTGTTTAATCTAATATTCACAAATACGAACTACTTGAAATAAAATGCATGGTATTTGCAGGCAAGGAAATAGAAATCAACACTATATATAATATATATTAAAAATATGCCTGAACTTGAAATTCACAAAATGGTATTCAATAAAGAATCAAATTTAAAATATTAACGTATTGATTATTTTTCAAATGTGAATACCTGGTATGTTAGCACAAATACTTTATATCTATATTGAATAGATAAACCCTAAAATCATTCATGTCAAATTGTCAAGAATATATACATATTGGATTCCATTGAAAGATTGATGATGACTCTAAAATGACGGCTATTATCTTCCTCAACCAAAGCTCCAAATACCCTAAGTGGGATCTCTCTCTAGATGGGAATCAAGAAAGACCGAGTGCTTATTGCTTTGGTATATTGGGGACCATAACCCTAAGGTCTCTTTATATTAGTTCAATTAGGGTTCCTATTAAATCTTAACTAGGAATATGCTTCTACCTATTAAGTTCATACTCAATTAGAAATCTACGATCTTAATTAATTAGATCACATAATAGGGCCCAATCTAATAAATTAATACAATGTGATAAATTATCAATCCACATACATAGTCCATACTTTAATTAAACATATTATTATTTAAATATGTCTAACAATCTCCCACTTGGGCTATGTCTGTGTACCTGATATAATTAGATCGCATAAACCTTAAGCGCGCATAAACAGGTTATTTCAATAATAGAATTTCCCTTTAGTTCAATCTGGTCCATCTCCCGTATTAGCACAGAATCAGGACGGCTTTCGTCACTACCCTTGTAACTAAACCTTCCTTGATCACCAATTCCAATACATTCAATGACATAGATCAAGTATGGATGGATAGCATGGAAACTACATGCAAAGTGATCTAGATCATGCCTGGTCCAAATTCCTTAATGAAATCATTCTAAAAAACTTTATGCTAAACTGCATGCATGATAAACGAGTTCAGATAATAAAACACAAACCATCAGCTTTATTCTATATAGAAAATAAACAAAATAAGGTCAAAGAACATCCTCAATAACAAACTCCCACTAAACCATGGAATTAGAAAAGTGACTAACACCCATGTGAGCAACATGCTCATGAAAAACTTTAGGTGGTAAACCTTTAATCAATGGATCTATCACCATAGAGTTTGTTCCTATGCGTTCTATCAAAATTTGACCATTCTGAACTCTTTCTTTAACAATAAGAAACTTCACGTCTACATACTTTGACTTCGTATTGCTTCTGTTGTTGTTGGAATACATCACTGTCGACTTATTGTCACAAAATAATTTTAGTGGTCATTCTATGCTAACCACTATTCGCAGCCTAATGATGAAATTTCGCAACCATATTCCATGACTGGATGCCTCATAACATGCTATAAACTCCGCAGACATGGTAGAATAAGCCATAAGTGTTTGTTTAACACTTTTTCATAATATAACTCCTCCAGCCAACATGAAGATATAGCCTGAAGTGGATCGTAAAGTGTCTTGACATCCAGCATAATCAGAATCAGAATACCCAATGATCTCCAAAACTTCTGATCTTCGATAAGTGAGCATATAATTTTTTGTTCTCTGTAAATACTTCATAACCCGTTTGGCTGCTTTCCAATGATCCATCCCAGGGTTACTCAAATATCTGCTTAACACTCCAACTATGACGCAATATCTAGACGCGTACATACTTGAGCATACATTAGACTTCCAATGGCCGATGCATAGGGAACCTTCTGCATCTTCTTAGTCTCGAGTGTGGTCTTAGAGTATTGACCTAAAACTGATCGGGGTATTTTCCGACGTATAATCTTTCATGCCAAATCTACTCAAGATCTTTTCAATGTAGTTCTTTTGTGACAATCTCAAAATACCTTGAGAACGATCTCGCAGTATTTCAATTTCTAATACAAAAGAAGCATCACCAAGATCCTTCATCTCAAATTTTCTTTTGAGAAATCTCTTAGTGTCATGCAATAAACCTACATCATTACTAGTTATGAGTATGTCATCGACATATAACACCAGAAAGATTGATTTACTCCCACTAAACTTATGATATACACAATCTTCCACTATGTTCACCTCAAAACAAAATGAGGTTATCACTTCATGGAATTTGTGATACCATTGACGAGAGACTTGCTTGAGACCGTAGATGTATTTCTTTAATTTGCACACCATAGACTTTGAATTACTAGACACAAAGTTTTCTGGTTGCATCATATAAATCGTCTCATCAATGTTCCTATTGAGAAACACAGTTTTTACATCCATCTGGTGTAACTCTAAATCAAAGTGAACTACCAATGCCATGATTACCCTGAAATAGTCTTTTTACGAAATCAGAGAGAAAGTCTCTTTATAATCAATATCTTCCTTTTGAGTAAAACCCTTTGCAATAAGACCAGCCTTATATCTTTCGATATTGCCATGTGAATCCCTTTTGGTTTTAAATATCCATTTACAACCTATGGGTTTCACTCCTGATGGCAATTCGACAAGTTCCCAAACGTCATTATCTTTCATGGATTTTATTTCCTCTTCCATAGCACTTATTCACTTTTGAAAGTTAGAACTTTGTAAAGCTTGTTGGAAGTTGATTGGATCATCTTCCATTACGCCCTCATCATCCTGATGTTCTTGAAGAAATACAATATAATCATCTGGAATTGCACTTCTTCTCTCTCTAGTAGATCTTCTTAGTGGCACTTCTTAAGGTTGTTGAGTTTGAACTTTAGGTTCAACAACGGGGACTTCAATGTTGTCTTGTTCTATAATTGGTTCAATAATGAAGTCGGGAATTGGAGTCTGAACATCATTTATAATCACATGAGGAAAAGAAACCAATTCCTCTTCAAAGATAACTTTCCTTATGTTATCTTCCCCTCCAAACTCAACATCCTCAAGGAATCTAGCATTTTCTGTCTCAAACAATGATCTAGAAATGGGATCATAAAATAGCAGCTAATAGTTTTTTAGTCCAATTTTCTTTCATTAGGCCTATAAGGCCTAGCCTCAGCTGGACAACCCAGATGTGAAGATGCCTAATACTAGGCTTTGTTCCTATCCACAACTCATAAGGGGTTTTAGTTACTGCTTTACTAGGTATTTTATTAAGGATATATGTTACAGTCTTTAGTGCCTCACCCCAGAGGGATTCTGGTAGAGAATAATGACTAATCATACTACTTACCAAATCCTTAAGTGTTCTATTTCGCCTCTCCGCTACATCATTCATGCTGGGTTAGCCTGGCATAGCGTATTGTGGGACAATTCCACATTCCTCTAGGTATTTGGCAAAGGGCCCTAGACGTTGTTCACCTGATCCATCATATCTACCGTAATACTCACCACCACGATCAGATTTGACAGCCTTAATTTTCTTTCCAAGTTAAAGTTCGACTTCAGCTTTGAAAGACTTGAAAACGTCCAAGGATTGAGACTTCTCATGAATTAAATATAGGTACCCATATCTTGAATAGTCGTCTATGAACGTAGTAAAATATTGTTGTCCATTCAAAGAGGTCGTAGGGAATGGACCACAAATGTCTGTTTTCCCTTAATACATTCCACACAAACGTTGAAGTTACTTAAATCAAGGGAAATCAAGAATTCCATCTGACACAAGTCTCTGAATTCTCTATTTAGAGATGTGACCTAAATGCCTGTACCATAACATAGCGGAATTCTCATTTAATTTATGCTTTGTACCACATGAATTAGATAAAAAGATCTTGTTAAATGAAGCAAAAGAATCAAGCATATATAGATTATCAATTAAAGAACCGATACTAATAAGCTTAGAATCTTGAAAAAGACTAACTTTATTATTTCCAAAAGAACAAGGAAAACCAAATTTGTCCAAATTGGAAATAGAAACTAAATTTCATCTAAATGACGGTACAACAAAAGTCTCATTCAGATCCAAATAACATCCAGTTTTTAAAAGTAATCTAAAATTTCCAATAGCTTCAACTGGAACTGCTTTGTCATCTCCCACATAGATGAATCTTTCAGCATCACTTGGCGGCCGACTCCACAAGCAACCCTGCATTGATATACTTATGTGAGTAGTAGTACCAGAATCTACCCACCATGTATCTGTAGGTACAGAACCTAAATTAACTTCAGAACAAACCAAAGTAAGAAGTTTACCCTTCTTTACACGCCACGTAGCGTACTTGGGACAATCTTTCTTAAAGTGATCTTTCCTTTTGCAAAAAAAAAAAAAAAAAAAAAAAAAAAAAAAGGATTTTCAGTAGCTTGTTTCTTGTTTTTATTCTGCTGAGATGTCCCTTCAGCAGCATCCACAAAATTTCTTTTCTTCTTATCATGAAAGCCTATTGCCAAATGAGCATTTTCTGTCATTTCTCTCTTAATCCTATCTTCTTCTTGCACACATTGTGAGATAAGCTCATTAATACTCCATTTATCCATCTGAGTATTATAGCTTATCTTAAATTGAGTGAATTGTGCAGGAAGAGAGATAAGTACCAGATGCACGAGTAAATTTTCATTTATCTCGATATCAAATGTCTTTATTTTACCACGAGATTGGAAACTTCCATAATGTACTCCCTTATGTTTCCATTGCCCTTATATCTCATAGAAGTTAAAGAAGTCAAAAGACTATTTGCTTCCCTTTTCTCATTTTTATCAAAATATTTCTCAATTTGAGCAAGAAACTTATTAGCATTTTCACTTTCTGTGATAGAGCCTCGAAAAGACTCCGGAATGGAGTGCATAATAATCATCAGACACGTGCGATTTGAGCATTTCCACTTCTCTATATTAGCCGTATTTGGTTGTTCCTCAGTAGAAGTAGGTTTATCGGTCCTTAATGCAAGGTCCAAATTCATACACCCGAGAAGTATTGATAACTTGTAGAAATACGAGTTATTTATACCATTTTATTTAGATTATGCAGCAAAAAGAAGGAAAAAGTTGTGTCGACCGTATAGAAATTGGCTTAGAAACGCAAAAGTTGTAAAGTGTCGTAAGCACACCCACTAACCCCATTGCAATGGCAAAATGGAATGTACAAGTGTTTGTTTTGCAAGAAACAGGTCACCGCATGCGACAACCGCTCGAGGACAAAGAAAGAACAACGCAATTGCAGTGCATGCGACGGTCGATCATGGACACAAAAGATCAACGCATTAGCACCGTATGCGGTAATCGATCCTGGATAAAAAGATCAACGCAATTGCACTGCATGCAGCGATCGATCGTAGATGAAAAAAGTGACGCATTCGCAAGAACTTCTGAAATTGTACAGCTTTTGTATTATACGATCTGACAAATTGAACGTGGAGCAAAGCGGACGTTTCCACCAAGCCATGGCAGAAAAAATCAGCTTTTCAGAGCGGGACTACTGACGCAGGAGGTGCCAAGGTCTATAAATAGCTACATCAATTTCAAAGAAAAGAGGCTAGTTTGAAGAGACAACTTAGAGAAAATCTGGGAGAAAGACGAGACAAAACTGAAAGGGAAATCTTTGGAGCAAACAATTCATTCCCATTCCCGAAGAGAAGCTCTGTGCAAAGATCACTTCTTCCTGGAAAACAAGCCTGAGAAGGAAGTTCTCCACTACATTCCTCCCACACGCCGGCAAGCACATCGTCTTCGATCAGGATCCGTGTCAAGACATTGACACGCTTTCCTTATTTGTTCTCACTTTCTATTCATCAACTATGTTCATCTCTAATCTTTCATTCATTATCTGTAACAAACACTTATCTTTAGATTTTAATATCATTATCATCTTCATCTTCATCTCTCTATTCTTCACCATATATTCATCATCCATTTCCTTCACCATGTGTAACTAATCCCTCAGGGAAAGAGGAAAGGATTAAGCGAGTAAATTAATCTTTGTTGAAGAAATCGGCTGAGTTTAGCTAAAGCATGCTTAACGGTATCTTCACCTGTGAGAGCAAAAGTGAAGATGTTATTCCACTGCTCGAAGGAAGGTTGGAAGAATGCGTTAACTAAAGCGAGAAGTATTTCCAGAGATGGAAACAACCTTGCGTTCACCACGTTCATCCCTGTTTCACCATAGACATATGGGAACGCGGCCGATCACTGAAAAGTGTAAGCTAAAGGAAAATGGAACCTTAGTTGCGTCCTCAATAGGTTTAACGAACTTGCGATGTCCTTTCCCCCAACCCATTCTCTTTCTGACATATTTCACAAGACTTGTCACAACATTCATCAGATATTTGCACATCTTCATAGCCAGTCCTCAATTTGTTTATTAATTGTTTATTTATTTATTTGTTACCACATTTTATTTTATTACCGCATCTTATTTTATCACCGTGTTTTATTATCTCACTTTATTTATCATCACATTTTATTCTTTATCACATTTTACTTTTTACCGCATTTTACGTTTTCCAACACAATTCATTATTATTTTGTTTTCCCGGTCGCATATATCACATTAGTATCGCATTAATCACCGCAATCCCCTTGTTCGACCTCAAATCACTTTAAGAAACTTACGTTGGAATTATACTTAGTTCCAGCGCAAGAAAACTTGTGACACGCGCACACTACACGAACGCATACTACGAAAGCATCTAAACATCATCGCATGTTGATGACCCATACAGTTTGGGAGTAGGCCCTTCCACTCAGCCCCAAATCGATGCTGGTGAGACATCTACGATGCAACCCTCCACCACATCCCTTTCTGTTGCCCTAGAAGATATGTGGGGCTTTTTATCTCAAGAGTTATCCTTCTTCCGCTATTCATTAACGGAGTTGCGATAGAGTAATGCAGAGCTGCGACAGGCAATGGTCAATATTCAATGCAACATTTTTACCCTTCGCCAGAATCAAAGACAGATGGCCGAATGCAACCATGAATACTTCAATTTCTTAACTGCATATTTATATGGTCCCATGGTGCCTCAATATCTGCAGCAGCCTCTGTACTTTCAAGAAGCGCCGCAAGGAGCTCCTCCGCAATGCCCTCCTCACCAAGAGCCCCTGCCGCAAAGTTAAATTTAGGGGTGTACCACCTCCTCCTTCACAATTTTGAATTCTTTTTGCAGTCATTCAAATTTTTTTATATAGATAGCTATACCTTTGTATTCTTTTGTACATGCTTACAATTTTGTGTTTACGATCATTATAGTTCTTTGTGTACTTAAACAATCTTTATACAATTGAGTGATTATTCTTTCCTTGTGCGTTGGCCTCTTTATTTATATCATCCTTTGTCAATTTATTGCGATAATTCCTTTCTTTTCGTCTGCGTTGTTTAATTGTGTTGCATGATGAGTATTATGTGAAACCTTAGAGCAATTTCTTTATACATTGCATGTTCTGCCTAACACTTAGACAATTCATCGCAATAGCTCTACTTTACCTTCTCTATTATAAAACTCTGCTCAAACCTTCTTTTCAAAATTTTGACTGGGTGTTTTGTCTTTTCTGTCCAAAACAACGCAATGAGGACCTTGCGACTCTTTAAATTTGGGGGTGATGAAGGTCTGAGCAGATGCGATCAAGCGAATGCGGTTATATCAGACAAATGCGTTCATCATAAAAAATTGAAGAAGAAAAAATATGTTGTCAACGCAAGGGAAAATCCCAACCTGATAAGAGTTAAGTCGTGAAAGGAACCTGCTCATAGTTAGATGTTCGCATGACACCCGTGGGAGCAAGCCAAAATGAAGGTAAGTTACCAGGATCAACGCAATAAAAAAAAAAAAAAAAAAAAGAGACAACTCCACTGACCAGCTAAAGATCAAGAGTTGAAGTTGAAGCTTGGTACACAACCGAAGTTGGATGCTCGCATGACACCCGTGGGATCAAGCCAAAACCATGATCAACGCTCTCTATAGGAAGACACAAACCAGGCCACCGCATAAAAGGCGCACTTCATTGTTTTTACAAGAATAGGAAAAACATTCTTTTCAAAACAAGAAGAGAACTTTGAGCAGAGGTTTGTCTTAGGTAAGAATAAAGTAGAGCATGCTGAAAAAATGTTCAAAGGATAGAAGGAATTTGTAGTTTTAAGAAATTATGTAGAGGTGGAGCATTCAGAGTAGCCGATCGACACAAAGTTACGATAGGATTTGAGCTGAATTGCCTAAGTCGAGGATATGCTTGAGGACAAGCATATATCTAAATTTTGGGGTGTGATAACTTGTAGAAATACAAGTTATTTATATTGTTTTATTTAGATTATGCGGCAAAAAGAAGGAAAAAGTTGTGTCAACCGTATAGAAATTGGCTTAGAAACACAAAAATTGTAAAGTTTCGTAAGCACACCTTCTAACCCCATTGCGATGGCAAAATAGAATGTCCAAGTCTTTGTTTTGCAAGAAATAGGTCACCGCATGCGACAATCGCTCGAGGACAAAGAAAGAACAATGCAATTGCAGCGCATGCGACGATCGATCATGGACACAAAATATCAACGCAATAGCACCGCATGCGGTAATTGATCCTGGATAAAAAGATCAACACAATTGCACCGTATGTAGCGATCGATCGTAGATGAAAAGAGCGACACATTCACAAGAACTTCTGAAATTGTACAGCTTTTCTGTTGTATGATCTGACAAATTGAACGTGGAGTAGAGTAGATGTTTCCACCAAGCTATTGCAGGAAAAATCAGCTTTTCAGAGCGGGACTACTAACGCAGGAGGTGCCAAAGTCTATAAATAGCTACATCAATTTCAAAGAAAAAGAGGCTGGTTTAAAGAGACAACTTAGAGAAAATCCGGGAGAAAGACGAGACAAGACCGAAAAGGAAGTCTTTGGAGCAATCAATTCATTCCCATTCCCAAAGAGAAGCTCTGTGTAAAGATCACTTCTTCCTGGAAAACAAGCCTGAGAAGGAAGTTCTCCACTACATTCCTCCCACACACCGGCAAGCACATCGTCTTCGATCGGGATCCGTGTCAAGACATTGACACGCTTTCCTTATTTGTTCTCACTTTCTATTCATCAACTGTGTTCATCTCTAATCTTTCATTCATTATCTGTAACAAACGCTTATCTTTAGATTTTAATATCATTATCATCTTCATCTTCATCTCTCTATTCTTCACCATACATTCATCATTCATTTCCTTCACCATGTGTAACTAATTCCCCAAGGTAAAGGGGAAGGATTAAGCAAGTAAGTTAATCTTTGTTGAAGAAATCAGCTGAGTTTAGCTAACGCATGCTCAACAGCATCTTCACCTGTGAGAGCAGAAGTGAAGATATTATTCCACCTCTCGAAAGAAGGTTGGAAGAATGCATTAATTAAAGCGAGAAGTATTTCCATAGATGGAAACAACCTTGCGTTCACTACGTTCATCCCTGATTCACCATAGACAAATGGAAACGCGGCCGATCATTAAGAGGTGTAAGCCAAGGGAAGGCGGAACCTTAGTTGCGTCCTCAACAGGATTGACGAACTTGTGATGTCCTTTCCCCCAACCCATTCTCTTTCTGATGCATTTCACAAGACTTTCCACCACATAGCATCAGATACTTGCACATCTTCACAGTCAGTCCTCAATTTGTATATTTAATTGTTTATTCATTTATTTGTTACCGCATCTTATTTTATTACTGCATCTTATTTATCACTGCAATTTATTTATTATCGCACTTTATTTATCATCGCATTCTATTCTTTATCGCATTTTACTTTTTACCACATTTTATTTTCCCAACATAATTCATTATTATTTTGTTTTCCCGGTTGCATACATCACATGAGTATCGCATTAATCACCGCAATCCCCATGTTCGACTTCATATCACTCTGAGAAACTTGCGTTGGAATTATACTTGGTTCCAACGTAAGAAAACTTGTGACACGCGCACACTACACGAACGCATACTATGAACGCATCTAAGCATCACCGCATACATCATTTTAGAACGTAGTATCGCATATTATTATTATCGCAAAGTGCATACATCATCAACCTTACTAGTTTTTGACAATACGATTACGAGCGAACAAGTATCTCTAGGCTTTCCTTCTAAATCTTGAAGTTCGATCCATTCAACTTAGGGATTGAACCCAGATTTCCAGATATTTGAGTAAGACCAACTGAAACAATAAACAACAAAACATATGCTCACAATTAAAATATAACAAAATAATTTCACATATGTGATGGGTCCCTTTAACAAGATACCTAACACAACATTGATGTCCAACCTTTGGGCAAAAACACCAACTGTAAATGATACTTTCAACGTAGTAATCAAAGTACTAACAATTAACCCTGTCAAAAAATAGTCTTTCTTTGGATCGACTATTTTTCACATGAGCAATCCTTATAATTGTCACATACTCATTACCACATGCATACCCACAATTTGGCCAAATAATTATTTTCATTTGGGCCGATAATTATCCGCATAAATTCATGAATATGCACATCTTATATTTTATAATTAAATTAATATAGATAATAGAGGCTACTTTGGTAACATATTATTTTGACCAACTCAATCTAAAATATAAGACACAATAATATAATAATATTATTGTACAAAAATAAAAGAGGAAGAACACCAAATAATCTTTACCAATATTCACTTAATAATTGCATACACATAATACAATTAAAGCAACATAAACATGTGAATACCATCAATAAAATTTAAATCCACAACATGATTAATCAAATTTAAACTTGAATCATCAATAAAACTTTAGATTTAAATTCACAAAACTTATTAATTTAAAAGCTAGATTTAAATTCACTCAATTGTCAATAATCAAGAAAACTTAGAAACACGGGTAATATATTCAATCGAAAATTTGACTGAAAAACAAGACTGACGAGACCCTCAATCTGTAATTAATCAAATTCATTATTATCAAACTATTTAAAAGAAAAAAAAAACTGAAACTAATCAAATTCAAAACTTAAATTCACACTTAGCATACATGTCTACAAGGGCAGTTCTTAAAAAGGAATTTAAGAAAATTCATATTTTAGTTAAGTATGAACAGGCCGACTTCCCCAATTGCAAGGAATTTTAGTTAAATATCTCTTATGAAGCTGTTGTGTCTTCTAATAGTATTCAAGAGAAAAGTAAATTTTCAAAACTTCTCCACTATGTTGACAGTATGAAATTATCGAATTCACAATCCCGTATCTGTAATTTTCAACTCCTTGAAAATTTTATTGGCCTAAATACCGCTTTTTTTTAAAAAAAAAAAAAAAAATAATCTTTAAACATCTTTACCGAAATCAAAGATTGAATCACATGCCTAATAGAAAACAAATATAAACCGACAATCCAACATGAAGTTCATGCTCTGATACCACTTGTTAGTATAAATACTTTATATCTATATTGAATAGATAAACCCTAGAATTATTCATGTCAAATTGTCAAGAATATATACATATCAAATTCCATTGAAAGATTGATGATGCTGCTATTATCTTCCTCAACCAAAGCTCCAAATGTCATAAGTGGGATCTCTCTCTAGATGGGATTCAAGAAAGACTGAGTGCTTATTACTTTGGTATATTGGAGACCATAACCTAAGGTCTCTTTATATACTAGTTTCCATTAAATCCTAACTATCCATTAAGTACATGAATCTAGGGCCTTAATTATTAGTCACATAATAGGGCTCAATCTAATAAAATAACTGATAAATTATTAATCTACATACATAATCCATACTTTAATTAAACATATTATTATCTAAATATGTCTAAGTATTTAGAAGGAAATACATTTCACAGACAATTAACGAGAAATATATAATGGGTACAATTCAAATATTGAAAATACTCTATATGCCTAAACTATATACTTTCAAAACATACATAAACAGATAACATAAAAGTCACACTTTTTTTAGTACAATAACTGTAAGGCGGGAGATTGAAACTCTAACTTCTTGAATCGGAATACATATCAATACCACTAAGCCAAGTTCAACACATAAATGTCACATAAAAAACATATGAATTAAAATATAAAGACAGACCTAAATGAAATTAGAAGAGCATATCACAAATCTATGATTTTAAAAATTTATCAAACTTTGAAAAGATGCATTATTTTACAATGTTACTGAAAAATCGAAATAATAATTAACCGACACTTCCTTTAAAAACAGAGCAAAAACAACCTGAATTTTCAAAATAAACAAATAAACCAATGAATAAATGATATGGGTCCAATCTCCTTTAAATACCCCTAAAATGGTTCACTCATTAATTTGGTCCAACGGCAACCAAGTACGCATCTAATTGATCCAGATCAAATATCAGTAAGGATCAATTACATATTTATGAGTGATTTTGAAATGATTAAAATCATTTTTGTCGTATTTATAATCACTTCAAAATATGTATTTAGGGTTCACTTGAATTGACTTAATTTTTTTTTTAAAAAAGTTCATTTTTATTTAAACACTTTTGATAAAAATCGATTAAAATACACTTAAAAATTATTTTGAGTGGTTGTCAAACATTCCATTTTTTTCTCAAAATGATATTTTTTTAAAATTAAACGCTCGAAAATATATTTCAAGCACACTCTTAATCACTCAAAATCAATTTAATGTTTGATTTTGACTTTTAAATATTTTTTTTTCATATTATCGTAATTGATTTTGAATGGTTAAAATCATTTTTTAGTGTTTTTAAAGGTGACAACAACAATTTTAATCATTATAGAATAACTCTCAAACATGTCACAAAACACACCATACTCACTTTATAAATAAAAGAGTTCTTGTCCATTTTCCATGTTCATAAAAATAAGAACTCATAGCCAATTGATTAAGAACATACAAAATCTCTACTATATTAAAAGTGGGTAAAATGGAAGAACTTTTCACTTCCCATTTTACCGTCGCATTTAAAAAAAATGCCTATTTTACGCTCGTGCTCTTTGTTTAGGGATAGCCGATCAATCACCCAAGGGTTTCGTTTTCTGTTGGTGAATCATCCTTCCACGAATCTGGTACTAGTTGTTCAAAGAGTCGGTATCGAGTCCTCGAAGAATCTGAAAGGAATTGGGAAAAACAAAACTACGTAATTTTTTATCTGCAAGAAAATCTCTCTTAGACTTCTCTCACTCTCTCATTCTTTCTACGTAATTTCCCTATGCCAGAAGTTGGTTGGAGACCACACGTCCAAAAATCCTTGTTTCCCAGAGAATAACAAGGTTTCACTTGTGGTGGTGTTCTTGCTTAGAGTTTTTATTGGTATTCGTTCGTGACCTTGGAGAATTGTGCAGTAGAATTTCTTGGACGTTCTTGAAGAAAGCGGTCTTCAAAGGTATTATTTTTGAACTGTAGAAATTTGTATGCTTAATCTTTGTTTCAGTAAAATCAATTTTTTATTTTTCCAATCCCAATTTCAAAAACAAAAGTGTTAGAACATTTTCGCATTGGGATTCAATCCCTTTGATTGGTATTAGAGCTATTAAATTGTCTTTGTTTTAGGTTTAGGGAAATCAATATTGATTATGGTGGGTGTTTTCTGTATGTTTATCATGTAATGATTACTATAAAATTTATTTGGGTTTTTGGCATAATAGATGTTTTTAGTATTTGACACATAAACTCGTATTGCTTTTTGATTTGATCAATTTATTAGGGTTCATGTGTTTTGGGCGCAATCAAGTCTGTAATTTGTTGTTCGGGTCGTTTGTGGTGGTTGGTTGCTAAGAAGAACGTCGAAAATTTATTGAAAAATTGTAGAAAACGGACACTCTAGACTGTAGTGTCGCGATGTTGTACCCTAGCACCATGACGCTACAAACATAAGAGGCGCGAGCAGGTCGTTGGATGTCAGTTAGAGCGCTTTAAGCAATACTTTCTCATTTTTTTCTGGTAATTACATTTGCTTATAATTAAATTAATATAATTCGATTATATTAATTTAATTATTTGTTTAGGGTACCAAATATCGGCCTATTAATGTTTTTTAATATAGTTATGTGCATGTGTTGTATGTTAAATTATATTATTTATCTATTGCATAAAGTATTTCATATAGATTTAAAATCCCACCGTAGGTTAAGCATAATCATGCATCATATTTAAATATGATTATTATATTTGAAGTTTAGATTATTCCTAAAGTATGCACATGCATGATGTATATAATATAGTATGCATGTTTATAATATAAATGTCATATTATTTCTTTTAATGTATGATTAAAAACATGTTTATTATATAGTTCATTTATAACTTAATGTAATTGTTATATTATGTTTGTTAATGAAAAAGGAAATGCATATTCAGCACGACATTACTTAGATATATAATGGTTATGTTCTTTTAATGTCATTAGTATACATGTTATAGGTTTTATAATTTATTAATTTATACAAGTTATATGGTTAATGAATAGGAAATTAAAATTTATAACCCAAAGTTGCATGCAAACATATGTTAAAATTAATTGTTAGGATTAGTGTCCTAAATCTCACTTGTATTCTCGTAGTTTGTAAATTTTGTATAAACAAATTGTTATTATAAAAATAATTGTTATTTTATAAGCATATACTTAATCCAATAAATAAATATCCTAGGTTATTTTATGTAGTTTAAACATGTATGTAGAGAAATACATGTAGATCATGTTTAAATGATAAACTAAATGATATGTAGCAGATGGATAAGTTTGGATACCTTATCCTAGTGACACTATGGATACGACCCGCTTTGTAGATGTTACAAGTATTGTAAAGTGCTACAAATGATCTGATCTTGATCATTCATGTGGAGACATATGAGCGATGGTATCCTATACAAAGAGTTTGTATAAGATCGGACCACGAAATGAATAATCTCCTTATATAATGTCGTTAAAAGTATAGACTTACATTTCACCAGGATGACCATAAGTGACATGATCTGAATCCTTAGTGAGTTATGAACTTCTGCCTATGAAGGCGGTCATTTGATTTCTATGGGTGAGAGTGACCAGATCGGCGACTCAATAAGCCTACGATTTTGGGGATTCGTCTGATTGGGGAGCTGGGAACACAGCTACACAAGAAGAAATTTACTCCTTCCCCAATGTTGGGACAAGTAGGTAAATTACTCCCTTAATGGCTGATCTTGGGGCTTGAACAATGTGGCGCCACACCCTCTTCTGGCCCGAGAGGGGTTTGATCATAGTTGGACTATAATTATTGTTCATTAAAGGGATCAGTGATACCTAAGAAGTTAGATGTAACTATAGGGGTAAAACAGTAATTTTGGTCCAGCTGTACTTACGAGCAATTTGTGAAGGGTCATCACATTATTGACTGGTTGTATCTAATGAACACAGAAATATATCTGTAGTACGAAGAGTGTAGTTGTTGGTCTTTAGTGGAGTGACCAGCAGTTAATAGATATTGAACAATTTAATTAAAGGAGTTTAATTAATTATTCAAGTACCATTGGAGCTTCAATCTATAGGTCTATAAGGTTCCTCTATAACTCAACAAGGATCATTGAGAATTAACTTTGGATTAATTTGAATTATTCAAATCAATTGAGAAAATTAATTATATGTGATATGATTAATTAAATTAATTATATGTGATATAATTAATATAATGTATTTGATACATTATAATATGAAGTTGATTTTGAGAGGAATCGAATATTTGAATATGATTCAAATACTAATTATATGGATGAGATTCATTTAATTAAATTTAGTATAAATGTGATTTATACTAAATACCATGAATGATTGAGATAAATTAAAACTATAGGTTATATTGTATTTGATACAATATAAAAACTATAGGTTATGTGTTATATTTGATATAACATATAGTTATATATACATATAATAAGTTAGTTATTATATATATATATAGTTATTATTTAAATTAAATTTATTTCTAATTTAAAATTTCAACTCTCTCCCCTTAATTATCTCTCAATGAAATGTGTGTTGAAGATGTTGGTTCAGTTGATAGAATCTCCATCTTCTTTAGCTTTTTAGTTTTTACAGAAGAGAGTGTTTCTCTATGATTCATTGCAATCTCCCAAAATACACAGAGAAAAAAAAATGTTTTATTCTTCATCTCTCAAAATCTTCTTCCTCTCCCCAAAATCTTAGCAAAAACCACCATTCATGCTTATTCTCATCCCCTAAGAATAATACAGGAGGTTCTTTTATGGTGATAGCCATTTGGGTAGCTACAATTTTTGGAGATCAAGTTCCAGACGAGGAAAGTTCGTGATCGGATCGAGGGAATATGTGAAGACCTTTTGGCTTCAAGGGTAAGTTTTAATTCATCTATTCTTTATCTCTCAATTAGTATGTTGTAAAATTTGTATAATATGTATTTTGTATGTTCTGTAATTTTAATTATGTGAAAAACTAAAAATGGGAACTGATCCCGCTTCCGTTGCAGACCTTACGGTTCCTTTCAATTGGTATGAGAGCGGCATTCTTGGTATCTAATTTTTGCTCTTTTTTTTTCTTAAAACTAAAATTCAGTTGGATGGTGGGTACTGCATTATGTGTTTTTCTTCATGTTGATAATGAATGGATGAATGTGTTTTGCGATTTATGGATGTTTTCAAGATTAGGCTTTAGATTTACAACTTTCTTTACCAATTTAATTTGTAAGGATCCATTTTTTGGCATAATTATTGTTATAGAATCTATAATTAAGTAATCTTGAGTCCTTCGTGCTGTTTTGGTGTGTTTCTAGTGAAAATGAGGCCCAAATCGGAGAAGAAACAAAGGAATTCGTGACTGTACAACACTGTTGCAACGTTGCGAAGGGCAGACGGAAAAATAATTTCATAGCGTTGCAACACCAGGTCACAACATTGCAACACTCCGAAACAAAAAAGTTTTTCAATTCACGCGCGATTCAATTCGTGGTTCAATGATACTTTAGTGAGTCAGGATAAAGGCCACTATAGGGTGGTCAGTCACTCCTTCACTGAATTGAGATAATCTCAACCAACCATTACATCAGAGTAATTTTATCCCTATAATGATTAATCACCATTGTTCAGTTAAGAAATCATTTACTTAACAATTTTTTGTAATGTAGCTCTTCATTTTAGACTCTAGAGTTCTGCTCCACCAACCATAAGAAAAATTCAATTAGGACAAAAACTAAAGCAATCCTATCTATTTCTGGAGTTTGAGTAAAATTTCATGCAAATACCTTCCGTAGGGGGACATAAGCAAAGGTTCCTCGAGGCCGAGCATGAAAGTTTACTGCAAACCAATAAAGGAAACTGTAGGATGTGTTGACACACGTCCCTCTCCCACTTACTATAAACACTTTCTCCATTCACCTTAGTATTGACCTATACAAACATCATCCGTAGGGGGACACAAGCAAAGATGCCTCGAGGTCGAGTATAAATGTCACAATGTGAACTATTTAGGGAGAATGTGAAAGGAAATTGACTTATCATATACATTATTTTTCTCCTACTAAGTGTTTTAAACCTAGCGTTTATTGACTTATGTAAATCCGGCTAACAATTTAACTAAACAATTGTTAAATTTGCTCAATATAACTCGTATATTGGATAGTTTAACAATAATGATTATTGTTTGTTAAACACTTTAATAAACCTGATCATTTATTGCATGCTTATAACATAATTGCCTAATTCACCTTCCAGATCAGTTCCTAAGTAGGGGTATTCCATTTCCATCAGGTTAAATACTCTAGCCTTGGACAGAACCATCCTCAGACAAAGATCTCTTATAGACAATTATGTTATAAATTTACTATTTTATTAATCCAATTTAATCCTATTAAAAAGAAATATAAAATATTAACCTATTTCTAATCTCATTAGAAATATTTCAACATAGGTCTATGTGAAATCAATTTTAAACTATTTAAAATTAATTTTAACCTATGTTTGCATGCAACTCTTGATTATAGATTTTAGTTCAAATTTCATTATTTTATAACACTTATAAAACTTAATGAAACAATTAAAACCTATAAATATGCATCCAATGACATACATAAAATATAATAATTATATTTTCTAAGGTATGTCATACTCAATGCATTTCTATTTTTATTATATAACATAACTCTTATATTATAAATTAATGAAAATAAACACACATCCATCATCCAAACTATATAATATAACAATATAGTATGATGCATGGACATGTTATTCATCCATACAATCATATAATATAACACTTATATTTTAATATAATGCATGAGCATGCTAAATTTATCATGTAATCAAATAATATAACACTTATATTAAAAAATGATGCATGAATTTATGTTTATCCTATGGTGGGATTTTAAACTATATGACATACAATATGCAATATAATAAAATTAAATCATACATCACATGAATAAATCAATAAATAGTACCATTGAACCAAAAATTGGCATCTTAAACAATTAATATAACTCTTATATTAATTTAATTAATAAAAAAAATTAAATTACATAATAATCTAAAATTACAACAAAAATTGTTCCAAACTGTCGCACAAGCCTCGAACCCACGACCTTCAACCGCCTGGGCACACGCTCTGACACCATCGAAGCACAACAATGCTCTAAAGAAGTGTAATTACGCTAGTCTGGAGCTTGTCACAGCGTAACACTACGCTCCACCTCGTGTCACAACACTACTGCTGACCGTAGCTATGTTGAGCATTATGCCTTACAACATAAGGCACATCGTAATTACACTATGCATTATGCTCCTAAACGGATTGCTACCATCTACTTCGATCTTCAGCCTGAACTTGCTCCAAATGGCACCAAATTGACCAGTAACACTTGCACATCAAGCGAGATGGACTTACAGACTCGATAGCGAAATTTAAATGCCTAAAACACCGAGCCCTTACAACTTTAAACTCTTTAAAGCAGTAAATCAAATGCCAATTTTTGAAACATCCAAGTGCAAAGCTAGCATTCAAAATGCAGAATTAAAACCCATAAAAAACTATGAATTTAAATTAGAAAATGAAAATCAGAGACACGATTTATCTCTAATAACAATTAAAGGGATTGGAGTTCCAATAGCGAAAGCGTATAAATGAATTTGTGTCTTAATTTTTCATTTACAGAACTTAAGAAAACATATGATGGAAACAAGGATATACGATATAAGTCCAAAGCATGCTTTTCACAAAAATTATAGAGAGAAAAGGAAAATTGTGGATTAACCTTTGAAGAACCTTTCTTCGTACTTCCTCTCCGATGAGACTATGAACGATCTCCTCTGCTTCTCACAAACTCAGGAACACAGCAAGATCTCGAAAACAACAATACCCTTTAGATGACACCACAAGTGTTACCTTGTTATTCTCAAGGATAGAATCAAGGAGAGTTTGGTGGGTTTCCTTGGTTGGTGAAAGGAAGAGATTTCTTCTTGAGAGAGTTTTGGCAAAGAGAGATAGATTTTCTTTGAATCTAGTTTCACGTAATAAAATCAATTGATTAATTTCTCTCTCTTCTTCCCTATGAGAGAAGTGTGAGAGAGTTATCAAATTAACTCCCTCCACTATGTGAAATTAATTCTCAAGGAGTTAAATTTTGAAATTCAAAAATTCAAAATGTAATTTTAATTATATTACATTAATATAATTAAATACAATCATATATTATATCTCATATAATATATAACCTATAGTTTGTGTTATATCACATATAATATAACCTATAGTTTAATTTCTCTCATATAACCTATAGTTTTAATATCAATCATATTCACATTAATTTTAACCTATAGTTTTATATCCTAAAACTCGTAGATAGTGAATGTAATTAAATTACCATTATTAACAAATAGTTATCAATGTTTTTCTCAATAAGTGTTATTGATGTTTTATTTAATTTTGTCTTATTAACCCTAAAATCCAATAAATTAACATCCTATGTTATCTTATGAGTCTTGAACTGTATGTAGAGACATATAGGGATGAATGTTCAAGATGCAACCTAAAAGGTCTATAGTATAGGGGTAAGGTTGGGTACCTTATCCTAGTAACACTATGGATGCAACCTATTTTGTATTTGATACAAACGTAGTGATCCAATGCGTTCGTGTAGAAGACAAGCGAGTGGGGGTATCCTGGAAAATAAGCTTGCACAAGACCGGACAGCGAAATAGTAACCACTAGATGTAACTCCATTGACTAGTTAGGTTTCTATTTCAATAGGATGACCTAGTCAACTTAGTCTTACTCCTGAGTATATTACGAACTCCTGTTCACAAAGGATTATCCTTTGATTTGTATGGATGAGAGTGGTCAGTTCGATTTGTATGGGTGAGAGTGGTCAATTCGCAGACTCAATATGCCTACCATTTTGGAGATAAGACTGAGTGGATAGTTGGGAACATAATCACACAAGATGGATTCCTTTTTGACTTCGGGGCAAGTAGATGAGTGTTCCCTTAAGTGGTGTCTTCGGGACTTGAAAAAATGTCCCTACTCTCTCACTGGCCCGATAAGGGTTTCTGTTTAATGGTTGGACCATAAACAGGCTGTTCATTAGAGAAGCACTAATACTTGAGGATATAGAGGTAACCCAAGGGTAAAACGGTAATTTGACCCAGTTGGTGTTGCAAACACTCGTGAAGGACTAACATATTGTTATCAGTCTATATCTGTAGACATAGGAACATATTTGTAGTGAGAATAATGCAACTATGGTTCTTTAGTGGAGTGTACCCACGGTTAACGAATATTGATTAATTTGGTTAATAAGTTTAGCCAATTAATCTCACATCATTGGAGTTTTTGATATACGAGTCTATTAGATCCCCTTCCTAACTTCTAAAGGGTAGTGGGGTAATTTGTCATTAAATTGAATTTGAAATGTTTAAATTCAAAATTGGAATTTTTTTAATGTATGTTGACACATTTTAATATAAAATTTAATTTTAGACTTTATTATTAATTTTGGATATGATTCAAAATTAATAAATAAGAGAACGTGTAACGACCCAGATTTGAACGCATACAAGAAATTAAATGTCAAATAATAAGCCGGACGAAATTTTATTTAAAGGGGTAGAAATTTAGGAGAAGAAAAAAAAATAATGAATAATTGGAAATTGGAAATTTATTGGATTAATTGGAAATTTATTCATTATCCAAAAATAATGAATAAGGGAGTAGAATCAGGGAGGATTAATTGGAAGTTGGACGCTAGCTAATTCAAGAGACAACGGGCAGTAGATAACTTTTTGTTTGGGCACTGCTCATTGGAAGAATTGGAGGTGAATTAATTGCCCATATACTCTTAAAATTTGAAAGAGTTAAAAAGAGGAAGTGAAATCCACAAGCAGTGAAGGCAACGACGCGTGAAAACTAGCGAGATTAGAGAGAACACTGGAGAGAGCGAGAGTAAAGAGAGAAAGATTCTTAGTGAGACAATAAGAAAGAGAGGGAGTAGGAGCGGAAGCGAGAGCGAGAGCGAGAACACGACCGAGGCCAGTGAGAGCGAGAGCGAGAGCATGACCAGCGAGAGCGAGAACGGAAGTCGCGAGAGCCAAACCAGCGAGAAAGCTGAAGAGAGTGAGATTTGGACAGAAACATGGATTATGCGTTGAATTTGGCTACGATCTTATAGATTATACATAGAAAAACCCTAAAATTGAATACAAACAAAGAATGATGGCGTAAGGGCAAACGTTAGCCAAGATTAGGTGTCTTATTGAGAGGAATCCTTAAACCCTAAGTAATTCTAAAGAAGCCACCTGTAGGATGATTTGTCACACTGAGAATAGCTGAAAACTACTATAAATAGGACCATTTGCCGAAGATTTAACCCATTCTCAAACAAATCTCAGTAACAAAGAATCATGTGAAAAAGTAAGTGTGAGTAAGGAAGTTCTGTGAGATTAAAAGAGAAAAGTTCGGGTAAGGTACTGCCCAAAATTCTTCTTTTGATTTAAAAAGGGAATGCTCTACTGGTCAAATCATAAAGAATAATAAGGAATAATTAGATCACAGTCAAGGTAAGTAGTTTATCTCACCCTCTCTTTAAGTGTTCTATGGTAGTGTACCTTTATTATGTTGCATGATTATGTTAATTGTTATATTGCATTACATGTTTAGAACACGTTTCTCTACAAGGGACCTCATGCATTATGTTTGTTCACGATTATGTTAAAATCAAGTTTTAATTAGGTGTAAGTTATGCTTCCAATCTAATCTTACGTTTATGTTAATGGTTGATGTTGGATGCAACTCTGGCCTTACTGACTGCATGACCGGCTAATCATCAGATGGGTTAGTTTCCACTTAAGTCCTCATCTTCCTATCAGGGCGGAGAAATTTATGCTTCCAGGGCTGGCAGGGCATGTATGGTTGCACCCCTCCAGGCCTAATCTTACGTTATGTTTATGCTAGGGACTAGCAAGGTATGTATGGTTGCTCCCCTCTAGTCCAATATTACGTTTATGCTAATGGTTGATGTTGGATGCGACTCTGGCTCTACTGACTGCATGACCTGCTAATCATCAGATGAGTTAGTTTTCGCTTAGGTCCTCATCTTCCTATCAGGGCAGAGAGATTTATGTTGGAAGCATAACCGACCACCACATGTTATTATACGTTTTCGGTCTCGATCATATGTTTTCATGACATGTTGCTTGTGATTGTGCATTTGGTCACTACCCTACGTGAGAACTACTTACTGGGTATATTATATACTCATCCTATATTTTTACAGACTTTCTAGGTAAGGACACAGTGTAGATGGCAGAATTGGACGTCGCTCAAATGGTCAACCATCAAACTCACTATTATAGGCATATGCATTTTGTACCACCACGCTAATGTGTTGTGGATCCTGATGTTTTGATAAATAAACTTTTTTTATATAGTTTTCTATCTAATTAATAAAATTTAGATATGTTCTTTGAAATTTTCACCAAACTCATCTCATGATAGAAAAGTCTAAGTATGCATGTCGTAGCGGTCGGATCATAATGTGTAAGGATCCGGTCATTACAGAACAAAATATTTTAAAGGAATTCAAATATTAATTTAATATGAATAAGATTCATATTTAAAACTATAGGTTAAAATCAATGCACATTAGATGCGCATTAAAACTACAGGTTATGTGAGAATGAACTATTTAAATATGATTTAAATGGTTATTGATTTTTATTTATTTAGTTAAATTAAATAAAAATGCAACTCCTCACATAAGGGAGTTACTAGAGACATGGGATCCTCACTTCTCTCTTTCATTCTCTCTTATAGAAAAAATAATAATAAATGGAGGAAAAAGATTTTTTTTTTTTATCTCTATGTTTTTTTAGTAGAAGCAAAAATTGTCTGTTTTTCCCAAAATCCTCCCAATTTCTAAAGAGAATCTTACAATTCTCAAATCCTTGATTTTCGTACAAGAATAGGGAGGACTCAAAGTGATGGTGCCTATTCCCAATTTGTAGGGAAGAATTCCACATAATTCCCAAAAGGTTTGTAAGATAGAGTTTTTTCTCTTTGTAGGTTTTGTTTCTAGAATTATATGCTTAATATATTTTGGTATGTAGTTTTTATTTTTTTTTTTAAAACAAATGTTTTGATTTTAAATAACATTTTGAAATATGTTCTGATAACTATATGTTATGGCTTTCGCCGTGCATTGGGGTTTTCATTTGTACAGTATTAATTATAAATCATATTTATAATTAACTATATATTACAATATATTAATGTAAATTATAATTTATATTAATCATTAATATAAAATATACCTTTATTTCCCTTAAATAATTTAAACAGTTCAAATCATTCCAAAAATATTTATTCATTGTTTTAACAATTAGCAAGGAGACCTTATGGACCTACAGATTAGAAGCTCGATATGAGATTAATTAATTAAACTATTTAATTAAATTAATAGTTTAATTAATTAATCAACGGCCACTCCACTAAAGGCCCACAATTACATTCTTCGCACAGTAGATATATTTATGTGTCAATGGATATAACCAATCAACAGTAAGTCGACTTTCATGAATTGCTTGTAACTACAAATGCGTCAAATTATCGTTTTCTCCTTGTAGTTACATCTAACTCCTTAAATACCATTGATTCCTCTGATGAACAAATAGTTCATAGTTCAACTATAAACTAATTCCTCTCGGGCCAGTGAGAAGGTGAGACCTCATTGTTCAAGATCCGAAATAAGCTATTAAGGGAGCAATTCATCTACTTACCCTAAAGACAGGAATGAGTGACTTTCATCTTGTGTAGTTGTGTCTTCAGCCCCTTACTCAGATAAATTCCCAAAATGGTAGACATATTGAGTCGATGAATTTGACCACTCTCATCCATACAAATCAAAGGATCGCCTCATCGACAAGAATTCACAACTCACTTAGGATATAGATCGAAACACCTATGGTTATCCTAGTGAAATGTAAGTCTTTTCAAGTAACGATGTTATAAATAGAGCCTAACCATTTTGCAGTTCAGTCTTATACAAACTCTTTGTATAGGATATCTCCACTCACATATCTCCACATGAATGATTAGGATCAGGTCATTTGTAACACTTTACGACTATTGTAACAATTACAAAGTGGGTCATATCCATAGTGTCACCATATACTACAGATAATTTAAGTAAATATGATCTACTTGTATGTCAACCACATACATGTTTAAGTTACATAAATTAACTTGGACTTTTCTTTAATGGATTATTGCATATATAAAATAATCAACCAGTATTTCAAATAACACATAACTATGAGGCTTTAGGGATGGTTATGTGTACGTCCTCTTCTATACATTTGAAGAATCAATGCACTAATTACGTCCTCTTCACATATATATTTGAAGAATCAATGCACTAATTACGTCCTCTTTACATATATATTTGAAGAATCAATGAATTAACGTGTTATGTGTTACGTCCTCTTCTATTACGTCCTATTCCCAACACATTTTTCTTCCATTTTCTCTGTTTTACGTGTAGCTCCACCTGTTTTTTTTTTGGTAAATCTTCTACTTATCCTATGAAATCTTCATTTTTCATTTTTTCCTCTAAATTTAGAAACTTTATTTTTTGTTTACATTTAAAGAATCTAGAGGAGTTCACGTGTAGAACCATTAGTTTATTATGTGTTAAAACTTATTTCACCTATCCTAATCTAGTTTTTCATTTTTTATTTCTTCAGGGTACAAAAATCAAGACTGTAATTTTCAACGATGTTATAGAGAATATTAAAAATGATATTAAAAGAAATAAATCTACATAATTGAAAATAGAAATGTTAAAAAATTCTATAAGCATCAAATAAATTGATGAACCATTTCCTCTCCATAATTTGAAGTATAATATCGTCCAATTTCCTGACATTGAATCGTCCGCCATGAAAAGAAAAATGATAGGTACGAATTTTATTTACTACTAGATTAAGATATTACTCTCTCTCTCTCTCTTTTTTTGTTTTTTGTTTTTTTTGTTTTTGTTCATTCACTACTCTATTTTATAGATTTTATTGGGGTTATGTTCTATGTAAGATAAATAGTTGATATTAAAATGAAGAATTCAAACAACGAAACAATGATCAAGAGAGATATTTTTTATAGAATAGAGACAACAAGATTCAATATATGACTTAGATTTTTTCTTTTAAACTTTATGTTAAAAGATGAATTATATTATTCATTTTACCCGATTAAATTCACATTATAGAATGATTTGGCAATCAATGGAAGACTCTCAGTTGCTCCAATCTGACCTAGCTGGCGAGCGATCCCAGTTCGCAGCAGAGAACAAGACAGGAAGCGAGCGTACCTTTGTTCGCTTCTTCAAGATCTAATTACTAACAATCCAATCATCTTGGCATTCAAAGCTAAGATAGATATGTATGAAGGTAAGTTTTGGAAACCAAGACATAACATTGTGATAAAAGGAGAAAAATAAGTGTAACATTTTATTTCCTTATGTTTGTTAGGAGAATTGAGTATGGCTACAACAACGACCAACAACATCTTCGTTGAACCAAATTCGGTAGATTTAGAAAATCTAAAAGAAAAGTGTATCCTTGAACAAATTTATTTTGTTTAGCATTTGAATAATTAACTATAATTATAATCTGGAGTATGAGGTTCATATTTTTTTTCTATTTAAATTTAAAATATTTCAACAAAGTTAACCTTATTTATAAAATTGTTTTTTATGTAGTGGTAACTTTCTCAAACCACACCAAATATCCAACTAAGACGCATAAAGTTTCACATACTTTTAAGTATTTACATTCAAATTCATAACTATTCTTTTTACAGATTTGTAGAATTAATGTTCTCAGAGTATTAAAATCTGTAAGACTTCATTTTACTATTTAGTTATATTTTTTTTTTATGTACTATTAAAGTTGTATATTAACAATCCCATCAGGAGAACATTTAGTTATATATAACTTTAATAATGTTATACAAACGGATTTAATACCATGTGCTTTACTATATAACCTTTTAATGTTAAATTTATATCATCTAAATTTATATATAATTATAATATAATATTATATTAATATAAATTTAGTTATATTTATATATCTTTAATTAAACTTCAAGAGAATATGATATCTAATATACAAACAGTATACATTATATTAATATAAGTTTAATATTAAAATTTTAATATACAATAGTAATTTAAATTTTATCTCTATCTCTGCCATATCAAAAGGGTCTATATAGGGAGAAACTTTACTTACTTTTTTTGTCGTTACATTTTTCATAAATTCCCATGTCATCTTTTATGAGTGGTTGTGACTTTTCGAGTGTATGTATCTATTTGAAACACCGTGAATGTGACTTTTCCAAATTTTTAGTTTAAAAAAAAATTATATATTTAAAAAATAAAGTCTTAGGTCGAATAAGCATCGTTGATATCAATAGGACGTAACTCTTTAAGATATGATGCAATAGAAGAGGACGTAACTTTTTGAGATAGGATGCAATGCCAATAGGATGCATGTGGAGGTGGTTACACACATCTAATTAGTGCATTGATTCTTCAAATGTAAATGTGAGATGCACATGTAAAAAAAAAATCAAAATAAATACTTACATTTACATTCTAAAAAAAATCTATGAGATCCAAAGTTGAGAGAAAATATATAAAAAAAAAAAAAAATAGAGGATTTAGTTGAATAAAAGTAGTAGTTAATACGACGAAACAATATATCATTTCGTGTGACTTCACAATAATTATATAATTACATCATAATAAAAATTATGGCTTTATATATATTATAATACCGGAATATTAATATATTAATTCAATGATTTAATTACTAGAACAATTTTTCTGCAATTTTTGAAAAAGACGATAATATAAGAACATTAAAATAAAAAATTGTTACATTATCTAATTCTTAAAAGTTGATGATAACTAAAACAAAAGTGTATAATATTTACTTATTTTATGCTAGAAATTACTATTTAAAAAATGATTAGAACTACAAGAATTCACGTAAATCCTGAATCTTTTCAAGACTAAAGAGTATTTGAAACTCTTTAAGATTTGAGCAATTTGAATATTAGATTTTGGAGATAGAAAGACTTTGATAACCAAAATTTTCTTAGAAGATACGTTAAAAATTCAACCTAAAATACAAGTGAAGCATACATCCAAAATAAATAATTAGAGGACTATATACTAGAAAATGTATTAAATCCACACAAAAATAAATAAACAAATAAACACAATACTTTTATTAAGACGAGAAATACTTTTTTTTGGGGGGTTAAAATATCGTGTGAATACCTATATAATAAAAAAAATACATCTAATGAATATATGTAATTTACTTTATTTATTTATTATTATCATCATTATTTTATTGCAATTGTTGTCCTCCATTCTATTATCGCATTGTCTGCGTTTCATTTAAATAATATATATTCCTCTATATTTACATTCTAAAATCCTCTAATATACCTCTGTAAATAACATATATTCATTTTTTTCCTCATTTATTTACATCTTTGTATAGTATCAATACCATATATTTTTAGTCAACCACCTGAAAATTAAGGATTTGAGATAGGAGGGGGATATCATAAATGAAATGTTTACGTAGAATTTATGTGTAAACCCTCCTAATTAATGATTTATTATTATACACTCGCAAAAATTTATAGGTATTTACGATTTTAAAAGAATGATAAATATAATAAAATCTATCTTTATTGATTGACTACTATTAATGACAAACACCTCTAGCGATATCGATCTAAATGTCGGTGTATTTATATTTTTTTTCGTGCTATATTTGTTAATATTTCAGATTGATTTGATATTAAATTTTACTTATGGATAGTTGTGTTAATAGCCCTATAACCTCGTTCCAATAGAATCCAAGCCCAAATGGAGTCGGTCCAATAAGGTCGGTCCATTCAAATAACCTCACATATTCCTATTATTTGAACAACACCAAAAAAACAAAACAGGATACTTATTTATTTATTCATTGGTTACATATTATTTTGGTCCCACTATTTTAGGCTGATTTTTGTATTTTAATTTATTTGGTTTTATTTTAGTATATGTACCTTTAAAATGTCTCTTTTAGTTACTAAAAAGTGACTATTTTAATTTTTATTTAACAAATTTTATAATCACTTTAAATATTTTCATATAGATTTTTGTTTTCACTTTATAAATGTGAATATAATCTCGTGCTAAAGTTAAAAACTAAAATAATTATTTTTTAATTGATTAAAACAAACACAAATTAAATAGATGTTTTAAAATATGGAGACCGAAATAAAAGCAAAATTACTTGGATCATTATTAATTTTTTAAAGAAAAGTTTTAAATAATATAAATAATTTAGATAGAATTACAATTTTACGTAATAACTTTAACTAAAAATTTTAAAAAATTTGTCCCATCAACAGGGTATGAAAATATTACCCATACATTTTGTACAAAACGAAAAAAAATTAAATTCAGACATCTTCAAACTACACGTCACAAAGTGATAAAGGGAAAGCAAATAAAGAAGTAAAATAGTAAAAAAAAAAAATTTTTGCAAACTAAACAAAGTGGGGAAAAATTTATACTACGATATTATATATTAAAGACATTGATGATATATTATTTTATTCAATAAATTTTGAATAAAGTATAATACTGCAAGAATACATACCTATTTAATTAATCAATTGACACATTGTTTAATGGAATGTTATTGGTTAAAATATTATTTTAGTCCAATATTTAAAAATTTACTCAATTTTAGTTATTATTATTTTAAATATACGATTTGAGTTTATATATTTTCAATCCATCTTAAATTTAATATTTATTAGTAATTTTTCGTGGATCTTTTCAAATTTTTTTTTTTATTAATTACTAGCATTTTGTTACAAAACTTGTAAATATAATGTACTTTTTTCATAAAAATAATTATTACTATATAATTAATTTTAAAGACTAGACTTGAGATTTATAAAAAAATATACGATTAAAATTGAGTATTGATTGTATCTATGAGATGGAAGAAATTTCAAAATACAAAAACCAATATAATATTTGAGCTTATTATTACATAAGCCCCCAATTCTTAAATGCTCCTTCAATGAAAAAGTTACATTAAAGTGGTCCTGATCTTACAGTGCGACACATCATCACAGAAACTATCCACGTAAGCATAACAGCTGGCGTAGTAACAACACGTGGTAGTTGCTCATTGGAATAAAAAGTGGACCCGAAGGAGTTTTCAAACCGTCGTCTGGTTTCCTTCTAAAGATCGTGAACCATGACGAACTTTACTATTTTTGTTGTTGCTTTTTAAAACAATTAAATAATAAAATAAATGAATAAATAAACAAAATATTTTATTTTATTTTATTTTCTCTAATTGGAGCTTTGTTTCTCTTTCTATCTCTATCTCGTCCAAAGCTAAATATTGACCGCGAACCCAAAGCTTCTTTTCCATTTCGGTTTTTTGCCGCTCTGCTCTTCTCTCTCGTTTTCTCTCTTTCAGGTTTTCCCGGACAAAACCCTAGCCCTAACTAATCCGCCCTTCGTCGTATTCCGATCTGATTCTACTCCGTATACACCTGAAATCTGTTGCTGACCGGACAGATCTCAGATCCGTAGTTATTCGGAATTCAATCGGAGGCTATGCTGCTTGCCGCTTGGATTTTATCTGTCATTTCTTTTGATTCTTGACTTGTTCTCATCGGATTCTACAATTTTAGGTTTCAAGAAAGGCGTCAAGGTTAGATTTCTTGAATTTTACGCGTTAACTCTCTGTTTCTGATGATGATAACTGCTGGCGGTTATTT
Source organism: Benincasa hispida (assembly GCF_027475165.1). NCBI lineage: Eukaryota > Viridiplantae > Streptophyta > Magnoliopsida > Cucurbitales > Cucurbitaceae > Benincasa > Benincasa hispida. Next base: position 69,172,326 of record NC_143488.1, on the reverse strand, counting down.
GGAATTAATGGTTTTCTAATACTTTTTTCATTTCGACGATTTTAGGTTTTCTTGAAGTTTAGCATTTGAATTCTCGGGCTTTAAGGAATTGTAGTCAGTTTCTTACGTGATTCTGGATTTTCGTTTCCACTCTGTGTGGGCTTTTTGGATGCTGTCGATTGGGTTTGCGGGATTATTAGCTACTGGCTCTGTAGATTTGGAGGAATATATATTGGATGGGAGAAGAAGCAGCTGGTTTGGCTGCAGTTACAAATGAGCCGCTGGGGAAAGAGAGCGCTTCGAGTACCGAATTGAAGCGGGACCATCAGTGTCTTGATGAAGATACGGAACCCGAGTCTTTGCATAACAAGAAGCAAGCAAAAGAAGTGTCGAATGAAGACGTTCGTTCAGAAGTATCGAATCCCGTAGTTTCTCCAAAAGGGAATCATTTCCATGATATTACTAGCCAACCCGAGGAGCTAGCAAATACCAACCAAATTGAGCGTGGGGACCTTACGTCGGCTTGTTCGGGGAATTCAAGCTCGGAGGATATCTCAAGCGATGCGATTCGTTGCCAGAATGATACGTCTCGAAATGACACTATGTGTGATGTTGATGAGGTCTCTCGGTTTGTGATTGAAATTCCTAAGCATGCTAGTTCAACTGGAATTAGGAAAATTACGTTCAAGTTCAGCAAAAAGAAGGACAACAATGGCTCATCCATGTCAGCAGACAAAGTTCATTCTTATGGAAACTCTGACAAGGACGGTAAACCAGAACCTTCCTTGGTGGATGATACTTGTACGGAGACATCTGCACATAGCTGGGAAGGCTGTGCTGAGAGCAGCAGGTATCCTCTAGGCCCAACTAAAATGGAATTGAAAATGTCGAAGAAGGTTTTACCAAACAATTATCCGTCGAATGTTAAAAAGCTGCTGTCGACTGGTATACTTGACGGAGCTCGAGTCAAATATATATCTACGACGAGCGAGGTATTTGTTGTTTTTTATACTTCTTTATACTCCCCAGCCATTTCTTCATGGTCTGATTTTATTATTATTATTATTATTTTTTGGGTACTGTTAGATGAAGCTAAATGGTATTATAAATGGCGGAGGTTACATGTGCGGATGTTCAATATGCAATTTTACAGCTGTAAGTTATAAGCTATTCTTTTACATGATTTCCGGACTCCCCTAAAATGACCATATGATTAATGACGATTTTGAACAGATCCTCAGTGCTTATGAGTTTGAGCAGCATGCTGGTTTTAAGACTAGACATCCAAATAATCATATATACTTGGAGAATGGGAGGCCGATATATAGCGTCATACAGGAAATTAAGAGTGCACCTCTTAGCATATTAGATGAAGTGATTAAGGAAGTAGCGGGTTCAGCTGTTAACATGGATTCATTTGAGGCTTGGAAAGGTATTGATAATTCTGATTTTTATTAACAAACATTAGTTCTCTCCTATCTGGAAGATTATTGAGGTGCTTGGGGTTGGGTTTTTTATTTTTTATTTTTTTAAATTATTATTATTATTTTTTTTTATGTATACGACAAAAGATTAGGTAAAAAAATTTGGTACATTCATGCCTAAAATTATCCAGGATTACAACTGCCTTTATCTGCTCCTTTGGCATTAACCATTTTAGTGTGAGGCTAAGTTCTGGATAAGTAATAAATTCTTTCCTTTGGAAATGTAGGAGTTGGAACCTCTTCTTTAATTGACAATTTTATGTTCTGCAGCAAGTTTCCACCAGAACAGTGCAAATATTGAAGTGGAAAATGATGTTGCGAAGCTTCCTAAATTGTCACATCCCATTGAGAGGTATAAAATAATATCCTAATTACCCTATTCTATGTCTGTTATAAAATATAAGGATTTGTTGTATCCAAGAGGGTAATTCATTCTTTGTTATTTACTTTTTCTAGCTGGCTTATATCCATCCCCTTCACACTCTTGCATCAAACAATTGCCATTATCTATTTTTTTTCAGTTGCCAATGAAATAAAACTTGTATGTTATCGTGCCTCTGAAGACTTGAAGTTGATTAAGATTTAGTTTTGGTTTGGTTCTAATTTCTAGGGTTTGAGGGGCAAGGAATATTTAAAGAAACACCCTACATTTTGGTTTAGCCACCTTACTGACCATACTCAAGTAAATACTCTTGAATGGATTAGACATTGTGTGCACGTGCATGTGTTTTTGCGATGAAGGAAGATGCATGAACCTTTTGCTGTCAACAACTGCCTCTATTCAGATCCAAGTACTTTTAATTTTTAATTAGTGAATTAACATTTTGCTCTTTGGTATTGCATTAAGTATGAAGCTACGAGTTAGCGTTGTTTTGGGATTTTTAGCTTTTCTGATAATTAATATAATTTTGAAAATGCTGGCTGCATTGTGCTGCACTACATTTTTCTTTATGAGATGTCATTAGCATGTATTTACTCGATAAATATTGGTTTTTAGTCATAATAATACTTTTGTTTTATGCAGAGCGAACCCTAATTTCTCCAACCCAGTCCTGCATCAGAAGAAAACGGCAGAAAAAGGCACAAAAAGAAGGTATTTTTCTCATATTGGCTATAGCAAGTTCATTTTCTATTTAGTTTTTTCAAAAAGATAACATAGAAATCACACTTGGGAAGGGGGGACAATTAGCTAGAGCAGCAGGTGCTGTAGCGAAACTGATTGCAAAAGAGGGGAAATCGGCCACATTAAAATTACCTTCTGGGGAGGTCCGTTTGATATCCAAAAATTGCTCCGCAACAGTCGGACAAGTGGGGAATGCTGGGGTAAACCAGAAAAGTTTGGGTAGAGCCGGATCTAAATGTTGGCTAGGTAAGCGTCTTGTAGTAAGAGGAGTAGTTATGAACCCTGTAGACTTGCCTCCGGCCAGAATAAAAGATCCCATTGAAGCGGCTAATCCCATGCATATTGTCTGTACATCTGGTCGCACAAATTGCATAGTATCATAAATAGCTACTCCCGATATTACCCATCCACCGGGAGAGTTTATAAATAAATAAAGATCTTTGGTATCATCCTCTATACTGAGATATACCATAAGACCAATAAGTTGATTCGAGATCTCGCTATCAACCTCTTGGCCTAAAAAAAGTAATCTTTCTCGATAAAGTCGAATTATGTACAAAAAAACATGAGAATATTTTCTGGTGTTGAGGGAATTGCACGTATCGAGATTCGAAAAAGAATTGATCTTATTCAAGTGATATTCTTTATGGGATTCCCAAAGTTATTAATAGAAGGTGGGTCTCGAAAAATCGAAGAATTACAGATGAATGTACAAAAAGAATTAAATTCTGGGAACCGAAAACTCAACATTCTTGTAATTTCCGCCTATATTGGCAGGGATAATGATCTTCACAGACTGCTTTTCATGCCAAATGGGCTTCCAGATGGGGCTGAGCTGGCATACTTTGTCAAAGGACAGGTAATTAAAGTATTAGCTGAGGTATGTATGTGATGAATGAGTTTGTTGACTGATCTGACCTGTTTTCTTTTCCGTTTTCCCCTACTTTCTATAGAGAATACTTGGAGGCTACAAGCAAGGAAATGGTATTCTCTGTAGTCACTGTAATCGAGAGGTTAGTTGCTGCAATTTTTATTGCTAGTGTTATCTCATTCTTCGCTGTATTGATCTATTTTTCTGTCTATATTTGTCTACTTCTAAACTATTCCACAAATCTGAAACAGATTAGCCCTTCCCAGTTTGAAGCCCATGCAGGGATGGCTGCCAGACGTCAACCGTGAGTATGGTGTGAAGTGTGATATTATCTTGAAGTGCTGCTAGTTGTCATACTAAAAAATGTTGTCATGCAGGTACCGCCACATTTATACTACAAATGGCCTTACACTTCATGATATTGCCATTTCCTTAGCTAGTGGGCAAAAACTTACCACAGGAGACAGTGATGATATGTGTGCTGCATGTGGTAATGGAGGGGATTTGATATTCTGTGATCGCTGCCCTCGAGCTTTCCATACAGGTGGATTTTGGTCTTTTCTTTGTTTGGTATATCCTGTCTTAGATGAAGATGTCGCTAGGTTGATTATTTTTAGGTCTTATGTTAGTTCAAAACTGCGTCCAAAATTATGTAATATGGCTGGAGTATGGGTTTCACTTTGTTTCCACAAATTGGCTTAGCATGATCATTTTTTCCCCACTATGGCCAGTAGTCGCATTCATTTTAATTCTCCCACCTTGCTAATTTTTGAACTGTATCTGCTTATTTTACAGGCTGTCTGCATCTACAGAATGTTCCTGAAGGAGTTTGGTCTTGCCCAAACTGTAAAGATAAAGTGGGTTCCAATTCGAAGGTTGCTTCCGGAGGTTCTTTGAGTTTTTCAAAACCAATTGTTTTTAGGTTGACAAGAGTTGTTAAAGCACCTGAGTATGAGATTGGTGGCTGTGTTGTTTGCAGGTAGTTACTTTTTTTCTCCCACTCTTCCATGACAACCCTCCACATCCATCCTTTTTGCTCTTATATTTTATTTAGCTGAAACTCCGATTTCAGTAGTGGCTGGATACAGGTTTTTTATTTTTATTTTTTTTCATTGGTTTAAAAATTAAGTTGATATTTACTAATTGTGCTGCTCTTGTAAAGTTGGTTGGTAAACTCTTTTTTGTTTTTTTATTTTACATATGTGTGTATATATACATAAAATTAGAAATCAAGCTTTCATTGGAAATATGAAAGCGTGTACAAGGGAAAAGACAAGCCCAACACAAGGAGTTCCAACCCTAAGTTGAGTGTAGTTGTCTTTGTAGGTGCATCCTTTGCTTATTAGGATGGATGACGGTGGGATATCTCAACAAACTGAAGGGCCAATATAATGTGATTTGCTGTTTCATGATAAAACTGAGCCTTTCTTTACTCCTTATATTGTTTCTTATAAAGGAAACTAGGAAAGAAAAGGAATTTTCACCTCCCATTATTTTGGTATATGGTTTATATGGCATTAAACTCTGTTACAACTTCTCCTAATCTTGTAGGCGACACGATTTCAGTGCTGCTAAGTTTGATGATCGTACAGTACTGCTTTGTGATCAAGTATGAATATTATTTCATATTTTCTTTTTGGATGATTTTTTCTTTTGCTTTGTTTAATTTGATGTCTAATTTTATCTTCTTCAGTGTGAAAGAGAATTCCATGTAGGCTGTCTGCGGGATAGTGGATTATGTGATCTGAAGGTATGTTTAAAAACGATTCCATTGCTTTTAATCTTAATTGATACTATAAAGTTACTTAGGGGACCCTCATCTTCCTTTAGGAACTCCCCAAGGATAAGTGGTTCTGCTGTGACGAGTGCAGTAATATCCATGTCGCTCTTCAGAATACTGTTTTGAATGGGGCACAGATAATTCCAGATTCATTGTCTGATTTAATAATCAGAAAGCATGTTGGAAAAGGATTTTTAGTTGATGAAGCTCTTAATGATGTTCGGTGGCAAATTTTAAGTGGAAAAAGTCGCTATCCAGAAGATCTTCCATTTCTTTCAAGGGCAACTGCTATTTTTCGAGTATGTTTGTACATATTAGTCTAATACTCCAGCAATCCTTCTTAACCTTCTATTCAAATTTCAAATCCACAACTTTACAAATTCAGAATTTTAAATTCCATTCCTTTTTGCAATCCAAACATACGTAATTTACAAATATGGGCTTCACAAATTTAAGCTTTTCAAATCTGTGAATCAAATTCCCTTGAATAATCTTTATATTTTTTATTTAATCCTTTCGAGTTTGATTGAAATTATTAATTCTGAAGTTCTAATCACAGTTCTTATTTCTTCAACAGGAATGTTTCGATCCCATTGTTGCAAAATCAGGTCGTGATCTGATACCTGTTATGGTTTATGGGTAAGATAGATGGTATACCTCCCATTTCGTTTGCAAGAAAAATATTTGGAGTTGGATCTCTTTTTTTTGCATTTTAATTCTACGAACTTCTTTAGGCTAGTTTTTCAATTGATAAATTATGGAGGAACTGGTCAAGTCAATGTGGTTATGTTCCCCATGGCACAGCAGTATTGTTTGTTTCCTTAAATTGACGGGGAGAGGCTCTAGGGCCCTGCTGAATTCATTCCTTATTGCTCATTAACTTGATTGTCGATTGTTTATATGTTTATATATATGATTAGATGTTTCATGTTTGATATGTTATGACTCGCTGCAGGAGAAATATATCTGGACAAGAGTTTGGAGGAATGTATTGTGTTGTCTTAATTGTGAGGTATGACGTTTTAGCTATAGTGTACATCTTTTTCTCCCATGCTACTTCCTTCACATTCTTGTGATCTTCTGCTTCTTAGGTCAATAGTTGTATCGGCTGGTCTTCTTCGGATATTTGGTCGTGAAGTTGCTGAGCTTCCTATTGTTGCCACAAGTAGAGAACATCAGGGCAAGGTATGTGCTTAAGGTTCTTGAGAAGGTTATAGTTGTCTGTAAGATTATAGGTTTTCATCTCTACTCTTTTTCGCTCTAGTTGACTCCTTTTTTTTTTTTTCCACCCCCTTCTTCTGGGGATGCGCAGGGTTACTTCCAAGTATTGTTTTCCTGTATAGAGCGGCTACTTTCTTCCCTAAATGTGCAAAACCTTGTACTCCCTGCAGCCGAGGATGCCGAATCAATTTGGACCAAGAAATTGGGCTTCAGAAAGATGAGTGAAGAACAAGTAAGTAATATCCCATGATGCTATGGTTGGCTTTTTATGGCCATACTAAAAAATTTGATGACTCCAATCAATTCGATGTAAACTATGGGTTGGGTTATCAATTTGTTTCTGTTCCTTTTGATTCACTCCTAACAGTTGAGTTTCATATTAGTTATTAATTCACTCCAAACTTGAAGTTTTAACATTTGATCCAAAATGTTTGTTTTCTTAATTCCAACCTGTGAACCAAACCTCCCAATACCCACTTGGTTTCCTGGACAAAATTTCCAAGTCATTGCTCACTCCCAGAACTTAAACTTAGCCACTGTTAAAACGTTTCTCATCTTGTTGTCTTGTGATTGGGCAGTTGATAAAGTATATGAGGGAGGTCCAGCTGACGATCTTCAATGGAACGTCAATGCTAGAGAAAGTGGTGCAGCAATCGACGATATAACGTTGTGTCATGATTGGTGCGCATGTCTCTATTGAAATAATTCCAAGTTAGGTTCTCCTCGGAAGGAAGGGTTTTAGCTGAAAGTTGGGAATTATATATATATTTTTAATTTCATTATTTTCCCCTTTTAATGTCCTCCATAGCAAATAGTTGTGATGTATAAATTGCCTGCGAGTTTTGATTTCGACTGGCAGCCTGAAGAAACAGAAGGTTGTTCTGTTTGTACAAACTAGAAATTAGATAGCTAACTAATTGGAGGGGCGCAACTGAAGAAAGAGAGAGAGAAAAAAGAAAAAAGAAAAAAAAGAAAAAATTTTGCATGCTGACCTTTTATCATGCATGCTGGAGATCTCTCACTTTGTTTTTCTGTTGTTTTTGACTTTGGATTGATCATATATTTCATGTAGTTCTTCCAAAAGTGTAAAAAAGAATAATAGAAAAAAAGCCTGAAAATGCCAGATTGTGTTGCTGTTGCGGACATAGGCCAAACTTTGGAAGAAGGCTGTTTTTGCCTTTGCCTGTTGCCACTAAATTTTAACTACACATAAATTTTCATCTCATATTTCCCTTCTTTCTTGAAATTTTACTTTTAATGACTTGTGGGTTTTTCTTCAATAAATGTAGGTTTTCTTGTTCTTTCTTTCATGGAAGTTAATCGCTCAAATGGATATTTAAAATACTAGATATGGATTGATCAGTAGGGTATTGTTCTGTTGTTTTGAGTTGAACAACATGGGAGTGATGCGTTTTTCTTTTGATAGGGGAAATTGGATATCTGAAAGTCGATAGTGTAAAATTTTATGTTAGTCGAGTAATGTTCACGTTCAGAGTGAAGTTCACTCTTAGTATGGTGATTATTTTATTATATTATGACAATTCAAAAAGTTAATGAATATTACTAATATGAACTGAACTATAATGCAATACTGTTAAATAGTGATTTAAATTGAAATTTCAACTAAAAAAAAGTTTGTCAATGTATTCACCTCTAAGAGAGCAGAAAAGATAAAAATTGAATTGGTTTTTTTTTTGGGCAAAAAACAAGTCATATCCAAAACTTGGGGTTTTATTGATTAAAACTCAAATTAATAATGGTTTCCATCAAAAGGAAAAAAGAAATCAATTTAGACTGTAACTATATCTACTTTTATTTAAATAGACCTGAAATAAAATTATTCTTCCCACAAAATCCTCTTGAATCACTCAGTTTAATGAAGAAGCTGTTGATTTCCATTTAATTTAAACATTTTTTCTATTTACATTAATTCATATATTTAAGTTAATTTTAAACACACATGGAAATTAGTTATGAGGTTTTAAGGGACACAATCTTATTTATTTATTTATTTTTGTTACGTCTGTTTCAATGAGTATGAATGATGGAAGAGATGTTTAATCCATCTCTTAGTATGAAGATGATGCTATGTGTTGGATGGATAATAGATTGTGCGTGTTCACCTTGCTAGTGCATATAATTTTTCTTAAGCTAGACCCCAATATAAATCTAACCACCTAAGTGTCCTGGTAAACCCAAGGTTAACGCAAGGATTTTAGAGTATTGGCCTTTGGATCTATTGCAGAAGTTTTCTAATTATTTGATATGTGTTGGTTATGTACACTAAACTACTGGCACACAGGCAAGAAGGAAATAGGAGTTAAGAAAAAGGGAAAATGGTTTGTGGATGGTTAGCTTAAGTGTAGATGGTAAGCGTTGATTTCCTAGTGGGAACAACAAGCCTATGTAAGCATAATGATAACAAAACGGAAATGATATAGATGTCTGCTAAAGTTTAAGTGTACACGGGATGCGTTAGGGATCTGTTATTTAAATCATGCTCAACATCTCTCGATGTGGATGCCACTTATCCTATATTTAGAGTGCATGAGTCAGTTAAAGTAAACAGACAAGTGACATGAACCTCCATGCCCTAGTTTGATGTGTCCAACAATTAACTACTCTTTCGAATGACTAATTGCTTTTTTACTTCAATCAACTGATTAGGTGGATTCAAGTAACAAATTTTATGTATTTATCAAACCAGAAAATTCACATAGACAAATAACTTAGAAAACTAACAAATGGAGATATGAAGAATGGTCGAAAATGAGATTGAATTAAAGATATAAGTTTTGATACAAATAATCTTAGTTTAGTCAAGTGGAATGGTAAATGAGAATGCAAGGTAAAAGAAAGAAGTTAAGCCGCAGGGTTCAATCTCTTGTCCTCTTTGGCTTGTTTTTGTACTTCTTGCCAACTTGATGGAGAGGTTGAAGGAGATGTCTCTCTCGAGCTTCTTTCCGGCAGCACCTCGTTACCAACGGTAGAGAATGGCTATCGTCCCTCCCACTTTTTGCTTGTAGACAACAAAGGTGAAAAATGACCTTTAACTAACTAACTGACTAATTTGCTAACTCCCTTCATTTGTAGGCAACTCCTTGCAATATGCTCAGCCACTTGGTGATGTAATTGCATTAAACTTCATACCCTGAGATAGTCGCCTGCCATTATGCTTCAATCAGACGTCGCCAGTCAGATGCCCATGCTTGCAAGTTGTGCTTTGATATGGATTGCAAGAGCCAATTGTATCTTTCGTGCCTCGGGAATTTGTATGCATGCCCCTTGTGTTGGCCTGTCTGCAACACTTAGTGAATTTTTCTTATTCCTGTATTAAATGTGTTAGTGATGCAATTTTTCACTTAAGAAGATACTTTTGCATGAGTTTATCATCTACATACAATTTCATGCGTTTTCCTTTATCATGAGTTATAATCCTAATTATTTCAGAGAGAACAATAACTTGTATTTCTACAAGTTATCACACCTTCAAATTTTGAATAATGCTCATCCTCGAGCATTCCTAAAATAATTCCTTAACATACTTTCATGATCTTAATGCACTAGCTCCACCTCTCATCATGTCTTTTAACCTCAAAGTGTTTGAGATTGGCGTTTAAAATATAAGTTTATTCCCTTCCCAAAGAAATATATACTCAATCTCTTATGCAGCAAGCACATTCCTTAAAAATTCTTTTACTTTCCAAAACATTTCCATCTTTGAAGTTCAGTAATGCGTTGGAAGGTTTTCTCGTTACAAAAATCCTTTCAAAAATAGGTTTTTATTTCTTAAAGATTAACCCATGCGTCGATTCAGGTAACTCACCTTCGTTTTGGCTTGCTCCCACGGGTGTCGTACAGACATCCAACTATGAGCAAGTACCCTTCATGATTAAACTCTTATTTAAGCTTTATATTTTCTTTTTTGGACTTAGATAGCGGAGTTTAGGACGTGTTGGTCCTGGTTACTTACCTTCTTTTGGCTTGTGCCTACGGGTGTCATGCGAACATCCGACTACGAGTAAGTGTTATCCCAATCTTAACTTCTATCTAGCTGGATTTTCCCTTGTTCGTTGACAGTGGAGTTTTTCTATTATATCCAAAATATATTTTTATTTTTATTTAAATAATTAAATGAAATTATGAAGATTTTTATAAACTAGAGAACGCATCAACTCGAACCTCTCTACTCCCAAATTTTGGAGGTCAGCAAGGTCCCCATTCCTTAAAAAGAACTACAAAAATGCCTTCGAAAATTTCAAAAGGAGGTTTGAGGTGAGGTTTGCACGCACGAGAGATAAAAAAATATGTTTCATTTATTATGGTCTTTCGACTTAGATTTCTAACTCTTATCTAAACATGTGAGTTATCCAACATTAGTGTTATGATCGAGGTATCAAAGCATGATGTAAGACACAAGAATAATGATAAAGGAAAAATAATAGGAATATATAAGACAAATGCAAGCATCAAAGTGTTGTAAATTTCATTCATGTCAAAGATATATAAATGAAATTTCAAATGGATAAACACATACAAAAGTTGATTAAGAAAAGAATAAAATCAAAAGGCCAACATCATACAAAAGTTGAATAAGAAAAGAATAAAATCAAAAGGCCAACATCATCCATGAATCTAAAGGGATCGTGAAAATGCTATGAAAGTGGAGGTAGGGTGAACATTCCTATCAAGACTTGATTAATATACAACATTGTGAAGTCGAACAGGTTTTGACTCCTCTACATTTGCTGACACAAGTAATCCCTTAAGACAACATTTTGGCATTGTAGAGTCGCCAGTTGTAGGTGAAAAGCTTCCATGGATGTGACCAAGGGTTGGAGTTGTGCTTGGATGAACTGTTTGAGCTCATCCATGTTAGCCTTTGCAACATGAGGTATAGGTGCGTTGAACTAAAGTGATTGTGGTTCACGCATCTCCTCAATTGGGGTGTTAGTGGTATGGGCGTTGCTTGTTCCCAACCCAGTTGGCTCATAGATGATTGATGGAGGGTCAAAGGCAGGAAGTAAGAGAGAGTAAAGAGGAGAACGCTGAGGGATTACTGTTTCACCAATTTAATCCCTATGCATTTCATCGTGGTGACTTGGATAATTTGGCTCATTAACAGGAGACGTGAGGGCTGGGAGGCTTAAAGAAGGAAGAAGTAGATTGAGGTCCACAAGGCTGGTGTCCTCATAATCTAACGCAAGCTCAACTTCTGGTTCTTGTTCATTAGGAGAAATTCATTGCTTGGTTCATCATCAGAAGTTTCATCGTGGGCTTTCTTTTTCTTGCGCTATGAAGGCTGAGGTCTTAAAGTTTTTGGTTTAAGAGGTAAGCTGAGTTGATTGGGTGATCCTTTTAATAAATTCCTTATGAGCTTTATGTCCATCAGTCCATCAACTTCCACAAAGTCATCCCCCTGAGGAATGCCAGTGCGTTCGCACAACGCACTGATGAGCCAAGAAAAGTACAGATGCCTGCGTGGCTTCCTTTGACAACTTTGATCTGATCAACTATGAGTTTTTCCACGTTAGGAGGTATGCATTGCATTATGCAGTAGATGGCCAGTGCTCTCTCCTGCGATACAATTTCTTCATGCATTATGGGCATGATTTGGTTCTTTATCAAAGTTGGCGTCAGGGAGAAGATTTCTTTGTGCCAAGTCATGACTTTTGAAATTTGTCATGAGCTTCCAGGCTTGGCCACTACTCGTACTGCATCTTCCAATTGGTCTGGAGTTGGCTGAATCCATGATGCAGTTACCTTCAGCATCATGGTTATCTTGTGTGTCCATCACTTCATTGATGATTCTAGAGGAGAAGCAAACAATGCAGTCTTCCACCAACGTCGCGTTCCTTGCTTCATTGAATTCACTACTATAGAATGTGCGAATGAGGTGGGGCCAGATTCTAGATAGGCTGACACAAAGTTGACGCCAGCCCATTGCCTCGATAGTATCTGTGATGTACTCTGACAGGGGACTGCGTTTTAGGAAAAATCCCTTCTCTATAAGTACATTGTTGAATTGTCACTTCCTCCCCCTTGCTTACTTAGTTGGCACAAGTGCCACCCTTTTTCCTTTCTTTTCCTTCTTCTTATACCTCGCGGCCTCTTGGGCCAACGCTCTCGCCTCTTCCTCCAGCTCTCTTTGGAGGGCCCATTTTCTTTGTCCATGTTTTGTAGGTCTATACTCTTCTAGTCTGCGTTCCAGCTCACTTGAATTGGATGAGCTACCTTTCTGCGTCGTACCCACAAGTCCAGGTGCAACTTCATTCTCCTTCCTTTCTTATCTTTTTCCACTATTAATCTTCTTTTTCTTCTTGAAGGTTGTACTGAAGACCCTTTATTTGCATCTGAAAGTCGTGGTAGGGATGAGTCTGGTTCGACTGCCGCGTGGCTCAATCCTTGCGACCTTTCTTCATCTTTTTCGGCAACCATTTGCTCTTCCAACATAAGGGCATAGCGGTTAGCCTCGTCCATCTCTTCCTCTACTAGGACTGACGCGCTTTCAATCCTTTCTCTTTCTAGCTCATTTTCAGCCAACGCCATCAACTTCTTGATGCATGAGCTGATCCATTTCCAAAAATTGTCTCTGGTTGAGGCTGGCTAAAATAGGTCCAAAGACCTCTTGCTCGTCTCTTCGAGCCAGCTCATTGAGATCTGGGTGAGTTTCTTCAGGTTGCTCAGCAGGTTCCAATGTAAGGCTGTTGGACCTTGGTGGATCAACTAATGATGGTGGTGATGTAACATGGGGGAGTCAAATGGTGTGTTCCGCAAACCGGGAGAGGATGCGAAAGAAAAAGGGGTTACTTCGATGGGGAAGATGGTGGTTAAAGGTTCGATGGCTAAAGGTATTGCCGGATACACGATAGGCGATGGTGCAGTTCTCAGATGTTTAGGAATAAGATCATGCGTTGTTACATTGGTTGTGATGGTTGGGATGGCTGGTGGAGGAGCTGGCTTTTTATAGGGCTTTGCGATAGTTGTTTTGGTAGGGCCTTTCAACGCAAGCTACCGCGTCGGTTTTAAGAGGGTTGATACTTTGGATTTTTCGGTTTTGGGGAGATGAAAGGTTTGGGTTTTGAACAAGCTTTAGAGGAGATGGACGGTCGTTGGGAAATGGAAGGGGTTTTAGAGGGTTTTGTTGGCATTGTTTGGGTCGAGGTTCGTGTGGCTACTTTGGGCTGAGTGTTTTTTTTTCCAAAAGAAGATGAAACGATCTGTTTCTTGGTTGAAATAGTGGGCCTTAAAGATGGAGATGGGGATGAAGGTGGAAAAGGTGAAATGGATCGGGATGAGAATGAGCTTATTGGGCTGTCTCCGACGAAGCTCATTGAGTCATTTTGGCTGTCCGAAGCATCTGACATGATTTCTGGTGAGAAGGCTTGAAGATCCTTTGGAGATGACGACCAGAGTGAAGCAGATGGATGGCAAGGAAGTGGGAGTTGATTTAGTGCACGAAGAGATCGAATGAGGAAGAAGAAGATGACTTGGAAATTTTTGACCATTTTATAGAAAAACGCAAGAGGAGAGAGAGAGGGGACAAGTGACTCTTTGTCAGTTGCATGTAACATTACGGCTGCACAATAAATGAGGACCTGAAGAGATGCCTAGGGCCACTCAAATACTCGAATGGTTCATCTTCCAATATATTCTTCTTCCAATGCATAGGTATGCGTTGGTTAAACTCTAACGCCCCAATTTAAGTTCCCTAAATTAAGAATCCACAAAGTTGGTTTCAAGACATACATTCAAGAGACAAACTCAAAATTCACTACCAAACAAGAATTTAAACAAGATCATAAAAGAAGCATGATATACATAAAGCAAAAAGAAGGAAAAGGAAACGTCCTTGGAGTATTTGTATCTGATACCACGCATGGATGACTTCAATGCAAGCTTCAAACAGGCTCGCGTAGGTCGATGAATGATTTACAACGTTCCCATTACCTTTAAAGTATGGCTTGATTCTCTGTCCATTTACTTTGAAGGCATTTGTTCCATCCTCTCGAGTCAATTCCATGACTCTATGAAGAAAGATTGTCTTGATAATAAATGGTTCGAATCACATGTATTTTAGTTTCCCTGGAAACAATTGTAAACGCGAGTTAAATAGCAAAACTTTTTTACCAACAAAAAGTTCTTTCTTACCAATGTGTTAGTCATGCCAACACTTGGTATTTTCTTTGTATATCTTCATGTTATCATATGAGTTTAGTATCCATTTTTCCAACTCATTTAGTTGCAGTTTTCGATATTCTCCAGCGACTTCCAGGTCCAAATTCAGCTTCTTAACTACCTAGTACGGTTTGTGCTTCAATTCTAACGGCAAGTGGCATGCTTTCCCAAACACTAAGGCATACAAAGACATTTTTGTTGGCGTTTTGAACGCGATCCAGTATGCCTAGAGTGCTTTATCAATTTCTATGCCCAGTCCCTTCTTGAACGCATTGACTACTTTTTCAGGATCGTCTTGATTTCTCTGTTTGAAATTTTAGCTTGCCCGTTTGTTTATGGGTGGTAGGCGGTGGCCACCTTGTGCCTAATATTGTGTTTAGCAAGTAATTTAAAAATAATACGATTAATGAAATGTGTATCTTCATCACTGATTAATGCCCTGGGTGTCCTAAAGCGCGTGAAGATGTACTTTGCGAGAAATTTTAAATTGGTCACTGCATCATTTTTTGCACAAGTTACTGCCTCAACTCACTTTGACACATAGCCCACTGCTACCAAAATATATCGCTAACCACACGAGGGAGGAAATGATCCCATGAAATCAATACCCCAAACATCAAATAGTTTGTTGGGAATGTTCTAAACTCGCAGGTCGTAAATAATGTTAACATATTCTATTTATCAATAAAGGTATTATTGAGTATTTTACTCAATAAATTGTTGTTGATATTTCATTCTTTTATGAAAATCTAATAAACAAATCCATGGTTATAATATGAATATTTTAACTTTATGTGGCGACGTAAAAGAGGATAAAGTTTTCGTATATAGCCAAAATGGTCTGGATGAGATTGGGTACCTCATCCTGGTAACACTATTGGATGCGATCCATTTTGTATACTGATACAAATGAAGTGATTCAGAAATCATTTATGTGGAGACATGTGAGTGGAGGCATCCTGTGCAATGAGTTTGCATAAGATTAAACTTTGAAATAATCACTTTTTTTTTTTTTTTTTATAACAACTGTTTATTGTTAAAGCTGACTATTTAAAAATCAATGACCTAAAGTAACTCGACCTTAATCTTGAGCTAACTATGAAATCCTGTTTATTTAGGATTATCCTTTTATCTGCATAGGTGAGAGTAGTCCAACAATACTGCTCAATAAGCCTCCCATTTTAGGGATAAAATCGGATAGATAGTTGGGGACATAGCTTTGCAAGATGAAATTCACTGCTACCCGACTTAGAGTTAGCAAATAGGTTTGACTCTTAAGTGTTGATGCCTAGCCTTGAACAACGGGGCCCGCCCTCTTATGTTTGAGAGGGTTATGATTTATAAGTTGGACTATAAATCAATTGTTCAATGAAGGATCAATGAAAGTTTAAGGAGTAAGATGTATTTATAAGGGTAAAATAGTAACTTTGACCTAGCTGTAAATACGAACAACCTGTGAAGGATCGTCCAGAAATATATCTAGAGTGAGATGAGTGCAACTATCGAGCTATAGTGGAATGTCTTGGTAGTTAACGAATAGTGGTTAATTCGGTTTAAAGAGTTTAACCAATTAATTACAAATCATTGGAGCTCATGATCTGTAGGTTCATAAGGTCCCTCTACTAGCTCGTAAATTGGATTAGTAAACTGAGTAAATTTGATAAGATTCGAAATTAGGGTTTAGAATTTGAAATGTTCAAATTCGATTAGGGTTTCTATTAATTGTATTCGATACAATTGAAACGTTTAATTTTTATCGTAATTAAACAAAATTGAAGAGTTTAAAATATTTAAATATTGATTTACATATTAGATGGGGTGTAATATTATATTTAATATTTGATATTAAATTTAATTAATTATCCAATTTTAAATTCAAATCTTTTTAAATTGTTCAAAATTAGAATTTTGCTTAATCAAATTTGAATTTATTGAAATTCAAAACTATAAAATTAAAATTAAAATCGATTTTTTGAAAATCATATTTTAATTAAATTAAATTAATCAAAATGCATAAAATTGGTTTTAAATTTGAAAGTGGAAAAATCCAATTTCAATGGAGATTAAAGTGGCATCAGACATGTTAAATTAATTACATGAAATTCATATATATATTGAAGATTTGAACTTCAATTCAGTTCTTCATGCAAAATTATCAGCTCCAGAAATTCTACATAAATTCTTCCATCCAAACCTTCTTCAATCTTATAAAAAAACTAGCTCAATTCAATGTTTCCACCACACAATCCTTGCAAGAGAATAGTAGAGAAGATCTTTGTGGTGGTTTACTTGAAGATTGAAACATCAATTTTTAGAATTTAGCTGGAATTAAAGAGGGTTCATCAAAGGTATTGTGTTCAACAAACCCTCTTGTGAAATTGTATTTCAAAAGCATGTTTTAAACTCAAATTAAGTGTAATTAGAGTGCTTATTGATTCTAATTTTTTCCGCTGCATGTTAGTTTACTTCACTTGGTATCAGAGCATGATTTAAGCACTCAATTATTGTTAATTTGATTTTGGTGGGTGTTTTTCATAAGTTGTATGAAAATGGTGATCTGATATGGTTTTTCTGAGTTTTGACATTGAAATCTCTTCAATTATGTTGTAATTCTTGTAATTAGCTCTTGATTGATGGACCCTAATGTGTGATTAAGTGTCTGTAATTCGATTGGAGTCATTAGAGTTGAAATTAGGATGTAATTGAAGAAATGAGGGAAGAAGGTTGAGCTACAGAAATTGGCTCTTCAACTACTCGATGGTATTTTGTGAAATACTTGATGCTCGATGGCATACTCGATGGTATTTTATGAAATATTCAATGCTCGATGGTACTCGATGTCATACTCGATGCACGATGCCATACTCGATGGTACTTGATTACTCGAATACTCGATGCACGATGTCTTACTCGATGGTTGATGGCATTTACTCGATGGTATTTTGTGAAATACTCGATGCTCGATGATGCTTGATGTCATACTCGATGCACGTTGGCATACTTGATGCTCATACTCGATGGCATACTCAATGCTCAATGGCATACTCGATGCTTGATGGCATGCTCGATGGTACTCGATGTTTGATGGTACTTGATGAGTTTTTGCCCGGTTCAACCTAATTTTGAGCATTGAAGGTCCAGCTCGAGAGGTTCGAGTCCGATTCAAGATGGTTCGAGCGATCCATAAGTGTTTTGGAGCCCATTTTGGTTATTATTGTAGTAATTAGATTTTTTTTCTTTGCTTAAGAATGCCAAAACTAAATCATATCAGTTTGTGTTTAATTATTTATGCATGTGATGTATGTTATAATTAAATAAATCTTATATGTGCATATAGTATGCCATGTAGATTTAAAATCTCACTATAGGAAGCATGTTACATGCATTGAATGTACATTATTAGATGTTATAATATATAATATGCATGTTTAGGGTTTTAATTGTTTTAATATAAATGTTATATTAAATCATGAAATATTTTATGTATGTTATGGATGCAAAAGCATGTCTAAATTTTTATAAGTTGTTATAAATGAGTTAGACATTAAAATTCATAACAAAGATAAATAGCATGCTCACTTAGGTTAACAACTTATTTTAATAGTTAAAATAGGTCGTTATCTTATAAAAGTTGGTTACAAACTTAATCGGTCCATAATCTTGTCTAAGGTTGGGGGTATTTAAATTGAAGGTTTACATAACACCTCCTACTTGGGGATTATGACCGAAATGATGAGCATTGTTAACCGCTTTTATGAGTTTGCGTGAGCGGTGTGAGGTTTAAAATTAGTTTAAACACCTAGAAATCATAGGTTGAAATCCAAATATAAATGTTATACGTGGATAATATCATATAGACTTAGATTGTTTAAAATTAGTCGTAATAAACCTAAGTAAAAGAATATCCAAACAGTTAGAACACTTCACTGGGAGATTAACAATATATTCGATATATCATTTTTAGATCTCATGTCCTCAAGAGTTCACACCGTGAGATCCATGCTCGGCTTCGTATCGCTTTTACCGTGACTGCTCCATTTAGAAAGTGTTTGCATGGGTCAATAACAAGGTAAATGAGGGAAGTAGTTCATAGTAAGTGGGTGAAGGAAATGTGTTAACATATCCTATGGCCTCCTCCATTAGTTTGAAGCGTGAGATTCTTATGTTGTGCCTACTGTTGCTTTTAGGCGGCACTAGCTAGTTGTTAACTGCGGCGATTCCTTCCGAGGATTGTAACATAGGATTCAGAACGACCTAAGCTTTAGAAATGAATAGGGTCTTCTAGTTCCATCTTGAACATTGTCTTCCAATTCAGGGCATGTTCATACCGTTCTATAAGATATGAAAATGGCAGGTCACACTTACAGAATTACTAAGTGTTAGTAATTTCTTGATCGAAAACGGTAGCTAAATGACTGTCGGAATATGAGTTATTCTGGAGATAGTATTTAGTCAAGAATGTCTTGCTTTAGTGAAGGAGTATTTGACTACCTCATGTAGCATTTATTCTGACTCATTATAGTATCGTTGCAAATCAATAAAGAAATATGGGTACTTTATTATTTTTTTTTACTAAAATTGGATTTAGATGTATAAGTTTAATAAGATTTATTTAATTTTTCCAGCAATGTCAAACTCAATAATACAACTACTTGCTTTTGAAAAATTTAATGGAGAAGGTTACTTCAATCAGAAATCAAATATAAACACAATATTAGTAGTTGATGACCTGAGGTTTGTTTTAATGGAGGATTGTCCTCCTATTCCTAGTTCAAATGCTAACCGAAACGTCCAAGATGCTTATGATAGGTGGATAAAGGCTAATGAAAAGGCTAGGGCCTATATCTTGCCAAACATATCTGATGTGCTCAACAAGAAACATGAAGCCATGTCCACAGCTCGTGAGTTCATGGCATCGTTACAGGAAATGTTTCGGCGACCATCATCTTCAATACGATATGAGGCTATAAAATATGTTTATAACTCTAGCATGAAAGATGGAACCAATGTTAGGGAGCATGTCCTAGACTTGATGGTTCACTTTAACATTGCATAAGCTCATGAGGCTACCATAGACGAAACTAGTCAAGTTAGTATGATCTTGGAGTCTAATCCGAAGAGCTACCTGACCTTTCGTACTAATGTCGTAATGAATAAGATTGATTACAGTTTGACTACTTTGTTAAATGAACTTCAGACTTACCAATCGATGATAAAATTAAAAGAGAGTGAAGCAAATGTTGTTTCACGTCAGAGAAAATTTTTGAAGGGATCATCTTTCAGAACGAAGCCTTCAGAAAAAAAGAAGTCTGTCCCTTCATCATCTAAAGATAAAAGTGTACAAATGAAGAAAAAGGGGAAATGGAATAAAAAACCTACTGCAAAGAAAAACAAAGTTTCTAAAGGAAAGTGTTTCCATTGTGGAGAAGAAGGACATTGGAAAAGAAATTACCCAAAGTATTTAGCTGAGAAGAAAGTAGAAAAGGCAAATCAAGGTAAATAAGATTTATTTGTAGTTGAAACATGTTTTGTGGAAAATTCTCACTTAACCTAGATATTAGATTCAGGCGCCGCTAACCATGTTTGCACTTTTCTATAGGAAACTAGTTCTTGGAATCAACTTTCAGAACACAAAATGACTTTTAAGGTGGGAACAGGAGAAGTCATTTCAGCTGAAGCAATGGGAGACATCAAGTTATATTTTGGAGTGTCTTTTATCTTGTTAAAAAATGTATATTATATACCAAAGATGAAAAAAAACTTGATTTCCATATCTTGTCTGTTGGAAAATATGTATAAAGTATCTTTTGAAATTAATGAAGTGTTCGTTTTTTCAAGAGGTGTTCATATTTTTTTAGCTAGACTTGAAAATAACTTGTATGTATTAAAACCAACTGAAGCAAAAGCCATTTTAAATATAGAGATGTTTAAAACGACAAAAGCTTAAAATAAAAAAACAAAAAATTCTCCTAACGCCTATCTTTGGTACCTCAGACTTGGTCACATTAATCTCAACAGGATTGAGAGATTAATTAAAAACGGTCATCTAAATCAGTTAGAAGAAAATTCTTTACCTTCTTGTAAATCATGTCTTGAAGGAAAAATGACTAAAATATCTTTTTCTGGAAAATGTCTTCGTGCCAAAGAACCCCTCGAACTTATACATTCAAACCTTTGTGAATGTAAGAGCACGAGGTAGATATGAATATTTTGTCAGTTTCATTGATGACTATTCTAGATATGGCTATATTTACTTAGTGAGTCACAAGTCTGAAACTCTAAAAAAGTTCAGGAAATTTAAGACCGAAGCTGAAAACTTATTAGGTAAACAAATTAAAACACTCCGATCAGATCAAGGTGGTGAGTACATGGATTTGCAATTCCAGAACTATTTAGTAGATCGAGGAATTCAATCCTAACTCACAGCACCTAGAACACCACAACAAAATGGTATTGCAGAAACGAGAAATCGAACCTTGTTAGACATGGTTCGATCAATGATGAGTTTTGCTTAGTTACCTTAATCCTTTTAGGGGCATACAGTACAGACTACGGTTGTGGAAAAAACGTAAAAGTAGTTTACATTACTTTTGAATCTGGGGATATTCGACACACGTGTTGGTAAAAAACCCTGAGAAGCTGGAACAACGTTCAAAATTATGCCTCTTTGTAGGATACCTTAAGGAAACAAAAGTTGGATTGTTCTATGATCCCCAAGAAGATAAAGTATTTGTATAGAAAAATGCTACATTCTTGGAGGAAGATCATATTAAAAATCATCAACTTCGTAGTAAACTAATATTGAAAGACCAAAGATACTATAGACAAATCAACAAAAGTTGTTGATCAAGCTGGTCCATCAACAATAGTTGTTGCCCCATCACATCCTTCTCAAGAGCTGAGAATGTCTAGACGTAGTGGGAGGGTTGTTCATCAGCCTGAATGCTACATGGGTTTAATAGAAACTCAGGACATCATACCTGATGATGGCTTAGAGGATCCATTGACCTTTAAACAGGCAATGGAAGATGTTGATAAGGAACAATGGATAAAAGCCATGGACATAGAAATGAAGTCAATGTACTTCAATTCCATGGACATAGAAATGGAGTCAATGTACTTCAATTCTTTCTGGGAACTTGTACATCAACTACATAGGTTACACCTATAGGTTGTAAATGGATCTACAAGAGAAAGCAAGACCAAACTGGTAAGGTACAAACCTATAAAGCTAGACTCGTGGCAAAAGGTTTTATCCAAAGGGAGGAGGTTGATTATGAAGAAACCTTCTCTCTTGTTGCCATGATAAAATCAATAAGAATACTTTTATCCATTGCCGCATATTATGACTATGAAATATGGTAAATGGATGCCAAGACAGCTTTCTTGAATGACCATCTTGATGAAAGTATTTTTATGTCTTAACCAGAAGGGTTCATTGAACAGGGTCAAGAACAAAAAGTTTGTAAGCTTAAGAGATCCATTTATAGATTGAAGCAAGCTTCTAGATCCTAGAATATAAGATTTGGCACTACGATCAAATCTTATAGCTTTGAACAGAATGTTGACGAACCTTGTGTATACAAAAAAAATATTCAACAAAACTGTAGCATTGTCGATACTTTATGTTGATGATATCTTGCTAATTGGAAATGAGACAAGTTTCCTTGCTGACGTAAAGAGATAGTTAGCATCACAATTCCAAATGAAAGATTTGGGAGATGCTCAATATGTTCTTGGAATTCGAAATCGCAAGAACAGAATCTTAGCACTATCTCGGGTATCTTATATTGACAAAATATTGTCAAGGTATAATATGCAAAATTCTAAAAAGGGTATGTTACCTTTTAGATATAGAATTCATTTGTTGAAGGAACAGTGTCCTAAATGAAAAGAATTCCATATGCATTGGCAGTTGGGAGTCTGATGTACGCTATGTTGTGTACACGTCTTGACATATACTTTGCAGTTGGAATCGTCAGAGGGTTCCAATCTAACCCTTAACATAGTCATTGGACTGCTGTAAAAAACATCCTCAATTATCCCCGGAGAACGAGAGACTATATGCTTGCGTATGGACCGAAGGATTTGATCATTACAGGATACAATGATTCTGATTTTTAGATTGACGTAGATTTTAGGAAATCTACTTTAGGATCAGTTTTCATTCTTAACGGAGGAGCTATAGTATGGAGAAACATTAAACAAAGTTGTATAGTTGACTCCAAGATGGAAGAAGAATACGTAGTTGCATGCGAAGCAGTGAAAGAAGCAGTGTGGCTGTGAAGGAAATTGGAATCTGAATTCCATGAGCAACGGAATAAGACTATTCCAAATTACAATCATGAATCAACAAATCACTTACAGTCGACTTCAAATAAATGGTTATACAATTCATACAAAGAAATTACAGCATGAATAAAAAATGTACAGAAGGAAAAACAGTACGAACAAATGCAGTAGCGTCTCCATGCTCCGATGCGCACAGCCGCTCGAACAACAGCAACCACGAACACCCGATCTATACGACCGCAACACCGTATGAACACTTCACGCTCGTCCTTAACGATCTCCTCGGTCACGATCTCTTCTGCAACACGAACGGCCTCCAGAAAACCTCAACGGTGTCGAGTTGAGTCTGACACCACTAACAAGACGACCTTGGTATTCTCGGTGTGAGAATCCAGAGGGTGGACTCTGTTCGGACTTGGTATGAGGCAGATGAACGGAGGAAACAACAATCGCGTACACGACTGGGCAAGTGGGAGATGGTGGAGACCTATCGTATAGGTCGATGCCCAATCGTTTAGATAAAGCTATATGATCGTCTAGCAAAAGCTATGCGATCATTTAGCTCTACCGTTTAGCTTGGTCTATCGCGTACAGACTCTACACGATCGTTTACCTTGGGCCAACGATTGTCTAACAAAACTATGTGATCGTTTAGTAAACACTGCAGGATCGCTTAGCTCGCACCTACACGATCGTTTAGCTCACCCAACCGTCGTTTATTAAATCTGTATTTACTTGACGACCACCGTGAGTTTCTATTTCGCGAGAGAAAACTCAAAGTACCTTTTCAAATGTTTTGTAAAACTTCTTTTTCAAAATAGGAAACCACTTTTCTTTTAAACTCACGGTTACTATGATCCAATAACCACCCACTACTTTGATTATTTAAAAGAAAAAATATTAATATCCAATAATTAATATTATTATAAATATAAATGATAACCAACTTATCATACTATATTTATAACCCATAGTTTTAATATTTCATCTCATGAAACATATAAACCATAGTTCTTTTTCTATTCCATGGTACTTAATGTAAATCTCATTTACATCAACTCTCCATTAGATGTATCTTATACATCATACCGATTATATCATATATAATCAAAATACCTCTTGTCAATTTGAACATTTCAAATCAACACCAAGAACTGATCCTCAACTGTATCCAAGCTACCAAGGCGACCTCATGGACCTGTAGCTCCGAAGCTCCAATGGTACGTGAATAACTAACTAAACTCTTTAGTCACGGGATCCACCATCCGTTAACTGCCAGACATTCCACTAAAGATCGACAGCTGAACTCTCCTTACTAAGATATATTATGTGTCCATCTTAACCAATCAGCAGTGCGACAACCCTTCACAGATCGCTCGTAAGTACAGCTGGGCCAATAACTGTTATGCCCATGTAGTTACATCTGTCTCCTTAAGTACCACTGATCCCTCTAATAAACATAAGTCATAGTCCTATTATGACTGAGTCTTCTCTTCCAAAGAGAAGTTGTGGCCACTATGTTCAAGCCCCAGAATCAATCCTTAAGGGAGCAATCTCTCTACTTATCCCTACTTTGGGAAATGAGTGAATTCCATCTTATGGATTGAGTTCTCAGCTCCCAAATCAGACAAGTTCTCAAAAAGGTAGGCATGTTGAGTTGGCAATCTGGCCACTTTCACCCATACTAATCAAAAGACCGCCCTCAAAGGCAGAAGTTCCCAAAACACTTAGGATTGAGGTCGTGTAACCTATGGTTGTTTAGGTGATATGCAAGTCTCTAGTATCAACGACGTTATATACAGAGTCTAGTCATCTTGTGGTCCAAGTCTTATACAAACTCTTTGTATAGGACACTTCCGCTCCACATCTCCACACGAATGGTCAGGATCTACCATCTATAATAGTTTACAATACTTTCAGCGAGCTGTATCCGTAGTGTCACCAGGATCAGGTATCCCACCTTAATCCTTATACTACAGACCGATTTAGGTTATCACTTAAGGCATGATCCACTTGTATATTACATATACATGCTTAAGTTCACATAAGATAACCAATGAGCTTTGTTTGTTGGATATGAGTAAATGTCAGAATTAAATAACATTATTTTATTCATTTAACAATGTGTATCTTTACAAAACAACGATACTTCGGGAGAATTAGGACACCAATCCCAACAGGCTGCACAAGTTCCTGATATATTTGGAAGTGGTTCCAAATATGCACCTACCCATTACTCTATATTGTGACAACAACGGTACAGTTGCCAATTCCAAGGAACTAAGGAGTCACAAACGTGGAAAACACATTGAAAGAAAGTACCATCTCATCAAAGAGAAAGTACACCTAGGAGAAGTGAAGATCACGTAGATAGTCTCAGAAGACAAACTCGCTGATCCTTTTACGAAGGCTCTATCGACTAAAGTGTTTAAGGGCCACCTGGTTGGACTAAGACTACGAGCATCATAATCTAGGGCAAGTGGGAGAATGTCAAGGGTATTTTAGATGTCCTAGTTTATTGTATTTTCTCTCTATATTTCTCAACATTGTAAACATTATATATTTATATGTTTGTCTCATTGGAGTATTAGTCCAAGTGGGAGATTGTTGGGAATGTCCTAAACTCACAGTTGGTAAATAATGTTAATATATTTTATTTATCAATAAAAGTATTATTGAGTATTTTATTCAATAAATTATTGTTGATATTGTATTCTTTTATGAAAATCCAATAAATAACTCCATGGCTATAATATGAATACTTTAACTTTATGTGGTGACATAAAAAAGGATCAAGTTTTAGTATATAATAAAAATGATCTAAAAGTATATGGATGAGATTGGGTACCTCATCCTGGTGACACTATTGGATGCGACCCATTTTGTATACTGATACAAATGATGTGATTCAGAAATCATTCATGTGGAGACATGTGAGTGGGGACATCCTATGCAATGAGTTTGCATACGAACCTCGAAATAGTCACTTTTTTTTTTATAACAATCGTTTACTGTTAAGACTGACTATTTCAAAATCAATGACCTAGGGTAACTCGATCTTAATCCTGAGCTAATTATAAACTCCTGTTTATTCTGGATTATCTTTTGATCTGCATAGATGAGAGTAGTCCAACAACACTGCTCAGTAAGCCTCCCATTTTGGGGATAAGACCAGATAGATAGCTGGGGACATAGCTTCGCAAGATGAAATTCACTCCTACCCGACTTAGGGTTAGCAAATAGGTTGTTCTCTTAAGCGTTGATGCCTAGTCTTGAACAATGGGGCTCCGCCCTCTCATGGAGAGGGTTTTGATTTATAAGTTGTACTATAAATCAATTGTTCAATGGAGGATCAGTGGGAGTTTAAGGAGCAAGATATATTTACAAGGGTAAAATGATAAATTTAACCTAGCTATAAATACGAACAACCTGTGAATGATTGATTTATCAATTATGGTTAAACATGGACAGAAATATATCTACAGTGAAGAGAGTGTAACTATCAAGTTAGTGGAATATCTTGGTAGTTAACGAATAGTGATTAATTCGATTTAAAGAGTTTAATCAATTAATTGCAAATCATTGGAGCTCATGATCTGTAGGTTCATAAGGTCTCTCTACTAACTCGTAAATTGGATTGAGTAAATTTGATAAGATTCAAAATTAGGATTTAGACCTTAAAATATTCAAATTCGATTAGGGTTTCTATTAATTGTATTCGATACAATTGAAACGTTTAATTTTATCGTAATTAAAAAAAAATTGAAGAGTTCAAAATATTTAAAGATTGATTGAAGTATTAGATGAGGTGTAATACTATATTTAATATTTGATATTAAATATAATTAATTAAATGATTTTAATTAATTATCCAATTTTAAATTCAAATTTTGAAATTGTTCAAAATTAGAATTTTGAATAATTAGATTTGAATTTATTGAAATTAAAAATTAAAAAATTAAAATTAAATTTGATTTTTTAAAATCATATTTTAATTAAATTAAATTAACAAAATGCATAAAATTAAAATTAATTTTAAATTTGAAAGTGGGAAAATCCAAGATTGGATTTTTCCACTCAAATTTCCACCTTGAAATTGAAGTGGCATCCGACATGTTAAGTTAATTGCATAAAATTCATGTATATATTGAAGTTTTGAACTTAAATTCAGTTCTTCATGCAAACTTATCAGCTCCAGAAATTCTACAGAAATTCTTCCATCCTAACCCTCTTCAATCTTATAAAAAACCAGCTCAATTCAATGTTTCCACCACACAATCCTTGCAAGAGAATAATAGAGAAGATCTTTGTGGTGGTCTACTTGATGATTGAAGCATCAATTCGTGGAATTCAGCTGGAATTAAAAAGGATTCATCAAAGGTATTGTGTTAAGCAAACCCTCTTGTGAAATTGTATTTTAAAAGCATGTTTTAAACTCAAATTAAGTGTAATTAGAGTGCTTATTGATTTTGATTTTTTTCGCTACATGTTAGTTTACTCTATCATAGTTCCACATCAAGTATGTTATTAAGGGGCATTGCTTTCCGTGCTTGGCACAGATCACATTTGAGTACATAGTTTCATGCATCTTTGAATAGAGTGGGCCAAAAGTACCCACTTTGAAGGACCTTTGCAGTAGTCCTTTGTCCTCCAAAGTGGGCTCCATAGGGGGAGTCATATCATTCAGATAATATACGTTGTACGTCCACTTTAGGAACACATCAATGCATGATCAGATCGGGACCTTACTTGTAAAGAAACGACTCATCCCAAAGGTAAAACTTGCTATAGTGTACAAATCGTTTTCTCCGTTGGGCATTGAACTCTTTGAGAAACTGCTTGGTGGTTGAGTAATTAAGTAGTCGTTCGTCAGGAGATGTTTCTTCAATTTCAGCTAGCCTCAACTGTATTTCCTTATTCTCCAGGCGTGATAGGTGGTCGACTACCTGATTCTCAGTTCCTTTTCTATCCTTAATTACTTGCATCACCAAACTTATATGATTTCTCCCCGGGAATCATGAGGCCAGCATTGGACGAATCAAGGTTTGAGATGAAGCCGGTAATGTTACAGATGATACAGACAGCAGGACAGTTTGGTGGACAGCGTGGTGAAGATCCGCACACCCATCTACGAAGCTTCATTGAAATTTATAACACTTTTATGTTCCTTAATATCTCCGATGAAGAAGTTCGACTCACGCTATTCCCATTTTCACTATGTGATAAAGCAAGAAAATGGGCATACTCCCTCGAACTAGAAGAGATAACCTCATGGGAGCAGGTTGTGGAGAAGTTTATGAAGAAATATTTCTCTCTTACAGAGAATGCTAGAAGGAGGAAGTTAATCACCAATTTTGAACAAGAAGAAGACGAATCACTCAGCGACGTATGGGCGAGGTTCAAGAGATTAGTGCGCGACTGTCCGCACAATGGATTGCCAGACTGCCTCCAAATGGAGATTTTCTATCATGGATTAAATCCTGCATCGCAGACAGCTGCCAATGCGGCAGCAGCAGGCAGTCTACTGGACAAGACGTATAATGAGGCAAAGAACATTCTTGATCGCATATCGAAAAATCATGAAGATTGGTAGGAAAGCAATCAACGAGTAAAACCCAGAGAAGGTAACACAAATAACGGTGTCATCGCATCTTTGCAAAATCAGATGAATGCAATGATAAATTTATTATAGGGCATCGCAATCAATAACCCTGGAACGCAAAAAGGGCAAGTCAACGCGATAGAACAGACGAGCACGAGTTGTGTTACATATGGAGAATCGTATTCGGTTGAAGAGTGTCCACGAAACTCGTAGTCAATCTACTTTGTTAAGAACAAACCTTTTTCAAATACATACAACCCCGGGTGGAGAAACCACCCTAATTTTGCTTAGAAAAATAACCAACAACAAGGTTATCAACTTATGGCGCAAAAAGAAGGACCACAAGGATTTTTCCAACGAACTAACGGTCAATAGCAACAACAAGCAAACAGCTCTCAAGCACCGCCATCATCCTCTCTGGCGAACCTGTTAAAACAGTACATCGAAAAGAATGAAACGGTCCTCCAGAACCAGGTGACTTCCATCCGCAACCTGGAAATCCAAATAGGACAGATTACGGGAGAGCTGAAGAATAGACCACAGGGGACACTACCGAGCTCAACTGAGCTCCCACGTAACTCGGGGAACACAGGGAAGAACACTGCCAAGCAGTCACCCTGCGAAGTGGAAAGACGACGATGGAATTTAGGAAGGAGCCTAACAGGACCGACTCAAATGCGATGGAATCAAAGAAGCTGTTGACGCAAACTGAGTCAGAAGGGCCCGAGATTATGGAACCTAAAGTTGCAACCACCTCTAAGCTTCCAAACAATGGAACAGTGAAAGTACAGTTACCACCATTCCCTCAGAGACTGAAAAAGAAGCAAAACGATGAAGGTCAGTATCATCACTTCATGGAAATATTAAAACAACTACACATCAATATTCCATTTACATAAGCGATAGAGCAGATGCCAAAATATGCCAAGTTTTCGAAGGATATGGTGTCAAAGAAGAAAAGCATAGGAAAATTCACCATGGTGGCATTAACGTAAGAATCAAACACTATAATCCCACCGAAGATGCGTGACCCAGGCAGCTTTACGATACCCTACTCAATAGGAGGGATCTACATCAGTCAAGCATTATGTGATCTTGAGGCCAACATAAATTTAATGCCCCTTTCAATCTTAAACAATTGAATGTAGGATAGCTGATGCCCACGAGGTGACTCTCCAGCTTACAAATAGGTCCTTGGTACACCCTGAAGGAAAGTTGAAGGATGTCTTGGTCACAATTGACAAATTCATTTTACCTGCAGACTTCATCATTCTAGACTATGAAGCGGACAAAGATGTGTCAATCATATTGGGACGACCATTCCTGTCTACTGGTCGTGCCAAAATAGATGTGTACAAGGGAGAGATCATGATGAGCATCAATGGAAAGAAGCTCAGGTTTAACATCATCAAGGCTATAAAGTTTCCGAAGGATGAAGGCCTATCAGATTCTGACGATGAACACACTTGTGATGAAGATATGGAGTCCGAAGAAGAAGATGAAGAAAAAGAGGATGCGACAGCATCTTTAGAAATCTGCCATGTGATAAAAGAGACAGTGAACAATGAAGAAAAGTTGAATTTGAATGAAGAAAGAAAAACACAAAAACCTTTATTAGAGCAACCACCTACTTTGGAGCTGAAAACTCTACCAAATCATTTGAAGTACGTTTTCCTTGGCCAGAACGAAACCTTGCCAGTGATAATATTCTCTGCATTACCAGAAGAAAAAGAAAATGCGTTGCTTAGTATTTTAAAGAAATATATTAAAGCAATCAGATGGACGCTTATGGATATCAAAGGAATTAGCCCGACGTATTGCATGCAAAGAATTCGACTCGAAGAAAACCAGAAAGGCTTTATAGAACCTCAACGTAGATTGAACCCTGCGATGAAAGAGGTTGTTAAAAAATAAATCATTAAATGGTTAGACGCCAGCATCATATACCCTATCGCCAATAGCACGTGGGTCAGCCCCGTGCAATGCATTCCCAAGAAGAGCGAAATGACAGTAGTCCCGAACGCAAACAACGAGTTAATCCCCATGAGAAAACCATCACTGACTGGTGGATTTGTATGGACTATCGGAAGCTCAATGCGGCGACGAAGAAGGATCATTTCCCTTTACCTTTCATTGATAAAATGCTAGACCAACTAGCAGGGAATGACTACTTCTGTTTTCTTGATGGGTATGCAGGCTACAACCAGATTATGATCGTACCAGAAGACCAAGAAAAGACCACATTCATCTGTTCACATGGAACGTTCACTTTTCGCCGCATGCCATTTGGATTATGTAATGCGCCGAACACGTTTCAAAGGTGTATGATGGCAATATTCTCCGAGTATCTTAAGAAATCAGTGGAAATATTTATAGACGATTTCTCAGTTTATGGGCAAACGTATGAAGTCTGTCTGAAAAACTTGGAGAAAATATTGAAAAGATGCGAAGAGACCAATCTGGTATTGAATTGGGAGAAATGCCATTTCATGGTTAAAGAAGGGATTGTGCTCAGGCACAAGGTTTCAAAGGAAGGGCTAGAGGTGGATAAAGCAGAAATTGAGGCCAATGAAAAACTTCCACCTCCAGCAAATGTGAAGGCTTTAAGAAGTTTCTTAGGACATGCGAGGTTCTACCAACGATTTGTGAAAGACTTCTCTAAAATAGCTCGACCGTTGAATGCACTGCTGGAAGCTAACAGAACTTTTGACTTTGACTCACAATGCCTCATCGCATTCAAAGCACTGAAGGGTGCATTGACTACAGCGCCTATTTTGATCGCACCCGACTAGACAAAGGCATTTGAGCTGATGTGCGATGCCAGCAGAATGCGATGGGGGCAGTTTTAGCACAGAAGGAAAAGACAATGTTACACCCCATCGCATATGCGAGTAGAACATTGAACTTCACGCAAGAAAACTACACCACCACAGAGAAAGAGCTTTTAGCGGTAATCTTTGCAATTGAAAAATCCAGACCTTACTTATTGGGATCTAAAGTTATAGTTCACACCGACCACTTGGCAATAAGATATTTAATGACCAAAAAATATGCAAAGCCGAGGCTAATCCGATGGGTTCTCCTCCTCTAAGAATTTAGTATGGAGATAATCGACCGTAAGGGAACGGAAAACCAGGTCGCTGACCACTTATCGAGATTAGAGAACCCTGAAGTGGATCGCATTCAGTAAGAGGTGAATGCATCCTTACCGGACGAACAATTGTTTAAACTTGAAGAATTACCGTGGTATACAGATATTGTCAACTTCTTGGTCTATGAACAATTTCCGAAGAATTACACGTCCCACCAAAAGAAGCGGCTCATTCATGAATGTAAATCCTACTACTGAGACAAGCCAAATCTTTACAAAAGGGGACCATACCAGATAGTGAGACTCTGCGTGCCAGAGACTGCTTTTCAACGCATACTTTTTCAATGTCATGACTCACCCTATGGCAGACATTTCAGGGGACAACGCACAGTAGAAAAAGTTTTGCAAAGCGAGTATTACTGGCCAACTCTGTTTAAGGATGCATGAGACTATTCTATGAAATGCGATAAGTGCCAACGCACTAGAAACATTTCATAGAAAAATGTGATGTCGATGAACATCATATTGGAATTGGAAATTTTCAACGTCTAGGGCATTGACTTTATGAGACCATTTCCATCGTCAAATGGTCACAAATACATTCTGTTGGCCGTCGACTATGTTTCTAAGTGGATCGAAGTGGTGTGATGCGTCGCAAACGATAGGACAACAGTCTCCAAAATCTTACAGAGGAACATCTTCACTCGTTTTGGCACCCCACACACCATAATAAGTGACGAAGGAACCCACTTTGCCAATCGTATCATTAACAAACTGCTGATCAAATACAATGTCCATCACAAGATCGCCACTGCATATCACCCCCAGACAAATGGACAAGTCGAGGTTTCCAACAGAGAAATTAAGCTGATTTTAGAAAAGGTGGTGAATCCCTCACGAAAGGACCAGGCTATGAAGCTTGATGATTCCTTGTGGGCATATAAGATTGCCTATAAAACACCAATAGGCATGTCCCCGTATGCGTTGATGTTTGGGAAGGCATGTCATTTGCCGTTGGAATTAGAGCATAAGGCGCTGTGGGCAGTGAAGAAGCTTAACTTTAATCTGAAGGTTGCAGGGGAGGAAAGAAGACTTTAATTACTCGAGTTGGATGAATGGAGATTACAGGCATATGAAAATGCCAAAATTTACAAAGAACGTACAAAGCATTGGCATGACAAGCGACCGTGTGAAAAGAATCTCCAGGTAGGTCAGAAGGTCTTACTATTCAATTCTAGGCTACGGCTCTTTCTGGGAAAATTGAAATCACGTTGGTCCAGACCATTCATACAAGAAGTATTTCCGCACGGTGCGGTAGAATTAACAAACGAAGAGGGGACAAACGCATTTAAGGGAAATGGACAAAGAGTCGAGATATATCATGGAGGGGATTTCCAATGCGGGAAAACCTCCGTGGATCTGAGGAATCCATAATGAAGAAGAAAAGTGTAGTTCCTGCGTTGATAAGCAACACACACTTTTCAGGGACGAATCCTTTTGATATTTTTCTTTCATGAATCTATCTTACTTTTTGCATGATCACTACTCTTTAGAATTGCCAACTCTTTCTTTCATACCTTTTATCGTTTTGATTTTTAGCACTGATCGTAGTAAACGATTGCGATGAAGCAACGTGATAACCTCAAAACACGCGACTAGTTCGATCAGCCCACCGCAATCAAGGAAACAACCCACTACAAGAAAGGATGCGATCAAAAGAGATGTGGGCGACAAAGCAAATTTGGGGGTTATATCTTTCCTTGCCTCTTCTTATTTCAAATTTGCACTTCTCGCATTTCAATTTAATATTGCTAAATTCTACTATCATATCCTCTTTAATTTGACTCAATCGGGAATTGTTGATTACTTTATTTAGTCGTCGCATTCACCCCGTACTAATTATGCCTTCAATGATGAAATTCATGCCTTTATTTCTGACCGCATGTACTAGAGTCAAATTAGTTTCAGGACAAATCAATTCATGAAACATTTCTAAAATTTAGTGGTCTACCAGTTTTCCTTCAAAACTATTTTTATGAAATTTTCTAAGTCCATCACATGAGTTATTTCGTTTCTCAGCAATGAGGACGTTGCTATGTGTAAATTTGGGGGTGTTAGTATTGTTATTTTCAACCTTGTTACTTTTAGAAATTCAAAAAAAAAAATTATTATATAACGTTGAGATTGGATCCTGCTCGTAGTTAGATGTCTGCATGACACCCGTGAGGGCAAGCCAAAACGAAGGTAGGAATCGTGATCAACGCATAAACCAAGTGATCGCAACTCTGTTACCAAATAAAGAGATTGGCATGAGTTTTGATTGAGAAAGAGCACCTTACTCATAGTTGGATGCTCGCATGACACTTATGAGGGCAAGCCAAAACGAAGGTTAGGTTCTCGGATCAGCGCAAGATCACAAAACGAATATCTGAATCGCGCAAGGGGCGAACAGCCCGATTTGAGAAAGTTTGAAATAAATCATGTGATATCCTGGAAACGAGTAAAGTTTTTTTTAAGGTTAAACTTGCGGTCCCTAAAGATTAGAACTATTTTAGGAAGAGATCAGGATAGAAATTAAGAAGGCGTTGGTTCATGAAATTTGAATAAGGCACCTTGAGAAGTCTAGGTAGGGTAAAGGTGGTTGAATCTTTAAAGAGAATCTTTAATTTATGCTTGAGGACAAGCATTGTTTTAAATTTGGGGGTGTGATAACTGGTAGAAATACAAGTTATTACAACACAAATAAGTAAAACAATGAGAGAATGCGATGGTAAAATAGGCAATATCATGTCCGAAATCGCTAAATTGAAAGGAATTACGATCGTGAGTGCTCATGGCATAAAAGCAGCTAATTTACCTATTTTGTGCAGGTACAATGTGATGGCGCATATGAAATTGTGATCCAAAGGCACAACGCTCAGTGCGCTTGGAGATTGCAATCGCAAGTCATGCGATCATGAGAAGTTTCTTAAAAAGGTGGCCGCATAAAGACCTCCATCAAGGCGACAACATAATAAATCATGATGGGATAGAAAGTTGATAACGGTCGATTCCGAATTTAGTTGACAAGCCGTTAAAAGCCACATTGTAGCAAGTACACTCAACTTTCGGTGACTATTAAACGGCACAACAGAATAAGGGAATTAATGCCGCCCATCATTGCAATCATTAGCAAGAAAAGCTGCTTCACCTTGAAATCTATAAATACCGAAAGCCACCAGAGAAGAAGAGAGTTTTTTTTTAGCAAGTTCGTTAGTTAGTCTGTTCACGCACATACTCATATATATACATAGCGAACGGAGAAGAGCAAGGAGACTAGGAAAAACCAAGAGAATCGCTCCCAGACAGATCAAGAGATTGCCGGAAAGCAACACAAAGGAGAGAGGGTCAACACTTGTGAGAGCAAGCATACACAACTAGAACAGAGTTGGAGTGATAAAGAGCAGTGTAAAAGGCCACGGGAAGCAAGACATTGCTTACCGGGTTTCTTATCTCTCAAATCCATTTGTTATTTTGTATTCAGTACTTTATTTACAGAAAATGGAAACCTCATTTCTATCTATATTCAATCTCTCCATGCCACGCATGAGTAGCTAAATTTCTAAATAGGTTGAGAAGTACTTAGCTAGCATGACTTAAGATTTACATTTTATGCGATCATCTTGTCTTATGTATGCATCATTCACCCTTTGGACATACTTGAGAAAGTAGTGTAAAGATAGAATCTAGGCTTGAGAGAGTCAGATTAGAATCGCATAAGCAAGAAGTAGAAACTTAAACATAAGTTCTATTGCTATTTACACATCACATGCGCCCTAGAAATAGGAATAATAGTATGCGGTCACCTTATTTTATGTGTACATCATTCATCATCGCATAGGCAAGAGTAGAGACTTAGAAATAAGTCCTATCGACTGTTTTGCATATACATCGCATGCGTCCTAGAAATAGAAATTATGGCATTCTACATTGAGAAATGTAGTACTGATATTTGTGTGTAGCATGATCGCATAACTTGTGCACGCTCTTAAGAAGTGCTAGCTAAACCCCTTCTCAACCCCTTTATCGCATACTCATTGTAACTCTACGCTTTCATCAACTCTGTGTTCAACTTCGTCTCATAGGAAAAATCTCAATCAAAACAATATCCACTTCATTTGTTTGTACCACTGCAATAGAATCAAAGTATTTGTCGCATATCTACTTAGTGGTCCCTGTGTTCCACTCTAGACTTACTAGGAAACCTAAGAAGGCTTATACTTGGGCCTTGTTAGGAAAACTTGCATGTTCATCGCATAACATACACACCATCGCATCATAATCGCACGTATCAATGGCACGTTAGGGATTCGTTCTTTAATTCATGCTCAACATCTCTCGATGTGGATGCCACACTTATCCTGTCTCTAAGGTGTATGCTTCAGTTAAAATGAATAGACAAGTGACATGAATAATTCTATCTCTAGAATTACTTCACGCCCTAGCTTGATGCATTCAACAATTAACTACTCTCTCGAATGACTAATTGCTTTTTCACTTCAATCAACTGATCAGGTAGATTCAAGCAACAAATTTTATGCACTTATCAAGCCAGAAAATTCAAATAGACAAACAACTTAAAATTAACAGATGGAGATATGAAGAATGGTCGAAAATGAGATTGATTTAAAGATATAAGTTTTGATACAAATAATCTTAGTTCAATCAAGTGGAATGATGAATGAGAATGCAAGGTAAAAGAAAGAAGTCAAGCTGCAGGTTCAATCTCTTGTCCTCTTTGGCTTGTTTTTATGCTTGTTGTTGCCAACTTGATGGATGGGTTGAAGGAGACGTCTCTCTCAAGCTTCTTTTCGGCAGCACCTCGTTACTAACGGTAGAGAATGGCTATGGTCCCTCCCACTTCTTGCTTGCAGACGACAGAGGTGAAAAATAACTAACTCTCTAACGAACTAACTAACTAACTAACTAACTTGCTAACTCCTTTCATTTGCAGGCAGCTCCTCCTTATATAGGCAATCTGCAAAGTCACTTGGTGATGTGATTGCATTAAACTCCATACCCTGAGACAGTCGTCTGCCATTATGCTTCGATCAGACGCCACCAGTCAGATGCCCATACCTGCAAATTGTGCTTTGACATGGATTGCAAGAGCCAAATGTATCTTTCGTGCATCTGGTAATTTATATGCATGCCCTTTGCGTTGGCCTTGTCTACAACACTTAGTGAATTTTTCTGATTCCTACATTAAAGTGTGTTAGTGATGCAGTTTTTCACTTAAGAAGATACTTTTGCACGAGTTTATCATATATATACAATTTCATGTGTTTTTCTTTATCATGAGTGCGTTTACATCAGATAATCCTAATTATTCCAATTTTGAGAGAACAATAACTTGTATTTCTACAAGTTATCACATTTTATCTCTAGAATTACTTCACATCCTAGTTTGATGCGTTCAAATTAACTATTCCCTCGAGTGACTAATTGTTTTTCACTTCAATCAATTGATTAGATGGATTCAAGCAACAAATTTTATGCACTTATCAAGCCAGAAAATTCACATACACAAACAAAAAATCTTATTTATTTATTTTTAATCTCTATATAGGAACTTTTTTTTAGTTTTTATACGAATGAATCATTCATAGGCCCTTTTATGATTAATGATCTGCCTTCCACAAATCTATGAAATCTAACTGTTTGCTTAACACGGCTATTATAACTTTAACACGGCTATTTTTATCTGTTTGTTGTGTTTTTCTCAAAATTTTCCTTCCTAACTTTTTAGGAAAAAAGAAGAGGTGAAATTTAGAATTAACTACAATAAGTGCACTTCAACGTAAAATTTGCAATCTACAGATGTCAAATATATTACAAAATTCCAAATAACGTTACCAACGGAATAAAAGAAAACAATGAAAAATCATTTTTCGTTCTTAAACTTTCGTAGAAGTAGAATTTGAAGATATGCAAATAGTTGAACGTATTTAGCGTATAATTTTATATATGTTTGGAAACTACTTCTAAATCTCTTTTATCAATTAACGGAAGTATACACATTATAAATAGCTTTCTGTTTATGCTTAAACCATCTCTTATAAAAATTGTGTTTCAATTTTAGCTATATTTTGAAAAACTCAAAAAAAAAAAAAAAAAAAATTATTTGATCAATTTTTTTAAAAAATGTACCTTTTAGAATAAAAATGTTGAAGAAAGCAAATAAAAGAATATTTAATTTTCTGTCTCAATCCTTCATTTATACTTTGTCATCAGTTTGTGACAAACCTTATTTGGTTCTTTCTGATTCTCCCTAACATTATTATAAAAGTTAAGAACAAAAGAACAAAATGAGACAAAAGTAAAACGAAGTGGGTTCTTAAAAGCTATTTTTGTTGCATAGAAATCTACAAGTTGTTTGTGATGTCTATTTATTCATAACATTTTTTTCCATATATATAGAGTTTAAAAATCACTTCCTAAACTTTCACAAAAGTAAGAAAAAATTGGTCCATTGTAACGATTTAGTCCCTGTACTTTCAATTTTATAATAATTTAGTTCTTGAACTTTTACTATATAACAATTTAATCTTTGAATTTTAAAATTTGCAACGACCAAACTATTACATATTAAAGTTTATGGACTAAATTTATAAAATTGAAAGTACATGGACTAATCGTTACAAATTAAAGTTTATGAAGTACATTGTTACTTTTATGAAAGCTTAGGACCAATAATGTTTTTTTAACCTTTATGCTAATTCCATAGAATATATACTTAGTCTTAATTATGTCTAGATCTCCCTTCCCTACCAGAATAGATATATTAGAAAAGTTTTTGAGATTATTTAGATTGCATTATAAATATTCTAAAATATGTGTAATGTAGATATTCATAGTCTAGCCTCCTACAAAACCAAGTCTCCCTAAGCCCTATGTGTCACTTTACATGTTATCCATATGTCTCATACTTATAAATTATTACTGTCCATGTAATTCCACTTCCTACTTGCTTTTGATTTTGAATAAAATTTGGAATATGGTCAAATTTTAATTTGAGATTTTATCCACAACTTAAATTTGATTTTGAATAAAATTTGGAATATGTCCAAATCTTGATTGAAGATAAATTTGATGATAAAATCTAATAACATCAAATTAAATAGGACCTTCATTTGATTTGTTTTAATTTAATTTGAAATTAGGATAAAATCAAATTAGGAAATCCAATAAAATCTAATAATTTAAATCAAATCTTTATCTAATTTGGATTTCTTAATTTGTCACAGAACTTGATAGAACCTCTGTAAATAGGAATCCAAACCTCTGCATTATCTTCACCCTCTCCTCTTCTTCTAAACTTTTCTTTCTTTTTTTTCATTTTCCTCACCTTCTTCTTTTCTTCTTTCTTTTTTCTTTCATTTCTTTTATGTTTTCTTCTTCTTTTTTTTTTTTTTTTTCCTTTTTTCCTTTTCTTTTCTTTCACGTTTTTTTCCTTTTTTTTCTTATCACTTTTAAATTTTACTAACGTGCCCCCTTTTTTACAGGAATTAAAGCTACTCGTAATTTTCATTTGAGGGAGTAACTCTTTTTTATCACACCAACTCCTTATTATTATTATTATTATTTTGCAAAGGGTGAGTTTTTTTTTTTTTTTTTGCAGTAATGCCACGATACGTGACTGCCACCTTGACACACATAGGGATGACCTCAAAAAGGTCTAAACAACTCTATTATATCTTCACTTCTTGATCAACATAGGGATGACTCCGGAAAGATCTAAATAATCCTATTATATCACTTCTTGATCAACATAGGGATGACCCTGAAAAGGTCTAAACAACCTTATTACATCACTTCTCGATCAACATAGGGATATCCTAGAAAGGTTTAAACAACCCTATTACATTGTCACCTCTAAATAAACATAGAATGACCCCAAAAAGGTCTAATAACCTTATTACATCGTCACTTATTAATCAACATAGGGATGACCCCGGAAAGGTCTAACAACCTCATTTGATCAACATAGGATGACCCTGAAAAGGTCTAAACAACCCTATTACTGAAGGAACCTAAACTTAAGGGAACCGTAAGCAGAAGCAAGATTGGCCCAAATCCATTTTTCATTGAATATAAATTTTACAGTAAATAAAGAAACAAGATATGCATTTACATATAAATTACAATGTGTTATCAAAAAGGTTTTAGAAACCTTACCTTTGAAGACCTTTCTTCAAGAATCCCTCGAACAAGCTTGAACACCTTGAAGACTATCTTCAAGAAAACTTGGAACAAGAACGAACGCGATCACAAAAATTTCCTCGGTATTCTCAGGCTGAGAACCCAAGAGAGGTGGGCTCTGGCTATTTTGGAATGGGGGAATTTTAGTGGTAAGGAGGAAGGATTGAGAATGTTCAACAATAACTCAAACTCACACAAAACTCTTTTGTTTTTCTCACTATGTTAAAAACGATCTCTCTCTATCGAGCAAGAAGAAAAACTCTTTTTCAATATGCCAAATATATCAATCACCCACTTACGTGGGTGGAAAGAAAAGAGGGGGAGTAACTCCCTTCCTTATTTTTATTAAAAAATAACATTTAATATATATATAAATATGACAGCTAACTTATCATATATATTAAATTATATGTTATATTAAATATTATCATATATATTAAATTATATGTTATATTAAATATAACATATAACCTATAATTTTAATATTGTATCACATACAGTATAACTTATAGTTTCTTTTCTCTCTTATATGGCATTTAATATAAATTACATTTATATAAAATTTAACAACTATGAATCCAATTCATAGAATTTATATTTGAATCTTATTTAAATATTTATTTCCTCTCACTAAAGCTATAATGTATCAAATACATTATAATAATTATATCACATATAATTAAAATAACTTAATTATATCATATATAATTAAATCTCTCTACTAATTTGAACAATTCAAATTAATCCAAAAATTAATTCTCAATTAATCCTATTGAGCTACCAAGAGGACCTCATGGACCTGATGATTTAAATATAATTGGAAGCCCTAAAGAGCTTTCAAAAGCAATAGACTATCTTAAGAAAGAAATTGAGATGAAAGGTCTAAAAAAAAACAAAATTTTGCCTTGACTTGCAAATTAAGTATTTAGCAAACAGGATATTTGTACATCAGTCAACTTCTATAGGAAAAATTTTGAAAAGGTTTTATATGGACAAAGCACATCCATTGAACATTCCAATGGAAGCTCGTTCACTAGATGTTAAGAAAGATATATTTCAACCTAGAGATGATAATGAAGAAATTCTTGGTCCTGAAATACCATATCTTAATACAATTGGGCACTTATGTATCTTGTTGATGATATAAGACCAAATATTGCATTTTCAATAAATTTAATAACTAGATACAGTTCTTCTCCAACAAAAAGACATTAGAATAAATTAAGTATATATTCGTTATATTCGAGAAATGTTCGATATGGATTTGTCATATGCAAATAAGTCACATCTAGTGGTTATTCAGATTTTGGATATTTATCTGATATATACAAAGCTAGATCTCAAACAGGTTATTTGTTCACATTGAAGGAGCTACTATATCATGGGAATCAGTAAAACCGTCCATAACAACTACTTCCTCAAATCATGCTGAAATTCTTGCAATTCACAAGACTGGCCAAGAATGTGTATGAATTAGATCAATGATTCAG
The DNA here is from genome assembly GCF_027475165.1 of Benincasa hispida. Lineage (NCBI taxonomy): Eukaryota > Viridiplantae > Streptophyta > Magnoliopsida > Cucurbitales > Cucurbitaceae > Benincasa > Benincasa hispida. The sequence continues at coordinate 69,130,974 of NC_143488.1, read as the reverse complement.
CACATTCATGGAGCATGTGGCTTTTCTTCTAGTAAAAATCTTTCAACAATATTATATGAAGACAACATGGCATGTATAGCTCAAATCAAATGAGGGTATATTAAAAGAAATAGAACAAAGTATATTTCACCCAAGATTTTCTACACTCATGATCTCGAAGAAAATGACGACATCGTCGTATGACAAATTTGTTCGAATGATAACTTGACAAACTTATTTACAAAATCGTTACCAATCGCAACCTTTGAAAAATTGATGCACAACATTGGAATGTGGCGACTTAGAGATATCAAGTGGTGTTTCCATGAGGGGAACAAATATTAGATTGTATGAAATATGTACCATTTTTCCTTCACTATGATTTTTTTTTTCCATTAGGTTTTTTTCTAGTATAGTTTTAATGAGGCATATTTCATATATACAATGGGCATCTAAGGGGGAGTATATAAATATTCTAAAATATATGTAATGTAGACGCCCAAGCTTAGTGTCCTACATAGCCAAATGTAAATCTCCATAAGCCCCATGCGTCACTCTACATGTTATCCATATGTCTCATACTTACACATTATTAATATCCATGTAATTCCACCTCATACCTGTCAATTTACCTATAAATAGTTGTTGAATGAGAAATTTTGGATCAATCACGAATTGCCACATCATTTTAAATTAATGATAAAATTCCAAATAGTCAAATTTGGGATCGATTAGGAATTGGCATGTGTCCCAAATTGAAGTTGAAGATAAATTCCGATGACGCCACGTGTTTTCAACATGACCGTTGAATCGGATAAAATTAATCTGGCATAATTTGATATTATTATTTGGGTTAAAGTCCAACTAAGCCCAAAAATAGGTTGAATTGGATTCAAATGTCAAATCAGGCCAAAAGTCAACTAATTGGGCCCAAAGGCTAGGGCCATGGATCAACAAAGCCCAAGTCCAACTAATTGGGCCCAAGGGCCAGACCCATGGATCAACCAAGCCCAAGCCACAAAGCCTATCAGAGAACTCTATAAATAGAGGAGCTTCTTCATTTGGAAGGGAGGATTCGACATTTTCAGAAAGCCCAAAGAGAATTCTCCTAATAATCAGAAGACTCTTATCCTCCTGAAGTTGCACACTCCTTGAAGACACAAGTCTCCTAAAAATACAAGGACTCTTTCAAGACTTCAAGTTCAAGAAAATTGGGTGCTCTGCTTCTTCAAGTCAAGCATACCCAATCAATTGAGAGAGAATCAGAGGATCAAGTACTAGAGATCGAACAACATCGCATCAAATTAACATCAACATCAACGTCAACACCAACTCAATTTCAACTCCATGATACAAGTTTCTTCGAAAACCTCGTGCGAACAAATTGAGACGTTTAGTGGGACCTCTACCTCTCATCTCTCTCTCAACATCCAAACAAATCAATGGCACCAAAGAAAGTGGCATCCAAGGCAACTGCTACAAGCGACTTCTACACGAAACTTTTCATCCATAGTCGTTCAAAGGAAGTAATGTAGGAGCAAAAGCAAGGTTTCGTCATCGCACACAACATCTTGAGACAAAAGATAGAGTCTCCTAAAGGCAGGATTATTATTAAGGAAAAACCCTTGTTTTCCAACTCTACTTCTGTCTCCAGCAAGTCAAAAAGAGAATCACACCCAGATGTGATTTCTGTCATGACGGCAGATGTAACAGTTGAGGCGGCCATGGCAGAAAAAGAAAGGAAGATAATTTTCTGATGAAAGTTGTTGAGGAGCGAGATCGCGAGGTCACTCCCTTGAGAGAATAGATGCAGTCTTGAAAAGCTGCTAAATCAAGCCAAACTCCTGCTGTCAAAACAAATGACAAAGGGAAGACCATGTTGCAGGAAAATCAACTGCAACAATAAATTTTTGTTGCCTCTCTTTCGATTCAACAACTGCAAGATATGATCATGACCTTTATAAGGACTCAGTATAGAGGCTCGTCTCAGAACTCTCTTATGTATTCCAAGTCGTACACCCAGAGAATTGACAGCTTGAGGATGCCTACTGGATACCTACCCCCGAAGTTCTAGCAATTCGATGGAAAGGGCAACTTGAAGCAGCACATTGCCCACTTGGTGGAAACATACAAGAATGCGGGAAGCAGAGGAGATCTGCTAGTCAAGCAGTTTGTCAGAACCCTTAAAGAAAACACTTTTGACTGGTATACTAACCTAGAGCCTGAAATGGTTGACAGCTAGGAGCAGCTTGAATGAGAATTCCCGAACCGTTTCTATAGCACCAGACGGACTATCAGCATGATGAAGCTAACAAACGCCAAGCAACAGAAAGAGGAGCCAGTCATCGACTACATCAACTGATGGAGAGCTCTGAGTCTAGACTGCAAAGACCAACTCACCGAACAGTCTGCTGTAGAAATGTACACCCAATGCTCTAGAGACTTCTCTACATTCTACAGGGAATAAAGCCCCGTATGTTTGAAGAATTGGCGACTTGCTCACACGATATGGATTTGAGCATCATCAATAGGGGAACAAGATCGTTCCAAAACCCATTGTGAAAGAATGCCACGTTTACAATCAAACAAGCACAGTTATGCATCGAGTAAATTACAACATGCTTTTAAATTAAAATAAATTAGAATCGAGTGACTTACCTTTGAAGAACTATTCTTCGAACAACCCTTGATCAACACCAGTCACACGTCCAAGCAATCTCGATCAAATGCACGAATCACCAGTGTAAACCACAAACTATCAGATCCTTGAACACAATCGAGTAAGACTCGATCCTCAACCCTCGAACAGCAAAACTCGACATCACCACTCGGTTGCCTTGGTATTCTCGGTGTGAGAATCCAGAAGGTGTGGGCTCTGTGTGGATTTGGTAGAGAGAAGGAGGAAGTCTATGATCATTTAAACGATCGAGTAAATGGGAGAATGACTAAGTCTATCGTATAGACTAGATACTCGATCGTTTAACAAACGAGGAGCTATCGTCTAGCAAACTTGATCCTTGAAGCACAATCGTTCACTCTCACAAAGGCTATTGTATAGCTTTTCTTTTCACTCGATCAAATGTGATGCGATACCCAAAAAATGAAAACAATTTTCATTTTTATTCTTCAGTTATTAAAACTGATAGTAACTTCCCACTCAAATGGTTAAATGAGAAAATAATAACTAACCAACAATTATCTCATAATTGTTTTATTATAAATAAATATAATTACTAATTTATCATATTATATTTATAATGTATAGTTTTAATATCACATTATATGTAATATTTAAACCATAGTTCTTTTTCTCATTTATGACATTTAATATAAATCATATTTATATTAATTCCTCTAATTAATGTGTACATCAAATCAATTATATCACATATAATTAAATTAATTTAGTTATATCATATATAATCAAATCCCTCTTGTTAATTTGAACACTTCAAACAAACCCAAAAACTGATTCTCAACATGAATCCATTGAGCTACCAAGGGGACCTTATGGACCGGTAGTTTAAAGCTTCAACGATACGTGAATAACTGACTAAACTTTTTAATCACGATATTCACCATCCGTTAATTGTCAGGCACTCCACTAAAGACCGACAGTTGCACTCTTTGCGCTACAGATATATTTTTGTATCTATTGGATATAACCAATCAATAGTACGATGACCCTTCACAAATTGCTCGTAAGTACAGTCGAGACAATTTACCATTTTGCCCCTATAATTACATCTAACTCCTTAAGTACCATTGATTCCTCTAATGAACAATATATCATAGTCCTACTATGAGTAAACCTTTCTCGGGCCAAGAAAAGGTGTAGCGTGTAGAAATGTATCAATCGCAACGGAAGAACAAGGATCATCCAAGCATTCAAATTCACTAATTTTGGCATAATATAAAACATGCTTCTGTAGAAAAATGGGTTTCAAGACATACCTCTTGAAGAACATCTTCAAAGCTCCATCTCCAGCTGCAATCTTCTTCATATCTTGTTGTAGACCACCTCAAGATCTTCCCCACTATTCTCTTGGTACTCTAGATTGACTTGTGGGACCCAAAACAAGCTTGAATTAAGAGATGAAGGAGAAAAGCTCATTGCTGCAACAAGGTTGAAGAACCTTTCTTCAAACCAAGTTTTCTCTAAAAAACCTTTTCATTTTATGCCCGATTTTCACTCCAATCTTCTCATTATATTGCAGATCAACATGCAAAGAGAAGAGTTGCATGAGTTGCAGCTCATGCTTGGAGAAGACAAGGCAAATGTATTGCTATATGTGTGAGCTAGTTCAAATATGGATAATGGAAAAACCTATTTTTCCATTTGTGTTTTAGTTTTGTTTTCCTTTTCAATTTTATCTAAAAATCAAAATTTTATTTAATAAATCTATTTGATTTTTAAAATGAAAAATTAATTAATTTCATAAATTAATAAATAAATAAAACTTAATTAATTTAATATCAAATATTAAATTAATTTTAACATATATCCATCTTTATATATTTAAATCATATTTAAATATATAAATTTTCCTATACTGTTTAATTCTAAAATTAAACATAATTATATCTCATATAATTACTAATTCCCTTAATTCTAATTTGAATGTTTCAAATTAAATTATCACTCTATTCTAGAGCTAGTCTGTTACGAGCTAGTAGGAGGACCTCGCAGACCTACAGATCATGGGCTCCAACGATCTGAGATTAATTAGCTAAACTCATTAGACCAGATTAATCTCCATTCGTTAACTAATGGGTCATTCCACTAAAGCCCACAGTTGTACTCCCCTCACTGTAGATATATTATGTCCACATGATTTAACCATAATCAGTAAGTCGACCCTTCATAGGTTATTCGTAATAACGGCTGGGTCAAATATCTGTTTTACCCCCGAGATTACGTCTTATTCCTCAAGTCCCTACTGATCCTCTAATGAACAACTGGTTTGTGATCTAATCACCAAACCAAACTCTCTCAGCTTAGTGAGAGGGTGAGGCCCCTTGTTTAAGACCTGGATTCAGTACTTGAGAGAACAACCTTTCTTCTATCCCTAAATCGGGTAGGCGTGAACTCCATCTTGCACCCTATGTCCGCAGCTATCTATCCGGTCTTACCCCTGAAATAGGAGTCTTATTGAGCTGGCGTTGTTGAGCCAACCCTCAACTATGCAAATCTAAGGGCAATCCCGAATAAACAGGAGTTCATAGTTAGCTCAGGATTAAGATCGAGTTACCTAGGTCACCTAGTTGAAATAATCAGTCTTAAACAGTAAACAGCGTTATAAAGTAAGAGTGACTTATTTCTTGTCTGGATCTTATGCAAACTTATTGCATAGGACACCCCCACTCCTCATGTCATAACATGTACGAATTAGGATCACATTGTATGTAACACTTTACAACTCTTTGTAACAATTACAGAGTAGACCGCATCCAATGGTGTTACCAGAATAAGGTACCCAACCTCATTCATGTACCATAGATCATTTTGATTATTTACTCGAACCCGATCCACTCTTATGTCTCCACATAAAGTTCAAGTATTTATACAATAGTCATGGGTCTTAGTTTATTGGATTTAGATTTTCATAAAATTTATAAGATCAATAACAAGTATATTGATAATAGAAAATGTTTATCATTTTACAAACTACGAGTTTTTAGGACATAAAACCAACATAGCGCCACATTGTTCAAGCCCTGGAATCAACTCTTAAGGGAGCAATTTATCTACTTACCCTTGATTTAGAGAATGAGTGAATTTCGTCTTGTGTAGCTAAGCTCCTAGCTCCCCAAAAAAATGAATGCCCAATGTAGTAGGTTTGAGTCGGAGATCTGGCCACTCGAACCCATGAAAATCAAAGGACCGCCCTCATAGGCAGGAGTTTCCAACTCACTCAGGATTAAGGTCATGTTACCTATGTTCATCCTGGTGAAATGAAAGTCTCTGTCATGAACGGCATTATATAACGAAACTAAACATTTCGTGGTCCGATCTTATATAAACTCTTTTGTATAGAGCATCCCTACTCGCATGTCTAATACATGAATGGTCAGGATCAGACCATTTGTAGCACTTTACAACACTTGTAACATCTACAAAGTGAGCCACACTTATAGCATTATTAGGATAAGGTTTCCCTAATTTATCCATATACTATAGACCATTTAGGTTATCACTTAAAGCACGATCCACTTGTATGTCTTCACATACATGCTTAAGTTACAATGATAACCAGGGATCTTAGTTTATTGGTTTGTGGTTAATGCAACTAAAATTTCTCATATTTTAAATACTGTAGTGAATAAAATATCTCATATTATTACATCACAAAATGTTTGTTCATACAGGTGTTTACAAACTACAGGACCCTACGAGATTTAGGGTAGTAACCCCAAAAGTTAATACTGGAGGATCTCTTATACAAGAGTACCTCTGAGTGGAAGCAGATCGTTCCAAATATATTGTGACAGAATTTCTACATTTACAATCTAACAGACAAGATATGCATCATACTACAAAATTACCAGCATGCTTTGAAATTAAATAACAATAGAACAAGAAAAATACCAGTTGAAGAACCTTTCTTCACCAAAATCTTGCTCTCTCCAAACGAAATGTTGCTCTCGCTCTCGCTGGAACGTCCAAGCAATCGTTCACCAAAACTCCGGTTGTCTACTTAAGAACAACCTCCACATGAACAGAAGAATGAGGATAACACCACCACTTAAAACCCTCGGTATTCTCGGTGTGAGAATCCAAAGAGTAGGCTCTGTTGGAATTTGGTAGAGGGGAAGAGGATATGAAGATCGTATACAATGACCAAGCAAGTGGGAAAAGGGCAGGGTCTATCGTATAGACAATGCTTGATCGTTTAGAAGAAGAACACGATCGTGTAGTAAATACGCAGCGATCATGTAGACGATCATTTAGTAATCGCTCGGGCGCTAGACAATTGTTTAGTAAAACTTAGGCGATTGTTTAGAAAGAGGTGCACGTGTATACGATCGTGTAGTAATTTTGAGCTATCGTATAGTCTCTCAATTAGCTAAGCAATAGGCAGTATATACTTTTCTTGAGCAAATTACTGATCTTTTGCAAAATGAAAATGATTTTCATTTTATTCTTCAGTTACGAAAACTGACTGAAACCTCCTACTAACACACGGTTACAGAGAAAACAGTGGCCTAATTATCCCATAATTGTCCAACTATAATTAATAAATATAATCATATTATATTCATTAACCTATAGTTTAATATCACATATAAACCATAGTGTTTTCTCCTCCACTAGATATAAATCATATTTATATCCATTTTCTTCCAAATAATGTATCTCATACATAAAGTCAATCATACAATATATAATTAACCAGTTCAATCATATCATATATAATCGAACTCTCTCTTGTCAATTTGAACATTTCAAACTGACCCAAAAACTTATTCTCAACTTGAATCCATTGAGCTACCAAGGGGACCTTATAAACTTATGGCTCGAAGCTCTAATGGTACGTGAATAGCTGACTAAACTCTTTAGCCACGAGATCCACCATCCGTTAACTGCCAGACATTCCACTAAAGACCGATAACTGAACTCTTCTTACCACAGATATATTTCTGTGTCCATCAAATATAACCAATCAACAGTACGATAATCCTTCACAGATGCTCGTAAGTATAGTTTGGCCAATTTACCTTTTTGCCCCTATAGTTACATCTAACTTCTTAAGTACCCATGATTCCTCTAATGAACAAGACAACATAGTTCTACTATGTGTGGACACCTCTCGGGCCATGAGAAGGTGTGTGGCGCCACATCGTTCAAGCCCCAGGATCAACCCTTAAAGGAGCAATCTATCTACTTACCCCTACTTCGGGGAAGGAGTGAATTCCATATTGTGTAGCTAAGTTCCCAGCTCCCAAATCAGATAAATACCCAAAGTGGTAGGTTTGAGTTGGCGAACTGGCCACTCACACCCATGCAAATCAAATCACCCTCAAAGGCAGGAGTTCCCAACTCACTCAGGATTGAGGTCATGTTACCTATGGTCATCCTAGTGAAGTGAAGTCTCTGTCATGAACGACGTTATATAACGAGGCGTTAACACTTCGTGGTTAGGTCTTATACAAACTCTTTGTATAGGATGCCCCCGCTCACATGTCTCCACATAAATGATTAGGATCAGACCATCTGTAGCAAGTCACAACACTTGTAACTATTCTACAAAGCAGGCCGCATCTGTAGTGTTACCAGGATAAGGTTTCCCTCCTATATTTATATACTACATACCATTTTGGTTATCACTTAAGACATGATCCACTTGTATGACTCCACATACATGCTTAAGTTACATAATGACAACCAGGGATTTTAATTTATTGGTTTGTGGTAAAGTAAATAAAACATCCAATGTTCATAGATAAGTAGTGAAGAAAATATCATATATTATACATCACAAATGTTTGTTCAAAACCGTGTTTACAAACTACAGGACACGAGAGTTTAGGGCATCATCCCCAACAAATATGATGCCGCTAAAATTTTCTTCAAAAGTAAAAGAGAAGAAAGTTGAAAAGAAAGACAATGGACGCAAACGACGTCGCCTAACTTTGAAGAAGATGCAGGAAAAAGTATATTTGTTTCCTGACTTCGATGTTGCAGATAAGGTAAATGATCCTAACTACTGCAAGTATCACAGGGTCGTTAGCCACCCAGAGGAAAAATGTTTCGTGCTAAAGGAGTTGATTCTAAGGTTAGCTCATGAGAGGAAGATTGAGTTAAATCTGGATGAGGTTGCTTAAACAAACACGCCACGGTGGCAGTAACTCCGAACGCTCTAACATTGGTTATATGTTATGATGAAAGAGATAGTTTGGTCCAGTTTGGGGCCCTCAAACCTGTGGTTTCAACAAGAGATCCAAATGATAGATTTTCAAAATAGAGAAGAACATATTGATAGTGATGATGACGAAGGATGGGTCCTCGTAACATGCCAAAATAAGAGAAAGTTGAGTCCTACCCAAAAAGAGTCGCGCTCCTATCAGAGTTACATAAAAGGGAGAAAAACTCAAAAAAGGAAAGAAAAAAAAGAAGGCTTAGAAACCCAAGCTCGTTGAGGAGGAAAATAAAGACTTCCCTCAACCCAGGTGACATGTGACGTTAGCAGATTTTCTTCTGGAGAACTTCTATGGCTACAATTCAAGGAAAATGCTAGAGGTTATTACATGTCATGCTAACAGCATGACAAGAGAAGAGGATACTTAAGGAACTCTTATATAAGAGTACCTCTGAGTGGAAGCGAGATCGTTCCAAACTCATTGTGACAGAATTACCGCATTTATAATCTACCAGAATAGATATGCAATATTCAACAAATTACCAGCATGCTTTGAAACTTTAATAACAAGAGAACAACAAATACGTACCAGTTGAAGAACCCTTCTTCACAGACAATCTCGTTCTCGCCAAGGACTACTTCTCTCGCTCTCGCTAAGCACATCCAAGAAATCGTCCACTAAATCACCCGGTCGTCTACCCACAAACGGCCTCCACACGAACACAGCAACGGGGAGGACACTACCATTTAGACCCCTCGGTATTTTCGGTATGAGAATCCAGGAGGTGTGGGTTCATTTGGATTTGGCAGAGGGAATGAGGAAGAGAAGATTGTATACAATGACCAAGCAAGTGGGAGAAGGTTGATGTCTATCATATAGACAATGCTTGATCGTTTAGGAAACGATACACGATCGTTTAGTAAATAAGTCGCGATCATATAGACGATCGTTTAGTAAACGCTCGAGTGTGCGATCGTTTAAGAAATAACTAGACGATCGTTTAGCAAATCCTATGCGGTCGTTTAGAAAAAAAAAATGCTCGTGTATAAATGTTGAGCTATCGTGTAGGCCCTCGGTTTGCTATGCGATAGACAATATACACCAAACGTGAGTGAATGACCGATCTCTTTGCAAAATGAAAACGATTTTCATTTTATTCTTCAGTTACGAAAACTGAGTGAAACCTCCCACTATCACACGGTTACGGAGAAAACACCGGCATAATTATCCCATAATTGTCCAAAAATGAATAATAAATATAATCATATTATATTCATTAACCTATGGTTTAATATCACATCATATGTAATACATTAACCATAGTCTTTTCTCCTCCACTAGATATAAATCATATTTATATCATTTTTCTCCAAATAATGTATCTTATACATAATGTTAATCATATCATATATAATTAACCAGTTCAACCATATAATATATAATCGAACTCCCTCTTGTCAATTTGAACACTTCAAACTGACCCAAAAACTTATTCTCAACTTGAAACCATTGAGCTACCAAGAGGGCCTTATGGACCTGTGGCTTGAAGCTCCAATGGTACGTGAATAGCTGACTAGACTTTTTAGCCACGAGATCCACCATCCGTTAACTGCCAAGCATTCCACTAAAGATCGATAACTGAACTCTTCTTACCACAGATATATTTTCGTGTCCATTGGATATAACCAATCAATAGTACGATAACCCTTCAAAGATGCTCGTAAGTATAGTTGGGTCAATTTATCGTTTTGCCCCTGTAGTTACATCTAACTTCTTAAATACCACGGATCCCTCTAATGAACAATACAACATAGTCCTACTATGTATGGACACCTCTCGAGCCATGAGAAGGTGTGTGACGCCACATCGTTCAAGCCTCAGGATCAGCCTTTAAGGGAGCAATCTATCTACTTACCCATGCTTCGGGGAAGAAGGGAATTCCATCTTGTGTAGCTGAGTTCCCAGCTCCTAAATCAGACGAATTCCCAAAGTGGTAGGTTTGAGTTGGCGATCTAGCCACTCGCACCCATGCAAATCAAATGATCGCCTTCAAAGGCAGGAGTTCCCAACTTACTCAGGATTGTGGTCATATTACTTATGGTCATCCTAGTGAAGTGAAGTCTCTATCATGAACGACGTTATATAACGAGACGTTAACACTTCGTGGTTAGGTCTTATACAAACTCTTTGTATAGGACACCTCCGCTCGCATGTCTCCACATGAATGATCAGGATCAGACCATCTGTAGCAAGTCATAACACTTATAACTATTCTACAAAGCAGGGCACATCCATAGTGTTACCAGGATAAGGTTTCCATCCTATATCCATATACTACAGATCATTTTTGTTATCACTTAAGACATGATCTACTTGTATGTCTCCATATACATGTTTAAGTTACATAATGATAACAAGGATTTTAGTTTATTAGTTTGTGATAAAGCAAATAAAACATCTGATGTTCATAGACAAGTAGTGAAGAAAATATCATATATTATTTGTCACAAATGTTTGTTCAAACTGTGTTTACAAACTACAGGACATGAGAGTTTAGAGCATCATCCAAACAGATACTCCTCTAAGTTCATAAAAAACAAGGGAAGAATCAAAAGACTCACCATCGTTTAGTATGGATGACCTAATATCACTCCCTCAAGCAGCCAAGACGGCTCTCATTAACGCATTGTTAGAATCCAATGCATCTAGTGCACTGGCCTCTGCAGCACACGTGTATGCCTCGTGTTGTACGTTCATAGGTTTCTCAAATGAAGACCTACTTCCAGGATCGAAGCTTCACAATAGGCTTTTATACATCTCGGGATACATTCGAGAATAGAAAGTTGGTCGAATTCTCATCGATAATGGATCAGTCATCAATATAATGCCCAAGACGACTATGGAACAATTGTTTCATGCCATAGACTTGAAGACCACCTATAGGTTACTGCTAAGACATCCTTGGATTCATGGAAATGGTAACGTCGATGTTGCATCAATGTTTCAAATTCTATCAAAATGGGATTAAGAAGGTTGAAGTATATTCTAATCCATTTTCAGAAGTTGAGTCTCACTTCGTAGATGAAAAAATTTAATTAAAGAGTGAGAATATTGGTGAGGCAATACCCGTAGAGACTCTGTTAATAAGGGATGGAGGTAAATCCCAGTCAAAATCACAAGCCGATGCAGGGAGAGAAACGAACGACAAGGAATAAGCCTCTGGCTCAAAGGAAATGAGACATCCCCCAACATTACAAAGACACTGGTTTCAAAAGATGAAAAAGCTCTAAGTCCTCCGATCTTGCACTATGTTCCTTTGTCAAGGTGTAAGAAAGGTGAATCGCCTTTTACGGAGTGCTCAAAAGGCTCGAAGGTCAAGGATATTGAAATCTTAAAAGAAAGTTTGTTACACCACTCACGCCGATAATGAAGCAGGAAATCCAGGAATCTAAAGGAGACTTGACGAAGGTAAATTTGCTCGAAATATGAACAAAAGACGGGTTCGATCCTAAAGATTACAAATTGCTCCTAAAGATTACAAATTGCTAGCAAAAGTGAGGTATGACTTCATAACTCACATTGAATTTAAGAGTTGAGCATTTATGAGCGACCCGAGTTTTCTTCAACCCAGAAGAAGCTTTTGATGGGGGGGGCATGCTATATCTGTGTCGAGGAAGGGCATTGGATATAAGTCGTCAGAGCCAGTTTGCATAACCAAAAGAGTGAAGGAAAAAGTGGTCGACAGCAATCATATAACTGCAGAAGAAGTCAATGATGCAGGAGAAAAGAAGGGCAAGGATAAAAGTACCTCAGTCTTCGACCATATCAACCGCCTGTCGCACGCATTTTGGTTTTTAAGAGATTGAGCATGACGAAAGTGGTGAGAGAAAGTCTTGTACTACCTCCCTATTGGGATTGATAACCTAAATCTCGTAGGGTCCTATAGTTTGTAAATGTATTCAACAAACTCATTGTTTATTTAATAAAATATCTGATATTTTATTCAGACTCATTATCTATTTAATAAAATATATGATATTCTATTCATTTTTTTAGTTGCATTAACCACAAACCAATAAACTAACATTCAATGTTATCTTGTAACTTAAACATGTATGTAGAGACATACGGGTGGATCATGTTTAAGTGATAACCTAAATGGTCTGTAGTAGATGAATAAGGTTGGGTACCTTATTTTGGTAACACTACGAGTATGGTCCATTTTGTAGGTGTTACAATTGTTGTAAAGTACTACAAATGATCTGATCCTGATCGTTCATGTATAAACATGTGAGCGGAGATATTCTATACAAAGGAGTTTGTATAAGACTGGACCATGAAATGTTTAGTCTCATTATATAACACCGTTCATAATAGATACTTACATTTCACCAAGATGACCATGATAACATGACCTGAATCCTAGGTGAGTTATGAACTTTTGCCTATGAGGGCGGTCCTTTGATTTGTATGGGTGAGAATGGCCAGATTGCTAACTTAACAAGCCTATCATTTTGGGGATTCGTTTGATTAGAAAGTTGGGAACACAGCTACACAATAAGGAATTCACTCATTCCCCGAGGTCGGGGTAAGTAGATAAATTGCTCCCTTAAGGGTTGATTCTGGGGCTTGAACAATGTGGCACCACACCCTCTCCTGGCCCAAGAGAAGTTTAGTCATAATTAGACTATGATCTATTGTTCATTAGAGGGATCAATGGTACTTAAGAAAATAGATGTAACTATAAGGGCAAAACGATAATTTTGGCCTACATGTACTTATTAGCTATTTGTGAAAGATCATCGTACTATTGATTGGTTATATTCAATAGACATAAAAATATATCTGTAGTGCAAAGAGTGCAGCTGTCGATCTTTAGTGGAGCGCTCGACAGTTAACGGATGGCGAATAATTTAATTAAAGAGTTTGATTAATTATTCATGTACAGGTCCATGAGGTCCTCTTGGTAGCTCAATAAGATTAAATGGGAATCAATTTTTGGATTAATTTGCATTCTTCAAATTAAAAGAAGGATTTAATTATATATGATACAATTAAGTTATTTTAATTATATGTGATATAATTATTATAATGTATTTGATACATTATAGTTTTAGTGAGGAAATAAATATTTGAATATGATTCATATATTATTATATAAATTGGATTCATAATTGTTAAATTTAATATGAATATGATTTATATTAAATGTCATATGAGAGAGAAAATAAACTATAGGTTATATTTTATATGATACAATATTAAAATTATAGGTCATATGTTATATTTGATATAACATATAATTTAATGTGTATATATATATATATATATATTATGATAATTTAGAGGGTAAGAGAGAAACTTGAGTGGAAACAGATGGACCAAATTCTATTTTCATTGAATATAAAATTTACAGTAAACAAATAAACAAGATATGCATTTATATCTAAATTACAGCATGCTAGAAAGAATTAAAGGGTTTCATGAAACCTCATCTTTGAAGAACTTTTCTTCACGTTTTCCCTCGAACAAACTACGAACTCCTTGAAGACTTTCTTCAAGATTAATCTCGAACAAAATCGGACACTACCACAAAAGTTACCTTACTCAGGGTGAGAACCTGAGAGTGATGGGCTTTGATTATTTTGTTAAGGGGAAAAACTTAATGTGTAGGAAAAAAGCTTGAGAACTCTCAAAACTCAAGACAAAACAAAGAACACTTCTGTATTTTTCTTTCTCAATCGTCCAACCAATAACAAAACAGAAGAAGAAAACCTTTTTCTTTTTATTCTCCTTGTCATAAATAACCACCACCTACTTACAAGATGGAGAGAAAATAATGGGAAGAGAGTTGTAACTCCCTTCCTTATTATTAAAATAATAATAATAATAATAATATAAATATAAATATGATAACTAACTTATCATATTATATATATATATATATATATATATATTAAATTATATGTTATATCAAATCTAATATATAACCTATAGTTTAAATATTGTATCACATATAATATAAACTATAGTTTCTTTTCTCTATTATATGGCATTTAATATAAATCATCTTTATATTAAATTCAACAACTATGAATTCAATTTATAAAACTATATTTAAATCTCATTTAATTATTCCCTCCCATTAAGCTATAATGTATCAAATATATTATGGCAATTATATCACATATAATTGAAACAAGTTAATTATATCATATATAATTAAATCTCTCTATTAATTTGAACAATTCAAATTAATCCAAAAACTGATTCTCAACTAAATCCTATTGAACTACCAAGGGAACCTCATGCACTGTAGCTTAAAACTCCAACGATACATGAATAATTAATTAAACTCTTCGATTACATTATTCACCATCCGTTAATTGTCGGGCACTCTTCACATTACAGATATATTTTTTGTGACCATTAGATATAACCAATCAACAGTACGATGACCCTTCACAAATTGCTCGTAAGTACAGCTAGGCCAAATTATTGTTTTGCCCCTGTAGTTACATATTAATCCCTATAATGAACAATAGATCATAGTCTAACTATGACTAAATCCCTCTCGGACCAGGAAAGGGTAGGGCCAAGAAAGGGTGTGGTGCCACATTTTTCAAAACCAGGAATCAGCCTTTAAGGGAGCAATATCTACTTATCCCTATTTCGGCGAAAGAGTGAATTTCATCTTGTGTAGCTGTGTTCCCAGCTCCTCAATCAGACAAATTCCCAAAATGGTAGACTTGTTGAGTCGTCGATCTGGCCACTCTCACTCATACAAATCAAATGACCGCCCTTATAGGCAGGAGTTCACAACTCACTCAGAGTTCAGATCATGTTACCTATGGTCATCCTGATGAAATGTAAGTCTCTATTATGAACAACATTATATAATGAGACTAAACATTTTATGGTTCAGTCTTATACAAACTCTTTTGTATAGAATATCTCTGCTCGCATGTCTATATATGAATGATCAGGATTAGATCATTTGTAGCACTTTACAACATTTGTAACACCTACAAGCCATACTCGTAGTGTCACCAGGATAAGGTACCCAGCCTTATCCATCTACTATACACCATTTAGGTTATCACTTAAACATGATCTACCCATATGTCTCTACATACATGTTTAACTTACAAAGATAACCTCAGATGTTAGATTATTGGTTTGTGGTTAATGTAACTAAAATATCATATATTTTATAGACAATGAATAAAATATCAAATATTTTATTAAATACATAATGAGTTTGTTCAACAATGTTTACAAACTATAGGACCCTACGAGATTTTGGGCATCAACCCCAACACTTGAAGACACCTGAAGATACAAGAACTCTTCCAAGACTTCAACTTCAAGAAAATCACGCGCTCTGTTTCTTCAAGTCAAGTGTTTGCAATCAATTGAGAGAGAATCAGATGATCAAGTACTAGAGATCGAAGCACATTGCATCAAATCAATATCAACATCAACACCAACTCAAGTTCAACTCCACAAAACAAGTTTCTCCAGAAACCCCGTGCGAACAATAGTGACATTTGGTGAATCTTGAAGATGTATGCATATTGGTGAAAAATTCAAAAAGCTTGGAGAAAAATTCAATACAATTTTAATTTCCTATATTATGTTATTTTATTATTTTGTTTTGTTTTAACATATTATATTATATTTTTTCGATATCCGTGTTGTCGTTTTGCTCTTCATTTAAAATTGATAATGGGATATTTATATTTCAATTAAATTGAAGTATTTATTAAGTCACTAAATTTGAAATTATTTTGTTAATAACTTCAGGGATTTAGAAATTTATATTGTGATATTGGCAATTAACCTTTCAAAAGGAGATTTTTATGAGAAATATGAACCTTCCAATTTCCTATACCCCATTAACACCCATACTCTTTACTCGGACTAAACTAAGGGGTTTCTCTATGAGTGGACCAATATAGGATTCGATATTATACCAATGTTAATAACTTCTAATAAACTTTCAATGTTGGAATCTTTATTATTTAAAAAAAAACATATTAAAAAATACTGAAAAGGAAAAAGATTCTCATAAAATAACTTCTATCTATGTAATTAGAGCTGTTGAAATTTTTGAAAATTGAAAAACAAAAATCCATGAATATAATTTAGAGTAATTATTTTAAATGGTAAATTACTAAAAATATTTACAAATATAACAAAAAGTCATTATCTATCAATAATAAACAGTGATAGACACTAATAAACCTATCGTTAAAATCTAAAAGGAAAATAATGCGTAAAAACAATACTTTGAAGAAAAAATTCTAGAAAAATGAAAACAATATGAAATCAATGTATAAAATTATTTATTTATTTGTTTATTAAAAGTAAAATATTAACCCAAAAAAATCGACGGCTTTGTAATTTTCCATTACCCAAAATAAATAATGTGTTTGAAAATTTGCAACTGACTTTTTTCTTAATAATAAAACTTCCTTGTATGTCCCAAACCTGCTAAATTCAAAATAGTTCATATAATAAAAACAATCAAAACTTCCAAATTAATAATAAAAAACGATAATAACTATTTATGGTAAAGATATTTGATACGATAAAAATAAAGAAAAGATGGGTTTAAAATAATAATAAATAATAAATAATAATAAAATTATTTGAGACATTTTCTAATGTATACATTAAGGTCTAGTTTATATGACTTTCTAAAGGTTAAAACATTTAGCTCATGTGGTAACAATTTTTTTAAAAAAATATTAAGCTTATACATTAGGCTTTCACCTCCAATTTTCTTTTATATTTTCTACATTTTACCAATAGTTTAAAGAATTAAGTTAAAATTTGAAAACTAAAAAAAGTAGACCTTGATTGGTAACCATTTTTTTTTTATTTTTAAAAATTAAGTCTACATCATCCACATTTTTTACTATAATTTGCATGTACAATGATTGAATTCTTAACTAAATTTCAAAAATAAAAGCAATTTTTTTAAAGATATTTTTTTTAGTTCTCAAAATTTGATTTGATTTTTTTAAAATAATATTGAAAAATAGATAACAAATAAAGAAATTTGGAGGTGAAAGTAGTGTCCATATGCTTAATTTTCAAAAACAAAAACAAAAAAGCAAAATGGTTACCAATCGAGTCGTAACTTTTAAAAACTTATTTTCGTTTTTGAAATTTAACTAAGAATTCAACCATTGTATACAAATCATGGTAAGAAATTGGAAAGAAGTAAGCATAATTTTCAAAAAGTAAAAACAAAAAACGAAATACTTAGGCCCCCATTTGGTGACCATTTTATTTTTTGTTTTCATTTTTTAAAATTATGCCTATAGACACACTTCCACCTCCAAATTTCTTTTTTTGTTATCTATTAATTACAAATAGTTTAAAAAACTAAGCCAAATTTTGAAAACTAAAAAAAATAATTTTTAAAAAGTTGTTTTTGTTTTTAGAATTTGACTAAAAATTCTATCATTATACTTAAAAATAGATGCAAATTATGGTAAAAAAATATATATGATATAGGCCTAATTTTCAAAAATAAAAACAAAAAACAAAATCATTACCGAACATAACCTTAATTTTTAACTCACCATTAAAGTTTATACGAAAAAATAACCATCTTTCAAAAAAAACAATAATAAAAAATAAAAAGTCTTAGTGTTGTGTAGTTCTAAGTTGAAACTCAAAAGAGAAACACAAAAGCAACTCTCCAACTTGAAACCTTCGAACCTCCAAAAAGCCTCAATTTCTCTAAAGTTTCTCTTTTGAATTCTCATTCACGGGAGAACCCTTGTTTTATTCAGCCTTCTTCTCACTGCAAAACGATGATCCGATCCCCCCACGTGATCCTCACGTGCTCAAACCTACCCCTTCGTTCATCGCAATGGCTGCCGCTGCCGATCGTCATTTGAACTCTACTTGACCCACCAAACCAAATCAAACAAAACCCATTTCCTAATTTCCCTTTCAACTTTATATAACGTTTCCTTGATCCAATCATCGCCTCCTTCTTCTTCACTCTCTCTCTCTCTCTCTGTTTTACTCTTTCCAACAGAACCCATGTATCTCTCTGTTCCTCACTACCCCTCTCTCAAATTCCCCGCCCTTCAATCTCATAAGGTTTGTTTTCGATCGCCCACAATTCCCTTTTCGAGATTGCCCCAACTATGTGTTTCTGTTTCTGGGTTTGATCTTTGCTACAAATAAGAGCAATGTTCATACCCCTTTTTCCCATTTCAGCTTTATCTTTGGGTTTCTCTTCGTTTTCTTTTCATTGTTTTTGCTGATGTTCTGCTTGTTTTCCGTTTCTTTTAGAGGGATTTTCGAGTGCTTGCTGTGGCTACAAATGAGGCCTCCAACTATTTGCCGGAGGCTCCGATTTTGATTCCTGATGGTCCATGGAAGCAGGTCAGGGACTGAATTTCCTCTCTGTATGCTTCAAGATTTGTTGTTCGTTTGGTTTAGTTTGAGTTTCTGGGGTTGAATGATTACTTTAGTGGTCTTCTTGTTCTTCTGTTCTTTTCTTTATCTAAAGATTTTGTTTTGGTTTCCTTATCTCCTCTACATGAGTTTTTTCAAAATGTCAAATTTTAGAATCTAAAGGACATTTATTTTTGTACAAGTGTTTTTTGGAACATGGTGGCCACCTAATCCTATGAGTTTTCTTGACATACAACTGTTGTAATGGTTTTTCGTAAAAAAGAGTGAGTTTTTTTTTTTTTTTTTTTTTGGAAGTGATAGACTGAAGCAAGAAAGTATAGGTATTCTCAGTTTTCATCCTACTATAAGTTCAAACTAAAAACAAATTAGTTCTAGACAAGACATTGTTGTTGTGTATTCTTAATTTGTTAACTTTTTATAAGTTAAAACCAAAAATCAACGTGTTTTGTAGATTGATGGAGGAGTTACTGCTGCTAAGGGGTTCAAAGCTGCAGGGCTATATGGAGGACTACGAGCAAAGGGAGAGAAGCCTGACCTTGCACTTGTTACTTGTGATGTTGATGCCATTTCTGCTGGTAAGAGCTCACTGTTGACTGTTTAGTTCATCTGTGTTATATAATAACCAGTTTTTGGTTATTATACAGACTAGAGAATGATTGTTACAGGAAAAGTTTTGTTGGTTTTTGGGCGTGTCCTTGGGGATTCTGAACTTTTTATTGTGCCAATTGGTTTGGAATGCGAGTCAAGCATATGTGACTTAGTTAGCTGTACACTCGAGAAACATTCTTTATACTGACTGTGAGTTTGCTCATTTTCATTTCTAGGAGCATTTACAAAGAATGTAGTTGCTGCAGCACCAGTGTTGTATTGTAAAAAAGCATTGGACATTTCACAAACGGTAGATTTTCTTGCATCTCGGGTTGAAGTTATGTTTAACTAGCAGCAGAACATTCAGCTATTATAAAACCATAACTATACAAGTTCACTGATCTTGCTCCTTTTATATGGCCACCCTGGTATTAGCTTGCTATGTTCAACAAACAGTGCTTTTAACTTATTTGCTAACAACAATTTGATCTATTCTACAATTTGTTAGGCACGTGCAGTGCTAATAAATGCTGGTCAAGCCAATGCCGCTACGGTAAGCAGTTATCTTTACCACACCAATTCAATGTTGTTTGGACTTGAAAAGATAAAAGTCTATGCCTGTGTTGGATGAATATTTACGTAGCTAAGAGACCTTTTGTTGCTGTAGGGGGATGCTGGTTATCAAGATATGATAGAATGTGTGAACAATCTTTCAAAGGTAGGCACCTTCATAGGTTCATAACAAATTTATTAATCTATTTTCAGTAGAACTTTTAAGTTGTAAGTAACTTTAATTGCAGATCCTTCAAATAAGGCCAGAGGAAGTACTAGTTGAATCTACTGGAGTGATTGGTCATAGAATAAAAAAGGTACGGAGATGTATTATATTATGTATTGTAATTTAGCTGAAAATTATACCTACTGGATGTCTTGTCTTGAATTTTAAAGTTATCCAACTTCAAATGCAGGATGCACTTTTGAATTCTCTTCCAAAACTAGTCAGGTCCCTTTCATCTTCAGTTGAAAGGTAATCGTCAATCTTTTACTTAGCTTTATTTGTACTTTCTCCGATTACATGTTCGGCTCTATGCTGTGGAGTCTTTTCCTTGCCAACTTTTTGGGCTGTGACATAACTTTATCAGTCTGTTTACAGTGCAGCTTCTGCAGCAGTGGCA
Source organism: Benincasa hispida (assembly GCF_027475165.1). NCBI lineage: Eukaryota > Viridiplantae > Streptophyta > Magnoliopsida > Cucurbitales > Cucurbitaceae > Benincasa > Benincasa hispida. Next base: position 69,109,924 of record NC_143488.1, on the reverse strand, counting down.
ATTACCACAACTGACCTTGTTAGTAAAAGCGTGGCAATCGAGTCCCAAGTATGTGAAAACCATTTTATATTTTCCTGTCTGCCTGTGGTCTATACAATAGTCTCGGTCTAATGCCGACATAAAAGGCACTTGCAACATTGCCTTAGGATAAAATCATTGCAGAAAGGATTAACAGTTGATTAAATGCCTAGGTTGGGAGTTCAACCATAAGAATTGGAGGAATGGCAAAAGGTTCGGGCATGATTCACCCGAATATGGCTACTATGCTCGGTGTAGGTATCTTCAAACTTGCCAGCTCGTTCTCGAACAAGTTAAATGGCTGTGATTGTCTTTATTAATGTTGATTTGTTACAATGTGGCAGGTTGTTACAACAGATGCCGTGGTTGCTAGTGATGTTTGGAGAAAGATGGTACAAATCTCTGTTGATCGAAGCTTCAATCAGATTACGGTATGATTGTTTAATGTGTTGACAATTTCACTTGTCTGATTAGTTTTCGTGTTTATTTATTTACTGTTCTGCTCTTTCATAAATTTGCTGAGGGTAAATTTACACATCCTATTACTCAATATAAATCAAATTAAACCAAACTAGCTAGTCTTGAAAATTGGTTCTGAAATGATCCATTTAGTCTGGGTTTGTAAATGGTATATATGGGGAACCTTGTTGTATCCTTTTTTGTAAATTTCAATGAAATTGTGAAGTGACATCTCAAATCATTGATACAATAATGGTATATATGTTTCCTTTTTTCTTTTCTTTTTGATTTTAATTGGGTTTGACAATGTAGGTGGATGGGGATACAAGTACCAACGACACCGTCATTGCTTTGTCGAGTGGCTTGTCAGGATCCAGATCTAATATAATTTCGTCATTGAAAAGCCGAGAAGCAGGACAGCTTCAAGAATGCCTTGATGTGGTATGTATCTCATTGTCAAAATTTTAGTGTATCCTTATGAGATTCGGGACAGGTTCAAAAGAAATTTCAGAAAAAATTGTTAATAGGGAGGGGAAATTATTTTGACATTACAATTTATAGGACTCTTTCTCCTTTCTATTTTCAGGTGATGCAAGGCCTTGCCAAGTCAGTAGCCTGGGATGGAGAAGGTGCTACCTGTCTGATTGAGGTCTGCCACTTCGATAAACAAAATCTTTTACATAATCTATGCATTTTGATATAAAATTACCCAATCTGCCAAATGCCACAGATTACAGTGACTGGTGCAAATTCAGAAGCTGAAGCAGCGAAAATTGCTCGTTCAGTAGCAGGCTCGTCACTTGTAAAGGCACGATTTTCATTCGTAATCATCTTTCTCTCGCACACCTTGTGCAAGCATGTTTCATCGATATCTTTTCATGCTGCAGTCAGCCATATATGGCCGAGATCCAAATTGGGGACGGATAGCAGCGGCTGCTGGATACGCAGGGGTACCATTCGAGCAGATGAAACTCAAAGTGTCTCTAGGAAACATTCTCCTCATGGATGGAGGAGAACCCCAATCTTTTGACAGGTTTAAAAGACTTCACACATTGTTTTTTCTTTCTTTTTTTTTCTTTTTGAAGTTCACATTGTTTTTTTCTTCAATCACCAAATCTTATACAATTTTATTAACCACTTTTTGACTGTTCTAAATTGTATGTTATATCTTGTTTTCAGGGCTGCAGCAAGTAACTATCTCAGAAGAGCTGGAGAAACCCATGATACAGTCAGAATTTACATTTCCATAGGCGAGTTCTTCAAATAACACATTACATTTTCACTTCTTTACTTAAGGTTAAGAAAAGATGATTTCACATATTTCTGAATCACGATATTCAAACAAATATCATATGAAAACTAAAATCAAAAGGGTTTTCTAAAAACAGCCTCATAGCTAAGCTAGATTAGTTGCTTCGATCGACAGGTGATGGGCAAGGAGAAGGACGAGCATGGGGTTGCGACTTGAGCTATGACTATGTTAAAATAAATGCTGAGTATACTACATAGATTGTTGGCAAGGCAGCTAGCTACAACAGAATAAATATATCCTGCAGTCCTTTGAAGAATTGTGTATAGACCTTTATCTATAGATACCCAAGCATGTTTGATCCTTTGGGGGAATTATATTAATTGAAATCAATTAGTTGAGTTAAATTAATTTTTCTGATTAAACTCATCTTTGGACAAGATCTAAATTATACTTGAGTTATTCCAATTTCAAAGCTCCACTGTTCTCTATGTATCTTCTTGTTTCTTGGTATTGTTAGAAAAATGCAGACCTTCCACATTCACTTGGTCATTAACAGCGTTCTAAAACAAATTTCAAACAGGCACCTACTAGAAGCAAGTCAAGCATATCTAAAAATAACATCCAAGAAGCGACAAAATCATATCCATAAACATGGTAACATATGATTTCAGTTGTGTTTATAAAAAGCGAATTTCACCAAACTTCATATAACAAAAAAGGTTTATAAATCCTTGAAATCTCTCGTACCAAACAACAAACGAGTTAAAGTCATACAATTTTTTGGTCCAAGCATCTCGGTCATCAACAATCACAAAAGAAACCAAAACAACGATTTATTTATGTACAGGAACTGTGAGAGAAGATGAAAACTTGGACAAGTAACGCTTACAAGGCTTCAGTAACAGAGTAGTGCACCTTGGTGACCGATGTTTTCAGGAAGATGCTTCCACAGTGAGAGTCGGAGCTCCCGTCGTCAAAACTATCAAACTCATTGAGAGTATTAACCACACTTGGAGAGTTAAATGATCTTTGATACCGATCAGAACTACCAACAGATTTTCGAGCCTGCCTTTTGTCCCTGCCACCACTCCCGCGCGAAGAGTTGCTGCCTTTCTGTCCTTTTTTCCCATTCTTCCTGTTCTTAGATTTCTGCTGTTTCTTGTTGTTTTTGACACAGTGGCACAACGAGGTCTGAGGAGGGTCGTACACATCAGGAGCCCATGTCACAGTCATCTTAGGTGACTCCCCATAGTGTTGTGCTCGACTACCTTTCATCGCAGATATGAGCTTTGCAGGAGCCTGGATGTTAGAAGTTAAATCAGCAAACAGAAGGGGTAAATGAACATTTACTTTTCACAAATTCATCATCTATAATTGAATATAACCACAAGCAACCTCAGAGATGTGCTGTTTTATCAGTAACAAATTCAAATCTGCACTTGGGGTGAATAAACAAAAAAGGCAAGAGAAAATCCTCTTTCTGTTATGCTGCTCGTGAAGACAATGAGAAAACCACGGAACAAAGCAACTACATACATCAATATTGCAAAATGCCACGATTTAGAAAGCAAAGCATACTGGCAACAGCAGAATTGTCTCCACAAGAACATACTAAGATTAAGAGAAAATATTTGTATCAAGGAAACAAATTGATGCTAAGTCACTATATTGGGGAAAAAAATTGGTTTTTACTATATAATCTCTAGGATCATCAATCATGTCAGCCAAATGAGTAAAGCTTGTCCTTAGAAATTCCAATGCCCACACCATATTTGCCTTTGTGACAAAATAATAATAATGATATAAATAGTTTTCATGGAAAAATAAAGATAGAGGTAGCAAATCTACATAACTGAATACAATAATACATAAACACAGGACTCTACATAACTGAATACAAGAATACATAAACACATGACACAACTGCAATTTTTTCCCTTTTTAATTTTGACGAGAGGAAAACTTACTGGTAAAGATATGGATCGTGAAAAGGCTTGATGCATAGTCTCGTTACAAGACACATCACCCACCGTTGTTTTTGGTTTCTTATCATTGTCTGGATAATCTTTAGGTGGGGATGTGGTAACAGGGAGGGGAAAGGACTTGGATTTGCTTAAACACTTCTTAGATGAGTTGTTCTTGGGAATTTCAAGCTCTTTTTGTTTGTTTTCATCATTTGAATTATCCCTGCAATTCACATTACGTTTACATTTTGAACTATGAGTATCTTCAATGCTCAAAGATTTCTTAAAAAATCCATCAAGATCATTAAACAATGCAGCATCAATATCTTTCAAAGACGACTGCAGATCATCCACCACAACGTCTACATCTTGGAGCAACTTCTGATGAATCGAAGCAATGTCCATTCAGGCTTATGTAAGACACAAGAAATCTGCTAGAACCTGCACATGTATCCAAGATATCGTAAAACATGCCCGGAAAGAAACTCAATCCAGGTGCAAGCTATATTATGCCGCCTGTAAAATTCTTAAGAAAATAATAATAAATAAATATATCTATAGCACAATACCTATGCAAAAACCCTCTCAACGAGTAGCCAATCGCCAGTGACTCGCTTTCAGAGGCTTCGACCGCCAAAAAAACCTCAAGATCAAGATGAAAATAATAAACCCTTACCGTACAATTATAATTTCTCTAGGAATTCCAAACCTCGAACGGACCAAAAAGAGCAAGGAGGAGGAAAAAGAAGATTGAAGAATACGAATAGAGCACGAAATGCACTAAAGGAACCCCATGTTAACTAAGATTACCACGCCGATCACCCTTTTCGAGCCGCTTCAGACGATGCGAGGATGAACCACCATGAAAAGAAGTCAAAGAAGGTAGCAGAGGGCGAAGGAAGAGATCAATAGGCACCGAAGGCATACTGAAATGCTCTTCGTAACCCTAATTTTCGTAGGGTCTAACAAAACCACAGATTTGCGAGCCAAGAGCTTGAAGAAAACTTTGTAAAGAAATTGAAAATGTGCGAATCAAAGCACAAAGGTTGAGAACATGAGAACCTGAAATCGTTGATTCAAAAGGAAAACCCGGAAATCATCTGATCCGTAACATGATGAAAAAGATCGGCGGAGAAGCAGTGGCAGCGGAGGCGGAGGCGGATCGGATAATTTTGGGAGGATGAGGTCGGAAATGGTGGCGGAATTGGGATCTTATGGAACTAATCCTTTGGGTCAAGAGAAAGGAATCGGTCGCGTAGATATAGCTGCGACTCCCAATCACAACTCTCCACGTATTTTACCTTTGACAATTCGCTAATTTAATTGTTTTTAGATATTTCCAACCTTACCCTATTGGGCCGGGCGGGCCTGCTTCTTTAAAAGCCCATTTCCAAATATATTTCCTGCCTTTTCTTTTATTTTGATTAGATAAATAATAATTGAAAATTATTTCATATGGCAAAACTATTTATAGATACGGATAGAAGTCTATCGGTATCTATCAGATCGTTGATAGTTCTAAAATTTTATTATATTTTATAAATATTTTGGTTCATTTTTTATATTTAAAAACAACCCAATAATAAATCATGATGCAATGGTTTTTTTTCCTTTTAATTTTCACCTGAATAACACATGGAGAGAGATGAGAAGATGAAATGCTACCTTACCATCCATCTATTCATTTTAACATCTTTCTCTAATACTAAATATATATATATATATATATATATACTTTTAACCATGAAGGATTCTAAGATATCAAGGAAGAATTCACCCTTAAAATATCATATTTTGTTAAGCTGAATTATAAAAATTACTTCTAAATTTATGGTTTTATGGTCCTGTCTCAAAAATGTCTTTAAACACTAGCTTTTGCACATTTGAACGGATTTCACTTGTTAATAGACTATGTGGCCACCTTCTTCCACAATCCATGACTTGATTTATATGTCATGATTGTTTGGTTCACCTTTGATTCTGATTAGATTTTTAAATTTTTAGAGACAATCTTTGTATTACTAATCACATGTTTGTAGTCCAAATCTCCTACTCTAATTACAGTTAAAAAAAAAAAAAAAACCTATTTTTTAAAGACATTTAAAATTATTTCTAAACATAATATATTTGAAGTGCTACACTAACACAATAATACATCTTTATTTTTAATAAAAAAATGCGGCATGGCTAACTTGTACTTCGTCCCTCACAAATCCCTGAGTAATTTCTAATATAAAACTTTCTTAGGTTTTGAGTTTAGTTTCTATTTAATCTCTAAATTTCAAAATGTTATAGATTTGTATTTTGAATTTCGTCTCAATTTAACTCTAGGGCTTCAAAATGTTACAATTTTATCCATGAGGTTTCAATATTTTATATTTTTAATATTAATATTTCAATTAATATTCACTTTAAATTATTTTAATTAATTAAAAAAAATTGAAACAAAAATTTGAATTTAACTTTAAAAGTAATGAAAAATCATGAAATTTAACTAATTATAAGTCTCTTAATTCTTTTAAATTTATTAAGAGACAAAAAATGAAGACTGAGTGAAACTTCGAATTCAAAAGTGCAAATCCTAAAATATAATCACCAAATTGAAATAAAACTCAAATATCAAAATTAAATGGTAACATTTTGAAACGAGAAAAATTTTTCTATTGATGACCTCTTTCTAAACTTTTATATGGCTTACCTTTTTCACATGTGAAATACCAGATATACCCTTACTTTTTAAAACCAAACAAGCGTCTATTTCATCATCAACAAGCCAACTATTCGCATTCCAATTTGCATTCGAGTACTCCTCTCAATTTTCTCTCAACGCCTCTGTTCGTCTTCGACGTCATTCACTGCTCATCGGTCGTATCTACTCATTTTCGCTTTCGTTTGAATTCCTTCGACACCGTTCCGGTAACCTGAAAGGTACAGTATTCTCGTCTTTCGTCATTTGAAATCGTTCTGTACATGGGTTTGATTGGGATTTAGGGTTCGTTTGGTAAATGGATAGATCGTGTAACTGAGTACAGTCGATCGTATAGCTCTATATAACCAACCGTATGGCTTTATATAAGCAATCATATAGCTCTCTATAACTGATCGCATGGCTTTATATAATCGATTGTGTAACTCTATATAACCGATCACATGACATTATATAATCGATTGTATAGCTTTTAATACTAGATCGCATAGATTCATATACTAGGTCACATATTTATATAATAGAACGTATAGAAAAAGCAAAAAGATCGTATAGATTTATACACCCGATCATATAGATTTATCTACACGATCATGTAGTAAATTCTAAATGATCGTGTAGTAAACTCTATACGATCATATAGCTTTTGTTATACGATCGTTTAGCTTTTGTTATACGATCGTTTAGCTTTTTCTATACAATCGTTTAGCCTTTCATACTCGATATCATATATTTGAATACTTGATCATATATGTTTGCTATATTGTAAATGGTGCACTCAGTCCCAGTTGAGAAATATTTTTCTGCCACCGTAACTTGCTTGGCCCACATTGGCAAGACGAATGCACTAATTAAAAGGAAACTAACAAATACACAGTTGAGTATGTTCCGAAAAGCATGCTTTGGTCCATTATTGGACGTCGATCTTATATTGAATGACCAGCTTGTGCATCATTTTCTTCTAAGGGGAGGTCACCGATTAGAATCCATATGTTGTAAGCTTCAACATCATGGGGAAGAAGGTAACATTCATACAAGATGATTTTAATTTGATTATGAAAAATCCCTGTAAAGGGTGCCAGCGGAAGCGAATCGTCCCAATTCTAAAAAATTTACAGAACACAATTTTACAAAGAAACAAAACGATCATGCATTTAATTAAACAAAACATACAGCATGCTTGAGAAACTAAGAAGAGAAAATGGAATAGAAGACTTACCCTTGAAGAACAAAATCTTCACGATTCCTCTTCACTATGAAAATCACGAACACCAAGAAAAAGTATTGCCACAAAAGTAACCTCGGTATTCTCTGGATGAGAATCCAGGAGGAGTGGGCTTTGACTATTTTGGTGAAGGAAGATATTGAGAGAGGAGATGCGATGAAAAGCCTTAGATCTCAAAACCCTATGAGATTTTTCTGTATTTCTTTCTTCACCATGCAGAAAAGAAGAAAGTGTATAACTAACCCACATACACGATCTGGAAAGAAAAAGGGGAGGGAGTTACAACTCCCTCCCAAATAACATTAATTCAAAAATAAATAAATTAAATTAAATTTATTTATTTATTTAATATATATTCATATGATAACTACGTTATCATATTGTGTTATATCAAATATAACATACCTTTCTCTCACCAAGGTTTTAATATAAATAACATTAATATTAATTTTAGCCATATGAATCCAATTTATATAATTAATATTTGAATCATATTCAAATATTTATTTCCTCTCATAAATACTTGATATTATAATGTATCAAATACAACATAGTAATTATATCTTATATAATTAAATTAAATTAATTATATCACATATAATTAACCTCAATTAATTTGAATCATTCAAATTAATCCAAAAACTGATTCTCATTAAATTTCGTTGAGCTACTGAGAGGACCTCATGGACCTGTAGTTTGAAGTTCCAACGGTACGTGAATAATTAATTAAACTTTTTAATTTAAACTATTTACCATTCGTTAACTGGTGGACACTCCACTAAAGACCATCAGCTGCACTCTTCACACTACAGATATATTTCTATGTCCATTGGATATAATCAATCTACAATACGATGACCCTTCACAAATTGCTCATAACTACAGTTAGGCCAAAATTACCGTTTTGCCTTATAGTTACATCTAACTCCTTAAGTACCATTGATCCCTCTAATGAATAATAAATCATAGTCCAACTATGATCGAACCCCTCTCGGACCAGGAAAGGGTGTGGCGTCACACTATTCAAGTCCTGGAGTCAGCTCTTAAGAGAGCAATTTATCAACTTACCCTGACGTTAGGGAATGAGTGAATTCTCTTGTGTAGCTGTGTTCCCAACTCCTTAAACAGACGAATCCCCAAAATGGCAGGTTTGTTGAGTCGGCGATCTGGTCACTCTCACCCATACAAATCAAAATATCGCCTTCACATGCAGGAGTTCACAACTCACTCAGGATTCAGGTCATGTTATCTATGATCATCCTAGTGAAATATAAGTCTCTATTATGAACGGCATTATATAATGAGACTGAACATTTCGTGGTCCGGTCTTATACAAACTTCTTTATATAGAATATCCCCCTTCACATGATTAATGATCAGGATTAGATCATTTGTAGCACTTTACAATAATTGTTTCATCTATAAAACGGGTCATACTCGTAGTGTCATCAGGATAAGATATCCATTCTTATTCATCTCCTACAAACCATTTAGGTTATCATTTAAACATGATTCACCCATACATCTCTACATATATGCTTAAGGTACAAGATAACCTTGAATGTAGTTTATTGGTTTGTGGTTAATGCAACTAATTTTGAAATAAAATATCGAATATTTTATTACATAAATAAAATGTTTGTACATTACATTTACAAACTATAGAACCCTACGAAATTTAGGACATCAACCCCAACAGACTACTGGTTTGTGGTCAACAGAGGAAAGATTGAAAAGGGATACCAGCTGTGAAAGACTACAACATTTCGTTCTCGGACCCAAGGATGATAGCAAATCAATTCTCTGTAAGATTGTGGAGGCTGCATTTGAAAAGTTCAAATTTTCAAAGGACGAAGATGTTGTGAATGTTGCATTAATATCATACAAGAAATGGTGACGATGGGGAAAGACAAGAAAACCCAATTCGATTTGAAGACACTTCGAATTGTCGATGACACTGAAGTCTTTAGACATTTTGACTAGTCCTCCGTCCTATATAGACAAACATTGGAAAGTTTGAAGAACATTTTGCATGGGAAAAATGAGGTACACGAGTTAAGGAGATAATCAAATCCCAAACACGAAACATGTTACTGCATAAAAGGATTTGCACATGCATTTCAAGTACGTACTGATCCAATTTATTTCAATATCAATTAATTTATATGTTGTATATTAACATTATTGTCTATTCAATCATGTAGGTATGGGCTTATGAATGTCCTCATCTAATAAGTTCGTAGCTACCAAAGTTAGCAAGAATGCAATCCCACACATCTTGAAGTGGACATGTTCGGTAGCACCATCCTAGAAGCTGCTAGAAAGGGATGTCTTCCAACCCAAAAAAGTAAGAATGTATTTTTGTATACTACTAAATCGTTTAGCCTTTACTACCAGATCGTTTTGCTTATACTACTAGATCGTGTACTTACATCTATACGATCATTTAGCTTATACTATACGATCGTTTATCTTATTATAAACGATCGTTTAACATAAGCTAAGCGGTCGTATAGCTTTAAGTATACAATCGTCTATCTTACACTATGTGATCGTGTATCTGAGTAATCTGTCTTGCTAATGTTAGTTATTTTTATATACAGACTATTGTCGTGTCAAAACTTATATTGACGGCGGATAAGATAAAGTACAAAGAGGATCAACTATTAGGGATCGATGGACCCAAGTGCTTGAAGAATGAAGGATCAGGATATATTCGAAGGTGGTGATGCCGGGGCTGATCAACACTCCTCCCACCAACTCTCTCCAATGATGAATTTGAGGATTTTGATCACGGTGAGGCAACTGGACATGGTGATCATGTTGAGCACCAGATGACCAACTCCCCTCAAATTCGCCAGTTTCATATGGAGCAGTCTGACACACACAACAAGATGCAACATGCAAAGAAGCACATAAAATCCTCAAGAAAACATAAGAAAAGCAAGTCTTATAAAGTTATATGTGAGGAATTATCATAAATCCACAACACATTGGCAAACTTAATTAGCATGATTCGTCGATTGGGTGAGAAGCTAACTGAAGTTCGCAATCTTTGCGTCCATAATTTAGGGAAGGTAATAATTGTGTGTTGTGCTATTTACTACAAGATTGATTATATTTATCTAAAAGATCGTGTACTAAACTCTAAACGGTCGTTTAGATTTATCTACACGATTATTTAGCTTTACCTACATGATCATTTAGATTTGGATACATGATCGTTTAGATTTGGATAGTCGATCGTGTATCTTTATCTGAATGATCATGTATCTTTACCTGAACGATCATGTTTCATTTATTTCTATAGGATAACCCCAATGATTGCGATCATGGTGATCGAGATGATGATAGAGATAGTGACGAAGGGACCGGTCATCATGATCATAGTGATGTGGGTCACCAAACAGTTGATGGTGATCAAACTGTTGATGGGAAAACAGTTAATGATGGAGATATTGGATGAACCCCCCTTCACGATCAGTCCATTCCTATTAACAACGAGCAACCCATGTTGAGGGTCGGACTGTTGATGTAGCCAATGCACATGAACGTAGTTGTTGAAGGCCAAACAATTGATGAAGAACGAATGGTGAACCATCAATTTCATCAATCATTGAGGGTCGAGCCATTGATGAACCATTTGTAGTTGAGTATGACAACTAAAGAATATGAAGTCGATGAGACGTCAATTGCACATATACTCAACGAACCATCAATTGGACCGATCGTCCATGAAAGTCAACTTCCTGAACAGTCGTTCAATGTGCAGACCCACTTCGACATGAATTCTCCTATTGAGTTACAAGTCGATGTTGAACGATTGGAAACACAAAAAGAGGTCACTCAAAACAAGGTACGACTGTAGTATCAAATATTGACACACTCAAAACACCATAGTCACTAACTTATAATCTAATTGCAGGAAGAAGTTGAACACCCTGAGCGCCAAAAAAGGAAGGAGCCAGAAAAGTTTACACCTGAAGAGGTGCGAAAGGCAAAAAAAGGAGGTTGACTCTCGAAACCATAATCAATTCTAGATGTCCCTATAAAACCCTAACTATCTTCAAACGAGCCTCACCCACCTGCAAGGGAATTAAAACCACCCATAAGTGTTATAAATCCAAACTCATTGGTCCGATCCCTGAATTTTCCACTAAGATAGTTATGACCCATTGTTCCCCATCTCAGATGTTTTATTGTCGGCATACAAGACATGGAAAGCCAATCAAAAAAAAAAATGGATGGTGGTGTATACATTCTGGACCAAGGATTTCTTCAAAACACTCGAGAAGAACACATGGGTGCTTAGGGATGTGAGTATTTAATAGTTCGTCACTCATTTAACATAAACGATCGTGTTGTTAATCATGTACGATCGTATAGAATGATCTACACGATTGTGTTGTTATTAAGTATACGATCATGTTTGTAATATGCACGATCGTGTAGATTGATCTACATGATCGTATAGTTTGATTTACACGATCGTGTAGATAAATTTACATGATCTCGTAGATTAATCTACATTTATAATTAACTACACCGTTAATTGTTTGTATTAGGATAGGGACGTTTTAATGATGCACGTGCATCGGAAGCTACATATGCAACCTAACCCCTGCCAATATCGATTCACAGTGATGGATTCGAGCTTCATGGTATGGGTTATTTAATTTTAATTACAGTTTGAAACATGATTATGAATACAATATAATATATATGTTCTGTTTTAGGATGCCATCGTGGAATCAAAAGGTATATCAAAGAATATTTATGCAGTTGGTTTGGTAATGGAAGACAGAAACGTGGCACTCTAGATGAATCAAAGAGCACATATGAAGCACTCGGCGAACAGTCAGTTCTTTCTCAACTATGTGCTTAATGTATTCAACGAGTACAAGCCTACGTAGAATGAAGTGGACTTCGTCTTTAGGCTAATCAACATCAGACAACATTAGCTGGTGGCTGCCATCGACTCGTGCAACTGCAAGATAAAGGTGTTCAACTCCATGCCAAACTACATCCCCGATGACATCATGAATGACTATTTGCAACGGGTGGCCAGATCAATACCGTCCATGTTGATAGTCGTTGGTCATAATGAAGGTCATTCAAACTTCAAATATGGTCCGTGAGAAGTGAAACAATTGAAGGTCGTCCTTTAAACAGGAAAATCTCTATGTTGTGGTATTTTTTATGTAAAATTTATTGAATATCTTGTAACGAGAAAAGATAGTAGTAGCTTGCAACAAGAAAATATGCAACTATTTAGGAAACAATATGTTGCCCTATTGTGAGCCAATAAATATTTATGGTAATTTGAAATTCATAGTATCCGCAATAATTACATTTAATTAGTATATTTGGCCTAACCTAAACGATCTCTTAGTATAATTAAACGATCGTTTAGATCTAACTAAACAATCGATTAGATAATACTAAAAGATCGTTTATGTATAATACTAAGAGATCGTTATACCTAAACGATCATTTAGGTTATGCTAAGAGATCTTTTAGGTTTAACTAAACGATCGTTTAGATAATACTAAACAATCGTTTATGTATAATACTAAAAAGATTATTATCCCTAAATGATCTATTAGTGTTATCTAAACGATCATTTAGTTAAACCTATAAGATCTCTTAGCGCAATCTATATGATTGTTTAATTCGATTACATATCGTTTATCCTCGATGGACCCGCATCTGGTGTTATCAGTGGTTGCTTACATGTTATTTTGTTATGTCCTATGCCACCGCATCTTGTGCACCTATGGTCTGTCGTGGCTCCTCCCCAGTATAAGGTATACGAACGGTCTGACGTCGACCAACACTTACTACCTTTCGTGGTGGTAAAATTGTCGTTAAAGCCCGATCGCCTTCATTCTTGCCTATGACAAACTGGGTAAATCGGTTCTACGTATGCAGCAATGACACATTCAACAATAAACCACTTTACACAGAGTTTTGGCATTTATGTGCTGCAATGCAGCCGCAACAAGTGCATGTGAACAAGAATCTCTAAACAGTTGAATTCCATGCAACTACAAGTACGTGCACGAAGATCCACCAACCCATTCAAATGTCCATCATCTACATTAATTACATGCATGTCAATCGGGGAAACATGGTACGTTCTAGATTTCAATTCCTCAAGCTTCGGAATATCAAATGCATAATCATAAACTATGTTTGTGTATGCAATTGCGTCTGTGCGGCTAATATAGAACCAATCCTATAACCACTCACATATGTGCTCCACAACCGCTTTGTGATGAGCAGTTCTTGAGCATCCTTTAGCACTACATTAAAGCATTCTACTATATTTGTAGTCATCTTGTCATACCTTACAGTGGACTTGATAAACTCTTGTCCACCGTTGTACCCCAATTTCTTTGAGATATCTCGTCACACTAGGATATTGTTGGAGCTTGGCCTAATAAATTTCAAAATCGGACATCCTATATGCTTTTGTCGCAAGATAAAAATGTAGGATTATATCTTCATTTTTTAATTGGGTCATCAAGTTATTTCGGTTGTGCATAGCAAAATGCCTCAAAAAATACAGATGCGACCGTTTTTCCAATTGAGATATGACGGTCAGATATAATGACAAATTTAGAAATTCTCTTATTGACGCCTTTAAATTAGTCATTAACCATGTCCAAGCAGCATCATTCTCATCGTCCATAATACTAAATGCAATTGGGTAGATGTTATCGTTGATGCACATTGCTATTAACAACATACCTTTGTATTTCTCATGCAAGTGGATCCCATCAACCACAATGGCGGGACAAATGCAGTTAAAGGATCCCCTAGTGTAGGATCCTAATGCCATGAAGACATATTTAAAATATATGTCATCTTCTATTTCACCCTAAAAAAATACTTGGATTGACAAGTTTAAGTGCTTCACTGAATACCTTAACAAAGGCATATAATCCTTCTAGTGACCTTTGTACATATACCGATGCATATTCTCTTGCGCGACAAGCTCATCCATCGCTTATATTCACTCCATAATCTCTCCGGACATCTTCAATTATACCTATTGGGCGATATGATCGACCGACTTGATCGTATTTGGACGTGATTAAGTGTCCTGTCGATAATTACCACTCCTTATTTCAAGTGCGCAGGTATGTATGCTTGGGTACTTTGTCACCTTAAAGGAATCACTTCCTAGACACGCCATTTACATTCCTCTACTAAACACTGCATGGTTAACAAGCTCTCTGTCGACTTCTTTGCACAGTAGTCAAAATCTTTTCTTATCGCAAGCATTAACAATTTAATAGATAAATCATACTTGAAAAAGAAAATCTAACCAGGGAAGGAACATTGGATCTGAGGGCATCACCATCCGTGGGATTAAAGGAAGAATAAATATCCATATTCAATATGAGTCTGTGAGGTCCATCTCGTTTGGATGTCCCATCTAAGTTTCATTTCTATCTTCATCTCCCAAGTTACATGATTGGATGTCCTCATCTAGTGAAGACGAGTTATGTCTAGATGTAGTCTGAATGTCAGAATCTTGACTAGTTGGCATGGTTAGATTCCTTTGATGGTTAATATTTTCGGTGTATGTTTCCATGAAATATCATGGAGTGTGACTAATACAAACAAAGGCATCCAAGATGCATCACTTCTTTCCAAAAAAACTAAGGTCTTCATCATCGATTAAAGGACTTGTCACAATTTATCATATCTAATCTCGATCAAACATTGAAATTAGGTAACAAAAAATGTGTATACGTGTAGGTTATGATACACAATTGTGTATATCATGTAATATATGATCATCTATACTATTGTATAAGATCGCATTATGCTATGTTATGCACAAGTACACAACATGTACCTAATGATGTAAGTGGAGAATGATCTTCAGAAAAATGTAATAGAGAAGCAAATGGTATACGAGTGAAACTAAAGAGTTGAAAATGAAATTCAGTTAAGATCCAATAGCTTTTGAGAATAAATGGTTGAATTAAATTTGCAAATCAAAGATCAAATAATGGAGAAGAGTAGGAGATAAGCATTTAAAGCAAGGGTAGAAAAATAACCTTTCACATGTGAGAACAAAGTTTTTTTAAAAGAAAAAAAGGAAAAAAAAAAAAAAAAGAAAGTTTTTTGCTTTTTGAGTTATTTTATAAAATTTTCCTTGAAACCAATCAAAACCTAAAAGACTGAATGTTATAATTAGAAACTAGACCCATTATTTTTTTTCTTATCATCATCTTCCCATAACGAGAATCAAGAGTTACAAAAAACCAAAACCCTAACCTCCTCGATTCTCTCAAGAAACAAATCGCTCTCTTTCGTCACACCTGACAGAATCCTGCTACATGTAAAATGCAATCATAATCAATGGTGATTCTGAATGACGTCAATTCTCATGAATACTGGTTAATGGAGCAAGTTCGATCCGTAAATCAATCTCTGATCAAGAAATTTCACATTTACTCGAAGATCATGTCGATGCATAGGCACTATTAAATAATCGAATCGACAAAATAAGAGAATCCAAAACAGAACTCCGATCAGATCTGCAGAAACCCTAGTTCTTCACGTCGGAAATTCATTAAAAGCGAAATTTTAAAAAAAAAAAAAAAAAAAAAAAAAAAAACCTTCATCAGCATTTGCGTAAGAAAAGAGATAAAAATCTACCGAAGAAATAACTTGTTATTTATTAAAACTATTAGTTCGATACACCTATGACCTGATAGAAAGCAGCATCTACACAACAAATTGCCCAAAACGTAACCTAATTCCAAAATTCACCGACTCCGGAATTTAAGAGCTTGTAAATTTGGTTACCGCCTTAGTTCCTTCAGATACGGCGTGCTTCGCTAATTCACCAGGCAACACCAATCGAACAGCGGTCTGGATCTCCCGTGAGGTGATAGTAGGTTTCTTGTTATATCTCGCCAATTTCGAAGCCTCTTGAGCAAGTTTCTCAAAAATATCGTTAATGAAACTGTTCATAATCCCCATTGCCTTGCTGGAGATTCCAATGTCAGGATGAACCTGCTTCAAAACCTTGAAGATATAGATCTTGTAAGTCTCGGTGCTCTTCTTGATCTTCTTCTTCTTCTTGTCGCCACCGTCTTTGGCGATCTTCTTCTCGGCCTTTGGCTTCTTCTCCGCCGAGGAAGGGGCTTTCTCGGCTGGCTTCTTCTCAGCGGGCTTCTTTTCGGCTTTCGTTGGCGCCATTGTTAAGCACGGAAGAATTACAGGAATAAAGAAGGTGAGAGAGCTCTCGCGGGTTGAAGACGAAATGCACGAATTGAGGGGATTGAACGATTTTAAGAAATTGGGCAGAAGAGAGTTTATATAGAAGAATGAAGCGGTTTCTTATTGGCTAGCTGAACTTCACGCAGATCGTTGACGTGGCGCCGTAATCACCGTCGGATTCTATTTAAATGAGTTGCGGTTGAGATTACGTACTGAGTTTACTACTCTTTCCGAACTTCCGACGGACTCGACATCTATTTCAATGGTAAATGGTTCAAATTTTATTTAGATAAAATTATAGAAATTATATTCTTTTTAAATTTAAAAAAAGAAAACACAAAATACTACACTCTAAATAAATCTTAAATTTAATCTCCACTCCTAATGGTTGATTTGTTATAAATTTTTCTTTTTATATAGGAACAATTTTACTATAAATTTTGAAAATATATTTATTTATTGTATTTCCTTACATATAAATATATTAATATTATTATTATTATTATTATTATTATTATTATTATTATTTTTTAACTAATTTTGATAAAAATTAACTTGAATAACTAAATTTAAGATTTATTGAAAACAACTAATCTAACATTGAACATACTTCAAAATACAGAACCCACAATGATATTTTAAGAATTAAGAAAAAGAAATCTTAGTTTGAGTTCAGGCTTTGAATAATTTTGTTTATACGCTTCTTGTAGTCGTCAACTTGAATATATGTCACATTTACCAATCAAATAATGAAAATTGGTGTAATCGAAATAAGATTTCATTGATAGATCAATCATAATGAATCACAATCGCAAACATAATTAAATTATTTTTTATCAAATTTACTTAGAATTATGAAGTTGTCACATTTACTAGACATTACCATTGGATCAAATAGTAATCATAACAAAATGTGACAAATTTTGTGATTCTCATGTGGTGACATGAACGTAATCAAATGAGATCACATTTCACCTAGGAACAATGTGGCCATTGTTCAACTAATTTAAGCATACAACTCAACTAATAAGTCAAAAGTTTGAATCTCCCAATTATTGGATATCGTTGAACCAACAAAAGAAAATATACTTTATATAGTCAATTTCCATCATCTTGTACGACCAACAATTTAAAAAAAAAAAAAAAAGAATTAGAAGTTTTAAGAGCACTTTTACTCATAATACTTCAAAAGTAAATGATATGATAATACTTTAATGGTTTTGAAAAAGGAAAGTTGTTTAATAGATTGTATACTACTTTTCAAGAGTTAAAAATACCGTAACATTTATAGCCTTCCAGAAAAATACAGATGTTTAAGCAAATATGTGAGTTTCTCATAGACAAAAAGGATGAAATTGCAGAATCATTGGCAGATGAGATCTGTAAAACGCAAAAAATTAATCAGCAGGCAAATAATCTTTACAACAAAATGAACTGAAAAGAGCAAAGAGCAAATGTTTATTCAAAATGATGGAGAATAAACTCATCAAACAGATTGAAAGTTAACGAATCTATGTATTCATCTCCTTCACTTTACTTTCAATACACAAGAAGTTGTGTGTCCTAACTGCAGAAACACACAGGTGAAATTTGTAAGACGATAATCCATAGCAGCATCGTTTGGTATCCAAACTTCTTATACTGGTTGAAACAAACCTCTTGTACTGATCGAAAGACTGCAACTCGGCTGACTAAAACCTGTCGATGGTAAAATGTATAATGAAATAGAATAAGTCTACGGGCATCAAGTTAGAACAGCAAACTGATCATCATGACAGAGGAAGTGAGTCAAAGTTTTTGCAGATGTGAATTTGACCCTGTCTCGATATAGTTTAAACAGAGGGAAAGTGAATTGATCTAGCAATAATGGTAATAGCATGAGTCCAAGCCCGAAAGTGAATTGAATCTTCCTTCAAACTGAAGCCAAAAGAGGGGGAAAACCCAAAAAAGAACTCCAAGTTTCTAGCACAATCAAGCAACAATATAACCTTCACATATGGACTCTCAAAGCACATAAGAAACAATTATAAGCAAGTACACCAAAGAGGCTTTCTTTGGCCTTACATTCAGGGTGACCATAAATTTCCTAGAAACTAAACCATGTCCCCAACTTATGCTTCTAGGAGGAGCATCTACTTCATCAGCCATATCCTGCAATAAGATTGTGGAAATAAAGTGGAAACTGGAAAGCTCTCTTGCAATCGTTGCTTCGTTCAAAACATGTTGCAGTATGTAAGTAAATTTATGGCTCTTCTAAATTTCTCACTTCCTAATAAACTATGACTCTTTCTGCTTGTTTTTTATTCATGGTATTGGAAGTACTTAAAATTACAAAATCGATTTCAAAAGTGCACCATATTGAGAGGCAGCGACAACCTGTCTAGGATTCATGTCATTTCTAGGAGATCTACAGATATCTCGTTTCCCAAATATATGGGTGTTCTAATGGAGCTAATTCATCTGTGGTAGATAATTACAATGGGACACAAAGGAAATCGTAATTGGAGGATTCATGTGGATGAGCTTTTACTATGCCAATTTCTACTCAATAATAACAACTCCTCTGTCAAACTATCATTTTAGCCTTTAGATAAACTCCCTTTAGTCTTTTACTACAAAGGTTTCAATATTACTAGTCGACATGTTTACTTCCATAGTTCCATCTACCACCGCATATGAACCTTTAACAATGATGATAACCATAAATTTCTATGCAAACAACCCGGATATTTTTAGTAAGTAACTGAGCTTGAGAGAAATGAAAGAATGTACAAGTGCATAAAAGAAGGGGGGGAGAAAGGAGAGCCCAAGGAACTACAAAAGTGACTCGAGTCCAACAAAATCAAACAAATGTCACAGTTACATAAAGACCTAGTGAACGATGCCCACAAAGGAGTCATTGAACCTTGCCACCTCCCAAACATCATCAAACTACATATATATGATCTGCCTAGACCTTTCCATGTCTAAACAACATCCATTAAATCCTTTACCTAAGCAATGAAAATAGTTCTGTTTAGTGACAGACTGGTGAACCCATGTCTAAACATCCAACAACTACAAGACTTAAGAGAGAAATGTTTTACTCCACGAATTTTACGAAGGGCTATGACATACACTAGCCAAAATCAGGAAAACGCATATATCAATGGCATGTTAGAATAAAAACTAAGGGGCTATTTCGAAACTTCATTGAAGAATATACAAGAACTACAGGACTTGAGAGAGGAATGGTTTACTCCATGAACTTTGCGAAGGGCAGATTAAATCTATGACATACGCAAGCTAATATCACACAATATAGGGCAAAAGTATATATCAATGCATTATGAGAATAAAAACTAAGTGGCCATTTCAAGAATCAAAACTCCATCGAAGCCCCCATGTTTTAATTCTCAGTTTCTGAAATCTTCATCCGAACTATGGAAAAGCAAGATTTGTTTGGAAAACGTTTCCAGAAATCAACCCTCTGATTTTGTTTTAGACACTGCTTTTAAAGACGGCTTCTCATTGATAAGCTTCCTGTTCCCTCCAAATTCACAAGAACTGATTTATTCTAAAGAATTTCATGAAAAGTGACAGTAAACTAATTGCCGAACCTTTGAGAACTGGCGCTGACATTACGATGAAGAATCCGAGCGGCAGTCGAATCACCGCCATCAATCAGCTCCCGAAGACCCAATTTGCCCACCTTCTCCTCTTTTTCATCATCTTCTTCTTCCTCCTCGTCCTCCTCCTCTTCTTCCTCCTTCCGTTTATTCAACTCACGGTTGACCTTCCCCCGAAGCCTCTCAAAGTAATTCCCATATATATACTCCGGCGAGTATCCATCTTCTTCATCAAACAACATGACATGGCCGTGCCATTCCCAAACTCGAAAATCTGAATCCTTCTCCTCGTGAAACGCCACGCATATGTGGTGCTCGCCGATGGTGACGGCCTGGCCGGAATTGGGTTTTAGAGAATCGGTATTTCCGGCGAGAATGACGCGAATAATCTCTTTCTCGAGCTTCGATTCCTCTTTAGCGAGCTGGGTTTTGTTTTCATCGTTGTCATCGTCGGAGAGATTGGCAGCATCGAAGAGAAGTTCTTCGAGGGATTGGGAGAGAAGGGGATTGTTGTGGTTGTTGTTTGAGGGCCGAATATGGAGCCTCTCCATGAGAGTTTGAAGCAAAAGGTTGTCGAAATTAGCGGTGTTGGCGAAGGAATTCATGGTGTTCGGTTCGAGTTTGTGAATCGCAGAGAGTGATTCTTACTGGTTTTCTAGGAATGGATTTTGAAGGGTTTTAGGTGAAGACGGGGAAAATGGCATTGATGCCCTAAAATAAGAGGTTGAATAACAAGAATTGGATACATCTTTTAAAAACATTGAAAAGTAGTATTATGTTTATGTATTGATATCACAAATCCTAAGGTTACATTTACTAAATGGTAATAAATAAAACGCATTTAATCGTGTTTACTTATAATTATAAATCTATCGTATTTATGGTTATCGTTTATTTATAAATAATAAATAAATAAAATTGTACACTTTATTTAAGGTAAATTGACTATAATAAGAAGGGGAAAAAAATAGTGAAAGCACTCAGAGATTTTAGAAGTTAAATGTTTGACCAAGTTGTATGATAGCAATTATGTTAATGATCAAATAATTTGTTTTTATTTAATTTATCATTTGGTATGTTTCAATGGGAGATAATTTTGATTTCGAAATTTTGTGAGATTTTATGTTTTAACTCAAAACTTTAGTTTTTATTTTGGTTGCTAGGAAAATTGTTGTAAGAAATTAAGATTTTAAAAAATACGAGAATAATTAGAGTATCTATATGGAAAAAGTGATGATATCTATATAATTTATTTTTAAATTGGTTTTTTTTCTAACTAAAAAAAAATCAAAAAATTTGATCATCATACTAACGGTATGAGCATTTTTAAAATTTTATTTTAAAAAATTAGACTTATTTTTGCAATGACGTATTAACAAACTTTGTTCAGATTCTAAGTGATAATTTTTTAACTTTTGTTTTAAGTTTAAGGTTATTTTTTAAACTTTTGAACGTTTTGGGATATTTCTGAAACAAAACTTTAACAGTTTCCATCCAAAACTAATCGTAGGGATACTTTTGAACTATTTTTTAAAGTTTAAGTGTATTTTTTACACAAAGTACAAAGTTTTATGGCATTTTTTATAATTTAGCCTTAATGTTATTATAAGTTAATTAATTTTGAAATATTTGAGATAATTATAATTTAATTTCACTATTTTTAATTTCTATTGAAATTAATTTATAAATTCTACTTCGCAATTATTGAAATTAATTAATAGACACTAACACCAAATACAAAGATATTATTTGGTTAAAAAATTGATGTTAAAAGTGTAGATCTTGAAACTTATTGACCATATAAAAACTAAATCCAAAACTTAAAGAATATAAAAATATTTTTTTCCATAATTAAAAATATCATTTTAGGGATTTTCATATGGATGGGCCTCTTTTAGAGTTATACATGAAAAAACCACCATTTTTTTTAAACTGAGTGTGTGTGTGTGTGTGTATATATATATATATATATATATATATATATATATATATATATATAATGTGGTGAAATCACCCTAACAACTCTACATGTGGTGACCCTCAACAATTGATTCTTGCTACTTTTGATAATTCGACACTTGCACTCACTCTCTGAGATGTACTGAGGTGTACCTGGGGCCGAGAGTTGGGACGTAATTCCATATTCTATCATATAGTTCTAAAATTTAAGGTCCATATACTCTCTACCACGATCAGACCGTAGTATTTTTATCTTCTTATCTAACAAGTTTTCAACTTCAACCTTATACTCCTTAAACTTTTCAAAAGCTTCAGACTTACGTTGTATTAGGTATAGATACCCGTATCTTGGATAATCATCTATGAAAGAGGTGAAATATTCATACCCACCTCGAGCTCAAACACTCATCAAACCATAGAGGTCTGAATGTATAAGCTCTAAGGTTTTCTTAACTCTATAACCTTTTTCAATAAAAGGTCATTTGGTCATCTTGTCTTTAAGGCATGATTCACATACCAGCAAAGAGTTTTCTTCTAAACTCTTTAAAAGTCCACATTTCACCAACTTTTCAATCCTATTGAGGTTGATGTGACCTAACCTTAGATGCCATAGATGGATGTGTTCCTTAGAAGAAACATTTGATCTTTTTGCAGTTGTCGCCGTTCAGAATATTTCAGTATTAAACAAAGCTTTTATGACTAACAGCCTTAGTACATCTAAGTTATTTTCCGTTGAACCAAAACCAATCTCCATACCATTGAAAATAAACATTTTACTATCAGAACATGAGACGGTATAACCTTGTTCGATCAGACAAGAAATCGGGATTAAGTTCCTCTTGATATGAGGAACTACAAATACATTATCCAATAACAGATAACATTTCTTGTCCAAAAATAACTTCAGCCTGCCTACAGCAACAGCTGAAACAACTTCACCAGTACCGACTCGAAGAGTCATCTCTCCATCTTCTAATTTTTTTCAGGAACTAAATCCTTGGTAGGAAGAACTTACGTGATTATTAGCAGATAAATCAAGTATACAGGCAGAATCATCATTCTCTACCAAATACGTCTCCAAGACAAATAAATCACATTTACTATCTTTAGACTTCTTCCTCTTCTGAAGAGTAGTGGGATCAGTATCAGAACCTAAATAAGCTCCAAGTTCCATGTCAGAGAACAATTCTCTTTGATGAACTTTTCAGAGTCAACAATAATTGTTTTCTCTTGTACTCCCTTGACATTCAAGAAAGGCTGGAGATTATCTTTGGAACTGATACTATTGGTTTCTTTGTCATCCATCCCTTTGTGCTCAAAAAGTGAGAATTGATGTTCAAACAATTTTTGCAACGAGTCCATGATCTGATGTACAATGATCATGTTCTCAACCCTTTTGACCAATGCATCGGGTATGCTAGCCAAAATGTGAAGTCGAGCTAACAAGTTAGCCTTCATCCATACCTCACATGCATTACGAACATTTCAAAGTGCATTAAGGGTCGATACTTGAGGACACTCCTCGGCCATGACAAACTCGAGGTGATTTACCACGAAATATGTTTTAAGAGACTATTTCCAATGTATGTAATCGATCAAATTAAAAGAGGCAACTAACGAAAAATCATTCATGTTGTTGAAAAACACAAACACGTTGGTCTACATTAGAATTTAGCAAATACTCTTTTGAAAAACAACATCCAATCAGGTTTAGCAAAACTTAAATGAACCTTGTGTGACATCTAGTTTCACAATGACGCTTCAGTGGTTTAGGATAAAAGCCATCGAAAGGTAGTTAATTTATCCCTCCTCTGAATTGAGACACTCTCAACCAGTCATTAATACCAGAACAATTCTTGTTCTTATAACAACAAGCCACCATTGATTTGGTCAATAAATCATTAACTTGCTTAACAATTTTCCGTAAGTGTGACCTTTCATTTTAGATCTTAGAGTTCTGTTCCAAACAGCCAATCTGAAGGGAAAAAAATCTAATTGGAGCAAAAACTAAAGCGACCCTATCCATTTTTGGAGTTCACCTTGATATTGACCAACAACACAAAAAACATCCGAAGGGGGATGCTCCCAGGGCGCCACGAGGCCGTGCAAGAAGATCTCACGGTGCAAACCAATGAAGGAGACCGCAGGACATGTTGACACACATTTTTCACCCACTTACTATAAAACACTCTCTTCGTCCACCTAGATATTGACTCATGCAAACACCATCCGAAGGGGGATGCTCCCAAGGAACCACAAGGTCAAGCATGAATCTTACGGCGTGAAATTCAGGGAGAAACGTGAATGGAATTGACATATCATATACATCTTTTCCTCCCACTGAGTATTTGATAACCTAGGGTTTAGTTTACTTAGAAAAAAACATGACTAACGATTTTAACTAGGTGACTTTTTAGGTTTACCCAAAAGTAACTCTTACTTTAGAAAGTAAACTCTTTAACGAAGTCTTTGATTAACTATTGCATGCTTGTGGCAAATCTATCCAATTCACGTTTTCAGGTAGGTTCCCAGGTAGGAGTATTCTGTTTCCATCAGCTTAAATACCCTAGTCTAGACAGAACCCGCCTTAGACAAAATATCCCTTATAGATAGATTTAATACAAATTTAATCTTTCATAGAAATCAATTTAATCATATTAAACTGATTCAAAAGATTAAACATAGGTATCTAATCTCATTAGAACCAGAAACTTAGGTTTATCTCAATCAATTTTAAAACCCTTTTAAAACATGAGTTCACCTAAGTTCATGTGCAACTCTTTCTTATTGATTTTAGTTCTAATTTCCATTATAACATTTATAACCGGAAACAACCAAAACCATCCACAATGCGAAGCAACACATACAAGGCATTCATAACTCTTATAAACAAGCCTAAGTGTCATGTTCCATACATTGCTCATTCATTGCTTCTTTTATATAACATTAATATAACAAAACAATGAACCAAGCATATATGCTCTCATACACCCTTATACTATAACTCTTATAATATAAAGATGATGCATGAAAATGTTTAATACATGCATAAATATAACTCTTATATTTCATGATGCATGAGCATGATTTCTTGTAATTTTATCATGCCAATAACTATATTATAACACTTATAATATATGATGTATGAATAAAATGCATAATCTAATGTGGGTTTTAAATCTATATGTCATACACTATGACATATAAACCAACATACATCTCATGTACATTAAATAAAAGTTGATGAACCGGGATAACTAGCCTCAAATCCTAAAAAAAAACAAAGGTAAATATTACAAAGAGCAATGAATCACCGGTTCAAACAGGTGAACCGGGTCTTGAACCTCTGGGTGAAGCTCATTGTCTTCTTGATCGTGTAACAAATCCTTGTGATCATCTACACGACAGATAAACTATTTACTCAATCGTTTAGCAACGTTGTATGAGCATAAACGATCGTTTAACAACGATCGTGTACTTTTGACTATGCGATAAAGCATAAGTTCACACGATCGTGCAATACAAGCCTCACATGATCAAGTAGACGACAACGACGCAGTGAAGTACAATCGTCTAAATGATCACTGAGCAAGCGTAAGGTGTCGTATACCGTGTGATTGTGTAGTCAGTGACTATGTGATGAAGCATGCTGAACTACACGGTCGTTTAGTGCGCACGCCTTTTATTAAACGATGAGCATCAAATACTCTATGCGATCATCTACCTCAAGTGTCCACGCGATTGAACAACCAACGGTATGCGATAGAGAAAACTCTTTATCCCATCGTTTAGCCAATTTTCAACGATTCTTTAGCTTGGGCTACACGATATGACCAACCTTTGGTCTTCTTCCTCAATGAGAACTTCATCTCCATGCTTCGAAACTTCATCACGAACGACTCAAAAAACATCAAACACTTTGAATACATACTCGATTGTTTGTTAATTATGCCCAAAAACGCAAAGGCCCTTGCAAATTAACACTTTGTAATCTTTAAAAAAAAAAAAAAAAAAAAAAAAAAAAAAAAAAAAAAAAAAAAAACTTTAAACGGAGACAATCATCCCGTAAACATCCTTCAACACATCCACAAACACAATTAAGCCTTAAACATATTGCAAAACAAACTTAAAACCCACCAAGACTGTAAAAGAAGTTCAATACAAAAATGGTATTTGGAATAACATAACAACCTAGCTTTGATAGCAATTGAAGGAAATCATAATCAGAGATTTCCATAAGCAACGAAAGTGGATCGTTCCAAATTTCATTTAGATTGAACACAAATAATTACAGTCTAACCAGAAACTAATAAGTTATGCATCAATAAAAATTACAACATGCTATAATAGATTCAAATGATAGAGTATGTGTACCTTTGAAGAATCATTCTTCAAGAATCTCTCGAACGAAGTCCAATGCGTCCAAAATCAACACATGAATACAATGAACAAACTGCGACCAACAACACGAACAACTTGATGCTCCTCGAACCCAATTGAGTCAAACTAAATTCACGAACAAAGTAAGGACACTACCACAAGTGTTACTTTGGTATTCTCGATGTGATAATATAGGAGTTGTGGGCTCTGTATGTTCTTGGATTGAGGAAGAGATGAGATATATGATCGAGTAAGTGGGAGATGAAAATTTGTCTATCACATAAATGATATACTCGATCGTTTAGTAAATGAAGCCTATCGCATAGACTTTGCTACTCGATCGTGTAGCTACGATCAATGAGTAACTATCGCATAGTCAACCCAGCTCGATTGTTTAGACTCTGTCAACGCTATCGCTTAGTAAAACTTTTTTACTTGATAGCTTTTTCCATGAGAATTTTCCGAATGAATTCAACCATAATTTTAAGGGGGGGGGGAATTCTTTTTATCTCACGGTCACCATAAGACTTTCGATAACCTCTCACTCAATCTGTTATTAGATAAAAATAAATTAATTATCATATAATCAATATATTATAAATAAATATGATAACCAACTTATCATATTATATTTATAATCTATAATTTTAATATTTCATCATATAAAACATATAAACCATAGTTTTTTTTTTTTTTCCTATTTTGTGGTACTTAATATAAATCATCTTTATATTTATTTCTCCAATTAATGTATTTAATACATCACCACGATTATATCACATATAATTTGAACACTTCAATTCAACCCAAAATCTGATTCTCAACTTGAACCCAGTGAGCTACCAAGGGGACGTTATGGATTTGAAGCTTGAAACGCCAACGGTACATTAATAGCTGACTAAACTCTTTAGTCACGAGATCCACCATCTCTTAACTGCCAAGCACTCCACTAAAGACCGACAGCTGCACTCTTCGTACTATACATATATTTTTGTATCCATATTAACCAATCAACAGTGTGATAACCCTTCACAAATTGCTCGTAAGTACAGCTAGGCCAATTTACCGTTTTGCCTTTGTAGTTACATTTAACTCCTTAAGCACCACTGATTTCTCTAATGAACAATAAGTCATAGTCCTACTATGATTGAGTCCTCTATTCCAAAGAAATGGTGTGGCCATTATGTTAAAGACCCGAAATCAGCCCTTAAGGGAGCAATTTATCTACTTACCCCTGCTTCGAGGAAGGAGTGCATTCCGTCTTGTGTAACTGAGTTCCCAGCTCCCCAATCAGACGAATCCCAAAAAAGGTAGGCTTGTTGAGTTGGCAATCTAGCCACTTTCACCCATACTAATCAAATAACCACCCTCATAGGCAGGAGTTCCCAAATACTCAGGATTAAGATCGTGTCACCTATGGTTGTTTTAGTGAAACGTAAGTCTCAATTATCAACGACGTTATGTAAAGAGACTAATCATCTCGTGGTCTGGTCTTATACAAATTCTTTGCATAGGATATCCTCGCTCACATGTCTTCACATGAATGGTCAGGATCAAACCATTTGTAGCACTTTACAACACTTGTAAATATCTACAAAGCGGGTCGTATCCATAGTGCCACCAGGATAAGACATCCCTCTTTTATCCTTATACTACATACCATTTAGGTTATCACTTAAGGCATGCCCCACTTGTATGTCTCATATACATGCTTAAGTTTACATAAAATAACCACAAATCTTAGTTTATTGGATATGAGTAAATGCAAATAAAATAATATTTATTTTATTAATAACAATGTGTACAAACTGTTTACAAACTACGAGACTATGGGAGAATTAGGACACTAATCCCAACACTACAATCTTCGTGTGCCCAACTTCGACGACTACTGATAGAAATAAAACGGTGGGTTTAATTACCCACCATTTTATCATTCTCACTCTCACCCATTTCCACGCGTTTTTGTTACTCTCCCAACTCCATCAATTACTTTTTTGTTTCTCTCTCTCAGGTTCTTTTCACATTTACTCCCCATCTCTCATATTTTCTCTTATTTCACCGTCTGGTTCGTCTTTCTCATTTTCTCTCTCTTTTCTCTGTCTGACTCGTATGGGCTTTATTTTCCCTTTTCTTTCTCAACTCCTCCTTTCTCTTTTTTGATTTTCTTTCTATGGCTGTTCTTTTAGATCTAATTATTCTTATTCTATTTCAATAATATTACATATGACGTCCTATTATTGTTTCACTAAACAAAAGTTCAATCATCTATCCTTTGGTGTTTTCAAATATTATATAATTCTAATGAAATAGTGGAATTTAAGATTATGGCTTAAGTTTAGTTTAGTTTTTATTTTTTTATTTTTTTTTAAAAAATAATAAAGAATAAAGGTAGTCTGTACACTGATTCAACATAATAGTAGTACACTGATTCAACATAATAGTAGAAAAAATAGACATCAATATTTTTTAAATCATTTATCCGGTTTTAGAAAAAGGTAAATCCATATTCCACGAATTGGTAAAAAAAAAAAAAAAGACTATTGGTTGGTTTTATGATTTAAATTATAAGATTTTTTTTTAAACATTTAAGTTTCATCCCTTATATCTAAAACAATGTCAACAGTTTCATTTGATGACACTAATCCTTTCAGTTCCTTTTAATTTTTACGGTAATTAATGATTAAGTTGAGTTTTTGAATGGAATAATAACTTCTATTTGAGTGTTTAAAAAAATGAATTTAAAATTTTGTGTTCTGTATATGAATGCTTTGTAGAGAATTTATTATGTTTTTGAATGGAAAAGAGTTGGAAGTTTTTTTTTTTAGAAAAATTTATCTTAGAAAAGCTATAAAATATGTATATAGTTGAAAATTAAAATCAATAATAGCAAAAAAAAAAAAAAAAAAAAAGACAAAATCAATTTCATTTATAAAAACAATACCAAATACCTCAACTCAACTTAACTTTGCATACCAAAAACAAATAATGTAAATCTCCAGATAATAATTACAACTCAACTCAACTCAATTAACTCTCTGTTTATATTGCATATCAAACGTCCCCTAAGAGTTATGGGAGATCTATAAAATAAATAAATAATAAACTATGAAATTATTTAATAAGGTGTGAGATCCTTTTTCCTATTTTTAGCCACAACCGAAACGACGTCGTACACTCCTGAACAACTGCTCAGAAGAAGTGCCCCTAGAAATGAAGGCGCGGATTCATAGATTCGTTCTCGTCCATCAGATCAACGCAGATATGGAATCGTATGAAAATCCACCGGTCACGGAGTTCTCCCCCCGTAGCCTTAAGACTGAAACCTGGAGCAATTAAAAAATAATAATAAATAAAAAAGAAAAAAGAAAAAGTTTCCGCTCCCGGAAAACGATTTCAACGGCCGTTCGGTACCGCCGTACCAAGCGACGCCATCCCCCTCGTCGAATCTCTCATTGCCATTCTCTCCAGATCTTGTAGCTGTCCTTTTCGTTCTTCTCAATGGCTGCTCCACCTGCACGAGCTCGAGCCGATTACGATTATCTCATCAAGCTTCTGCTGATCGGCGACAGCGGTGCGTTAATTTTGCTCTCTTGCGTTGTTCGAGTTGCGATCTCGTGGTTTCGTTAGATTTAGAATCACTAATTGTGAAATAACTGGTTGTTAATCGGAAATTTACTTTTGTATGCGAATGTTCGATATCGTTTCATTAATATAGACGATTTGAGTATTTCTCTGTTGGAATCTAGAGTGCATATTAGTTGTTGATGAATCAGCGGTGAAATTTTTCGGAATAATTTGTCATTGGTGTGATTAGAGAATGTTGTTATAGTTTTTGTTTTGTGGCAGTCGTGTAATATCGATAGGAATTTGTTTTTCTGCTTGGACTCCTTAATTATAAGCTCACGAGCTTTTTCTTGTGATTGTGATATGATGAGAGGAGTTCAAGATTAGAATGTATAATAAGCTGCTGATGGATTGGCGGTGAAGTGCCTGAAAGGATTCGTCATTGACTCATTTGTAGGACAAGAGAATGTTGTTTTAGCTTTTGTTTCGTGAGAGTTGTATTGTACCGGTAGGATTTCGGGTTTCTACTTCGGCTCCTAAATTACAAAATCACAAGCTACTTCTTCTGACATGATAAGGCAGGTGTGGGAAAGAGTTGCCTTCTTTTGCGGTTCTCGGACGGCTCCTTCACCACTAGTTTCATCACAACCATAGGGTACGTGCATTCTACATTGTGATATCGAAATTAATTTTATTTCTCCTTTACTTTATTTGCCTGGCCTTCCTGATCTCGCTTTGGTTGTACTCGAACAGCATTGATTTCAAGATTAGAACCATTGAGCTTGATGGAAAACGAATTAAATTGCAAATTTGGGATACTGCTGGTCAGGAGCGGTTTAGAACAATTACAACTGGTCTGTATACATTTTTATCGTCTACTCTTATTAGCATTATTGGAATATGCAACTGTAGAATGGTTCTAGAGGTCCTTTTCGTTTCTTTCTACTTTCATCCTATGTTCTTTTTCATGCAAATCTTAAAATTTCTGCACGATTGCTCTCATATAAGTGTTTGCAATCCTTGATCTCCATCCTTGTTTTCAGTACCTGATGAATGGGGACATATTCTTTTTTCCTTTCTTAATTGTATTATTATCGATGTGATACTTCTTATGTAGATCTACATGCTGACTAAGTTTCAGACACTCGATTTTTTATAAGGATCTGATCTCATTTGTGTAGTTTTCATATGTAAATGTTTCTGCTTTTTTTGGGAGGTTTACTAAGTTCCAAGCAATTCTTTATTTCTGCAGCTTACTATCGTGGAGCCATGGGTATTTTGCTAGTGTATGACGTCACGGATGAATCATCATTTAACAGTAATTCTTCTCTATCTTAAACCAAAGGTTAAAAATCTGAAGATGCTTGTTGCTCTTCTAAGTTCATAGTAGGAAGCCTAGAGTTGGTTCAGATATTTCTCCGTCGAAGATACTTGTATTAGAGTAGCATTTGTAATCATTTATTGCGTTGAGGAACATCTCTCTCTCTCTCTCTCGCTCTCCTTCATGGCATTATCTTTTTATTTTTATTTTCAAGATCTTCGTTCCTGTCGAGGTATGATTATTTTCCTCTTTCCTTACTTTCTTTCTTTTAATTAATTCAGACATTAGGAATTGGATTCGCAACATTGAACAACATGCTTCTGACAATGTCAACAAGATACTGGTGGGTAACAAGGCTGATATGGATGAAAGCAAAAGGGTATGCACTTTTTCACGGTTTTGTTACTTCAACTTGTGTGCTTGCACATCTACTTCCCTCAGAAATCTATGAATGTTCAAGTCTCAGTGAATTGGTAATTGAAAATGGAACTTTCATTCAGGCTATTCCTACATCAAAAGGTCAAGCTCTCGCAGATGAGTACGGCATCAAGTTTTTTGAGACTGTGAGTAAAATAGTTGACTGTTCTTGAATTTGTTTCCTCCTGAATAGTAGTTTAGACTTTAGATCACATGTCTTGAAGATGTTGTATTGTGTGTGTATATATTTTGAACTCAAGATGTTTTATATTTCAGAGTGCAAAGACAAATTTGAATGTGGAAGAAGTTTTCTTCTCCATAGCTAAGGATATCAAGCAAAGGCTTGCTGACAGCGACTCCAAGGCTGAGGTATGAACCTTTTTAGGTTTTATGGCCCACAATTTCTTCTGTTGATTTATTATGCGATGCTTTGTGCATGAATCTGTTTTGGTTGTCCATGTACTGAGCCTTTCTCTCCCCCCTGTTGGGAAAATGCAGCCTCAAACAATCAAGATAAACCAAGCGGATAACGGAGCAGGGGCTTCTCAAACTGCTCAGAAGTCAGCTTGTTGTGGATCTTAAGACAGCTACACTAAAGGTGGTTTATTTGCAAGGCAATACAATTAGGTTACTCGTGCTTCATTTTCTGTCATTTTTTTTCACTAGTACTATAATAGAACTCAATTTGGGAGTTCATAGTAAATCCTTTATCTGGAAATTAATTATATGGTTCATCTGCCCCGTATTTTATTTCAAACTGCAAAAGAAGTTTCATATTTTAATGTAAGTCCATTTCGTAGTTGAGTTTACAAGTGTTTCATAAACTGAATCTCTTTAATTAGTAATGGAAGTTGCAGGCTGAGTCTACTCCATCTCTGTACCCATTTTCTAAATCAGTTCTTTTTCTGTGGTTGGAATGAAAACCATAAAAGACGATGAACTTTCAGTTAGTTAGAATATGAACATATACTTGTATGAAACTTGCCGTTAAATATAAACATGTTAGAATAGATAAATCCAGGGATGCAGTCATCATTCTTCCCATTTCCCATTTTTTCTAGCTTTCTTATATACTTCTGCTGCCCACCCAACTTTTTATCATTAACATTCCCAATTATATATCTACAAATTTCTCAAAAAACTATATCAAAATTTTGAGCTTGACGCCCACATCTTGCTTGATTTGATTCCTTTTCCTTAAACAAAATAAAAGAATCACCAGACTGAAATGTATGGTTGACCCACAAGCACGATTTATGTGCTTCATAGCTCAAGCACTTGAGATCTATCAGTCACCACGCCTACTGTTGATTGGTCGATGGCGGCCAGATTGGCTATAGCCTTAAGCTTGCAGCTTTCAGTTTTCAGCTGTTGGAAACTTGGAAATCAAATATACATTGGTTACTTTCCAAGACTAGTTACGGTTACTGAAGGGAGGTGTCAGTCGTTTCCGCCCTGAGCAAGAGTTCTTCAGCTTGGATTTTGGCTGTACATAAAGATGACAAGGCAGTGTCGATTGACGGTTTTGTTGCAGCAGCAATGTTAGAGTTGGCAGTTGCCAGATTTTTGTTTGCCAAGTCAACTTGGACTGAAAACAGTGAATAAACAGGTCTGTGATCTGAGAATCTAGACTCCCCTCTAACATACCACATCTGCTTCATTCCTACCCCTCTCCATAATATCCGATCGCACCTATCAAGTGTTCGATAAAAAGAAACCAATCAGAAATATTTACCCTTCTTTGCAGGTTAATAAGCTTCATCTTTTGCAGGTGAGATTTTGCAAGAATTGACAAAACATACCAAGCTGGAGTGCGGCGTTTCTCTTTGGATGGCTTGGAGTTGGAGGTCAATGCAACATAATGGTCAGAATTGGTGATATATTTGTAAGTTGGAGCAAACTGTATTCTTCCTTCTTCCCACCCTTTAAACACTCGACCAGCTCGTTGCTCTAACCTTAGCTGCCAAACATCAAATAAAAAGAAATCAAATTTTAAAGTTCAGAATCTAGTTGATTCAAAGTTTCCATCCGGAATCAAACTCACCTGATCTTTCTCTAGAAGTGCCTGCCAATCGTTTTTTCTAAGAAGCTCGTGTGTTTCCCCACAGCCAGTCAAAAGCCGATAGTTCAGATCCCCAAGCCAGATGACCTTGCTGCATATACATTGTTGTTAGAATCATACGAGCGGTTTGATTTGATCGAGTTAATAGGAAAAGAAGAAAGGGAAGGGAATTTACTCATGATCCAATATGGTCTCAGGAGGAGGTGGCTGTGCTCTAGTTGTAGCTCTACAAGAATGTGAAAACCTAGTTTTCTTCAAAATTTCACTCACATCTGAGTTTCTTTTTACTTCATCACCTTCCTTCTCCCCAGAGGTCAAATGGGTGCATACAAAGCAAAATGTTGTTTGGTTCAATGTCATGCTAATGGACACAGATCCCTATCAATGCACCACAAAACATCATTCGGGTTCGACTTGAACTCGATTACTCCGAGTTTTTTTATATATATACATAATTATAGCTTACCTTGTTACCAAGAAACCCCATAACGCCTCTTCCGACGTTGGAGACCTTCAAATTCGAGACGTGTTTATAAAGATTCGCTCGAACCCACACACACAAGAAAATGCCCACCATCTGTTTGCTTGCTGCAAGACAATACCGTCGCTGCATTGGGTTACCGGGCGAAAACACCCCGGTTTCATTGTCGTCTTCTAAAGCGAGCAAGTCGGAGAAACTATGCCTCGGCTTCTGGGGCGCTTGCTGCTGGTTTTTTGATGTCGGAGAATCAACGTCGTCGGTGTTGAGGGCTTGGTGGATGAGGGATAGCCACTGGGCAGCAGGGCCACTATCTCCCGCCCCAAGCACATTGCCTGCATTTAGGGGCACGATTTCTTGGAACCTATTAATAAATATTACAGAATTAACTTACAAAACATTGTTGACTTTCAATAGCAATCTCTCATGAAGAAGTCAAATTTTAAATTCAATTTATTAATTTTTAAAATTCATTATTAGGATTTCCACAATAATTAAACATAGTCTACATCCTACAAATCTTATTTTCAAAGCATTTCATTTTCAGCCGACTCTCATTTTCCTTTTTTTTTTTTTTTTTGCTCTGAAATGCCCCTAACATATGAATTAATTCAAAGATCTAACAAATCTTCCCAAAAAAAAAAATGTCATTTTATTTTCTTTTCAAAGACAGAGTGACAAGAAAGTCTTTTCCCCTTTTAAACAAAAAACTTCCCTAGTTTTACATTGTTTTGAGACTTTGAGTTTCAACCAAAAACAAAAGTTAGAAAGAGAAAGGCACTAACAAAATGGGAAGTTCAACTAACTAAACAACAACCGCTCACGGTGGCGCGTGAGCAGCTAGAGAGATAAGGAGAGGAAAGAGGGTTGGTGGGCAGTAAGTTAGTGATAGGCAATATATTGAAATGACTCTTCAAGTACACAATTCTAGGGAATCATTATACTTTATTAAAAAAAACAAATTACCCACTTTTTCAATGTTAAGGGTGTGAGTAGAGGCTCGGTTTTGAGTAAATTACAAAGCCGAAATTTAGAGGTAGAGTAGAAAAGTTTAACGCTTCATTTTGGGTTGTCATAGTTTTTAAAATAATTGTTGGCAACTATGTTTTTAAAAAAATCAGTCATGAAAATGTGTATGTTAGAGTGTTTGAAAAATAAATACAAAATATCTTATTTTAGATACAATAATGAAAAATAAATACAAAATATCTTATTTTAGATATAATAACTAAAATAGACTTATAATATTTTTTAATTTAAAATTTAAAATAACTGTTTAATATGATAAAATTTGTTCGTTATAGATCAATTTTTAAATATTAAGAAAAATAGCTTTATTTTAAAAAAAAATCAATATGGTATATTTTTTTATAAAAAATTGATACATTTAACTTATAAAAAATAGAAAACATATTTGATTATGTGAGAAATAGATAAATATATAAAATAAATCTTCTTTTTAAAATATAAAATTGAAAACTAAATATTAATTAAAAATAATACTTGATTTTAGGAAAATCTAGAAATTAGTAGGATATTGCTTTTAAAGTAGACGTAAAATTAACGTTTTTTAAAGTGATTTTAACTTATTTAATTAAATATGTTTTACCAAACGCAAAAAACTATTAAGATTTTTTTTTTCAAATGACTTTTTGATATAGCTAACCAAACGTAGGCTAAGTCTCGTTTCATAATAGTTTATTTTTTCGTTTATTAAAATTAAATTTGTAAACACTACTTCAACTCATAGATTTATTCAATTTGTTATTCACTTTTTTCCGATACTTTCAAAAACAAAGTTAAGTTTTAAAAACTAAAATCAGTAGTTTCTAAAAATTTGCTTTGTGTTTTGAATTTTGACTAAAAATTCAAATCCTCATATTAAAAGGTGATAACAATAACCAGTAACAAAAAAAAAATAAAAAATAAAAAATAAAAAATAAAAAATAAAAAATTGTTAATGAATGAAACTTTAATAAATCATGTTGCAAGAAGTTTGAATAGGAAGGATGCAAGTTTAACAAGTCAAGCCTGAGCTTGGTAAACCTTTGCCTTCAGTCAAGAATTAGACTTAAGAAGTCAATTCATGCACCAAAGTCCTCAAATAATATTACCAAATTAGAATTTGCACCTCAATTTTTTTTTTATAATGACAAAAGGTTTAAGTGTTTTTTTTTTTAAAAAAAAGATCATCGATAGATTGAAAAGAAACAAACACAATTTTCAAAAAATGAGAAAGAGAGAGCATACCCAAGAACATAAATGTCAATTGAAGTTGGAGAGTTGAGCCAATCCCTCAAGTTCAAGCCATCCTTTGGTGACTTTCCTCCCACATTCCATGTTCCCACCAACATCCTAATTCCCCCAATTGAATCCAAAAACAATAATCTTAGTGCGTCGAGAAAATTTCTAATACTACAATCATATCATACGATTTCATATTATATTTATCGAAATTTAAAGTATCAACACATACAATTCCGCTTTTTAAAAAAATACAGAAATTAAAATTATCCTATCTATTTCGATTTATAGATGTATCATATGTAAATAGATAGAATTGTTTGATTCTTATATATTTTTTCGAAGGAAAAAAAAAACCCTTCTATATGATGATACAATTTTTTTTTTAAAAAAAAATGTCCACTTACTATTTTTAATTTTATTAAACAAAAATTATTAGAGAAACTAAAAACAAATACTAAACCCTAAAAAAAGTTAAGAAGCTAAAAAAAACATGAAGTATGAAATTCAAAAATTAGAGAAGCAAATTAAAGACTCATTTTCTTTTTCAAAAAATTTGGTTACAAAGCACTTTTAGTCCCTAAATCTTGGTGTATAACAATTTAGTATCTATCCTTTAAATTTTGTAATAATTTAATACATGAACTTCATAATGTAACAATTTAGCCTCTATACTTTGAAATTTGTGACAATTTAGTTTCTATTAAAAACTAAGAATTTAATGATTTCATGCATAAATACATCATTAAACTAATTAGAGACTCAATATTTTGTAAAATATAAAGTTTACATCATGAAATATTAAAAGTTAACATCTAATATTAATAAATTTTTTACGTGAGAAACTAAATTGTTAAAATTTTGAAAGTATAAAAATTAAATTGATACATGAAATCACTGTAAAATTGAAAATACAGACACTAAATCGTTACAAACTAAATTTCAGAAACAAAATTGTTCCTCTCGAAAAAGGCTCAACATCAAAAATGATTTTTAACCAAGAAAAAATTAATTACCTCAGGTCAAGAGATTCACTGTGGGGCTTAGCTTTAAGTCCACTTGTCTTCTCTATTGTCCACCTTTCGACTAGATATTCAAGAGACCCAATCAGAAACAAACACGTGGAACTTACATATAAAATAACAAAAACCCTAGAGCCTATACTCTGCAAAAGTCAGGACTACACACTAAGTCTTGCACCCGAATCCTCCACCGTCCACGTGGCACAGATCCCAAAGACGGCAGAGTTTTTCAACTCTATTTTTTTTCATGATGGGTTATTAATTAAAAGTCTTTTCTCTTTATTGTC
Source organism: Benincasa hispida (assembly GCF_027475165.1). Classification (NCBI taxonomy): domain Eukaryota; kingdom Viridiplantae; phylum Streptophyta; class Magnoliopsida; order Cucurbitales; family Cucurbitaceae; genus Benincasa; species Benincasa hispida. Next base: position 69,071,708 of record NC_143488.1, on the reverse strand, counting down.
CACTGATCAAATCAGGTAAATTGATCTGACGGTTCGGAAGTGCCTGAGATCTGTAGAAAATTATTATTACTGCGACGCTGCACAGTAAATTATTTAAAAGAAAAAAAAAGTTACCTCCGATATCTTCTTCCGGCACGACGGCGCAGCGGTCTTGATCGGAACAGCTCCTCCTCTCTATTAAACAAAAAACCAAAACGACAAATCTAACTAAAAATTTATTTAAATCGAACCGATCAATCTAAAACCCATTAGAAATTTTATTAGTGTAACCATTTACACTGTTGTGATTCGATTCGATAACATTTTCGTTTTTGAATTTTGTGCTTGCTTACTTCAATTTTTTTTTTTTTTTTTTTTTTTTGTTATGGTTTCAAATTAAATTTTCAGCTAAATTTCAATTAAAAGAATAATTAAACTTAATTTCCAAAAACTACATAACTAAATCGTTATCATTTCTAGATTTATTCTATTTTAATTTTTACAATTTTAAGTGTTTTGTACTTGTAAATGTATTTGTTCGTTTGAAATTCATCCGTACATGACTTGTAAAAACTACACGAAATCACAAGTTTATTCATTAAACTTTAGAAATGGCATCTATTTCATCCCATTCGCTTCAAGTCATTGAATTTTTAATTATATATTATTGTTTTAAATTCAATTGAGGCATGAAATTTAAATTTAAATTTATTAAACAATTAATTTTTTAAAATTTCGAAAACATTAGAAACCTTATAGGCACGAAATTAAAAGCCCAATCATAAAGGCATAACAGACACAAATCTAAACTTTTCAAAACTAAAAATAAGTCTCTGTTATTAATTTGTGATTATCTTTTACCAAAAGAAAAAGGCTAACATATAAATTTTTTTTTTTTTTTTTTAATCAAGATATTCACTTAAAGCTTTTTTTTCTTGAAAACTCACTTAAAGTATTTTTGTTAACAGAAATTTATTGTTGTTATTATTATTGCTATTATTATTATTATTAAATTGGGAATTATTTTTATTATCTTAAAAATACAAAAATTAAATTTATTCATTTAAAAATATATAGACTAAATAAAACAAATCTTAAAATACAAAAACTAAAATAGTATTTTGAATCTAAAAATTACTCTTGTGGAGCATATTTTTAAGAAACCATCAGTAACGCAAATTTCAAACTTAAATTTGAAAATATGATTAAAAAATTGTTGAACGAGGCCCCAAAATTCCCCAAAAGACAGCTTCAAAAGCTGTCATTGACTAGATTTTACATATCAAGGTAATGCAAAATGTGAATTTTATTAAATTGTTAACAGATAATTTTGAAATTATTAAATTTATCATTTTAAAATTAGTCCAAAGCTTAATTTTAATTGTTTGTAACTTTTAAAATTGCAGTAAATTTTTTTACAGATGTAGCAAATGTACAACTATTTAAAAATTTAAAAAAAAAACCAGATTAAATTTTACTATTTTATATAAATAATTTATCTGATTTTTCTATTTTTAAAAATCCCCTAAAATAAATTATAAAACTAAATATTAAAGTCATACAAAAATAATTTAAACCTTTTCTAAGTTTCAAACATGTCCTAAAATCAGTTAAAATTCTCTTATATTTACTTTTAACATGAAAAAATTAACCTCAAGTCTAAGTTAAAATTCTCTTAAATTTACCTTGAGTGACGAAATCGGACTGAAAACCATGCTTGTCGGCCGGAAAATTCAGCCAGTTTCTCGCAACAACCCTGGGCCACGACGACTACGGCGGAGAAACAAGTCGACAAAACATCATAAGCAAAACCCAAAAAACGACATGTCGGAAAATTATTCAATCTCCATCCTTAAATAACAATCTCTTACCTTAAAGATCTTCCCTCGTTTCATTCCCATTGCTCCGTCGCCGTCAACCGAATCTAAATCCTTTTTCTTTTTTTCCGGCCAAAAACCGCCGACTAAAACGGCGGAGGCCAATGATTGCAAAAATATCCAATTCATAAATTAGTAATGAATGGTAATATATTTTTTTCCTTTAAAAAAAAAAAATCTAAAAGTAAGTAATTAAAAAAAAAAAGAGTAATTAAGTGGTTGATTAATAATAAAATTGCAACTGGGGTTTGAAACAGACTTTAATTATTATTGTTTTAATTAACGTTTTCAACGGTAATATAAAAGATCCAATTGCAGGAAAAAATGGAGACAGCCAGCCTCCGGCAAACAACCAAAAACAGAGAAAATGAAATATCAATAAAATAGTACACAAAGAAATTTAATTAAATAAAATTAAAATTTTTTTAATTGAATTTTCAGCAACCCATTTCAGATCTTATGAAGATGCTCAAATCCCAGTTCCCAAAAAGTTATATTTTTTTCTCGGAATTCCAACTGGGATTTTCTCGGGAAAAGTTCCTGAGAAAATTCCTTCTATTGGAAAATTTTCTAAAAGAAAATTATGGATTGCAATAAAATTTGACTGTATTTATGTAAAAAAAGAAATTGCAACTCAAGAAAATGATGGGATTGGTTAAAATGGTGAGATCAGAAGAGGAACAAATAAGTAAATAAAATTAAGTAGAGAAACTAATGAAGGTAAAAATTAGGAGAATTGGGAGTGGGAAATTAATTAATTACTTACCGAAGAAAGAGGGTAATTTTTATTTCAAGAAGACATGGTGGTTGAGATGGAGATTAGTGGAAAAAGAGGGGTGGTGCGGCGGCCGGAGGAGGAGATGGGGGCGGAGGAGAGGGCGGAGGAGAGGAGGTTGAAGGCGGGGATTTGAGGTGTAATTGTAAAGTAGAAAGAAAGGGGAAGTAGTTGGTGTTTGTTAACAAGTATTCTAAAAAAATGGTTTTGTTTGTTTTGAAAGAGAACTCCCACTGCTGCTTCTCTTCTACTACCTTTTATGCAAAGGCGACGCCTTATTTTATTTTATTTTTTTTAAAAAAGAGACATTATGATATTATATATACATACATTGAATGGTTAAATATTTTTTTTTATCAAAGTTTTAGATCTAGTTTTAATTTGATTTGGAGAAGTCTAGAAGTTTAGATGATTAGTTCTTAGGTTTTTGAGTTAAGTTTCAATTTAGTATCTTAATTTTAAAATATTATAATTTTCCTCTTAACATTTGAATTTATTTCAATTTAGTTATTAAGATCAGAGATTTACACTTTTAACCTTGATTTTCATTAAATATTCATTTTTTATTGTTTGTATTAATGTATATTAATAAATTTTAAACAACTTAATTAATTAAGTTTCACTTTTTTCTACATTTTTTTAAATAGAAAAATTTACTTCATCATTGTTTTAAACTAATTAATAAACATTGACACCAATGATTTAAAATGAGTATTTACTGAAAATTTTAAGTTAAAAATGTAAAACCTTGATACTTATGGACCAAATTGAAACAAAACTCAAATTTCTATGATAAAATTGTAACATTTTGAAACTTATAGATTAAAATGAAACCAAAATCAAATCTTAAATATTAAATGTGTAATATTTTGAAATCTCGAGACCATATAGAAACTATACCCAAAACCTATGACCAAAAATGTATTTTCCTTAAATATTTTATAATAACATGGTTTAAATATTGATTTAGTTCTTCTATTTTTTTTCTTTCGGTTCATTTTGGTTCTTCTTGTACTTTCAACTTCAATTCATTTTAGTCTTTAAACTTTCAAAGAGTGATTATTTTAATCTCTAAAAAATAAATAAAATTGAAAATGAAAGGAGCAAGATGGTTACTTTTTTCAAAGTACAATGACCAAAATTAACATTTTAAAAGTACACGAGTCAAAAAGAACAAAATTTGAAAATGTAGAGACCAAATTGGTCACTTTTAAAATATGGAGAACAAAGTAGTATTAAATCTAATTACATTTATAGTGCCAACATGAGTATAACTGAAGTATAGTATTTATATTGTTAAATTTGAAGTTAGAAGTCCAATTCTAGCTATTTGTCAAAATAATAACAATAATAACATTTATAGCTTTGTTTTGGAGGTAAAAATAACTAAATTGTTAATTATCTTTTTCATTAAAATTGTCATTGACATTGACCTTTCGATATATTCATAAAATTGAAAAATCAATATTCTAAACTTGCTTTTAAATTAATGACATGTCTTCGTATTTTTTGTTTTCAACTATATTTAGTTTTTAAGGTTTGAGTTTGATTTTAATTTAGTTATTAAATTTCAAAATGTTACTAGTTTACTCTTAAAATTTAAGTTTTATTTCAATTTGGTCCATAGGATTTAAAGTTTACACTTTTAACTTTTAATTTTTCACTCAAATACTCGTTTTATGTCTTTGCCGTTGATGTCCGTTAATTAGTTTAAAATAATTTTAAAGTGAACTTTCAAATTTAATTTTAATTACGATAAAAAACAATGAAACTTAATTAATTATAATTATAAGAGTTTTTTTAATTAATTAATAGACATTAACACTCGAGACATATAATTAAAATTTAGTGAAAATATGAGATTAATAGTGTAAATCGTGAAATCTAAGGATCAAATTAAAATAAAACTCAAATCTCAAATGTAAAGCTACGACATTTTGAAATCGAAACTAAAATAAAACTAATCTCACAATCTAATGATTAAAAGCATAACATTTTGAAACTTAGACCAAATAAAAACTAGGCCCATAATCTATGAGATATTTTTTCTCCAGATTTTAATTATAGTATTCCATACGTTTTGGATAACTATAATTGTTTTATATTTTAGTAATTATGAGAATAAGAGATTGAATTTTCGACCTCATTCGTTTCATTTGTAAATGATCGTTCTATTTAAAATCTTATCACAAAAATAAAACAGTGAAAACCACGTGCAAACTAAACTAAAATGGAAAGTACACACATAGTTAACTAGAAATTCTGACTTTCTTTCTTTTTTTTTTCTTTTTAAAAAATTATTATTATCAACCAATCTTTAACATTTACCAACGAAAATTGTATAATTGAAAAATATGAAACAAAAAAATAAGACTAAATTTAGAGAAACACATGGGACTAAATTGAAAGGTAGTACGAAATTAAAAAAAAAAAAAAAAAAAAACAAACAAACAAAAAAAAAAAAAAAACCAAAGCATATATAAACTATTGACTTTTATGTGAATAACAATGTTGTTATCCCTTAATTTTATATATAATGTTGTAATCATCATAATTAGAAATAAGTAGCAATAACAATTTAAACTTTAATATATATATAACAATTATATATGTGAATACGAGTCTAACTCAATAATAATAGACATGTATCCTTTCATAGAGATTGGACGTTCAAATCTACATACTTCACATTTAATTCACTAAAAAAACAATTACATTTAAAAATAAATTTTATGTTTGATCGATTTATCGATATTCACACCTTCATGAGAGTTTCTAATTAAACTGTAAAGCAATAAAGTTTAGAGTTAATAAAATCAAGTGAGTATAAATTAATTATATAAAGAACTAAATCGTTATGTATAGTAATTTTTTTTAATGACATGTAGGGTGAGAGAATCAGATCTATAATCACGATAATATATGTTTCATGTTAGTTGATTTATGTTTGTGTGGACTTATTCGTAATTATATAATCAAGAAGAAGTTTAAACTTTAAAAAAAAAAAAATTAAAATCAAACTTAGGCTCAAATATAGTGTAAATTAATACACTAAGAAAAGTCATACAAATGCTGTATTTGAAAAATGGAAAGAAGGTAAAATCTGTGATTTTTTTTTTTAAAAAATACATATTAACTATATATGTCATGAAATGATATTTTTCTATAATTAATCAATCATTATTAAGTTTAATATTCGTTTTTTCTACATTTTTTTTTGTCTTGGCACATCATTTTATTTTTATTGAATCCAATACAATTTTGCAATTAGACATAATTGTTTTTTTTTTCCCTTTTTAAGAATAATTTTGCATCACTCTATCATTGTCAGCATTTCCCTTTATATGTATCAAAGAAAATAATTATTTCACTTTAAAATAAAATAATTTAAAACAAAAGAAAATTGAATGGCTTTAAATCAACAAGTACCATATGATTTACAATAATGATTATAGCACTCTCTTATTTTCATTCATTACCCAAATGTACTTTCAGCCTCATATAGTTCTTTAATTATTACTTTATATTTAAAAAAATTGCAAGTGCAATAAGATAAATTTGGAAAATAAAATCCAACGAAAACATAACGTTTCAAAAAATATCTATATGTTCAATAGTATGCGATTGTTTTTAGTCGAATATTCCACTAAACTCATTTTAGATATTATATTAAAGCTAAAGTGTTGGTCCTTAGGGGAAAAAATAATAGTACATCTTATGAAGGGGAAAACACTACATTGATATAAAAATTGCTTTTCATGCATTTTGTCTTTAAATTGAATTTAAAGACAATGCATGAAAAGCAATTTTACCAAGTCAAAATTTAAAGACAAAATGTATGAAAAGCAATTTTACCAAGTCAAAATAAATTAAGTCAATGTTTGTCGTTGGCGGTGCCTTAAAGTCATTTAGAAAAAAATCTCCATAAAATAAATATATTAACATCATTAAAAAAAATAAATTAATTTCACGTCTACTTTAAAAATATTCTACTCCTAAAATCAAGTAGGATTTTTAATTAATATTTATTTTTCAATTTTATATTTTAAAAATAAGATTTATATTATATATTTATTTATGTATCACATAATTAAATTTATTTTTCTATTTTTTATGAGTTAAATGCATCAATTTTTTTTTTTAAAATGAAAATTTAATTTTATATATAGTACATGTTGAATTTTCCTTTGAAATGTACTAACTTTCTGGTAGAACAACACTGAGAAAAGATAGTCAACAAATAAAATTGTATTTTAAATATTATAAATATTATAAAAATAAATAGATCTTATTGCTCAGTGTCCTAAAAATCATGTGTTAATTTTTATTTTATCTATGTGCCTTGTAGTTATTCACTAATTTTCATATTATTAAATTTTCATTAGTTATTTTATAATTTTAATTTATTATTATATTATATTATTATATATTTATTTTATTATTATATATTTTTTCTTCATATCCATTATGCTCCATTGTGCTCCTCAATTTCACAACACATTATCAACACGAACTCTTGTTGCTTCCATCGCTGAAGGTGGATCCTAAAGATAGGTCGAGTTTTTTTTCCCTCTTTATTATAATTAATAAATTAAATATTATTTTTCATATTTTGTACATATTAAATATCTAATATAAATATAATATTTTGTGATAGTGTTGTCATGACAAACCTTACGAAATTAGAATTTGTAGTCATTGACAATAATGACAATAATTATTTGACATGAGTGCTCGATGCTGAAATTCGCTTGGATGCTATGAACATGGGAGAAACAATTAAAGAAAGAAATACGACATCCAGTTAGGACAAAATAAAAGCTATGATTTTCCTTCGTCTTCATCTCCACAAAAAATAAAAAAATGGAGTATCTTATAATAAAATATCCCCGTATCTTGTGGAAAAATTTGAAAGAAATGTATGATCATAAAAAAAAAAAACAGTTATTCTTCCTAAAGCTCATTATTAGTGGATGCATTTAAGGCTATAAGATTTTAAATCAGTAAGCGATTACAATTCCACATTATTTAAAATCAGTTCAAAATTATTGTTATGTGAAGAGACAATTACTGATGTCGATATGTTAGAGAAGACATTTTTTATATTTCATGTCTCGAATATGCTCATACAAAAACAATATCGAGAGAATGATTTTAAACAATATTTTGAACTAATTTCATGTCTTCTCGTGGTCAAACAAAATAATGAGTTATTGATGAATAACCATAAATCTCGACTAACTGGAACAACACCATTCCTTGAAGTGAATGTTGTGAATGTTAATAATCGTGGTCGAGGTCGTGGTTGTGGTTGAGCTTGTAACCATGTCAGAGCAAGAAATAATTATTATTTTCGTGGTGGTCGTTCTAATCTTTCAAATTTCAAAAGAGCCACACAAAATGATGATCACAAAGGAAAAACTCCACAAGATAAAAGTTAAAAAAATGTTAAAAATAAATGCTTCCGACGCGGAATAACTAGGCATTGACACATACCTATCATACGTCAAAACACTTAGTTGACCTCTATCAAGCCTCCCCGAAGGAAAAAGAGAAAAATGTGGAAAAACTTTGTATACTAGGATAATGATATATTTGACCCATCCCATATGGCAAATTTGGATGTAGCGGATTTCTTTGAATCTCCCAAATAGAAGATTGACACAGTTGATGGATTTTTTTTTTTTAATTTTATTTTTTACTTTGAGAATATCTAGACTTAATGTTGTTGTTGTAGGTTTTTTTTTTAAAAAAAAAAAAATATATATTTTCATGTTTTCTAGTAACTTTTGTATATTTTAATTGTTGTTTTCCTTATTTTCTTTTAATAAAGAAACGTGAATTGTTTTCATATGTTGGGTGATTAAAAAATGGGCAAATAAGATCTATGTCTACCTAACAATGCAACCACTCATACAAAACTTACAAATAAAAAATACTTTTCTAAATCGACAATGCTGAAAACAAAAGTAAATACAATATCAAGTTCTGCAAACTTGATCGAAGGTTTTGGAAAAACAAAGATTATTTTGCCTAGAGGAACAAAATTTACAATTTACATTATATTGTTCTCTAGTTAATCAAAGAGAAATCTTTTAAGTTTTAAAGATATAGTTGCAATGTTTATTATATTGAGACCGATAGTAAGAATAATGTGGAATATCTATATTTATCTCTATTGTCTCAAATGAAAAATGTATATTGGAAAAGTTGCATGCTTTATCATTTGGATTGTATTATACTCATGTACGGGTAATTGAAACATACGCAACAATGAACCTGAAGTTCATGAATCCACATATATTTACTATTTGGCATGATAGATTTGGTCATCCAGGGCCTATAGTGATGAGAAAAGTCATTGAGAATTCAAGTGGACACCCATTGAAGAGCCAAGAGATTCTTCAATCTAATGAATTATCATGTGATGTTTGCTCTCAAGGAAAATTAATAATTAGACCATCAATAGATAAAGTGGGAACTGAATCACTTGCATCTTTAGAACGAATTCATGGTGATATATGAGAACCTATTAACCAACGAAGTGGATCGATTAGATATTTTATGGTATTAATAGATGTATCTAGTAGATGATTACACGTGTGCTTATTATCAAGTCGAAATCTTGCAATTGCAAGATTACTTACTCAAATAATTAAGTTAAGAGCACAATTTTCTGATTATATAATTAAGACTATTCGTCTTGATAATGCTGGTGAATTTACATCCTGAGCTTTTGATAATTATTGTATGTCAATTGGGATAAGTGTTGAACATCCTATAGCTCATGCTCATATACAAAATAGTTTAGCAGAATCATTTATAAAACGTTTACAATTAATTGTAAAACCATTACTTATGAGAACTAAGATTTCTTCATTTGTGTGGGGACATACTACTTTGCATGCAACATCACTTGTACGCATTAGGCTAATAGCTTATTATAAGTACTCAAAATTATAGTTAGCTTATGATCATAAGCCAAATATTTCCCATATGAGAATTTTTGGATATGCAACATATGTTCCAATTGCTCCACCATAACGCACTAAGATGGGTCCTTAAAGAAGGTTAAGAATATATATTGGATATGATTCTTCATCAATTATTAAATATCTTGAACCCCCGACAGGTGATGTATTTAACAATTTGCTGATTGTCATTTTAATGAGACAAATTTTCCAACACTAGGGGGAGGAATTAAGAAATTGGAAAAAGAAATTATATGGAACGCATCGTTATTGTCCCATTTAGATCCCCGTACAGATCAATGTGAAATTGAAGTTCAGAAAATAATTCATCTGCAAAATATAGAAAATCAATTACTAGGCACATTTATATATCCAAAGAAAATAACTAAGTCACATATACTAGTTGCAAATGTTCCATAAAAATTGATATCACAATACAAAAAGGTGTCATTAATGAGTTTGAAACACGCCAGAAGCGTGGTAGACCAGTGGGTTCCAAAAATAAATATCCTATAAAACAAAAAAAAACAATTAATAGTAAAAAAATATTTGATTGAGGATATAAATACCCATGAAGAAATCCTTGACATGACTTGTGAGGAAGGTGAAATACCTAAAGATAATAATGAGATTTCAATAATTTATGTCATGACAGGAAAAAAAATGGAATCGAACTAATGTAGTTATTGACAACATTTTTGCGTATAATGTTGCTCTTGATATTATATATGAAATTGAGAATTTTGAACCAAAATCTGTTGAAAAATGTCGACATAGAAAAGATTGGCTTCAGTGGAAATAAGCAATCGAAGCATAATTAAACTCACTTTCAAAACTACAGGTTTTTTGACCAGTAGTCCAAACACTAGAAGGTGACAAACCTATGTGATACAAATGGGTATTTGTGAGAAAAAGAAATGAAAATAATGAGGTCACAAAATATAAAGCAAGACTAGTTGCATAAGGGTTTTCACAAAGACCTAATATTGATTATGAGGAAACATATTATCCAGTGGTGAATGCAATTACACTAAGATATTTAATTGGTCTGACTGTGTATGAAAGACTGGATATGCATCTCATGGATGTAGTCACATCATACTTGTCGGGGTTGGTGCCCTATATCTCGTAGAGTTTTATAGTTGGTAATTTTATCGTACAAACATCTTATTTATCTTATAAAATATGTGATGTTTTACTTGACATTTAGTTGCATTAATCCACAAATCAATAAATAAACATTCAAGGTTATCTTGTAGCTTAAACATGTACGAGAGACATATGGGTGTATCATGCTTTAAGTGATAACCTAAATAATTTGTAGTAGATGGATAAGACTGGGTATCTTATCCTGGTGACGCTACGAGTACAACTCGCTTTGTAGATGTTACAATTGTTGTAAAGTGCTACAAATGATTTGATCCTAATCATTCATGAAGAGATGTGTGAGCAGGGGTATTCTATACCTTGTATAAGACCAGACCATGAAATTTTTAATCTCATTATATAACGTCGTAAGTAAATAAATTGCTCTCTTAAGGAATTCACTCCTTCCGCAGTGTCGAGGTAAGTGGATAAATTTCTCACTGAAGGGCTGATGCCGGGGCTTGAACAATGTGCGCCACACCCTCTCCTGGCCTGAGAGGGGTTTGGTCATAGTTAGACTATGATTTATTGTTCATTAGAGAAATCAATGGTACTTAAGGAGTTAGATATAACTACAGGGACAAAACGATAATTTTGGTTAAGCTGTACTTACAAGAAATTTGTGAAGGTTCATCGTACTATTGATTGGTTATATCCAATGGACATAGACATATATCTGTATTGCGCAGAGTGCAGCTGTCGGTCTTTAGTGAAGTGACTGATAGTTAACAGATGGTGAATACTTTAATTAAAGAAGTTAATTAATTATTCACATATTGTTGGAGCTTCAGAGGTTCACAAGGTCCCTTCTATAGCTCAACGATAACTAATAAGAATCAATTTTTGGATTAATTTGAATTGTTCAAATTGATTGAGAGAATTAATTATATGTGATATAATTAATTTAATCTAATTATATATGATATAGTTACTATAATATATTTCATACATTATAATATACAGTTTATTAGAGAGAATATAAATATTTGATTATTATTCAAATATTAATTATGTGAATTGGATTAATATAATTAAATTTAATATAAATGTGATTTATATTAAAAGTCATTGGTGAGAGAGAATTAAAATTATAGGTTATATTATATTTGATACAATATAGAAATCATGGGTTATATGTTATATTTGATATAACATATAGTTTGATATATATATATATATATATATATATAAAGAAGGTAGTTATTATATAAATATATATATTAATTGATTTATTAAAAACATATTAATTTTATTTATTTTTCAACTCCCTCCCGCTCTTTTTTCTCCTCAATGTGATATTGGGAAGGGGTTTCAATATGTTGATTATTGATTCATCTTCTTCTTCCTAAAATTTTTTACAGAAAAGGTCCTGTAAGTTTCGATTTTTCCTTCCCAATCTATTGCTTTCATCTCTCTCAATTCTCTCTTCCAAAATAGTCAGAGCACACACAAACTCCTAGATCTCACCCAAAGAATATAGAGGTTTCATCGTGGTGGTGACCTTTTTGGTTCGAGGGTTTTCTTTCTTGGAGAAAGGTTCATCAAAGGTAAGGGTTTCTAAACCCTTTTTTTAGAATGCTGTAATTTAATTAGATGCATAATTTCTATATGTTTTTACTGTAAAATTGTTGTTCTGTAAATTTTGGATTTGTGTTCAATCCCGTTTTCTGCTTAAGGACCTTAAATGGTTCCTTCAATATTTATATGGATTTCTTGATAATGATACTTATATGAGAATCTCATAAGGATTTAAAGGTACCTGAAACATATTCATCAAATTTATAGGAATTGTATTCAATAAAGTTACAGAGATCACTAAATGGATTGAAACAATCAGGATAGATGTGGTACAATCGCCTGAGTGGATATTTATTGAAGAATGATGTCAAAATACTCCAATATGTCCGAGGGTTTTTATAAAGAAATCAAAGTCAAAATTTGTTATTGTAAATTTTTTTTCTTGGTTTGCAAAGCACCATATCTTAGTATAATTGATGCACTTATGTATCTTGCTAATGATACAAAACCAAACATTGCATTTTTAGTAAATTTATTAGCTAGATATAGATCTTCTCCTAGAAAAAGACATTGGAATAGAATTAAGCATATACTTTGTTATCTCCGAGGAACAATTGATATGAATTTGTTTTATTCAAATAAATCAAATTTTGACCTAGTTGGTCATGCAGGTTCTAGATATTTATCTGATCCACACAATGCTATATCTCAAACAGATTATCTGTTTACATGTGGAGGAACTGCCATATCATGGCGATTGGTGAAATAGACCATAACGACCATTTCTTCAAATCATACTGAAATTCTTGCAATTCACGAGGTTAGTCAAGAATGTGTATGACTAGGATCAATGACTCAACACATTCGTGAAACATGTGGCTTGTCTTCTAATAAAAATCTTCCAACAATATTATACGAAGATAACACACCTTGCATAGTCCAAATAAAAGAATGATATATTAAAGGAGATAGAACAAAACATATTACAACAAAGCTTTTCTACACTCACGATCTTGAAGAAAATGACGACATCACTATACAACAAATTTATTCGAAAGATAACCTGGTAGATTTATTTACAAAAGCATTACGAACCACAACTTTTGAAAAATTAGTACATAACATTGGAATGCGGCGACTTAGAGATCTTAAATGATGTTTTAATGAGGGGGGTAAATATATTGTATTATTTTAGGAGTATATATTATATGAAATATGTACTTTTTTTTATTCACTAGGATTTTTTCCCATTGGATTTTTCCTAATAAGGTTTTAACGAGACATATTTCATATATACATGGACATCTAAGGAGGAATATTATAAATATTTTAAAAATAAATAGATGCTTATTGTTTAATGTCCCAAAAGCTATGTGTCGATCTTTATATTACCCACGCGCCTTGTAGTTATTCATGTTTGGTATCCATGTACAACCAGATCCTACTTGCCACTTAGCTTATAAATAGGGACACTTGGTGGATATCACACATATTGATGAGAAGTCCACTTCAAATTTTCACTAAAATTTCATAATATTAAATTTACATTGTCTTAGTTGTTTTATTATTTTATTATATTATTATATTATATTTTTCATATAAGTCGTGCTTTTCAATTTCACAAATTGACTTTATTTATTAATTTTTTCCCTCTTACTTGTCTATCCTACACGTGATTTCAATTAAGGGCATGTTTTAGTATAAATTTCATTTTTTCTAAAGCAATATTAATGTAAAGTCCAATCTCCGGTGGTATAGTATAAAATAGACTAAAATATAATTCCAATCAACATTTTTAGCTTAATTCCTAGTTTACCCTCTCTATGTTTGTGTATGTGTTTGTTTTGTTCAAATTTTATAAATGAAAATACTTTATATATACATTTTTTTGAAGTAGAAAGTACTTTATGTTTTATAAAAAAAATGCTTAGTTGTTAAATCTTGTTTTTTTAGCCTACATCTCAATTTAAACAAATTTCTAAACCCAACATAATAGAATCAACATATATAGTTAAAAATATAAACAAAACATAAAATTTAGAACTATAAAGTTGAAAATTTTGTATATAGCAAAAAAGTTTAAAAAGTGATTTTTTCCCCTTTCTTTTTGAAAAGGAGTTAAGAAAGTATGAAACTTTTAAACAATTAACTTTTGTTGGGTTGTTGGAGAAAAAAGCAATAATGAAAATAATAATAATAAAAAATAATAAAAGAAATAGTCTAAATTGATTTAGTAAATGAATAGATAATAAGAAGATTTTTATTGATAGAAAAAATGTTAAACTATTTACAGAAATAGTAAAAAAATAAAAAATTTATAGATACTAATAGACATCTATCAGTTTTTATCATTAATAGACACTAATAGATTTTTATCAACCTCTATCAACAAAGATTAAAATTTTTCTATTTTGTAAAAATAAATTTTCTTATTCTTATTATTATTTTGTTTTTGAAAATTTTCATGGATAATATTCCAATATATTTGTGGTGAATTCTCATCCAATAATGAACTTTCTACAAAGGTTTCCATCTTAAACTATTATTTTCAATCTTTAAGCCATTGGCCAAAAGGATTGGGAATTGCTTCAAAAGAGGGGTATATAGTCCCAAAACTTCACAAAAGCATCCAAAATATCCTTTTGGATTCTATTATTCATTTCCCTATACATTATCAAAATTATTGATAAAGAAAGCTATAGTTCTTCAAATTTGTGGGTAAGACAAATAAGAAAGAACGTTTTTTTTTCTAAGTACTCGTCCTTAGATAAGTATGTACTTTTTTTTTTTTTTTTTTATTTTTAGTTATAGTCGATTTCTGTCTCTATTCAATCGACGTTGAATTTGAATTATATCCCTAATAAAGTTATTGTTTGTATATATATTTTACTATCATCAATGAACCATCCCAACCCTATAAATTAAGGTTGTGACTCAATCGAGGGCGGATCTATTCAGAGACCAAGAGAGCACATGCTCCCCTCAAATAAAGACTTATATATATATATATATATATATATATATATATATATATATATATGTATGGTTTTTCATTAAATATAAAATATATGTAACCTTATTTTAGCATATCATTAATTTGTTTCTTTTCATAACCAAAGTACTATGGTTGCTTTAGTGGTTGTAAACGACATCTCTCTTGCCCAATAAACCTTCTAACCTATATTTTATAGTCTCTAAGTTTTGAAAATTATGACTATTAAATCCTTAATTCTTTTACTTTTATAGTAAAAAATTGTCTAATAGATCTTAAGGTTTCTATTCTATATATAATAGATCTAAAAAAAATAGGAAGATGTTTAAAAATTAATTATCTATTAGACAAAAAATTTTGTCTGATTAAACCTTAGATTTTTTTTTTTTTAAAATGGTCGTTATATATTATTATTATTATATTTTTTTTTTACATTTTTTTAATATGCAAGAGACTCCATTGGATGGAAATTTTATATTCTAAGAATCTAATAGATGCAAAATCGAGATTCAAATCTATTAGATATTTTAAAATTCAGTAACTATATTTGACACAATTTAGAAGTTCATGTATAAATTTGTAACACTGTATAAATTTGTGCTCTTATCATGAAGTTCTCGATCCACCATAAGTTACATGTAAATGGACTTGTACCCCTCCTCACATAAAACTTTGGATCCACCACCGGACACAACCCTTAGATTTGGGCCAGTTCATTGAATACTAATTGTTTAACCATTATAAAAAATCATTAATAACATAATTATATACAATATTATGGTGGGTTATTTATATTAAAATTACTAATGTGCGTGTATATATAATAGAGAGAGTAAACGATACAACAATTGAGAGTGGGGAATTTAAACATTTGAACTTTTAATCGATAATATGTTTAATTAGTTCAACTATGCTAAGTAGGCATCTTTACTTTCTTAGTTATATAGAATAGAGGTAAATGATGATTTATCTGGTAAAGATTTGAACATGAATTTATTTAACAAAATTTAAAGATTAAATCGTATACTTCAAATGCTTGCATCGTGAATCTATCTTTAAAAAATAATAATAACAAATGAGTAAGAGATGATATTAAACAATCATAAATTTTCATCCATTTTGAAAATGTCGATCAAGAAAATCTTATTTATATGTGAAAAGTGAATACAACTAATATAAAATCTCTATTGAAAAATTAGGTTATCTAACACATGACTAAACTTGTCACACAAGATGTTACAGCATTTCCAGAAACATCATAAATAAATGCAGAAAACTAAAACCAGAATAGAACACAGAGTTTGATAACCCAGTTCAGTGCAATACCACCTATGCTTGGGGAGTATTGTTCTCGTGGAAAGATAAATTCATTAATATAAAGTCAAAAAATTACAAAGATATACTTATCTGTAAATAAACGGTAATTATAGTGACACTAAATAGTCCAACTTAGATAATGATCACTTACACTCCCCTTAAGTGTGAGATTCCCTCTCAATGAAACTTAGGCTCCTCTAAGTGTGATATCCCCTCAACTTCAATGTACTTAGGCTCTCCCTAAGTATAAGAATATTAGTGAATGATCACTAGGCTCTCCCCGAGGCAGTGACTCTATCCTTCTCTACTAGTATCTTTCCACCTTCTTGTGAATATTTCTTCACGTTATGAATTTAGACTCCTCTTAAGTTAGAGAATTTCTTCTCAAGAGATGATTTGTTAGGCTCCCTCTAAGACTAACTAATCTTCTCACGAAGCACGCTTCAACATGAACAACGACACAACTTCAACATCAACAAAGATTCAGAATCAGAATTCAACCACCACAAGGATGGAACTCATTTTGAACAGATTAATAAGATAGAATCACTCATGTCAACAATGGCAAAAACTTCACAATCTCATAGATTGACACACTTGTGTTTTTTGGACACAGACAAGACAATGACTTGAATATTCTTCAAAACGACCAACCCTAAAATTGAACAAAAGCCTCATATATATTTGGGTAGGGTTGAGAATATATTCAAGGAAAGAATAAATCAACTCTACAAAGAAAAATAAGTAGATTACAAAATTTGGAAAATCCAACCAACAAATTATAAGGAAAAATTGTTCGACAGATTTTTCTATTTGTCACGTAACGATGTCATAGATAATGTCACTGCATGTTATATGACATGTCGCAAAGGACAAGAAAACACACTAACAAGTATGCATTACACATAACATCTAAGGAACCAAACTCAGGAAAATTTAGCACGACACGGTACGTGTTACATAAATATGTTGTTCAAGTTTTGCCTATAATAAATAAGTCAATCATATTCTAATAACAAACACCTTAACAACTATATTAGAGATTTGAACCTCTACCATGTTAGAATTTAAAAAATAATTCATTTATGAAAGAATTTATTTTTGCCATAGTTCTAATGACAGAATATTCCATTTGTTTTTCTGATTAAAAACAGAATATTCAAATCGATACCTACATTATTCGATCAATAACGAAAATTTACATATTGAAATAGAAGCAAAAAAATCATTTTAACGAAATTAATTTATAAACGAAGAAATTAATTATTTAATCCGAAACATTAGCATTACACTGGCCATTTGGCTGGCGTTAAGGTCAAAATTTTGGAGAAGAAACACGCAAAGGCAATTAAGTATATTAATTTGACCGTGTGAGTGCGCCACACCCGATCACGTTCTCCATAACATAAACAACCAAATTTAAGGTTTATTGTTTTTGTTTGGATTAGGCACTTTTTATATGACAGACCAATAGGAGAGATCCATATGTCCCATTTAATAAGAAATTTCCACGTGGACGGCTGTGTTGCCTCTTGGAGATCCTGAAGATCTTGCCTGTGATTAACCTAACGCAACTAGAGGTGGTAACAATTCAGCTCATAAAATCATACTGTGATGAAATAATTTAGAAATTTCTTATTATGTTGATAAGTTTTGAAAGAGATTATCTAACCTAACACAAGTAGATGCTAATTACCATTATACTTCTTCTATGTCTGGTTGAGGTTGGAGTCTCAAATTCTCATTCAAATCATAATTGTTGCGTTAATAAAATAATAATAATAATAATAAGATGAAAAAGAGAGCTTTTGTGTAATAATTCTTTTTGAAAATATATTTAGATACATCTTGAATTGCACACATGTTTGTGTAGCCATTCAAATGTCTAAATCAAAAGTTATCACGTGACAAGTTTTTATGTCTTAAAAATAAATATTTTTTAATAGTTGATTTCCTTTGTGATTGAAAAAGATGCATAACGTTGAGTTGCACTTAAGTATTAGTCAAGTTTTTATATCTCTACTATTATATTATTTTAAAGAAAGATAGTAATTTAAAACTACATTTGAATATAGAATTTGCTATGATTACATCTTCAAACTTTAACTTGAACTATCATATCTTTAAATTAGTGAAACTGTCTCAAATAAAAATTTTAGATTAAATTGTAAAAACTACATATATAGTTGAGTGCTAACCTTAACCATTATTATTATTATTATTATTTTTTTTATTTTTTTTTTTAGTTTAGGAATGGTTAAACATTTTGCAAAATTTAAGAGCTCAATCAAACTTTTGCAAGCTTTTAAGCAAATTTTAATGAATATTCTTTATATAGGCTATATATTTACATATCTCTAATGTTTTTAAAAAACTGACTTGTTGGAATCATAAAAGTTTAAAAGAGTAAATTAGAATATATTTACATTGCCAATGTTATTTTACCATAGAATATATTTACATTACCAATTTTATTTTATCATCAGGGCTGTTAGGAGCCAACATGAGATGGTATATCCTCACATCCTATATCATCTCAGTGTTTGGAAGCCTATTATCCCATCTCACCGATTTTAATGGTTTGTGGGCCCATTTTTAGAACGTGTTTCATATCCCACCGTCATTTTCCTTCCGTGTATCGTATATCATCTCAATGCTTGAACATACTTGATCAGAACTCTTCAGACATCAGAACTTTCCACATCCTATATCATCTCCGCGTCCCAAACAGCCCTAAGTCATATGAAATATATCAACCAACGCGAACATATTTATAGCAAAAGAAAGCGAAACATTTGAACATTGAAACATAACAAAACAGATTTAATTACGTAAATTAATTTCATTGTTAGAAATTTCTAATTGGATTAAAACTATCAAATTAAGATAATATTTCATGTACAAATTTAACATATATGAAAGTTAAATTTATAGTTTTTTCAAATTGATTGATGATGTTTATTATTGATACGTGTACGAGTTATACTAGCTAATAAAATATTGGATATATATGTATCAAAATGAATCTAAAACTTTGAAAAAGTTCAAATTTTTTACGCATTGATTTGCTCTTTTTCACCCATCAAGCAACCTCATCCCAATATAAAATGATTAAAAACATAAAAAATGAGTTACTTTTGTTGACTCAAGGATCTAACATTAATCTTCCAAAAGATTAGAAAAATGAAAAATACATAATTAAATCATGTTTTTACGGACACGTACCAATATTTATCATCTGTTTCTCGGAAAACCTTTTTGACTTTCCCATTAGCCAAACAGGAAATAAGATAGAGAAATAATGATATTATTTTATTTTGTTTTGTTTAGTGCATTGTTATGGTAATAGGGAGCTATATATGAAGGTCGGTCCAAAGAGATTAATAATTTTCATTATCCTTAGAAACTTCCAATTATGTGTCACAAATTTAAATCTCAATAAATCAATAATCACATCTCTAATCTGTTTTTGTTTTCTTTTTCTTAGATTAAGTAAATTGTGATGTTAATCCATAACTTGTTTTCTTATGTCATAATTATTTGTCCAATCATCATGGGACCCTCCATATATTATCCTAATTAATTAGTTGTATCCAACTAAAATGCGATGATGGAAAAAAAATAAACCAAAGTTTAATGGATTCTAGAGTATATTTAGAAATGTTTTTGACATCACATTCCAATTCCCTAGTATAAAATAAGTAAACTATTTAAGATATCTTTCCTTGTACATGTCGAGTGTCACGGTCATGCTTGTCCAAGGTGTATTGTCCATGGTCACATGACCGCTTCCACCTCTTTTTACTATACTTTCATCTTATGTATTTCATTTTGCTAGGTAGTTAGGTTTATATGTACTTTTCTTAGTGAGTAACCGCTCGCTCATTTCCATATGCGAGGGTAGCGGATGTGTTTTTGTTTAGAATGCACTATATGGGGATAAGACTAACTATCACTTCCCCATACCCGGAGTAGTATGTTATAAAGTTGTTGTTGTTACTTATTGCTTTCTAGCCTACTACAATCTTTCTCTTCTCTATTCTTACAATCAAACCGTTTGCGAAAACATTTTCTCCAAACCCGTTTTCTCTAAAACAGAGGTGGAGGTTGCGAGAGGCACCCGGTGTACCCTCGGCGTTCCGTATTTGAATGGCTGACTTATTCGTGGGCGGGAAGAAGTGTCGCACAATCGCTAAGGGAAGCTTCAGAAAGTGCGATTGTGACACTAAGCGACCTTATTTAAAATCTCAATTCCCTAGCATAAAATAAGTAATCTATTTATTTATTGTTAACGAGATATGTAATATCAAATAAGCCTCTATAAAGAGATAACAAATCAAAATAAGATGCACCCAAGTCAGTATCCCTAGGGTATACAACTTTATCAAAGCCAGAAGAGATTTTGTAATTTTTGTCCAACCATTTGCTGAAAAAAATTTCAAGCTTATTCTCCATGGACAGATTTGACCCATTCATGTCCATGCAATCCCATGCCAAGTCTTAAGAGAGATACCAAAGGGATTTTAGTTCTTAGCCTTTTAGCTCACCAAAAAGATCAAACCTAAGACCTTAACCCTTGAGGAAAGAAGTACCTTTAGTAGAGTTTTCCCAAAACTTGCTTCCTCTTCTGCAGTTATCTCCTTAATTCGCACTTCATGTTGTTTTAGCTCTGGGAAGACATCACCCATCACTTTCACCACAGAAGGAATCAATAAGCCACCGTTCGGAACCTACAAATCCTCAAGGAGAGGAATGTCAGAACTCTTGGGAGATTGGATGTTGTGCACGGTGTCAGAGACATGAGAACCCCAAAAAATCTAATAACTGAGATTAAGAGACTTGAGAGAAGGGATTAAAGCATCATTTGGACCAAGAATGGCAGGGCATTGAGACAACAAGATACCAGAGAATAAGCACGGGAAACAGATAGGTAGTTTGATTGCAAAAGAGTCAACATGTCGAAAAAGTTGATTAAACACGAACACCCCAAAATCAAAAGTAGACAACGTTCCAATCTGATACAGAAGACTAGCTAAAGAAGGAGAAAAAATGGACCCATGAGTCAAAGGATACCAGTTAGCAATCCCAATTCGAAATAAAATAGCATACTTCACACTGAGTGTGGAGGCAGACAATTGACCAGAAGAAGGCCATTCAGAATGAGTACGACCTGTAAGCTCAATAACAAGATCCTTAATGGAGAGATGAGGCTCACAAAGAGGAGGGAAAACAACACGCACTAGATAAGCATTAATGACAACAGGAGAAATGGTAAAAACAAGTACCTCTAATATGGACCTCCTAATAATCAGAAAAGCTGGATAATTGAACTTAAAAGGGAGATTGACAATGAACTTATTGAGATTGGTGTCCTAATTCTCCTGGAGTCTCGTTGTTTGTAATTATACACATTATTTTATGAATAAAATAACTATTATTTCATTCTGGTATTTACTCATATCCAATAAATAAAGCTCCATGGTTATCTTATGTAAACTTAAGCATGTATATGAGATATACAAGTGGATGTCTTAAGTGATAACCTAGATAGATCTATAGTATAAGGATTAAGGTGGGATACCTGATCCTAGTGACACTACGGATACAACCCACATTGTAGAGATTTGCAAGTGTTGTAAACTACTACAAATGGTAGATTCTAACCATTCATGTACAGGCATGTGAGCGGGGGTGTCATATACAAAGAGTTTGTATAAGACTGGACCACGAGATAACTAGATTCTGTATATAACATCGTTGATACTGGAGACTTACATCTCACCTAAACGACCATAGGTGACACGACCTAAATCCTGAGTGTTTTGAGAACTCCTACATTTGAGGACGGTTCTTTGATTAATATGGGTGAGAGTGGCCAGATTTCCAACTCAACATGCCTACCTTTTTGGGGACTTATCTGATTTGAGAGATGGGAACTCAATTACACAAGATGGAATTCACTCCTTCCCCGAAGCAGGGATAAATAGAGAGATTGCTCTCTTAAGGGCTGATTTCGGGGCTTGAACATAGTGGCCACAACTTCTTTTTGGAAGAGAGGACTCAGTCATAGTGGGACTATGACTTATGTTCATTAGAGGATTCAATGGTACTTAAGGAGTTAGATGTAACTATAGAGGCATAACAGTTATTGGCCGAGCCGTACTTACGAGTGATTTGTGAAGGGTTGTTACGCTGTTGATTGGTTAAGATAGACACATAATATTGAAGGAAATTGAACACGAGGATTTTCATGAGCAGCGGAAGGATCATTCCAAATTACAATCGTATATGAACTTTACAATTACAATCACAAACAAAAACATACGGTTATGCATAAAATACAAAACTTACAGCATGTTATACAACAGATCAAGGACAAGATCAACACACTTTTGTAGATGCATCTTCGAACTCCTTGATCATGAACGCTTGACCACAGCAACACAGCAACACACTAATGCTCGTCCAACGTGACTGCTACACTGCAAGATCACCGTGCACTTGAACTAAGTGATCGCCAAGGTCATGAATACCCTGAACACCACAAACGACTTCCATAGAACCTCGACAGTGCCGAGTTGAGTATGACACCACCAAGAAGGCTTCCTTGGTATTATCGGTGTGAGAATCCAGAGGGTGGGCTTTGTATGGACTTGGTTTGAGGCAGAGAATTGGAGGAATCACAATTGTGTAAACGATTGAGCAAGTGGGAGATGGAACAACCTATCGTATAGGTCAATGGCCAATCGTTTAGGAAAAGCTATGCGATCGTCTAGCAAAAACTATGCGATCATTTAGCTCATCGCTTAGCTGAATGTCTGTCGCCTAAGAACACTTCATGATCGTTTAGCTAACTCCAAGCTGTCGCTTAGTAAATCTAATTTACTTGACAACTCTCCATGTGAATTTTTCGAGAGAGGAAATCTCAAAAAATAAACAAATTTCTTGATTACTAAAATTAGGAAAACATTTTTCTTTTTAACTCACGATTACCATGAAACCACCAATAACCTCCCACTCAATTGGTTATTAGAGAAAAAGAGATAATTATCCAATAATTAATATTATTATAAATATAAATGATAACCAACTTATCACACTATATTTATAACCTATAGTTGTAATATTTCGTCTCATGAAACATATAAACCATAGCTCTTTGTCTATTATATGGCACTTAATGTAAATTTCATTTACATTAATCCTCCACTAGATGTATCTCATACATCATACCGATCATATCTTATATAATCGAATTACCTCTTGTCAATTTGAACATTTCAAATCAATTGATCTTCAACTAAATCCATTGAGCTACCAAGGGGACTTTATGGACCTGTAACTTAAAGCTCCAACCGTACGTGAATAACTGATTAAACTCTTTAGTCACGGGATCCACCATCCGTTAACTGCCAGGCACTCCACTAAAGATCGATAGCTGAACTCTCCTTACCACAGATATATTATATGTCCATCTTAACCAATCAACAGTGCGACAACCCTTCACAGATTGTTCGTAAGTACAGCTCGACCAATAACCGTTATCCCTCTGTAGTTACATCTAACTCCTTAAGTACCATTGAATCCTTTAATGAACATAAGTCATAGTCATACTATGACTGAGTCCTCTCTTCCAAAGAGAAGCTTTGGCCACTATGTTTAAGCCCCGAAATCAGCCCTTAAGGGAGCAATCTCTCTACGTACCCCTGCTTCGGGGAAGGAGTGAATTCCATCTTGTGTATTGAGTTTCCAGCTCCCAAATCAGACAAGTCTCCAAAGAGGTAGGCATGTTGAGTTGGCAATCTGGTCACTCTTACCCATACTAATCAAAGGAACGCCCTCAAAGGCAGAAGTTCCCAGAACAATCAGGATTGAGGTCGTGTCACCTATGGTCGTTTAGGTGAGATGTAAGTCTCTAGTATCAACAACGTTATATATAGAGTCTAGTCATCTCGTGGTCCAGTCTTATACAAACTCTTTGTATAGGACACCTCCGCTTGCATGTCTCCACATGAATGGTCATGATCTACCATCTGTAGTAGTTTACAACACTTGCAAACCTCTACAAAGCGGGACGTATCCGTAGTGTCACCAGGATTAGGTATCCCACCTTAATCCTTATACTACAAACCTATTTAGGTTATCACTTAAGGCATGATCCACTTGTATATCACATATACGTGCTTAAATTTATATAAGATAACCATGGAGCTTTGTTTATTGGATATGGGTAAATGCTAAAATGAAATAACATTTATTTTATTTATAAAATAATGTGTATAATTACAAAAAATGAGACTCCGAAGAATTAGGACACCAATCCCAACAAATATATATGTGGTAAAGAGAGTTCAACTGTCGGTCTTTAGTGGAATGCCTGACAGTTAACGGATGGTGGATCCCGTGACTAAAGATTTTAGTTAGTTATTCACGTACCGTTGGAGCTTCAAGCTACAAGTCCATAAAGTCCCCTTGGTAGCTCAATGGATTCAAGTTGAGGATCAGTTCTTGGTGTTGATTTGAAATGTTCAAATTGACAAGAGGTATTTCAATTATATAAGATATGATCGGTATGGTGTATGAGATACATTTAGTGGATGATTAATGCAAATGAGATTTACATTAAGTACCATAAAATAGAAAAAGAGCTATGGTTTATATGTTTTATGAAATGAAATATTAAAACTATAGATTATAAATATAGTATGATAAGTTAGTTATCATTTATATTTATAATAATATTAATTATTAGATAATTATCTCTTTTTCTCTAAAAACCAATTGAGTGACAGGTTATTGGTGGTTTCATGGTAACCGTGAGATAAAAGGAAAAATATTTTCCTAATTTTAGTAAGTTTTTGCAAACAATGTTATTTTGAGATTTCCAATCTCGAAAAATTCTCACGAAGAGTTGTCAAGTATACTAAGCGACAACTTGGAGTTAAAATCCTAGGTTATAAAATACTCAGTGGGGGGAAGAGATGTATCTGATATGCCTATGATTCTACTCATGTTTCTCCTTGAATGTTCACACTATGAGATTCATGCTTGGCCTCGTAGTGCCCTGGTAGCATCCCCCTTCGGATGATGTTTGCATGAGTCAATATCAAGGTGGACGGAGAGAGTGTTTATAGTATGTGGGTGAAGGGTTTGTGTCAACATGTTCTATGGTCTCTGTCATTGGTTCACACCGTGAAATCATTCTGTACTCCCTCGTGGCACCCTGGGAGCGTCCCCCTTCGGATGGGTTTTGTGCAGTTGGTCAAGATCAATGTAAACTCCAGAAATGGATAGTTTCGCTTTAGGTTTTGTCCAAATCAGATATTTTTCCCTTCGGATCGGCTGCTTGTGGTAGGTCACACTTACGGGAGATTGTTAAGTAAGTTAATGATCTCTTGGCCAAATCAATGATGGTTGGTCGTTAAGGAACAAAAGTTGTTCTAGTATTACTGACTGGTTAAGAACTTCTCAATTCAGATGAGGGATAATTGACCTCCCTTCGACGGGTTTTGTCCTAAACCTTTCAAGCGTCATTGCGAAACTAGATGTCACACGGGGTTCATATTATTTTTGCTAAAACCTTATTGGATGTTATTTGTTTTACAATGGGTATTTGCTTAAAACCTAATATAGGTCAATGTATTTTTCTTTTCAGCAACTCGTTAGTATTTTCGTTTAGTGATTCGCAATGTATATGAGGTGTGGATGAAGGCTAAGTCATTGGCCCGATTTCACATTTTGGCTAACACACCTAATGTTTTGGCCAAAAGGGTTGGGAACATGGTCATTGCACGTGAGATCATGGACTCGTTGCAAGATATGTTTGAACGTCAGTTCTTACTTTTGTGATGGATAAAGAAACTAGCAGTGTCTGTTGTTCTGACACTGATCCCACTACTATCCAAAAGAGAAGGAAAGACAGTAAATCTGATTTATTGGTCTTGGAGACGTGTTTGGTAGAGAATGATTATTCAACCTAGATCCTTGATTCGGGTGCTACCAACCATGTCAGTTCCTCTTACAAAGGATTCAATTCCTAGCAAACGTTGCCACAGGGAGAGATGACTCTACGAGTCGGTACTCATGAGGTTGTTTCAGCTGTTGCTGTAGGCAGGCTGAAGTTATTTGTTGACAAGAAACGTTATCTATTACTGGATAATGTTTTCGTAGTTCCTCATATTAAGAGGAACTTAATCTCAGTTTCTTGTCTCATTGAACAAGGGTACACCGTCTCCTTTTTTTTAGAATAAAGTATTTATTTTCAATAATGGAACGGAGATTTGTTATGGTTCAATGGAAAATAACTTATATGTACTAAGGTCGTTAGTCATAAAAGCCTTGTTTAACACTGAAATGTTCAGTATGACAACAACAGCTAACAGACCAAAGGTTTCTCTTAAGAAAAACGCCATCTTTGGCAGCTAAGGTTAGGTTACATCAACCTTCATAAGATTGAGAAGTTGGTAAAAAGTGGAATTCTAAAGAGTTTAGAAGAAAACTCCTTGTCGGTATGTGAATCATGCCTCGAAGGCAAGATGACCAAATGACCTTTTACTGGAAAAGGTTATAGAGCCAAGGAATGTATAAGGTAGAGCTTATACATTCAGACCTCTATGGTTCGATGAATGTTAGAGCTCGGGATGCGTATGAATATTTCATCTCTTTCATAGATGATTATTCAAAGTACGGGTATCTCTACCTAATGCAACGTAAATCTGAAGCCCTTGACAAGTTCAAGGAATATAAAGCTGAAGTTGAAAACTTATTCGGTAAGAAGATAAAAAAACTACAATCTGATCGTGGTGGAGAGTATATGGACCTCTAGTTTCAGAACTATATGATAGAACATGAGATTACGTCCCAACTCTCGGCCCCAAGTACACCTCAGCAGAATGGTGTATCAGAAAAGAGAAACAGAACCTTGTTGGACATGGTTCGGTCTATGATGGGTTATGCTCATCTTCTAGACTCATTTTGGGGTTTTGTAGTAGAGACTTCATGCTATATCTTGAACAACATTCCCTCAAAGAGTGTTTCTGAAACACCTTTTGAGTTGTGGAGAGGCTGTAAAGGTAGTTTACGCCACTTCAGAATTTGAGGCTGTCCAGCACATGTGCTAGTGACTAACCCAAAGAAGTTAGAACCGCGTTCGAAGGTTTGCCTTTTTGTAGGCTACCCCAAGGAAACGAGAGGTGGATAGTCTATAATCTGAGTGATAACAAAGTGTTTGTTTCTAAAAATGCTATCTTCTTGGAAGAAGACCACATCCGAGATCATAAGTCACAAAGTAAGCTCGTTTTGCAAGAGATTTCTAGTGAGACTGAGACTACTGAGGGTTCAACAAGAGTTGTTGAACAAGCCGACAGATCAACAAGAGTTGTTGAGGTCGGTACATCTAGTCAACCAGCTCAAGAGTTGAGACTGCCTCAACGTAGTGAGAGGGTTATGAACGCACCGGATCGCTACATGGTTTTGACTGAAGCCCAAAACGTCCTTTCAAATGATTAGATCTTGGATCCGTTGTCTTTTAAGATAGCAATGAAGGATGTTGACAAAGATGAATGGGTTAAAGCCATGAACTAGGAAATGGAGTCTATGTACTTCAATAGCGTCTGGGAGCTTGTTGATCCTCCTGATGGGTAAGATCTATTTGGTGTAAGTGGATATATAAGCGAAAGAGAGGTGTAGATGGAAAGGTACAAATCTTTAAGTCTCAGTTGTACTTATGAGCGATCTGTAAAGGGTTACCGCATTGTTGATTGGTTGATATGGACACAAAATATATCTATAGTAAGAAGAGTGCAACTGTCGATATTTAGTGGAGTGCCTGGCAGCTAACGGATGGTGGATCCCGTGACCAAAGAGTTTAGTCAGTTATTCACGTACCGTTGGAACTTCAAGCTACAAGTCCATAAGGTCCCATTGGTAGCTCAATGGATTCAAGTTGAGAATCAGTTCTTGGTGTTGATTTGAAATATTCAAATTGACAAGAGAAAATTCGATTATATATGATATTATCGGTGTGATGTATGAAATACATCAAGTGGAGGGTTCATGTAAATGAGATTTAAATTAAGTACCATGAAATAGAAAAAGAACTATGGTTTATATGTTTCATGCGATGAAATATTAAAACTATAGGTTATAAATATAATATAGTAAGTTGGTTATCATATATATTTATAACAATATTAATTATTGGATAATTATATCTTTTTCTTTAATAACCAATTGAGTAGGAGGTTATTGGTAGTTTGATGGTAACCGTGAGATAAAATGAAAAATGTTTTCCTAAATTTAGTAGATTGTGTGAAAGTTGCTATTCTCGGAAAAACTAACGAAGTTGCTGTCAAGTGAATTGGATTCATTAAACGATAGCTCAAGAGAAACTAAACGATCATGGAGTGACACTACACGATAGTTCATCAGTTGGTCATAGCTAAACGATCGCGGAGCATTTGCTAAACGATTGGGCGTTTGTCTATACGATAGACTTTTGTCATCTCCCTCTTACTCAATCGTTTTCATGATTGTTACTCCTCTGGTCTCTTCCTCTTACCAAGTCCACACAGAGCCCACACTTCTGGATTCTCAGACCGAGGATACGAAGGTAGCCATTGTGGTGGTTTCTTACTCAACTTGACTGAGTTCAAGGTTTTGGAGGCCGTTCTTTGGGTTCGTGATCTTGGAGATTGTTGTCTTCGAGTTTGCTATTGATCGTGCTGTGTTGTGGTCGTTTTGTTCGAGCGTTTGTGTGTTGCTGTCTTGGAGACTGAATGAACGTTCGTGATCAAGGGAGTTTCAAGATGAATCTTCAAAGGTATGTTTAATATTTTCCTTGATTATCTGGTAAAGCATGTTGTAATTTCGTATTGTGCATGGCCTATAAGTTTCCGTTTCTTGACTGTAATTGTTAGTGTTCAATTTCAAATGAAATTTGGAACGATCGTTCCGCTGCTCACGAAAATCCTCATGTTTGATTTCTTTCAAGAGGAACATTTTCATCAGAGGAAATGGACTCAGTCTCCTCAGGGGAACTCGAGTTAGAGACAGATTGTTCATCATTAGAATCAGCAGGAAGGGAGGAAGCCACTGCTGATCACAAGAGCAAAAAGCAAAAGCAACTGGAGAAGATATCACAGGGTTATGCTCTGAACGAATAACAAAATCCCCCATGTTAAAGAAAATGTCAGTAACAACAAGGATAACACTAGAAACCTTCTCAGTAGTAGATGAAGAGATCACAGAAGCATAAGTAAAACACAACATTATTAGTAACATCAGAACCAACTACAAGACCAAAATTAGTATTAACATTGACTAAAGCAGTAACATAGATTTTATTAGGACCAATATCAGAATCAACAACAGGGTTAGACACATCGGGAGCAACAATAGATTCATCAACAGTCTCAGACCCAACAATACACAAAATAGGAACATCATATTCAATATCAGAAGAGAAAAGGATAGAGGGAACCATTACACCCTCTTCAGCAATATAGGTACTCAACAGATTCTGATCATCAGTAAAACTAACGAAAGGCTTAGTCGCGTCATCGGCAACATTCATTACAGAAGAGCCATCTTGCAGAACCATAGGGAGAGGGTGAACGTCAAGGACCTTCGACTAACTGAAATCATCAACATGCAAGGTGGGTTGGATATCAGTTACATCTTTAGTAGACTTTTTCGATCTCTGAGATGGATATCAAAAGGAGATGAAACCAAGCGAGATTGCTTGGAGGAGGATTCTTCAACAAAAACTTTAGAAATGTCTACCTTAGCCGGCGAGACATTCAAACTTCCATGCCATTTTCGATTAGCTTTTTACTTCAGTCTGACCATTCTCTTGTAGGAAGTATGAGCACAACTCTAAGTGTTCACCATGAGGAACGACAACACTTGAGGAAGAAATATAAGAAGATAATTGAACTCAATGTGATCAAAGAAATAGGGTAAAAATCAATGCCACAATCATTTAAGATTTGAACAATTGGTGGATAGTTTTATGGATTGTGCCCTCAATCTCGTGGTTTGTAATGTATAAACAATGCTATTCATTTATTTAATAAATTAAGGAGTTATTTAACTTAACATGTAGAATTGTGTAACTCAACCCAATAAACAAGATCCATGGTTATTTAATGTAACTTAAACATGTATCTGGTTGACATACAAGTGGAACATGTTTAAGTAATAACTTAAAATGGTCTTTGTAGTATATGGATAAGGTTGGGTGTCTTATTTTGGTGACACTACGGATACGATCCACCTTGTAATTGTTATAATAGTTGTAAAGTGTTACAAACAATTTGATTATGATCATTTACGTGGAAACATGTGAGTGAGGGCATCTTATACAAAGAGTTTGTATAAATATAGACCACGAAATGATTTGTCTTGAACATGATTGCTTGAAAAGTCTTACATTTCACTACGATGACAATAAGTGACTTGACCATAATCTTGAGTGAGTTGTGAACTCTTGTTTATGAGATTAATCTTTTGATCTGCATGGTGAGAGTGGTCTGATTTGTTGACTCAATATAACTACCATTTTGGGGATTTGTTCGGGTGAGGAGTAGGGAACACAACTATACAAGATTGAATTCATTCCTTCCCAATCATAGGGTAAATAGATGAATTACTCCCTTAAGGGCAAATTTTGAGTCTTGAACGATTAGGTACCTCGCCCTCTCATTGGTCAGAGAGGGGTCTAGTTTATAGTTGGACTATAACTGATTATTTATTAGAGTGATATGTGGTACTTAAGGAGTTAGATGTAACTATAGTGGTAAAACAGTAATTTGACCGTGATGTAGTTACGAGTGTCGTGAAGGATCGACTTACTACTGATTGGTTAAATCCGTGGACACAGAAATATATCTACAGTACGAAGAGTGCAACTGTAGGTCTTTAGTGGAGTGATCGACATTTAATGAATGTTGATTAATCTTGTATCATTGGAGCTTCTAAATCTATAAGTCTATTAGATCTCCTTGCTAGCTCACTAAGGATAAAACAAAGAACAAATAGTTTTAGAATAATTTGAATTATTCAAACTATTTAAGGTAAAAAATTATATTAATGTGATTAATATAAAATATAATGTATATTGCATTATAATACATAGTTAATTATGAATATGATTTATGATTAATACTATATATAATGGATTTAATATAATATATTTGATACATTATAGTTCATTATAAATATGATTTCAAAAAGAGATAAAATTTTTAGTGAGATTCAAATTGATAAAATGTATATTGATACATTATAATATATAGTTAATTGTAAATATGATTTATAATTAATGCTATATAATATATGAGTGATGTATTTGAATAAGATATAGATGTTAATTATATGGTTATGATTCATATAAAAACTATAGGTAAATATATGATATTTAGTTTTACATTAATTAATTGTTAATTGATGTTATTTATGTGTATATATGTGTATATATATTAAATAAAGTTATTTATGTGTATATACGTGTGTATATATTAAATGAAGTTATTTGTGTATATATGTGTATATATATTAAATAAAATTACATACATAAAATACATACATATATATACATATTGTTAGGTTTTATGTCCTAAAACTTGTGGTATGTAAACAATGGAGCTTATTCTAATAAAAGGTGTTATTCAATAAATCTATTGCTTGAATAGAAATCTAATAAACCTAAAAGTCCTTTGACTATTGGATGAGTACTTGAACTTTATATGGAGACATAAAGGTGGATCATGTTCGAATAAATAGTCAAAATGATCTATAGTACATGGATAAGGTTGGGTACCTTATTCTGGTAACACTATTGGATACGACCTGCTCTGTAGTTGTTACAAGAAGTTGTAAAGTGCTACAAACAAAGTAATCCTAATTCGTTCATGTTGGACATAAAGAGTTGGGGTGTCCTTGTGCAAAAGAGTTTGTACAAGATCGGACCACGAAATGAGTTACTCTTATTTTATAACGCTGTTTAATGTTTAAGACTGACTATTTCGAAGCGATAACCTAGGTAACTTGACCTTAATCCTGAGCTAACTATGAACTCCTGTTTATTTGGGATTGTCCTTAAATTTGCATAGGTGAGGGTTGGCTTAACAACGCCAGCTCAATTTAACTGTCATTTCAAGGGTAAGATTGGATAGATAGCTAGAGACATAGGATACAAGAGGGAATTCACTCCTACCCGCTTTAGGGATAGTAGAGAGGTTGTTCCTTTAAGTGCTGATTCTGGGCTTGAACAAGGGATCCTGCCCTCTCATTTGGCATGAGAAAGACTCGGTTTTGTGATTGGATCATAAAACAATTGTTCATTAGGGGATCAGTGGGGACTTAAGGAAAAAGAGGTAATTTCGGAGGGTAAAATAGAGATTTGACCCAACCGTTATTACGAACAACCTGTGAAGGGTTAACTTACTAATCATGGTTATATCGAGTGGACATAATATATCTACAGTGAGGGGAGTTCAACTATGGACTTTAGTAGAGTGACCCATTAGTTAACGAATGAGGGTTAGATCAGTCTAATGAGTTTAGTCGATTAATCTCGGATCATTGTAGCCCATGATCTGTAGGTCCATGAGGTCCCCCTACTAGCTCAGAAATGGATTAACTCTAGAGTAGTGTGATAAGTTAATTTGAAATGTTCAAATTAGAATCAAACGAAATTGGAGAAAATATATTTAAATATGATTTAAATATATGAAGATGAATTTGTGTAAAAATTAATTTAATATTGAATATTAAATTAATTAGAATTATTTAAATTATTTAAATAATTATTTATTAATTTTATTAGAAAAATTAATTTGTAAAATTAATAAATTTTTATTTTAGAAATAAAATATGATTTTAAAATCAAAATGGAGTTTGAAAATTGAAAATTATACAAAACTTGAAAATGGGTTTTTCAAAGTTCATCTTCAAGTAGCTTACAAGGAACCCGCCTTCTCTTTTGATTTACTCCAAGCATGAGTTGCATCCCATGTAACACATCTCTTTGCATTATAGTTTACAATATATTGAAGAGATTGGAGTGAAGAAAGAGTGGAGAACCGACTGAATTTTTGCTGAAAAATTCGGATGAAGAAGGTGTCCTTCAATGGATTCTGTTCAGTGAGCTTTCTCCATATTCCCTTTGATTTCAGCTTATTTTGAATCTCACAACTCAATCTAGAGCACCAAGAGGATAGTAGGCAAGATTTTATGGTGTTCTAAACAAGGATTCAGAGGATTTTGAAGCTGGAAATGGAGATTTCGTTGGTTCGGCCAAGGTATGTTCATGAAACCCATTATACTCTTTTTTTAGCAGGTTTCATTTCAACTAAAATTAATGAACTAGAATGCCTATGGATTCTGATTTCTTCTGCTGCGTGATGGTGTCGATCCAACACACACATATATATATACATACACACACAATAACTCCCTAGGAGTTATCAATTGTTGGAACAATGGAGGGAATTAGATAATCTTTCTCCCTCTTCCAAAACAAGCATCCCATTGTCCTTTGTACCTTGCCAGAGAATAGCAAGAAAGATCATCTTGATGATGTCCCCGGGAGATTTCTGTTTGTTGAAGTTCGTGTTAGTTAGAGATATGGAGAAGTTTCGTGTGTGGTTGTTCGAGGGAGTTCGAACTCGAAGTTGTTCGGGACTTGGAGAGGATTTACATTGAATTCTTGGCGTTTTGAAATAGAAAACTGTTTTTCCAGAGAAAAACTTCTATCTCTTTTTAGAATTCTGTATGTTTATTAAGCACTACTTCCACATATGCATTAAAATAGAGAGAAATAAGGGGAAGGGAGTTACAGCTCCCCCCCCCCCCAAAAAAAATCATTTTCAAAATAAATTAAAATAGTTTAATATATAAATATATGGTAACTATCTTAGCATATAGTATATATTAAACTATATGTTATATCTAATATAACACATAACCTATAGATTTCATTCTCTAAACAATGCATGATATTTACTATAAATCCTATTTATATTAAACTTAACTATATGAATTCAACATAATTAATATCTAAATCAAATTCAAATATTTATTTCCTCTCAAATAATGTATAAAATATATTATAGTAATTATATCATATATAATTAAGTAGAATTAATTATATCACATATAATTAATTCCTTCAATTAATTTGAACAATTCAAATTAATCTAAAATTGATTCTCATTTAATCCCCATGGAGCTACAGAGAGGACCTCATGAACTTGTGGATTGAAGCTCCAATGGTACTTGAATAGTTAATTAAACTTTTTAATTAAATTATTCAACATCCATTAACTGTTGGGCACTTCACTAAAGATTAACAACTGCACTCTTCGCATCACAGCTATATTTTTGTGTCCATTGGATATAACCAATCAACAGTACGATGACTTTCACAAATTACTCGTAAGTACAGCTAGGCCAAAATTACCATTTTGTCCCTGTAGTTACATCTAACTTCTTAAGTACCACTAATTTCGCTAATGAACAATAGATCATAGTCCAACTATGACCAAACCCCTCTCGAGCC
This sequence comes from Benincasa hispida, assembly GCF_027475165.1. NCBI lineage: Eukaryota > Viridiplantae > Streptophyta > Magnoliopsida > Cucurbitales > Cucurbitaceae > Benincasa > Benincasa hispida. Next base: position 69,036,571 of record NC_143488.1, on the reverse strand, counting down.
AAAAGAGAGTGTGGCGTCACGTTGTTCAAGCTCTAGAATCAGCCCTTAAGGGAGCAATTTATCTACTTTCCTCGACGTTGAGGAAGGAGTGAATTCTATCTTGTATAGTTATGTAGCCAGATTGCCGACTGAATAAGCCTACCATTTTGGGGATTCGACTGATTGTGGAGCAGAACCGCCTTCATAGGTAGAAGTTCACGACTCACTCAGGATTTAGGTCATGTCATCTATGGCCATCCTGATGAAATGTAAGTCTCTATTATGAACGATGTTATATAATGAGACTAGTCATTTTGTGGTCCGGTCTTATAAAAACTCCTTTGTATAGAATATCTCCACTCACATGTCTCCACATGAATGATCAGGATCAGATCATTTGTAGTACTTTACAACAATTGTAACATCCATAAAGCGGATCATACTGGTCTCACTAGGATAAGGTATCCAGCCTTATCCATCTACTACAAACCATTTAGGTTATCACTTAATCATGATCCACCCGTATGTCTGTACATGCATGTTTAAGCTACAAGATAATCCTAGGTCTTAGTTTATTGGTTTGTGGTTAATGCAACTAAAATTGAGATAAGACATCATATATTTTATTAAATAAATAAGATGTTTGTACATTACAATTATAAACTATAGAACCCTATGAGATTTAGAGCATTAATCCCAACAGATATGAGATTGTTTCCTAGAAAGAAGCATCCTCTGAAAGTGCCTTTACTATCTTCTGAATTTCTAGCCCAGTTAACATCACAATAACCTATGAGAAAACCATTAGTATCTGAGTAATAAAAAAGGCCATAGTCCGTTGTCCCACTGGTGTATTTGAGAATCCATTTAACACTTGCCAGATGGCTTGTCTTAGAATTTGGCTGATATCTAACACAAATGGCCACAACATAAGCTATGTTTGGATGGCTAGCTAGCCAGATAAAGAAGACTTCCAATCATACTTCTATATAAGCTTTCATCAACATTTGTAGTATCGGGGTCTTTGGTAAGTTTTGCATGAGTTGGGGCTGGAATGGTTTGGGACTAGCCTTCTCAAGGCCAAACTTTTAAAGCATATTTCTGGCATACTTACTTTGAGATAAAAATATCCCATCAGGAAGTTGTTTAACTTGAAGGCCAAAGAAAAAAAAAATATTAGTTATTCTACCATGCTCATTTTGAATTCAGCTTTCATATGATCAACAAAATGATTTGCAAGAGTCTGTGGTGATCTTCCAAATACAATGTCATCAACATATATTTGAGCGATAATAAAATCTCCTCTTGTCCTCTTTATGAACTGAGTTTTATTAGAACTTCCTCTGGAATATCCCTTCTGCAACAAGAACTTTGCTAGTCTTTCATACCAAACCTTTGGGGCTTGTCCTAAACCATACAAGACTTTCCGAAGTCTGTACACATGCTAAAGACAAGATGGTCTATAAACAAACCCCTTTGGTTGTTCAACACAAACCTCTTCATTCAGTACACCATTCATAAAAGCGCTTTAAATATCCATCTGGTACAATTTAAATATGAGCAGATGTGATATATCAAGAAGTAAACAGACAGCCTCTCATCAAGCTACATGGGCAAAGGTCTCATCAAAGTCAACACCTTCCACCTGAGTATATCCCTAGGCAACAAGGTGATCCTTATTGAGAGTAACAGTTCCATGTTCATCGGATTTATTTTTTAAGATCCATTTTCTTCTAATAACATTTGTAGACTATGGATGAGGAACTAATTCCCATATCTTATTTAGTTGAAACTTACATAACTCTTCTTACATACATCCAGAACTTATCTTTCAGGGCCTTGTTAATGTTCTTTGGCTCAATATAGGATTTGAAACAAACATTCCCGATCCGTTTGAGATAATCAACTTTCTCCTTTTTGCAAGTACAGACACCTGTATTTGATTCGCCAATCATGTTACTAAAGGGATGATTCTTTTAAGCACGACTAGATACAGGAATCACCTCATTCTCAACACAACCAATCTAGAATTATCAGTTTCATACACATCGCTACATGATGGAATGGGAGAACTGATGTTGCTGACATCAAAGGCAACATAAGGGGTAAGGCCATGATCTTCATCTTTTTTACAGGGATGCTTAGTATCTTGCAAGTCATCATCAACAACATTAATGGATTTCATAAAATTTTGAGTGCACTTGTTAAAAACACGATAGGCACGACTATTATAAAAGTGCCCAAGAAAGATACATCCATCAGCTTTGGTGTGCTATTTCTTTCTAGAATCTTCATCTGAGAAAATATAGCAAGTACTTCCAAACTCATGAAAATACTTAACCTTTGGCATGTAATCCTTCCAAATTTTATAGTTTGTGCTTAGAGCGCCAAGCTGAATAGCGATTCAGTTGTGAATATGACAAGTTGTATTCAAAGCTTCAACCCAAAAGTGTAGAGGCACACGTTTTGCATGTAACATAGTTCTTGCCATTTCATTGAGGGTGCAATTATTCCTTTCAAAAACACCATTCTGCTGAGGGGTTATAGGAGAAGAGAACTCATGTTAAATACCTTATAAGTTACAAAAGGTTTCAAATTGAGAAATTTCGAATTCTTTACCATAATTAATATGGATCCTCACAATTTGTGCCTCTTGTTCTCTCAGAAGTTAGAGACATAGCGTCTAATAGACTTGAAAAGTGTATGTTTTTTCTATGATAAAGTGCACCCACGTGAACCGAGAGAAGTCACCAATGCAGAAAAAAAATATATCATTTTCCCCTTAAGCTTTCCACCTACATCGACCCCATTAGATACATGTGAAGTATTTCCAACACTTAGGTGGTAGTATAAGCGAGAACTTTCTTATGGGCAACTCTGTCTTCTTACTTGACAATCACCACACACGGCATCTCAATCTCTAGATAATGAGGTTGTCCCGAGCATAGTATCTTTAGACACAACCCTCCTGAAGGGCAGAGATTAACATGCCCTAACCCTTTATGCCAGAAAGTAAGTAGTATCATTGTTTCGAGCTATGTGACAGACATCATAACAAACATTAGGAGTCCATACCTAATAGTTATTGGATACACACATACGTGTCATGATAGTCACATTTTCTGCACTGGTCACAAGGAAATTTTCTTTGGAGAAATTTATTGAATGACTTTGATCACATGGTTGGCTCATACTGATCAAATTTGCAATCAATCCTTCAACAAGAATAATATTTTCAAGAAGGGAAGTCCCGAATACGACAGTTGACCTTTACCGAGAATTTTTCCGTTGCTCGATCTTCAAAAGTAACATGACCAGAGCCACAGAGTTGAATATTTTTAATATATCACACCTGTCATGTAAGGAGAGCATCCACTTTCGAAGTATTGATCCGCTTTTGATGAGGCATGGAAAGAGGTGAAGGCAACATTGCATTTATCATTAGTTTTAGAAGGATCCCTTTTTACCCTCCACTCCATTTTAGATTTTTGGATATATCTTCCTCGGGTAGGAAACCTAGGATAATTCCACCATAGCATATCATTCATTCTTTTTGTTAATTGATAATAGTACGGTCGAATATGAATTTTCTTCCCATAGTAATGACAAATCCACTTTCTTTTTCATGATGAATTTCGGGGGATTGATGTCCCTTCACTGCTTTAGACATTGACTCAGACAACACAATATCTTTGGTAGAAACAAACCCTTTAAAGTGGGAGGATTCTTCTTTATAGAGATGATTCTTAGACTTGTTGAATCCAATGCCTTGTTTATCCAAGACCTTCTTTTTTGAGGACAGAGCTTTGTTGAGATCATCTGTGCCAGAGTTCAGCATCCGAACAGATTTAGACATAGTTTCAAGGTCAATCTTGATAACATGTAAATCTTTCTTTAGGTCAGATAGGTGCTTAGCAAACGACATTTGTCTTCAATCAGATTTGCAATTCTCTCCTTTTGAACTGTTAAATCCTATGAATCTTTAATCCACATCTGATAAACTTCCTCATAAGACAACTTGTCATAAGAACCAGTAGCTTTGTTAGACTAGGATCTTGAAGTATAATCGTCAAGATAGGATATCTTACAGTCTTCAGGACAGGTAAGAGAGAGACTTCCCACAAGAGCATGCACTTCATCGTCTGACTCACTTCTACAGTCTGTTTTCTCTTATGAGCAAGTAACCGAGAAGCCCTTTTTCTGCCTTCTAAGAAAGTTAGGGCATTCAACCTAGAAATGACCAAAACCTACACATTCACAACATCTAAAGATCCTTACGTGAGGACCTCCACTAGTGCCTCCTTTGTTGCTTTCAGTCTTTTTGACAAATTGATTTGCCTGTCTTGAAATATTATTATTACTATTGTTATTCATGTCTTTGTCATGAGTTAAAATATAAAGACCACAAGGGGCTAAGCGCTTGTCCCATCGTGAGAGCTTTCTCAAATTGTTTAGCCAAGAGAGATATGGATTATGCTAGATTCTCATCAGACTCTTTAACTTTGCTTGATGGTTCAGCATCATTCACTAAGGATTGCAAGGCTATTCTTTTGACCGTTCTTTTCTATTTTTCATCAATGGTCTTTTCAAACATTCGGAGAAAGTCGAATAATTTATCTATTTTCATGGTACTAATATCCTGTGCCTCTCTAATAGCAGTAACCTTTATATCGAATCTTTTAGGTAAAGATAGTAACACTTTACGAACCAGTTTCTTTTCTGAAATTTTTTCTCCAAGGGCAAAAGCTTCATAAGTAATATCGAGGAGGTGCACATTAAACTCTGCAATACTCTCATTATCATGCATTTTAAGTGATTCAAATTGGGTTGTCAAGAGTTGCAACCTTGACATCTTTACTTTTGAGGTTTCTTTATGGGCCACTTCAAGGAAGGATTTCTCATGTTTCTTTAGCAATAACACATATTTTGATTAACCTGAAGATGTTTCGATCGACACCATTGAAGATAACATTTAAGGCTCGTGAGTTTCCATGCAAGGCTTGATCTTCCTCTTCAGTCCAGTCATTTTTTAGTTTGTGACTTAAAACTCCATCTTTATCAGTAATTGTAGGATGTGACCAACTAGTAAGAACCGCCTTCCAAGGCTTGTCGTCAATAGATTTAAGGAAGGTAGTCATTCGAGCCTTCCAATAGGAGTAATTTGTCCCATCCAGCATTGGTGGCCATGTAGTGGATCCATCTTCCTTGATTGACTCCATTGAGAACTCAATGAACAAGAAGTCAACTTGTTCTTATACCAATTAAAAAAGAGTGAATCACAAAACTACCACAAGCTAGTACAGATGATAGTGACAACAGTAAAAGCAAAAAGGGACAAAAGTAAAAAATAAGAGAGATGCACACATAGATTTGTTAACCCAATTCGGTGAAATCACACCTACGTTTGGAAAGCTTTCCGCCTAGATGAAATGAGATCCACTGGAATTTAACTTAGTTTTACAACATATACTTCAACTAAGATTACATAGAGTCAGTTTACGTATAACTAAATAATAGTGACAAGTTAGGCTCCCCCTAACACTGATACTACTTATGATGAGTCTGCAGACTTATGCTCCTCCTACATCTGATGCCAAAACAACAACTTCACCCCTTTTTCACCTGCTAGTTGAAAGAATGCTTAATCAGTACTTTACCACTATACTATGAAGAATCTACTTGGTCAACCCAAGCTTCAAAGAACCCAACTACTTCTTTATCTGATTAAGCAACAACATTGAATGCATGAGAACTTTCTGAATTACTATTAATCGATTCACTGTAACAAGAATACGACTTGCCCTAAAAACCACGTAGAAGCCACAAATAAAAGCAAGCCACATAAGGTAAGAGAGTCACTAACGACAACAACACAAGTACGAAAAAAATCACCCCAACACATCTACCACCAATAAGGAAAGAATATTCGCACCGAGTCAACAACAAAATATCGAACATAATAAAAGAAAATATTATCCGCCAACCAATAATGTAACAGATTGTAAAAAATTGAGAGAAAATATGCTTAATTTTCAAAATAAAAAACCAATTACTTTGTTACCAAATGAGGCTTTTTTTTTTTTTTTTTTTGAAAATATTAGTAGAAAGTAAATAACAAAATATATAATCTTATAGTAAATTGTTTATAAGCTTAATTTTAAAATAAAAAATTAAAAACCAAACAATTATCTATTACCATTAGGTCCATATTAATTTTGAATTATGTAATATCAGAATTATATTTAATATACAATTATAACAATACAGATAAGAATCTTTGTTCTAAAATTATTTAATTTAAATTCTTTAATATTTATTAAATCTTAAAGCATAGTATAAAAATTAAAATAAAGTCAAAGTTGATGCAATCACGTGGGGTGAATAATAGAACTTTTTATTAATTCTCTCAAGCCTTTATTATGGCCTATAGGTATTTATTTAAATAATTAATAGACCTTTTTTGTGGGATTTATTTGGTGAATTTGACTTTCCATTTTCATGCGATTGCCGAGCTTTATCCTACTCATCCATGAGAAGAGGGGTCATCTCATCATGTTCAATTTTTGCTTTTTAAAATGTATGCTTTAATTGTCAATTATATAATAAAGTTATATATCATAACATATCGAACTAGATCTAGTTCGAATTTTATAATATTTAATAATTAGATAAAGGACATGTCTATTATCTTTTTCATTTTCATCCAACTAAGTTAACAATTAAAAATAATAATTATTGTGATAATTAGACTCATTCATTTTTGTTTGTTATATCAAAATTTATTGTATCTACTAACAATCTAGAAAATTGTTAGAATTAAAACTGGTAATAATATTATGATAGCTGTGTTAGACGTATTTATAATACGTATAATTAAAGTATGAACTATGTACGTAGATTAATATTTTATTATATTGGGTTATTTAATTAAATTTAATCCTATCATGTGGTCTAATTAATTAAGGTTCTAGATTCATACACTTAATGGTAGAAGCGCATTCCTAGTTAATTAGAGTTTAATAGAATCCCATCTAGAGAGATCATCATAATTTTCAATGGAATTCGGTATGTTATTTATTCTTGACAATTTAGCATGAATGATTCTAGAGTTAATCTATTCAATATAGATTAAAAGTAATTATGCTAACAAGTGGTATCAGAACATGACTTTCATGTTAGATTGTCGATTTATATTTGTTTATCACTAATAAATGGTATTAGAGCATGACCTTCATGTTAGATTTGTCAATTTATATTCGTTTATCACTGATAAATGTTATCAAAGCATGACTTTTATATTAGATTCTCGACTTATATTCGTTTATCAGTTATCTTGATTCAATTTGTGGGCGAAGAAGTTTAAGAATTTTTTAAAAGTACATTACACCGATTTCCCACCTCATCAACACATTTGATAATGTTCAATTCGGTGGGTTTTAGGATTGTTTTATAAAATTGAATTTGCCGATTTCATGTGATGCTTTTAATTTGGTTTTAATTTAAGGAGTTTGGTGAATTCGGTGTGTTTCAATTTGATAAATTTGGTGGATTTAAGTGTTATTTTTTTTTTTTTTAATAAGGGAATAGCAATTTTAGTTTAATGAATTTGAATGAAGTTGTGGACATAGGAAAAATCATGTTTATAATTAGGAAAGACTATTCTTGGAGGAATTTTCATTTTGATTTCAATTTTTATTAGATTTTTATTGATGTTCTTAGTTTTTGTTAATAATTAATCATTTCGTTTGGTTTTGCTGCCGGTTCTTATTTGACCTTGTTTGATCTTGCCCGTGGTTCTTAATGAATATTGATAATTGAGTGAATTTAAATTTAGCTTTTAAATTAATAAGTTTGTGAATTTGAATATGAAGTTTTATTGATGATTCAAGTTTAAATTAGATTAATCATATTGTGAATTTAAGTTTATATTTGATTAATCATGTTTTGAAATTTGATTGTTAATTTTGGTGATTTTCTTCCATTATGAACAATAATATATTTGCGATTACTATATTATCGGTCAAAATAATATATTATCAAAGTAACCTCTATTATCTAGATTGGTTTAATTCTAAAATATAAGATGTGCATATTCATTAATTTATGCGAATGATTATCGGCTCAAAGGAAGATACTTATTTGACCAAATTGTGGGTATGCATGTGGTAAAAAGTATGTGACAATTATAAGGATTTCTCATGAGAAAAATAATCGGTTCAAAGAAGTTTATTATCAGTACTTTTATTACTACATTGAGATATCATTTACAGTTGGTGTCGTTGCCCAAAGGCTAGATATCAATGTTGTGTTAGGTATCTTGTAAAAGGAGCCCACCATATATGTAAAATTATTTTTTCATATTTTAGTTGTGAGTATATGTCTTGTTTTTTATTTTTCCAGTTGCCGTTACTCAGATATCTGGAAATTTGAGTTCGATTTCTAAGTTGAATGGATTGAACTTCAAGATTTGGAAGGAGAAGGCCTAGAGATACTTCTCGGGTGTATGGATTTGGACCTTTGCATTAAGGATCGATAAACTTAATTCTATTGAAGAACAACCGAATATGGTCAATATAAAGAAGTGAGAACAGTCAAATCGCACGTGACTGATGATCATTAGGCACTCCATTCTGAAGTCTTTTCAGGGCTCTATCACGGACAGTGAAAATAAAATCTACTTATGCATCTAATACTCATCCCTTTTCCTACACAATTCATTCAGTTTAAGATAAAACATAATACTCAGAAGGATACATGGAGTGTTAATGAGCTTATCTCACAATGTGTATAAGAAAATCATTAGATTAAGAGAGAAAGGACAGAAAGTGCTCACTTGGCAACTGGCTCTTGTGATAAGAAGAAAAGGAAATCTACGGGTGCTGCAGAAGGAACATCCCAGCAGAATAAGAGCAAGAAACAGATTACTGAAATCCTTGTTTTTTCTGCAAGAATGAAGGTCACTTCAAGAAATATTGTCCCATGTATGCCAAATGTCGTGTAAAGAAGGGTAAACTTCTTACTTTGGTTTGTTTTGAAGTTAATTTACTTCCGTACCTACAAATACTTGGTGGGTAGATTCTGGTGCTATTGCTCATATAAGTATACCTGTGCAGAGTTCCCTATGGAGCTGATCGCCAAATGATGCTGAAAGACTCATCTATGTAGACGATGACAAAGAAATTCCAATTGAAGCTATTGGAAATTTTAGATTACGTTTAAAAAATGGTTCTTATTTGGATTTGAATAAGATTTTTGTTGTTCCGTCGTTTAGACGAAATTTAGCTTCTATTTCCAGTTTGGACAAATTTAGTTTTTCTTGTTCTTTTGGAAATAATAAAGTTAGTCTTTTGCAAGATTCCAAACTTATTAGTATCGATTCTTTAATTGATAACCTATATATGCTTGATTATTTTGCTTCATTTAACAAGATCCCATTATCTAATTCATGTGGTACAAAACATAAATTAAATGAGAATTCCGCTATATTATAGCACAAACATTTAGGTCACATCTCTAAACAAAGAATTCAAAGACGTGTGTCAAATGGAATTCTTGATTCCCTTGATTTAAGTAACTTCGACGTTTGTGTGGAATGTATTAAGAGAAAACAGATAAACATAAGAAAATTAAGTGTCAACAAATGCTCAGACATCTTAGAATTAATATATACATACATTTGTGGTCCATTCCCTATGGCTTCTTGGGATGGACAATAATATTTGATTACATTCATGAGTACCTATATTTAATTAATGAAAAGTTGCAATCTTTGGACGTTTTCAAATATTTCAAAGTTGAACTTCAACTTCAACTTGGAAATAAGATCAAGGTTGTCAAATTTGATCGCGGTGGTAAATATTCCGGTAGATATGATGGATCGGATGAACAAAGTCTAAGGCCTTTTGCAAAATACCTAGAGGAATGTGGAATCATCCTGTAATACACTATGTCGAAAAAATCCAACATGAATGGTGTGGCGAAAAGGCGAAATAGAACACTTAAGGATATAGTAAGAAGTATAATTAGTCATTCTTCTTTATCAGAATTCTTCTAGGGTGAGGCACTAAAGGCAACTGAATATATCCTTAATAGGGCATCTATTAAAGTGGTAGTTAAAATCCCTTATGAGTTGTAGAAAGAAAAGAAACCTAGTATTAGGCATCTTCACATCTGAGGTTGTTTAACTAAGGCTAGGCCTTACAAGCTTAACGAAAGAAAATTGGACTTAATAACTATTAGATGCTATTTTGTTGGGTATTCTGAGCATTTTTTGAGGTTTTAATTTTTATGATCCCACTTTTAGATCATTGTTTGAGATGGAAAATGTTAGATTCCGTCAGGATGTTGAGTTTTGGAGAAGGGGGAAGGATGAGAGATAACATAAGGAAATTTATCTTTGAAGAGAAATTAATTTATTTTCATAATGTGGCTATAAATGATGTTTGGACCTCAATTCTTGACTTTACTATTGAACCAATTATAGAACAAAACAACATTGAAGTCCTTGTTATTGAACTTGAAATTCAAACTCAACAACTTCAAGAAGTGTCGCTAAGGAGATCCACTAAAGAAACAATAAGTGCAATCCCAGATGATTGTATTATGTTTCTTCAAGAACATCGGGATGATATGGACATGATGGAAGATGATCCAATCATCTTTCAATAACCTATACGAAGTTCTTACTCTCAAAAGTGGATAAATGCTATGGAAGAGTAAATAAAATCTATGAAAGACAATGACATTTGGAAACTTGTTGAATTGCTATTAAGAGTGAAACCCATAGGTTGTAAATGGATATTTCAAACCAAAAGAGATTCAAAAGGCAAAATCAAAAGATATAGAGCTCTTCTTGTTGCAAAAAGCTTTACTCAAAAGGAATAGATTGATTACAAAGAGACTTTCTCTCCAGTTTCATCGAAAGACTCTTTTAGGATAATCATGGCACTTGTAGCTCACTTTGATTTAGAGTTATACCAGTTGGATGTAAGAATTGTGTTTCTCAATGGGAACATTGATGAGACGATTTATATGGTGCAACAAAAAAAATTTGTGTCTGGTAATTCAAAGTCTATGTTATACAAATTGAATAAACCATCTATGGTCTCAGACAAGTCTCTCATCAATGGTATAAAAAATTTCATGAAGTAATAACCTTATTTGATTTTGAAGTGAATATAATGGAATAATGTACATATCACATGTTTAGTGGAAATAAATCAATCTTTCTGGTGTTATATGTCAATGACATACTCATAGCAAGTAAAAGAGGTTTCCCAAAAATAATTTTGAGATGAAGGATCTTGGTGACGTTTCTTTTGTATTAGGAATTGAAATACTGTGAGATCGTTCTCAATGTATTTTGAGATTATCACAAAAGAACTATATTAAAAAGATTTTGAATAGATTCAACATGCAAGATTGTGCACTAAGAGATACCCTACAGCTAAAGGTGGTAAATTTCATTTAGGTTAATGCCCCAAGACTGTACTTGAGACTAAGAAGATGCAGAAGGTTCCTTATGCATCTGTTGCTGAAAGTCTAATGTATGCTCAAGTATGTACGTGTCCAGATATTGTGTTCATAATTGGAGTGTTAGACAAATTGAGCAACCTCGGAATGGATCATTGGAAAGTAGTCAACCGAGCTATGAGGTATTTATAGAGAATAAAAGATCATTTATCAGAGATTAGAAGTTTTAGAGATTATTGGGTATTTTGATTCCGATTACGTTGGATGCCAAGAAACTTTGCGATCCACTTCAGGTTATATCTTCATGTCAGCTAGAAGAGCTATATCCTAAAAAAGTGTTAAACAAATACTTATGGCTTCTTCTACCATGGTTGCGAGGTTTATAGCATGTTATGAGGCGTCCAATCATGGAGTATGGTTGCAAAACTTTTTCACTGGGCTGCAAATAATGGTTGGCATAGAAAGACCACAAAAACTATTTTATGACAATAAGTTGGCAGTGATGTATTCCAACAACAACGTAAGCAATACGAAGTCAAAGCATGTAGACGTCAAGTTTCTAACTGTTAGAAAAAGAATTCAGAATGGTTAAATTTTGATAGAACATACAGAAACAAAATCTATGGTGGAAGATCCATTGATTAAAAGTTTACCACCTAAAGTTTTTCACAAGCATGTTGCTCACATGGGTGTTAGTCACTTTTCTGATTCCATGGTTTAGTGAAAATTTGTTATTGAGGATGTTCTTTGACCTTAATTTATTTGTTTTCTGTATGGAATAAAGTTGATTGTTTATGTTTTATTATTTGAATTGTTTATCGTGCATGTGGTTTATCATAACATTTTTAAGAATGATCTCAGTAAGAAATTTGGACCAGTTGAAAATAGGTATGATCTCTAGATCACTTTGCATTTAGTTTTCATGTTATCCATCCATACTTGATCTATGTCATTGAATGTATTGGAATTGGTGATCAAGGAAGGTTTAATTACAAGGGTAGTGACGAAAGTCGCATTGATTCCATGCTAATACAAGAGATGGACCAGATTGAACTAGAAGGGAATTCTATTATCGAAATAACTTGTTTATACGTGCTTAAGGATTATGTGATTTAGTTACATCAGTACACAGACATAGCCCAAGTGGGAGATTGTTAGACATATTTAAATAATCATACATATAAAAAAATATGGGCTATATATGTGGATCAATATTTTATCACATTGGGTTATTTTATTAGATTGAGCCCTATTATGTGATCTAATTAATTAAGACCCTAGATTTCTAATTGAGTATGAACTTAATGGTTAGAAGCTCATTCTAGTTAATTAAGGTTTAATGTTAACTATGGTTTTAATGAGAACCTTGAATGAACTAGTATATAAAGAGACATTAGGGCTATGGTCCTCAACATACAAAAACAATACGCACTCGGTTTTTCTTGAATCTCATCTTGGGAGAGGTCCCACTAAAGACATTCGAAGTTTTGGTTGAGGAAGATTATAGTCATCTTGAAGCTTCAATCTCAAAGGAATCTTGTATGTTATTCATTCTTGGCAATTTAGCATGAATGATCATACGGTTAATCTATTCAATATAGATTAAAAGTAATTATGCTATCAAGTCGTCCTACTGTCATATGTGTTACAAATTTGTATTGATATTTAACTTAAATTTTGTTTCTATGCGCATTGGATTCAAATTGTTTAGGATCTATTTGGTAGAGAATCTATATTCTATTTTATATTTTAAGATTTAGTGAGTTCAATAATAAATATGTTTTTGACAGTTAACTCGGATGATGATTTTGATAGTGTGAGTTTTTAAGTCAACATTTTTTTTTTTTGTTTTTCATAGTATCTAGATTTTAAATTTTAAAATGCAGAATTATATTAAATAAAGATAAAAACATTTAGAAATCCATATGTCATGTTATAGACTCGATCCCTTTACAATAAAATACAATGCATATTATGTGTTAAATTATATAATATTACAAAATAATATTTGTATAATTTTTTTTTTAACATAAATCATATTCATAAATAATAGTCTATTGTCAATTAAATAGTGGGTAATTACAACTGGTTTTATGATTTATAATTATATAGTATCAAACACATTTTAAACAATTGTTTAAATTAAAATTGGATTTCTAAATTTGCTGTCAAGTACATATTTCAAAATAGAAAATATAACACTATTTTTATTGAATATGTTGTTTTCAAATTCTCTACCAAATAGACCCTTGTATATCTTATCCAATTCATTCTTGATTTGAATTTTGAAGTAATAATTAATGAGTATTTAGATATAATTGATGGAATAACATAAAGTATTAGATGGAAATGACATAAATTTGAAATGGATGATTAGTTTGATACACAAATGTTTAAAAGTGGAAGTTGTGTTAATCATTGCTTCATGATGGAATAATGTAAGAGAAGATTAACATAATATATTTACAATCATGTTAATGAGAGTTTAGTGGTTGGGGAAAGAGGGACTAATCATTGAAATGATTTGGAGTTATAGCTAATTAGTTACTTTAATTTTTTTGCTCAAATGTGTAATGGGCCATTGTTGTGAGAATGTGTTATAATTAGTGCCCAAAGCACTAGCTTAAAGTTCATTCCATAATTTTATTTTATTTTTTATTTTTTATTTTTTAAATCCAATTGATTTGAATTATTGTGGTTTCAAACAAAAAAAAAAAAAAAAAAAAAAGAAAAGAAAAAAAAAGCCCCTACATAATAACTTAGATCAAAGAACTAAACTTTATTTTCATTTTGTGGTTGGTCCCTTAAGTTTTTGGTTGTCACTGTTTGACCAAACCACACGTGTACTAATGATAACTTAACCATTAGGTCTACTTTTAGTTTACTAGCCCATGACAACTCGTTGAATTTATAGTTTTATTTTGATTTAAATTCTATTTTGGTCCCAACATTTAAAGGTTATTCTATTTTGAATCCTAAATTTTTAAAAATTTCTATTCTAGTCCATAATTTTTTTTAAAAAAAAATGCTTAGTTTTGTTTCTAATATTAAAATTATGTTAACTTTTAAATAAAATGATGAAATGACTTGTATTTTTTAATGACGTGTCATCAAATACATTAGTCACACTAAAAATGTAGGGTTCAATTTTAAATGAGGCAGTATAACAACTTTTTATAAAACTTAAAATTATTTTTCATTCAAGATTTTGACTGTTTAGTACTTTATCGCATTATTTTTTAGTTTTTCTACTTCGCCTTCATTTTGCTCAACATATGCTAGATGCAATTTCATCAAAGAGTTAACAAAATCTTAATAGTAGAGACTAAAATAAACACTTTTTGAAATTTAGGAACTAAAATGGTCGTTTTTTCAAAATTTAGAGATCAAAATAGGACTTAAATCTTTTATTTTAGTAGATCGAGGGAAAAAAAGTTTAAGGAGATTTTAATTAATGCAACAAATCATTTGCACATATTGCTTGAACCAAATAGTCGTAGCTATCTAAAAAGAAAGATAAAATAGAAATTTATTTAATTTTAAAGGACAAATGAAGAGATTGTTCGTTCAAACATATCTTTACTATTAAATCGTGAATGTTTCATATTTTATGGACTAGATCACATTCTACATAAAAGAATATGTCACTTTGACTTAAATAGTTGTAATTTGAGCAAAGTACGCGACTTTCAATTCAAACATATTTCTATCATTAGATCATTATATTTCATCTTTATTGTTCAGTTCACACCTATACATAAAAAGATATATCATTTCAACCCAAAATAGTTATATTGAGACAACAAACGTGCGATTGTTCATTCAAGCATATCTCTACTATCAGATAGTGATATATCATATATATGGTCTAGATTACACCCATATTTACAAAATGATATATCATTTTATCATATAACCACTTTGACCTGATTAGTTAACGGGACATGATTGTTCGTACAAGCATATAACATGTGAATGAAGAGTTTTTTTTTTTTTTTTTTTAATTATTATTATTATTAGATTACCATATGAGCGTAATAGACTATGATTACATATTAGATTAACATGAAATTTAATCTCGAAACATTTAACAATATAAGGAAAAACAATCCAACCTAAAACTTGTGAGATAATGAACATGTGATTGTTCGTTTAACTACATCTCTATCGTTAGATCACGATGTATCATATATGGTCTAGATTACACTCATATTTACAAAAAAAGATATACCTTTTTATCGTGTAACCACTTTGACCTGATTAGTTATAATGTTTAATTCAAACCTAAAACATCAAGAGCTTTTCAAAGGGGAAAAAAAAAGCACACAAACCCACCACCAACCAACCCAAATGGCAAAGTTTCATGCACAAACCCTCCATTTTGTTGAAAAAGTAATATACCCCATTTCCAAATGATAAAAATTATTGGAGGTTAGGGAGATGAACCTCCCATTAATCATACTCATTAACATTAATTATTAATCATTTTTCAAGTCAATTTAAATCTCATTTTGCTGTCCTAACTTGTCTGTCTCTTCTACACATTTTCATGGAATCTCCTGTGTTTTTGGCATTTTGGAACAATTATATTTAACTCTGTGTTTTTGTTTCTTTCTTTCTTTCATTCATTTAATTAATGTTTTCTCCTAAACAATGACATTCAATTGGCTTAATCTTTCTTGTTTAACAGCATAATTATTTGAAGAAGCATGATTCAAGTGTATATTAGTTTTTTGCCTATCACCTTCAACCACCCACTTTGAAAGATTTAAATTGAAATTCTATTCCTCTTTTTAAACTACACACATATTCTTTCAATGGACTTTTCTTGATTGAGTAGGTCAAGTTTTGGGTTTATTTCCCAATTATATGCATAAAAATTTTAACTACTTCTTTTTAAAAATATATTTGGAAATTATTAGAATCCCTTCCCGTTTGGTGTTACGGTCGTTATAGGAAAACACAAAAATACAAAAAAAGAAAAGGAGAAAAACACTTATGATTATGAAAATGGTTGTTTTTAAATATAGAAAAATGAATCAAAATATTTACAAAACATATCAAAATTTTAGAACTATCAATGATAGATACTATTATCAGTGTCTATCGACGTCTATCATTCATAGTTACGAAACTTTGCTATATTTTGAAAATATTTTCAACAATTTTACCATTTAAAATAATTTTCCTTATGAAAATAGTTCATATCCATTTTTATTCCAATATTTCTGTTTTTAATATTACATTAATAATGGATTTTTTTAAAAAAAATTGTATAAGTATAAATATTATTGATCTTAAAAATTAAGTGTTTAAATTAATTCATTTATAAAATTCAGAGTTTCTTTTTCTTTTCAAAATTCAAATATTTGTACGAAGCTAAATAACACTATTAATGATTACAAACTAACAAAGTTAATGTTTTGGCATTTTCTCAATAATGAGCAATTTAAAAGTCATATTGTGCATTGAAATTTAAGGGATTGGAGAATTCTTATTGACCAAGATTTTATTATTATTATTTGATTTTAAAAGAAATCACTTCTGTTCTTCACTCAAATAAGTAAAGAAAAATGGATAGAAACATATACTTTAATTTATCAATGTGTTTTTAAGAGAATTTATAAATGTTTAGATGTTATGCATGCTATCGTAATGGCTGTCATCATTCTTGATTGTCGACATGAGATTAATATAGTAGGTTGAAATTCTAGACATTTTGTATTTTTTTTTTTGTATGCATTGAAATAAAAATAAAAATAAAAATTAATAATAATTAGAGAAAAAAATTCTCTTTTGGTAAGTGGAAGATCTCGAAGACAACTGCATAAATTAGAGTTGAACAAACTAAACCAATCTAAATCGATTCAATAGTTCGGTTTAGTTTTTTAATATAAAATTAGACATCTTAGTTTGTATTTGGAGAAAACAAAAAAAGTATTGGTTCAGATCGATTTTTGTTAGAAAAACCAATCAAGACCAAACCGATCCAATGGTATATATGTCCTTAAAAATAAACTATATTTTAGTATTTTAATTATTATGGTGTATGTATATTTGTTGTTTAGAAAAAAAAAATCAATTATTATGGAGCTTATATGGTTTTTATTTAGAAAAGTGTCAAAAAAGAAATGTCAAATTTCAATTTATGACAAAAGAAATCAACCTAATTTTAAATTTAAATTAGCACAAATGACCAATTCAAAACAAAATGGTAATAAAAACAAAAATGGAAAGAAAAAAAGAAGAATGTGAAAAACTAATAACCAAACTGATAACAAACCGATCCAAATAAAACCAATCCAACAGATTCGTTCTTTATTGAACATTGGTTTGGATCTTTTCTTTCGATTGGGTTGATTTGGTCTTGATCTATCTCAAAATCGATAAAATCGAACTGACTGTCGTCCCTAATTTAAATCAACTCTAATTACTTTATAATATTTAAAAAGTTTTGCTATGGTTGTATTATAATCTAATGTATGTTTTTTTATTTGTGTGTGTATATTAAGTTGATATAGTTTAGACAGATTTTAATATGTTTTTGAACTTTCATATCTGTGTTTTACTATATATATGTATACTTTTGTTTATAATCTATAATGCTTACAATTGTAAAATATGTATCCTAAACTAAAAACAACTCCCAGATCTTGAGACCAAATTTGTAATTCAATTAATTTTTGGGTAAAAACATCTTTAAACTTTCAAAAATTGTATTATTGTTTTGGACTTGAGAGAAAAAGTAAAAAAAAAAAAAAAGTAGGATTTTTTTTTTTGAGTTGAAATCTTTAATATTTTGTTAACAAAATAGAGTATGCACTACACTTTAATTTAGAAAGGTAACCATGGTTTTTTTTTTTAAAAAAAAAACATGATCTAATAATTTAGAAATTAAATTAACCGTTGTTTAAAGTAGATAATTCCATAAACTTACAAAAATTTTAACACATAGAAACTTAAAAAAAAAAAAACAAAAAGTACCCTTACGATTGATCGAAAACTATTAGTGCCTCGTTTTAAAAATAATATCTTTGGTGTGAATTTGAGGAGCATAAAAAAAACACAAATATCAATAAAATATAATTAAAATAAATATAATATAATATAATAATAAAATAAATAAATATTAAAATAAATTACATATATTAATTAATTAATTAAATTAAATTAACAAAATATGAAATAAGAAATTTCTCTAAAATCTCCACTTTCTCCAAATTTCATGAATTTTGTGCAATATGTGTCCTCTAAAACCTACAAAATGCCACAATTTATAGACAATTTGACATATAGAAGGTAGATTAACAACACTTTAAAAAATGGGGCAGTTAAAATCCCAAGCACAACGGAATAACAAATGAACGGAGAAAATAAAATCTAGAAACTCTTACTGACGAATTCTATGATAACTGTTTTTAGAGAGGAGGGAGTCAAGGTAAGATCTCTCCCCCACTCTCATTCTCCACGTCGGATAGTTTGTTATAACTATTTTTTTAATTTAAATTCATTATTTATTCAATTAATAAATTAAATCAACTTTTATTTATTTAATTAAATAATAAATAAATTCATTTAATTTAAAAATAAATTAAATCAAAATTTAATTTGTTAAAATAAATCAAATAATTATTAATTAATCAAATTAACTAATAATAATTAAATATCTCATATTTAATTAAACGTGCATTAGAATCATTTTTTAATACATCCCTCTCTTATAGCCTATAGTTTTAATTTAATTAATTCAAACTTAATCAAATTAAATAATTAATTAATTATCTAATTAATTAATCATTAAATTAAATATCACATATTTAATTTCACTTTATAATTGAATCACATTCAATTATTTTTCTCTCATATTACTTATAGTTTTAATGTGCATCTAATGCTCATTAATTTTAACATATAGTTTTAATATGGATTTTATTCATATTAAACTTAATATTTGAACTCATTCAAATATTTAATTTCCTCCTAAATTAAATTATATTATAAAGTTTAATTAATTATAATGTATCACCATACATTATATTCTTTCTCTTAGTAAAATTGAACATGAATGTGTGGATGTGTGGTCTCCAAGACTTGGAAAAGAAAGAAGTAGTAGAGAAAAGAAAGAGATTTTGAGAGTAGTATGAGACTATGATTCAGAAATCCCAATTCAAATTGTATCACAAACATGGTCAATGAAAACCTATTTATGGAGATGAGGGGTCACCCCCTTCTCATCTTTGCTATTCCTACTCTAGTTTTAATTTAATTAAATAATTTTATTTAATTAATTAGTCAAATAATTAAATAACTATATATATTAAATCCAATTTAATATATATAATTAATAAATAAATAACATCACATGTATATTTATCTCTACTTCAAAAAAAATTAATTAACTATTAATTAATCGATTAAACGACTACAATAAATCATATTTAATATAAAATTAATCAACATATAATTATCACATATTTATATGTATAAATCTCTTTAACATTTGAATTTTATTCAAATACTTCTCTCTCTTAATTATGGATCACATTTATAATTAACCATATATATTAATTTCATTAATATGCAATTTATTTGAACAATTCAAACCATTCCTCTTATATATCATTTAGTGAGTTAACAAGGGGACCTCATGGACCTGCAGATTAGAAGCTCCAATGATATAAGATTAATTAATTAAACTCTTTAATTAAATTAATCAATTTTCATTAACTACCGATCACTTTACTAAAGACTGATAGCTGTACTATTCGCATTGTAGATTTATTTCTGTGACAACGGATATAACCAATCAGTTAGTCAACCCTTCATAAATTGCTCCTAACAATAGCTAGGCCAAAATACCGTTTTACCCTTGTAGTTACGTCTAATTCCTTAAATGTCATCGATTCCTCTAATGAACAAATAATTTATAGTCCAACTATAAACTAACACCTCTCAGGCTAGTGAGAGGTTGAGGCCTCAATGTTTAAGACCCAGAATCAGGAGCAATTTATCTACTTTTCCTAAGGTTGGGAAAGGAGTGAGAATTCCATCTTGTGTAGTTGTGTTCCCAACTCCCTACTCGAACAAGTCCCCAAAACGGTAGGCTTGTTGAGTCAGCTAACAAAACCCTATCACCCATACAAATTAAAGGATTGCCCTCATAAACAAGAGTTCACAACTCACTCATGATCAAGGTCAAGTCACCTATGGTCATCCTAGTGAAATGTAAGTCTCTTATAGCAATGGTTTTATATAGCGAGACTATTCATTTTGCGATCCGGTCTAATACAAACTCTTTGTATAGAATACCGCCGCTCGCATGTCTCCACATAAACGATCAGGATCAGATCATTTGTAGCACTTTACAATAATTGTAACATCTACAAAACAGGTTGTATTCATAGTGTCACCAGAATTAGGTACCCAACCTTATCCATCTACTACAGGCCATTTAGGTTATCATTTAAATGTGATTCACTTGTATGTCTCCACATACATGTTTAAGTTTCATAAAATAACCTTGTATCTTAGTTTATTAGATTGATTTAATGTAGTTTAAACATTAATAAAATGCCTCTTATTTTATTAAATATATGATTTGTCTTTACAAACTACAAGATACACTCTATTTAAGACATTAACTCTAACAGGTAATTTGACCCAGTTGAAGTTATGAACACTTGTGAAGGACTAACTTGCTGTTATTGGTCTATATCTGTAGATATAGAAATATATCTTTAGTGAGAAGTGTGCAGGTGTGGGTCTTTTGTGGAGTATACCTACAGTTAACGAATATTAATTAACTTGGTTAATGAGTTTAGCCAATTATCCTCATATCGTTGGAGCATATGATCTACAAGTCCACCAGGTCCCCTTGTTAGCTCACTAAAGGATGTTAAAAAGGGATGATTTGAATTATTCAAATCAATTTGAGGAAATTGTATATTAATATGATAAATATGTAATTGATTGTGGATATATGATCTATAATTCAAATTAAATTGGACAGAAACATTTGGATAAGATTCAAATATTTAATTCAAGTGAATTATATTCACAAACAATTAATTAATAGAGAGATGTTGCACATATACTTATGATGTTTATGATAATTAAATATATATACTTTAAATTGGATTTAATATATAAGCAATTATTTAATTAATTTTCCAATTAATCAAATAAGTGTTAATTAATTAAATAAATTTTATTTAATTAATTGTGCACAAGAAAAAATGGAAAAAGACTAGGAGAAGGGGTTGACCATTCTCTATATAAAGTATTCATTGTGGCCCTTTTGGGGACACACAGAACACAACAAAATTGCAAGCATTCATGGTGCAATTTTTTCCCCAAGCCACAAAAGAAATCCTCTTTACTCTCCCAAAATTTTTTCCTTCTCACCCTCTTTCAATAGTTGAATACCACCTATTATTCTATTGAGACTCTTTGAGAATAATAAGGTTAATCTCGTGGTCGTGTTCAAGATTGTTCGAGGAAATGTTCATGTTTAAGATCATTGGAGGAGTTGTTTGTAAGAACATCAAAAGGATTGTTCTAGGAGTTTGGGAATCTAAAAAAGGTAAGAATGGTTTTATCCTTTCCCTATAGCATATTATTTACATGTTTGTTCTACGTATAATAAGTTTTAATTTACTATTTTTGTTTATGTAAAAATCGATTTGTGGGATGTTAGATGTTTACAACGCTTTCACTGCGGGATTCGATCCCTTCACTACAAGCTTTTATACTAAATTGAAGTATATTGACCCATTGGTCCTTATCTATGTCATTCATTTCCTGTCAATAGGACAATGGATTCTCAACACCATCATTAGGTATGATGACCTAAGTTTCAGTTAAACCCAAGTAGCAGTCAAGTCGTAGGTCAGATCGTGATACAACTCTCCCACTACATCGAGGCATTCTCAACGATTGAAAAGGACAAGACAAACTTGACGAACCAGCTTCTTCATCAACTATTGTTGAAAGACCAGTTTCATCAACAACTCATACCGACTCTTTGGTAGCTTCTCCTAATACTAACTTACTACGTGGTTTGTGATCCCTCGTGTGGTCTTCCTTGAAGAAAGTAGCGTTTGTCGATACAAACACCTTATTTTCTTGTGGTTGTAGAAAAGACTACCTCTTGTTTCTTTTGGATAACCAATAAATTGTATCAATCTTGAACGAGGTTCCAGTTTCTTAGGATTTGTCACAAGCACATGTACTAGACAACCCCAGATCCTAAAGTAGTGCGAACTAGGTTTACGCCCCCTCCATAACTCAAAATATGTTTCAGAAACACTCTTCGAAGGAACGTTGTTCAAGATGTGACCTGCAATCTCTACTACATACCCCTAAAACGAGCTAGACAACTGAGCATAATCATCATCGAGTGACCACAGAGATCTGAATATATTAACTCTAAGGGTTCTTTGGCCGTATAACATTTTCCACTAAAAGATATTTTGGTCATTTTTCCCTCGAGAAAAGATTCACATGGAGGCAGTGAATCATCTACTAACTCATTTAGAAGTCCATTATTAACCAAACGCTTGATCTTATCATGATTAATATGACCTAGTCTTAAGTGTCAAAGATAGATATTGTTACTGTTGGGGATGATGCCGTAAACTCTCGTGTCCTGTAGTTTGTAAACATAGTTTTGAACAAATGCTAGTGATGTATAATATATGATATTTTCTTCACTTATTATCTATTAACATTGGATGTTTTATTTTCTTTACCACAAACCAATAAAATAAAATCCCTGGTTGTCGTTTGTAACTTAAGCATGTATGTGGAGACATACAGGTGGATCATGCCTTAAGTGATAACCAAAATAGTCTGTGGTATATGGATATAGGAGGGAAACCTTATTCTGGTAAAACTACGGATGCGATCCACTTTGTAGAATAGTTACAAGTGTTTTGACTTGCTACAGATGGTCTGATCCTGATCATTCATGTGGGGACATGCGAGCGGAAGCGTCCTATACAAAAGAGTTTGTATAAGTCCGGACCACGAAGTGTTATTGTCTCGTTATATAACATCGTTCATGACAAAGACTTCACTTCACTTCAATAGGATGACCATAGGTAACATGACCTCAATCCTAAGTGAGTTGGGAACTCCTGCCTTTGAGGGTGGTCCTTTGATTTGCATGGGTGCGAGTGTTCAAATTGCCGACTCAAACCTACCACTTTGGGTATTCGTCTGATTTGGGAGCTAGGAACTCAGCTACACAAGATGGAATTCACTCCTTCCCCGAAGCAAGGATAAGCAGATAGATTGCTCCCTTAAGGGTTGATCCTGGGGCTTGAACGATCTGGTGTCACACACCTTATCATGGCCTGAGAGGTGTCCACATATAGTAGAACTATGTTGTATTGTTCATTAGAGGGATCAGTGGTACTTAAGAAGTTAGATGTAAATATAGGAGCAAAACGGTAAATTGGCCTAACTGTACTTACAAGCATCTGTGAAGGGTTATCGTACTGTTGATTGGTTATATCTGATGGACACAGAAATATATCTGCGGTAAGAAGAGTTCAGCTGTTGATCTTTAGTGGAATGGCTGACAGTTAATGAATGGTGGATCTCGTGGCTAAAGAGTTTAGTCAGCTATTCACGTACCGTTGGAGCTTCGAGCCATAAGTCCATAATGCCCCCTTGGTAGCTCAATAGATTGTAGTTAAGAATCGGTTTTTGGGTCAGTTTGAAGTGTTCAAATTGACAAGAGGGAGTTCGATTATATATGATATGATTGAACTGGTTAATTATATATAATATGATTGACTTTATGTATGAGATACATTATTTGGAGGAAAATGGATATAAATATGATTTATATCTAGTGGAGGAGAAAATACTATGATTTATATATGATATTAAACCATATGTTAATGAATATAATATGATTTTATTTTTTATTTTTTAACTAGACAATTATAGGATAATTGTGTCGACGTTTTCTCCGTAACCGTATTATAGTGGGAGGTTTCATTCAGTTTTTGTAACTGAAGAATAAAATGAAAATCGTTTTCATTTTGTAAAGATATAGGTCATTCCCTCACGTTGTGGTGTATACAGCCTATCGCATAGAAAACCAAGAGACTACATGATAGCTTAAAGTTTCTACACAATCGTATACATTCGCGCATTCTTCTAAATGATCGCATAGGATTAGCTAAACGATCGTCTAGCTCTTTCTTAAACGATCGCGCGCCCGAGTGTTTACAAAACGATTGTCTATACGATCGCAGCCTATTTACTAAACGATCGTGTACCTTCTTCTAAACGATCAAGCATCGTCTATACGATAGACCCTGCCTTCTCCCACTTGCTTAGTCATTGTATACGATCTTCCTTTTGTTGAGTTTTATGTCTTAAAATTCATGGTTTGTAAACAATAGAACTTATTCTGAAAATTCAGTTATTGAATATATTGCTTATTAGAGATCCAATAAACCAAAAGTCCCTTGACTATTACATGATCTATAGTATATGAATAAGGTTGGATGCCTTATTCTGGTAACACTATTGGATGTGTCCTACTCTGTAGTTGTTACAAAGGGTTGTAAAGTGCTACAAACGATGTGATCTTAATTCGTACATGTTATGACATGACGAGTGGGGGCATCCTGTACAAATGAGTTTTCTACAAGATCGGACTACAAAACTAGTCACTCTTACGTTATAACGTTGTTTACTGTTTAAGACTGACTATTTCAAAGCGATGACCTAGGTAACTTGACCTTAATCCTGAGCTAACTATGAACTCCTGTTTGTTCGGGATTATCCTTTGATCTGCAAATGGTGAGAGTAGACTAACGTCTCTGCTAAAAAAAGCCTCCCATTTTGGGGATAAGACCAGATAGATAGTTGAGAACATAGAGTGCAAGATGAAATTCACTCCTACCCGATTAGAGTTAGTAGAGAGGTTGTTCCCTTTAAGTGTTGATTCTGGGTCTTGAACAAGAGGCCTCACCCTCTCATTGGCCCGAGAGGGATTTGATTTGTTGATTGGATCATAAATTAATTGTTCATTAGAGGATCAGTGGGACTTAAGAAATAAAAGGTAATTTCGGGGGTAAAACAAAGATTCGACCCAACCGTTATTACAAACAATCTGTG
Source organism: Benincasa hispida (assembly GCF_027475165.1). Taxonomy (NCBI): domain Eukaryota; kingdom Viridiplantae; phylum Streptophyta; class Magnoliopsida; order Cucurbitales; family Cucurbitaceae; genus Benincasa; species Benincasa hispida. The sequence continues at coordinate 69,010,981 of NC_143488.1, read as the reverse complement.
AAGGGTTATCTTACTAATCATGGTTATATCGAGTGGACATAATATATCTACAGTGGGGGAGTTCAGCTATGGCTTTAGTGGAGTGACCCATTAGTTAATGAATGGGGTTAATTTGGTCTAATGAGTTTAACCAATTAATCTCGGATCGTTGGAGCCCATGATCTGTAGGTCCGCAAGGTCCTCCTACTAGCTCGTAAATGGATTAGCTTTAGAGTAGCATGATAAGTTAATTATAAATATTCAAATTAGAATTAAATGAAATTGGAGAATTAATATTTAAATATGATTTAAATATTTGAAGATGGAATTGTGTAAAATTAATTTAATATTTGATATTAAATTAATTAGAATTATTTAAATTATTTAAATAATTATTTATTAATTTTATTAAGAAAATTAATTTATGAAATTAATTTTATTTATGAAATCAATTTTGAAAAATTGAAAAATAGAGAAAAATACAAAGTGGAAAAATGACATTTTCCATTGTATTCTTCAAACTGCTCACACTTAACCTACTTCTTAAGTCTTCATTTACTCCAAACATGAGCTGCATCTCATGCAACTATTCCCTTTGCATGATCGTCTGCAATATATTGACGAGGTTGGAGTGATTTTGAGGCAATGCATTCGTAGAATTTCTCATAAAAATTCGTGAGAAGAAAAGAGTTCTTCACTAGGTTGCTGCTGTGAGTTTGTCTCTAAATTTCCTTGATTCTAGCTTATTTTGAGTCCCACAACTCAATCTAGAGCACCAAGATGATAGTAGGGAAGATTTTGGGGTGGTCTACAATAAGATTCGGAGAAGATTTGCAGTTGGATTCAAGCTTTTGATGAAGTTCTACAAAGGTATGTCATGAAACTCATTTATTTATGCTATAGCATGCTTTAGTTTCTGCCAAAATTAATGAATTAGAGTGCTTATGGATCATGGTCTCTTCTGCTGCGTGCTGGAACGTTCCAATACCCTCCTTCTTCCCTCTACCAAACCCAATAGAGCCCTCACCCCCTGGATTCTCACACAGAGAATACCGAGGGTTCTAAGTGGTGGTGTCATCCTCATTGCTGTGTTCGTGTGGAGACCGTTTGTGGGTACACGATCGGTGATATGGTGAACAATTGCTTGGACGTTTCAGCGAGAGTGAGATTTCGGTGAAGAAAGGTTCTTCAACTTGTATATTTTCTTATTCTCTTGTTATTTAGTTCTCAAAGTACGCCGATATTTATTGTATAATGTATATTTATTCTGTTAGAGTGTAAATGTGGTAATTCTGACACAATAAGTTTAGAACGATCCGCTTCCGCTTAGAGGTACTCTTGTATAAGAGTTCCTTTAGTTACTTATAGGATAAATACGTTGCCTTTTATTTTGAGTTTGAGCAGTGTTAAACATCTCGTGATTTAAAATTTCTTTTGTGTTGGTTGATCTTAATACATAAAGGTTATATTCTAATCTAGCTTAATATAAACCACATTTACCTTCTTTTTCATTCCTTTTCTCAATGAGGTACTTATAGCAGTTCTTCTTCCAATTTCCATTCACGTTGCAATGGAAACAGCTGCCCTTGTCAGCCATATTAGCCTTTCTCTTGCCTTTTATAGCAATGGTGTGTGAGCATTCCCCTTATCACCCTTCCTCTTCTTAATCTTCTTCAAAGAAGAAGACTAAGGAACAAACTTAGTTCCAGAGGATGAACCCTTCAGGAACTTCCTTTTGGAATGAGAAGCATTTGCCTCTTCTTCAACCAGTCCTTTATTTTTCACAAGAGATTGGTAAGTTTATAGCTCATTAAGAAAACTAGTCAGGCTATATTAAATTTTATTCATCAATGCATTGCTGCAAAATTGTAGGAAACTCTTCGAAAGAGATTTCATTATGAACGCATTTTGACTGCTCTCGTCTATGACCGCTCCATTTTTCTCTGCCACGTTAAATTGGACCATCATGTCCAAGACATGTTCTCGAACAGATATGCCCTCTTTCATGCGATAGTTGTAAATGTATTTAAGGTCATCATAGTAGAGCTGATAGGACGATTGTTCAAACATCTCCTAGAGAGATTCCATAATCTCCCTTGCAGTTACCATGACCTCATGCTTCTTAGACAAAACTTCGGATAAGTTTGCCAAGATGTAGAGGCAAACCTTTTCGTTGGCCTTTATCCACTGATTAGAAGAATCCTTCGTAGCATGGGATGCATTACGAGTAGGGTGTGGAGGATAATCCTCCGATAAGACGAACGTAGATCGTCAACAATAATAATCATATCCACGTTGGACTTCCACGTAGAGTTATTATCACTGATAAGTTTTTCATTTTTAAGTAGTGCAATTATTGAGGAAGACATTGCTAAAAATAAAAACAAACATTGACCGTATTAGTTATCTTTGTATCAACCCATCACACAAGCAAACAATTGCAAATTATCCAATCAATTTAACAAAAATAAGCAATCATAGAACCTTAATAAACTATTGATTTAGCTTTTGCAACAATGCTTCGGTGGCTTAGAGCAACAACCATCGAAGGATGATCAGCCACTCCTCCTCTGAAGTGAGACAACTCTCATTTAATTTTAATACCAAAATAACTCATATTATTATAGACATTAGCCACAGTTGTTCGGTCAAGGATTCGTTAACTCCTAACTCATCCCCGTAAATGTAACCTTCCCACTTTCAGATCCTAGAGGTACGCACCAATAGGCTATCGTTAGGAAAGACAACTGTTGATAATTAACCTAAGTGACTCTATCCTTTTTAGGAGTTCACTATGTTACGAACCCTATGATCAGGCCCTTCGAAGGGATGGTTGCTCCAGGATAACACGCAGACAGAACATAGGAATCTCACAAGTTTGACCTAGGGGTGGAGACAAAATGATATGTATAGACACTTTTCCCATGTAAACACCTTTCGAAGCAAGGCCACGCCCAAGGTGACAAGAAGTCGAGAATGGATCTCACGTTGTGAACATACAGGGGCATAAGAGCAAAACTTGATATGAATATCTTAATTTTTACTTTTTCTCCCACTAAAGTGTCCTACCATATTTTAGGATTATTTAACTTAGATAAATTCGGCTAAGTCAATCTATCTAAGTCTATGTCTATTATAACTCTTATAAAAAGATATTTACACTATTTTTAGGTGAATTAAACAACTTTAAGTAATCTAATGACAATGCATGCTAACATTAAACTATGATTAATTCAACAAGTTCTAGGTCAGTTCTCAGGTAGAAGGTATTCCAGTAGAGTTCCCTTATAATCATAGTAATATTTTTCCTGCTTAGTGCATTAAAATTATTTTAAAACTAAGTAAGAAATAATTCTACTCCTATTAGAATTAAAATGATCTTGGGTCTAATTAATTTTAAACAATTTAAAATCATTTAATTTATCCTATGATCCTAAGTTTGTATGCCACTCTTGATTATAAATTAACGATTTCTAATCATTAATTTTAAAAACATTTTCAAATTTTAATGATTATCCCTATAACCATGCTCTGTATGGTTTAATTTAATTAACAATCATATTCTAATTAATTAAATAATTAAACCATAAAAAATGGATTGTATGAATATAAAATAACAATTATATTATTACTATGGATGCATCATGCTCAATGCATCTTGATTTTCATATTTAATTACCATAACTCTTTATATTAATCTAAAAATAAAAAACATACAAGCATGCTCTACAAATTCCATTAAATATAACTGTTTATATTTAACCTAAGTAATTACATGCTTCATGTTTTATTAATTTCATCAAATTAACATAACAATAATATTAAATAAATCATGAAATTAAATAATCATGCATTATCTCATATATTATAACTATTATAATATATAAAAATGCATGAGCATGTTTAACCTAAGGTGGTATTATATCTAAATGACATTCATAAGGTATTTAAAAAGCATATGAATCGGTTAATTGAACCCCACGATAAAATTGAAGAATAAAATTACATTAATTTTACAAGTTTTATCCTAAAAAAAACTTCAGTTGCTCTAGAAGGGACAAAAATTGCTCGAACCGGTCCGGGCCAGACCACTGAACTAGAGCTGGTGTCAGCATCTTATGTGTTTCCAATCTCTGTACATCTATTTTCCGCTGTTTTTGGCCAAAATTTTGATCTTTATAAAAAAGAGACCTAATGTAGACCCGAACTTGCAGAAAACTTATTTTACAATTTAAATGCGCAGACCCTTACATGGATGAATCATATTAAAATATATATATATATATATATATATATAAATTATAATGCTAATTAACCAAATTAGTTCACAGCAAAACCCAACATTCAAAATGTAGATCTCACCTTAAATAAATTAAAAAAAAAAAAAAAGTGAAGAAGTAAACTCTTGTGGTCGGTGAAAATCTATATCTTCTCTCCATATAAATAATGTCTCCAGATCTTTAAAGCAAAAACCACTACTGCCAACTCAAAGTTGTGGGTAGGGCAATTTCGTTCATGTTTATTTAGCTGACAAAAGGCATAAGTGACAACTTTATTCGCTGCATCAGCACGCATCCCAAGATCCATCTGGCACTGTAAGGATGGAGGCAGAAACTAACTTCTGCTTAAGATCCTCGAAACTACCCTCGCAAGCCTCACTCCAGACAAAAGAAGCTCCCTTCCTACTTGGATCGCATAGTCTTGTGTCAACGCAATCTCTTAATACGCTCGGACGTTAATTTCTTTGGATCGCATTTCTGCCTTGCGTCAACGCAGTTTCTACACAAAAATACATAAGTTATCGTTTTAATGTGATGGACGCATGCGATCGCAATGAACTTAATGCTTTTAGACGCAATATTGTATATTTTTATCATCGCAATCCTGCATTGTTTTATAATTTTGTGGTGTAATAACGTGCATTTCTGTCTGTTATCACACCCCCAAATTTAAACAATGTTTGTCCTCAAGCATAAGCTAAAGATTTTCTTTAGAAAGTCGACCGCCTTCTCTTTCCTAGATTTCTCAATGATGCCTTATTCAAATCCTATACACCACAATTTTCTTCATTTTTATCCAAGTCTCTTCTTAAAATATTTCTAAAATTTAGGGACCATAAGTTTAACCTTCAAAAAGACTTTACTAGATTCCAGGGCATCGCATGATTTATTTCATAAAAAAAAACTTTTTCACTGAGGTATTTTCAAATGATTTTTATCCTTGCATATTTTTGACATTTTTTTCCTATGACCTTCCACTAATCCAAGTGCCTAGCATTCGTTTTGGCTTGCCCCCATGTGTGTCATGTAGACATCCAATTACGAGCAAGGCGCTCTTTCTCAGTTTAAACTCATGCCCATTTGGCTACAGAGTTCCGATCATTTTATTTATGCGTTGATCACGATTCCTACCTTTGTTTTGGCTTGCCCCCACATGTGTCATGCAAACAATAAACTACGAGTAAGATCCGATCGCAACGTAATAATGCGGCAATGTCCTTATTGTTAAAAGATTGTCATGCAATGCTTTTAAGAAGTTTCGTAAAGGATAAGTTTGAAAGAAAGCTAGCAGACCACTAACTTCTAGAAATATTTCATAAGTTGACTGTCTTAAAATTAAGTTAATTTTGATATAAAGGAAAAAATAGAGGCATGCATTTCATCATTGAAATCATAATTGGCAAGGAGAAATAATGCGATGACTTACTAAATTAATCAATGTTAAATGATTGCGCCGACCAAAGAGGATGCGGTGATAAAATCTTTAGAATTAAAATGCGATGCGATAGTGCAAAATTTGGAATAAATAAAGTCAAGGAAACATACAACCCCAAATTTGCGCTGTCACCCGCATTATTTGTGAACACATCCTGCTTTGCTGCAAACTGCTTTCTTTGATTGCAGTGACGAAATAAAGTAAATGTGTCTTCGTGTAGCGCCTCCACAATCGTTTACCTCGATCATTGCAATAAAAACATTGAGAGAATCAAATAATAACATAGTTAGCAAAATTGTTTGTTATGATCGTTCAACACGATTTCATTTTTTTTTTTTTTGGAATAAATAAGCAAATATGTGATAACAGATAACAATAAGGTAGTGAAAGTTCATGAAGCATTGATATGGGAAAAAAAAAGATATTCAAAAGGATTGCGTCCCTGATGAGGTTGAGTCGCACAGTAACTCAAGGACTGCTTATTTCAAGCTTGACTTTTTACGTCCATGACGACTTTTTCTTCTTTTCTCGATCTTTTGGGATCTTGACTGCCTTAATCCAGACTTTTTCCCAATTGATGTTCATTACGATTTCTCCCTTGTGCACATCAATTTGGGCGTGACTGATCAAGGGGAATGGTCGTCCCAATATGATGGGCGCATCTTCGTCCGCTTTATAGTCCAAAATGATTAAGTCTGCCGACAAGATGAATTTGTCAAGTGAGATTGCGACATCTTTCAAATCTTCCTTGGGATGTATTCAAGATTTGTTCGCAACTAGAAGAGTCTCCGTCGTGGGTATGAGTTTGCCCATATTCAATCGGTTGAAGATTGATAGTGCCATTACGTTTATACTCGCCCGAAGATCACATAGTGCTTGGCCAATGTAGACCCCTCCAAAAGAGCATGGTATTGTGAAGGTTCCTGGGTCGCACATTTTTTGTGGGATCGTTGTATTTTACGTTACTGCCTCAGTATCGATCTTATCTTCATCATTATGTTTCTTTTTCAATCTTTACGAGAATGGTGGTAGCTGGACTTCTTCTATCTCATGCTCTAGAGGCTTGAGGGTGAATGCAACTTTTGGGCTCATCTTTTCGGGCTCTTCTAAATCATTAGTCAACGGGACCTCGGTTGTTACCGTATTCAAGTTGGTCGTGATGGGTTTCTCCCCTACTTCCCCTGTCATTTTTTTACTTAACAAGGAGACTGCTAAGCATTGTTCCTTTTCTGTACCCACGGAGTTGCGAGGGATCTCAGTTGAGCTCGGCAACGCTCCTTGTGGTCTATTTTTGAGTTCGCCCACAATTTGTCCTAGCTGAATTTCGAGATTTTAGATGGACGTTGCTTGATTCTGAAGCACTGATTCATTCTTCTTGATATACTGCTTCAGCAAACTCTCTAAGGATGAAGATTTCGGTGCCTGCGAACTGCTGGCTTGGTTGTGCGTCTGACCATTTATTCGCGGAAAAAACCCTGGTGGCCCTTCCTTTTGCACCAATGGTTGAAAGCTTTGTTGTTGATTTTTTCACGCGAAATTAGGGTGGTTTCTCCACTCGAGGTTGTACGTATCGGAATAAGGGTTGTTCTTTATGAAGCATACTGACTACGGATTTCCTGGGCATTCTGCCATCGGATGTGCTTCTCCACGGATGACACAACTTGTGGTCGTTTTGGCAATTACATTGACCTGCCCTTTTTGCACTCTCGTGCTATTAATTGCGATGCCTTGAATCAACTCATCATCGCAGTTATTTGGTTCGAAAGGGATGCGATGGCCCCATTGTTTGCGCCACTATCTTTAATTGTTAATCTTTGATCGCCTTCTCTCCAATCCTTGTGATTTTTAGAAATGTGATCAAGGATATTTTTGGCAGCCTCATATGTTTTGTCCATCAGACCTCTAGCTGCTGCCGCATTGGCAGCCATTTGTGATGCTGGGTTCAATCCTTGGTAAAAAAATCTCTATCTGCAAGCAGTCTGGTAAGCAGTTATGCGGGCAATCTCTTACCAGCCTTTTAAACCACGCCCACGCATTACTGAGCGATTCGTCAATATCCTGTTTAAAATTAGTTATCAACTTCCTTCTTCTGGCATTCTCCATTGGAGGGAAGTATTTCTTCATAAACTTTTCTACTACTTGCTCCCATGAGGTAATCTCCTCCGGTTCGAGAGAATAAGCCCATTTTCGTGCCTGGTCACACAACGAAAATGGAAACAAAGTTAGTCGAACCTTCTCAGTGGAGAAATTAGGGAGCACAAAAGTGTTGCAGATCTCTATGAAACTCCGGAGATGGGCGTGTGGGTTCTTGCCACACCTTCCACCAAACTGTTCGACAGTTTAGATCATCTGCAGCATCACCGATTTTATTTCAAATCTCGATCCGTCAAGAGCGAGCCTCATGATTCTTGGGAGAAATCGTAGAGGTTGGGCGACGTATAGTTTCGAATGGGCCTATTGCGGTCGTTCGCTAATAGGATGGGATTCGCCATGACATTATTTTCATTTGGTACTCCATTTTCTGGTTGTTCCACCATGTTATCTTTCTGTTGTTATTGTTGTTGGCGGCTATCTCTCAGTCTTTGTCGGAACGTTCTTTCAATCTCTAGGTAGTAATGCGTCAGAGATTAAAAGCTGTAAAGAAAACTAGAAAATTACCGTTAGTATTTTGTATTGCCGAAGTCCCCGGCAACGACGCAAAAAACTTGATGCGTTATTTTATGTGATGAAATAATGGTAGGGATTGCGTTGATGGAAAATACGTTAAGCATGCAAGTTTTCTCAGTAGGATCCAAGTATAAATCCTACTGAGTTGTCTGGTAAGCCCAGGGTCGAACTCAGGGACTAAGGAAAACAATATGCGGTGATAATTTCTAGATCACTTTGCGGTAACTATTAAATCAATGGTTTGGTTGGTTTGTTGTTTAATGTATAGAAAGTATGTGGCGAATTTGAAAAAGAGTAATTATGCGACAGATACACTGAGTATGTGAAGGAACAGATTGAGAAGTTCTTTTGCTAGCATTTCCTGAGAAAGCGTTCAAGCTATGCGATCATGTTACACTCATGCGACCGCAACTCATTTTCCAATGCAAATGCGATGACTCCTAATCTTAGGACGCATGCGATGAATGCGATAATATCTATAGAGCTTATTCTTAAGTCTCTACTTCTTGCCTATGCAATGATGCAAGATGCACACAAGGACAAGATGACCGCATACAATCATAACCTATCTCTAGGGTGCATGTGATGCGTTAATAGCAAACAGAACTTATTCCTAAGCTTCTATCTCTTGATTATGATTTCTAATCTAACTCTCCCGAGCCTAGATTCTAACCTGACTTTTTCAAGCCTAGATTTTATCCTTAGACTACCCTACCGAGTATCTCTAATGGACGAATACTCATACATAATACAAGATAATGGCATGAATGAAGATCTCAGGTTATGCTAGCTAAGTGCTTCTCAACCCATTCGACATATTTAGCTACTCATGTGTAATGTACAGAGAGTGAACAGATATAAAGATGTAATTTCCATTTCTATAAATAAGTTCAGAGTACAAAATGAAAATGGAAATAAAGGGTAGAGAGCATGGTAGCAATTCCTTGCTTCCCAAGGTTTTTACACTGTGTTATCTCTATTCTGCCCAAAAGATGTTCTTGCTTCCGCAAGAGTCGGCCCTCTCTCTGGTTTTGACGTTTCCGGCACTCTTCCAAGTTCACCGAAGCTACGTTGTTCTCTATGAACAAGGCTACTTATATCTAAAGGGAAAATTATCTAACTAAATGAACTCCTTCACTAAAGGTAGCCTTCGGTATTTATAGAGCTTCAGGGTGAAAGGCTTCTTCTCTCTTATGATTACACTGATAGAATGGCATTAATTCTGTCTGATGCGTCAAATATTAGTCACCGAAAAGTTGAGTATACTTACTACAGTAGGTCGTTAACGGCTTGTCAACTTCGGAATCGAACGTCACAGCTTTCTGTCCCATTGTGATTTATTATGCTTTTCACCCAGATGCGCCCACCATGATCCGTCGGCTCTATGTGGTAACCTTCTTGAGCAGATATTTACGAGCACAAATGATTGCATAGCCTTGCGTCAACGCAAACTCTTAATGCGCTCGGACGTTAATTTCTTTGGATCGCATTTTTGCCTTGCGTCAATGCATTTTCTGCACAAAAATACATAAGTTAGTTGTTTTAATGAAATGGACGCATGCGATCGCAATGTTGTGAACTTAATGCTTTTAGACGTAATATTGTATATTTTTATCATCGCAATCCTGCATATCACTATCCTTTATCCTCAGCTAGTGGTATCCCAACCTAAGGTCAATCTTAGAGAACAACGTAGCTCCCTGCAACTGGTCGAACAGGTCTTCAATCATGGGAAGCGGATACTTGTTCTTTATGGTCACTTTATTTAGCTCTCTATAGTAAACGTAGAGTCACAATGATCCTTCCTTCTTTTTCACGAAAAGTACTGTTGCACATCACAGTGACACACTTGGGCATATGAAACCCTATCCAACAATTCTTGTAACTAAACTTTAAGCTCTTTCAATTCTACTGGTGCCATTCTGTTTAGAGCTTTCAAGAAAGGAGTTGTGCTTGGTTCTAACTCGATAATAAAATCTATCTCCTGTTGTGGTGGTAACCTGGAAAGGTTCTCTGGAAAAGCATCTGGGTAGTCTCTTAAAATTGGCTCTGAAGTCAATGAGACTTCAGCCTCTCTAGTGTCAACCACACTGGCCAAGATGCCCCAGACACCTTGGTTAAACAACCTATTGGCCTTCAAAGCTGAAACTACTTTAGGCAAGACCTCGGTCTCTACCCCCTTAAACTTAAAGTTGGCTTCCGTAAGAGGATTAAAGATGACCTCTTTATGGAAGCAATCTATGCTGGTATGATTAGCAGCTAGTTACCCATGCCCATATTACATCAAAATCACGTATGTTGAGAATTATCAAGGTTACATCTGATGCATGATCTGCTATTTCTACTTGACACGCCTGTATCTTTTCAGTAGCTAACATGAATTCTTCTGATGGTCTGGAAACTGACAGGGCATATTGTTAGGGTTCTGATCCTAACATGGCATGCTTTATAAATGTTGAAGATATGAATGTGTGCGATGAATCTGATTCAAACAAAACTAACACATAGTGTCCCAAGATGGTAAACGTACTTATCACAACTATGTCGGACTTCTCGACCTCATGCAAGTTGGTGGAAAAGACCCTACCCTGCTACTGTTGACGACTTGGTCCTCTCGGAAACGAGTTCGTAGGCTGGCTCCTATTTTCAGACGCATTCCTCCTTGGACATTTCTCCGACATGTGCCTCCTCTGACCACACTGAAAACAGACTCCAGTATTGGTTAGACAACGTCCCCAATGTCGTCTACCATAGGTTAATTAGATCGGCTTATCCTCTCTAACAGATGTAGCTTAAGAGCCCTGTTGAACCAACTGACACGGAGCATTACTTGTATTCTGACCCATTTGCTTAGGTTTAGGAACTCGCGGCTCGACCTTCCTTTTCTAACCCATAGAGGTTCTAATTTCGAACGATTTTCTGTGCCTTTCTCCCTCCAGAGAGTTAGCATCAATCCTCATGGTAGCCTACAATGTCGTGACATACGTCTTGAGGTCCAAGGCATGCACCATATCTCACAACCCACTCCACAGACCCTAAACGAACCACTTTGTCCTTGTTGCCTCGGTGGCTACCAGTTCAGGGGCAAAGTGGGATAGCTTATCAAATTCCTGCTCATATTCTTCCATTGACATAACCCCTTGCATTAGATTCAAGAATTCGACTTGTTTATTGTATCGAGTGTTGGTCGAGAAATACTTCTCGTAGAAATGTTTCTTGAATTAATCCTATGTCACAAGACCCCCAATGGTGTCAATCATCTTCTCCGTTGAATGCCAACAAATCTTGGTTTTGTAAGTCAATATAAAAACTGCACAACGAAGCTTGTACTCCTCCGGACACTTCATGTAGCGAAAGATCGTCTTGATCGAGGACAACCACATTTCTACATTTGTAGGGTCCGTCAACTATCCATCAAAGGGGTGGGGGTCAAACTTTCTTAAATCCCTCAAGTGTTTAGCCTCAAGGGACAGGTTATGCATGTTCTGATTCTGTGGCTGAGTCTGCTATAATTGAACTTCTGGCAACTGCTCCTGCCGAGTCTGGTTCGGAGCGGTCTGCCTTTCCATGGCACTATGAATTAGGTCTTGTATCCTTTCCATCAGGGATGATGCCACAACTTCCCTGATTCTTGCTTCCGTTACTTTCTCATCAACGTAAGCAATGAGTGGGTTCAGAGCTATCGGGACATTCTAACTCCCGCCGGCTCCCTCTTCTTGCACCTTTGGAGGGGAGGGTCCTGGACTTATGGGTGCTACATTTGGGTGTCTTGAACCCCTTCTCTAACTCTGAGCTTAGGTGCCATGTCCTGTCATGAACTCACAGATCAGCTCTTGCTGGTTCCTTCTTCAATGAAACATATCTACTAAGGCATTACATCAACTAGTCTCATACACACATATAAATACAACTCTTTAGTAAGGCATACTTGACGATGATAAGAAATCTGTTATTACGCCAAAGGGACTATATAGACTTACGTGGTAATTTAGTCTTCAGAACCTAAAACGTGGGCTCTGATACCAACTATAAAGACTCGACTCCCTAGGACTCAAGCTAGACTATTACTACAAACGTGCATGCATGGAATTTAAAACAACACAATTTCATAACTAAATAAATGTCGAATAAATAATGTCAATTAAGAGGTTTCATTAAAAACTAAATAATCAAAATTCCAAGTAACAAGGTACTCATAAACCATAAAAACGAGTCTAGAAAACTTCAAGTCTGAAAAGCGACTACTAAAAAAAAAAGGGACAGTTCAAAACATCAAGACTAAAATTTATATACAGGAACATAAATCAGGAAACATGAGTGGAAGCATAAGACTGGTCCCAGTGACTCGATCACGAATTCTGCTTGTCATTCGTTAACGCGTCCTTACCCTTACCTGAAACATAAACATGGAAAGCATGAGTATAAAATACTCAGTAAGTAGCCCCACTACCGGGGTCAGGCTAGGCATCTATGCCCTCTAGATGCCGACCTCTGGTGAACGTATATCATCCTCCAGTTCTCATGGGAATTAAATAAACATCTGAACTCATCCTATCGTAGTGTAAGGTACCAAGAATCTCTAGTGAATCCCGAAGGAAACACGACCTCTGGTGATCCCGAAGGAAGCACCACATTTAGTGAATTCCAAAGGACACATAACCTTTAGTGAATCCTGAAGGAAACACAACCTCTGGTGACCCGAAGGAGGTCACCATCTCTAGTGGGTATCTAACTATCGGTAAGGATGCTATCACTATTATAAACATCTCATGCATTATATCATAGTTCCATAACATAGATATACATCTCATTATTCTCATATCAATCAGAATCTCACATAACAAAATATACTAAAATCATTCTAGCATTTAAGCATCTTTCATGCGTACTCAGTTCTTCAAATTCTCAAATCAATGAAGTCATAAGTAATACATCATTCTAACAAACAACCTCAATAAACGTAATTATTATTTCCTGACACGTGGAAATTTCATTAATAAGATTACTTACCTTGATATCAGGTCCAACCAAATAGCAATTGAACCCTTGTGAAGTTCTTGAATCCTTAATCAAGCCTAAACAGAAACCAAGCTTTAAAATTAATAATTAAGGCCTAATCCCAAACACCCAAATATTACCAAATATTTTCAGATAATCCTACCTAGGGTGTGGTATAAAACTCACCAAAAATTTGCTAAAACAACTCTAACTTCACTTTATAGCAACTCAATACCTTAAAAAACTTGAATCCAAAGTTGAAACATAATGGGCATCAATCGATTGATGTCAAAAGTAAATGGGCATTCAAGAATCAACCGAAAATAACCCAAATGACTAAAATCTTACACAAAAACATATCCGATGGCCAAATAACTATAGCGGCTGGGGGTTGGATGGCGCCGGATGGACGCGCACGCGATTGAGGGTTGAATGGACTCAAGCGACATGGATGAACGACGATTGCTCAGCTCCTATGGCGGTGAAACAAAGCAACTAACCCTGAATCCTAATTTCCAAACTTGTGTATGTTTACTATTGAGACCAGTATGGTGTCTAGGTTAATGTGAGAACTAATGTTTATTGTAGGAAATAGGGTGAAGAGCTAGAAGAAATGTTTAAGTTTGGAACCTTGACTCTCAGGATAAGCTAGAAATTGGCTAAATGTTGCTATGTGTAGCCATAAGTTGGCTTTGTGTTAGGTATTAGAGGTGAGCCATGGGCGTTGGCCTTACTTACTTGTTGAGGTTAGTTGGGGTCTTAAGCAAGTCAAGTGTGCCGAGTGAGGAGAAGCTATACGTTAGATGTGCACGCCAAGAGAATCCATGTTGAGCGCAAGCAACCCTATGCGTGGACAAGGCATGCGGCAACCAAGTCTTGTGAGGTTAGTATGCGTGAGGTGGGAGGATGTTGAGCGTGTTGGGGTTAATACCCTAAAGTCTCATGTCTTGTAGTTTGTAAACAGTTTGTACGATTGTTTGTGATGTAAACAGTTTGTACAATAAACTAAAATCCCTGGTTATCTTTATATAACTTAAGCATATACGTGGTGACATACAAATGGATCATGTCTTAAGTGATAACCAAATTGGTCTATAGCATATGGATATAGGAGGGAAATCTTATTCTGGTAACGATATGGATGTGGCCCGCTTTATGGAATAGTTGCAAGTGTTGTAAATTGTCACAGATGGTTTGATCCTGATCATTCGTGAAGGGGACATGCGAGCAGGGGCGTCCTATACAAACAATTTGTATAAGAACTAACCACAAAGTGTTAACGTCTCATATATAACACCGTTCATGGCAGAAACTTTGCTTCACTAGAATGACCATAGGTAAGATGACCTTAATCCTGAGTGAGTTGGGAACTCCTGCCATTAAAGGCAGTCTTTTGATTTACTTGCGTGCGAGTGGCTAGGTCGACGATTCAAACCTACCACTTTGGGGATTCGTCTGATTTGGGAGCTAGAAACTTAGCTACACAAGATGGAATTCACTCCTTCCCCGAAGCAGGGGTAAATAGATAGATGGCTCCCTTAAAAGCTGATTTCAGGGCTTGAACAATGTGGCGCTACACACTTTCTCATAGCCCGAGAGGTGTTCATACATCGTTGGACTATGTTGTTTTGTTCATTAGAGGAATCAGTGGTACTTAAGGAGTGAGATGTAACTATAGAGGCAAAATGATAAATTGACTCAAGTGTACTTACGAGCATTTGTGAAGGGTTATCGTATTCATGATTGGTTATATCCAATGGACATAGAAATATATATGTGGTAAGAAGAGTTCAGTTGTTAGTTTTTAGTGGAACGTCTGGCAGTTAACGAATGGTGAATCTCGTGGCTAAAAAGTTTAGTCATCTATTCATGTACCGTTGGAGCTTCGACCCATAGCTCCGAAAGGTCCCCTTGGTAGCTTGGATAAAAGTTGAGAATCAATTTTTGGGCCAGTTTGAAATGTTTAAATTGACAAGAGGGAGTTCGATTATATATGATATAGTTGAACTGATTAATTATATATGATATGATTGACTAAATGTATGAGATACATTATTTTGGAGGAAATAAGATATAAATATGATTTATATCAAGTAGAGGAGAAAATACTATAGTAGATATATGATATCAAACTATAGGTTAAGAATATAATATGATTATGTTCATTATTTAATTAATTAAGCGGTTATGAGATAATTGGCCGAGTATTTCTCCGGATTCGTGCGAAAGTGGGAAGTTCGAATTCAGTTCTTGTAACTGAAGAATAAAATGAAAATTGTTTTCATTTTTGCAAGAGACACGAAAGAGATCCGAAAAATTGCTCACAGTGTGAAAGTATACGATCGCATAGAGTTGAGAGCCTATACGATAGTGACCGTCTTCCTAAACGATTGCCCACCCGTGTACTAAATGATCGTCCGCGATTTCTAAACGATCACTTATGTTTTCTATATGATCACTTAGCGTGCCGAGCGAAATTAAACGATCGCTTATCTAAACCTACATGATCGTGTACCCTGACCTAAATGACAAGCACCCGACTATACGATAGTCTTCTACTATCTCCCACTTGCTTGTTCGTTCTACACGATCGCTTTTCTTTTTACCTTCTACCAATTCCATAAAAGTCCACCCTTTTGATTCTCACTCCGAGAATACAAAGAGCTTCGAGTGGTGGTGTCGTCCTCGGTTGTTGTTTGTTCGTGCACTGCTGATTGTGTAGACGACCGTGGGGTTGTTAGACGACTTCTTGTTGGACGATAAGAAGCGTAAGGAGTTCGCTTCCGTTGGATCGAGTTCGATTGAAAAAAGTCTTCAACTGGTATGTTTTCTCGTTCTCTTGTATTTATTGTTATAGCATGCCAATAATTAGTGTTTACAATGCATATCTTTATATTAGAATGTATATGTTGTAATTCTATCACAATGAAATCATAAAGATCCACTTCCGCTCATGGATACTTTTGTTTAAGAGTTCCTTCAGAGTGTTGCCAAAGAGAGGACGCACGGCTGATGGGGTTGTGGCATTGGCTCGGGACTGGGTGTTCAGCCTAGCACACGCACGTGAGAGGAAGTAATGGCGAGGTTGTGCGTTGAGGTGTAGCGTGTGGACGAGCATTAGAGATTAGCATGCGATGAAGGGCTGTGATATGACAAGCCTCAAGTATTCGAGCAAGCAATGGCTTGGGCTATGACTGAGTGTGCGATGATCAAGCTTGGCATGCGATGATTATAGGTTGCGTTGGTTAGGCTTTACAAAGTTGAAAGGGTTGGAGTTGCGATGATGATTGAACCCAAGAAGAGTCCAAGGCACAAGGCACGTGCGTTGGATTAGGCTTGCGTGAAAACTATGGTGTGCGTTGAACCTAGTTAAAGGCATGCATTGATAGTAGGTGAAGTAATTAGTCATAAACCACCGATTAGGGGCACCAATTGTCTTAATCTCATGAACTAATCCCACTTGAGGTGGAGGTGTCATTATAAGAATTTATGATAAACGGTGGGGGTAGTATAAAAGCAAAAGGTCAGTTTGAAAAATTCCTCCATGCAAATTGAGAGTTTTTGGTGTTGTTGGAAAGCTCTGAGAGTCTAGTTTTAGAGATAGTGCTACTGAAAGAAGATCTCATCAGAATAAGGCCGGAGAAAGAAGAAAATGACAAGAGGTCCAGTTCACGTGTGAATCCGGGCCATTGATGAAGAATTGAGGCTCCAGGACGAACCACAAAGAGTTTTAAGTTGAAAGTAAGGTAATCTTCCTAAGACAATTCTAAACGATTCTATAGAAGGACATTTCTTGAGATGAGCTTTAGAATTTGAGTTACTAGTAAAGTAAATCGAATCTGGAATTCATAAACAAATAGGCAGCTGCTTGGGTTGACTAAGGCTTGACGTCGGGATTTTACCATAACAGGGTTACTCTCAACTAAGGATCAGTTTAATGTTTTATGATGATAACAGCTTTACATGTTTAGTGCTTGGAAAGTTTACATTTCAGTACAAGGTTACCGTAAAGACTTATATTTAAGTATGATCTCTTTTTTGAGACTTAAGCATGAGAACCCGTTTTTCTTTCTTAAGTCACTCACTAGGCTAGTAGCTCACCCTGTTTTTAAATATTTTCTTTGCCTATGTAGCAGTCAAACCCCTCGAAGATAGCCCTGTATCTGCTCTACCACATAAAGTCAGAAGTTCTAGTAACTTATCAGCTAGGTGGTTACTGTAAATATTTGTACACATGTTGTTGTTGTTGTTGCATGTAGGGACTAAGTTTGGGAGTTGGGACTTATGAGACTCGTGTTGTAAATTTTGTAAATGTTTTGTGTTTCATGGTTAAGTTTGTTTGGCCATAATGGCAGACCGCTATGTATGAGATTGCATGTTGTTATCAGATTACCTAAAAATGTTTAGTAGGTAGTAAGTGTCATAAATGGGTTGATAATTGTTGCAGTCATGTCTTTGCCTGGGCTAAGAGAGTAGTCTAGAAGGAGGTGTGATAGCAACTGGTGGAACTGGCAACGTGGGTGAACAACGACGTGCGAAGGGTTGGATGACAAACGACTGGCTAGGTTTGCGTGAGAAAATGGCGCGAACTGATCTAGTCGACGACAACGTGACAGCGGTGTGGTACGGCTAGAGGAGACAAGTGGCTGGCAACTGTGCAAAGGAAGGCAGTTGGTTGCATGGGTGTAGGCGGCAGCGGACGAAAGGGTTTCGGCTGGTCGCGTGGGTGTAAACAGCGACGGACGAAAGGGTTTCGTTAGGGGGGTCAGGCGCGAGCTTCACGAAATGAGGGAGTTTTCTCTTTGTTTTTTTTTAAAGTAAATAAAATAAAAATAATTTAAAATAAAATATAACTTTAGTTTATATTTTAATTTAATTTTATTCCTTAAAACCCTACATAAACATAAATATCTTTAAATTTTCTATCCCCATCCTTGGGAGGGAAAAAAAAAAAAAAAAAACCTAAATTCCAAATTAAAACAATTCTCCAAAATGACATCTCACTTTTGACACTAACTTAAAAATAAATTCAATTAAACTTAGATTAATTGCGACATAAGTCCAAATCTTTTCTTTAAACAAACTGAATTTCGAAATTAATAAAATTGTCCTCGAATTTTGTGGAAATACATAATTTGAATTATGAAAAGCTCGAGATGTTATATACCTCTACATCTTTAAGTACTAGTGCTCCTCTAATGAATATCTTATTTGTGGTCCAACCATCAAACAAAAATCTTTCTTGGGCCAGTGAGAGGGTAGGACCATTTATTCAAGTTCTAGAGCATCACTTAAGGGAACACTCATCTACTTATCCTAAACTCGGGAAGGAGTGAATTCCATCTCGTGAAGTTATGTTCCCAGTTCTTAACTCGGTTTTCTTCTCAAAATGATAGGCTTATTGAGTCGACAAACTAACCACTCTCACCCATAGAAATCGAAGGACAATCCCTTGTGAACAAGAGTCCATAATCCACACAGGATTGAGACTAAGTTGCGTAGATCATTTTAATGAAATAGAAACGTAACTAGTTAACGAAGTTACATCTAGAGGTTACTATTTCATCATCCGGTCCTATGCAAACTATTTGTATAGGATACTCCTACTCACATGTCCTCTATACGAATGTATTGGATCATAGCATTTGTATCAAATACAGAGTAGGTCATATCCAGTGTCACAAGGATAAGGTATCCAGCCTTATCCATATACTATAGACCCTTTAGGTTGTATCTTAAACATTGATCCCCATATATCTCCATATACAGCTCAAGACTCATACATCAGTCTAAGATGTTAGTTTATTGGATTAGGATTATTTAAGCAAGATAAATACAAGACCAACAATAACTATTTATTGTAATAAACATTAATAACACTTTATTAATGATCAGTTAAATGTTACATTTACTATCTACGAGTTTTAGGGCATAAAACCCAACAGACACATGGTCAATGGACACTAAGCACGAACATCTAATGGACATCTATTATCATAATATTTATAATACTCCCCCTTAGATGCCCATTATATATGAAATATGTCTCGTTAAAACCTTATTAAGAAAAAACCGAATGGGAAAAAATCCTAGTGAAGGGAAAAGAGTACATGTATGATATAATTCATACTCCTAAAAAGTATATTTACTCTCCCTCATGGAAACAACACTTGAGATCTCTAAGTCATCGCATTCCAATGTTGTGACCAGTTTTTCAAATATTGCGGTAGGTAATGCCTTTATAAATAAGTCTGCCAGGTTATTTTTTGAACAAATTTGTTGTACAGTGATATCGCCATTTTCTTCAAGATCATGAGTGTAGAAAAGCTTTGGTGAAATACGCTTTGTTCTGTCTCCTTTAATATATCCTCCTTTGATTTAGGATATGCATGTTGTATTGTCTTCGTATAATATTGTTGGAAGATTTTTATTAGAAGACAAACCACATATTTCACGAATGTGTTGAGTCATTGATCTTGGCCATACACATTCTCGACTAGCCTCGTGAATTGCAAGAATTTCAGCATTATTTGAGGAAGTATCTATTATGGTTTATTTCATTGACCGCCATGATATATTAGTTTCTCCATATGTGAATAGATAGCTTGTTTGAGATCTAGCTTTGTGCGGATAAGATAAATATCCAAATTTTGCATAACCAATCAGATCAAAATTCGATTTACTTGAATAAAAAAAAAACTCATATCAATCGTTTATCGAAGATAAGGAAGTATGTGCTTAATTTCGTTCCAATGTCTTTTTGTTAGAGAAGAACTATATCTTGCTAATAAATTTACTGAAAATGTAATATTTGGTCCTGTATTATTAGCAAGATACATAAGTGCACCAGTTGCACTAAAATATGGTACTTCAGGACCAATAAGTTCTTCATTATCATATCGAGGTCGAAATATCTCTTTCTTCACATTTAGTAAACAAACGTCCATTAGAATGTTCAATGGATGTGTTTTGTCCATATATAACATTTAAAAAAAAATTCCTGTATAAGTTGACTGATAAACAAATATCCAATCTTCTAAATGCTAAATTTGTAAGCCAAGGCAAAATTTTCTTTTTTTGAGATCTTTCATCTCAAATTATTTCTTAAGATATTCTATTACCTTTGAAAACTCTTCAGAAGTCCCAATTATATTTAAATCAACAACATATACAATTATAATAGCAAATCCAGACTACTGTTTCTTTATAAAAACACATGAACATATTGAATTGTTTTGATATCCTTCTTGCAATAAATATCCACTCAGGCGATTGTACCACATTCGTCCTGATTGTTTCTATCCATATATCAATCTCTGTAACTTTATTGAATACAATTTCCGAGATTTTGATTTATATGTTTTAGGTACCTTATATCATTTTGGGATTCTCATATAAATATCATTATCAAGAAATCCATATAAATATGATGTGACTACATCCATAAGACGCATGTCCATGTTTTCATACATAGTCAGACCAATTGAATATCTTAATGTAATTGTATCCCCCATCGGAGAATACATCTTCTTATAATCAATACCAGGTCTTTGTGAAGAACCTTGTGCAACTAGTCTTGCTTTATATCTTGTGACCACATTATTTTTATTTATTTTTCTCACAAGTACACATATGTATCCCATAGATTTGACACCTTCTGGTGTTCAGACTACTGGTCTAAAACCTAACATTTTGAAAATGAGTTTAATTTTGTGTCGATTGCTTCTTTCCACTGAAACCAATCTTCTCTATGTCGACATTCTTCAACAAATTTTGGTTCAGGATCCCCATTTTCAAATATAATATCAATAGCAACATTATACGCAAAAATATTTTCAATAATTACATTAGTTCGGTTCCATCTTTTTCCTGTCAAGATATAATTTATTAAAAATCTGATTATTATCTTTAGGTATTTCACCTTCTTTACTGGTCAAGTCAATAATTTTTTTATGGATATTTATATCTGCAACCAATTCTTATTGACTATTTTTTTTTTTAGGATTTTTATCTTTGGAACCCACTGGTCTACCATGCTTATGGCATATTTCAGACTCATTAATGACAACTTGTTGTGTTGGAATATCAATTTTCGATGGAATATTTGCAGCTGGTATATGTGATTTAGTTACTTTCTTTGCATCAATAAATGCATATAGTAACTGATTTGCTATATTTTGCAAATGGATTATCTTATGAACTTCAAGTTCACATTGATCTATACAGAGATTTAAATAAGACAATGACAATGTATTCCATGTATTTTCTTTTTCAAACGTTCTAAAAATGCAGGTGATTCAATCTCCACTTTAGCTGGTGATGGTTTAATTATTAACTTTCATTGAGAGCAAGCATCACATGATAATTCATTACATTGAAGAATCTTCTGGCTCTTTAATGAGTGTCCAATTAAATTCTCAATAATTCTTCTTATCATTATAGATGTTGGATAACATAATCTGTCATGCTAAATTGTAAATATGTTTTGATTCATAAACTTTAGGTTCATTGTTGCATATATTTCAATTACTCGTATATGAATATAATATAATCCATAAGATAAAACAAATAACTCTTCCAATATACGTTTTTCATATGAGATAGTATATATGATATAAAAATACTCCATATTATTCCTTCTATCAGTCTCAATATGATAATCATTGCAACTCTATCTTTAAAACTAAGTAGATTTCTCTTTGATTGACTAGAGAACAATGCATTGTCAATTGTAAATTTTGTTCCTCTAGGGAGAATAATATTTGATTTTCTAAACCTTTCAATTAGGTTTGCAGAACCGGATATTGTATTGACTTTTGCTTTCGGCATTGTCAGTTTGGAAAAATATTTTCTACTTTTAAGTATTGTATGTGTAGTTGCACTGTCTGCCAGACATAGATATTTCTTACTCATTTTTTAGTTACCCAACATATGAAAATGAATTAGGTTTTTTCATTAAAAGCAAATAATTACAATAAGAGAAATAACATTTTGAATATTCAAAGGTCAACATCTACTGAGAGAAAAAAAAATATGAAGATGAATTTAAAAAACAACATTAAATCAAGATAGTTTCAATGTCAAAGGAAAACTCGATGTTCCATCAATTTTGCTGATTTTCTCTTTAGGAGATTCAAAGATGTCCGCCACATCCAAATTTGTCATATGGGATGGGTTAAATATGTCATTATCTCGGTATGCAAATTTTTCTTCCACAATTTTCTCTTTTTCCTCTAGGGATGCTCGATAGAGATCAATTAAGTATTTTGACTAATGACAAGTATGTGACCAATGCCCAGTCATTCCACATCAGAAACATTTATTTTTCAACACTTTTTGAACTCTTATCTTGTGGAGCTTTTCCTTTGTGATAATTATTTTGTGTGGTTCTTTTGAAATTTTAATGATTAGAACGACCACCACAAAAATAATTATTATTTCTTCCTCTGCCACGGTCACGACCTCGACCGCGATTATTAACATTCACAATATTCACTTCAAAAATGATGTTGTTCCAGTTGTATTCATGATTATTTATCAATAACTCGTTATTTTGTTCGGCCACAAGAAGATATGGAATTAGTTTAGAATATTATTTAAAATATTCCTCTCGATATTGCTATTGTAGAAGCATATCCAAAATGTAGAAAAATGTCTTCTCTAACATAATGATTTAAAATTTTGGAGTCTCGAGTGCATCTATTTATGACGAGTTTAGGAAGAAAATTTGTTTTTTGATGATCACATTTTTATGGCATCCAGGTATATTTTGGGATCAAGCACTAACGACAAATAATTATTACCATTAATATCAAATACTACAAATTCTAATATTATAATATTTTCATAGTAACACAATTACAAAATATTATATTTATATTAGAAATTTAATATATATCAAATATGTAAAACAACATTTAATTTATTAATTATAACGAAGAGAGAAAAATCGACATGCCTTTGTGACCTACCTTTAGCGAGAAACATGATATGAGCTCGTGCTAATAACGTGTTGTGAACTTAACGGAAACACGGATACTAATGTAATATAATATAATATATAATAAAATAAATAAATATTAAAATAAATCAAACTTGATATATAAATATACAAAATAAATAAATAATAAAAGTAAAAATAAATAAATAAAAAGGATGGATTTATCCACTTTTCCCAATTTTCATGGATTTTTCCCAATGTGTGTATTCCAAAACCCACTGGATGCCACTATTTATAGACAATTTGGCAGGTGAATTACATGGACACTAATAATGTGTAATGTTGAGACACAACATTTTGGAAAACGAGGGCATGACATATGATTAATGGACACTAAACATGAGCATCTAATAAACATCTATTATCATAATATTTATAATAATTGTGAACTTTTAGAAATTGCACGAATATCCTTTAACTAAAAGAAAAGTTAAAATGTGTCCAAGTCGTTGGTATTTTGGAAGAAATGTTTAATTATATTCAATCACTCTTAAGGTGTGTTTGGAATACATTTTCAAGTGCGTATTTTAAAAAACAAGTCATTTTGGAAGAAATTGAAATATTTGACAATCATTCGAAATTGAAGTGTCTGACCATCACTCAAAATAGTTTTTTCAAATCTATTTTAATAAAAATTTGTAAAAAATGTTTAAATAAAAACAAATTTTTTTAAACATTTTTTTCTCGAGTAATTCTAAAGAGGCCTTTATCCTCACTTCCTCTCTCCACTACTTTGATACATGGTTGGACACTTTTTCAAAACAAGAAAAATTTAAACACTTGGAATTTTTCTTTTATAGTTGTCACTCTAATTCTTCTTAGAGTATAATAATTATTTAATGAAATCGACCTCCAACTTTGGAGTTCAAGTTTATGCCCATTGTGTACTAGGCTTTTTTGTTGTAGTGACTTGAATTTTAGGAAAAAATATCTTTTTGATCCATACATTTTGGGTTTAGCTTAACATCAATCTACGCTGAGAATCAAGAGCTTTATGGTTCAAATCTTCCCACCCCAATTTGTACTAAAAAAATAAAGTTGGTCCCTAGATTTCTATTGATTAACTTTGAATAACCATGAAGTAAAATTTTATAATTAATTTGAATAGTGATGAAAAAATAGTAAATCTTAATTAATTATAATTATTTAAATTTTATTAATAGATTATACTAAAGATTTAAAGTGAAAATTTGAGGTTAAAAGTGTAAATATTAAATTTTAGGAATTAAGTTGAAATCAAGCTTAAAATTTAAGGACTACAAAATGTAAAATTTCAAAATTTAAAGACCAAATCTACACTAAGCCCAAATTCTAGAGCGGCAAAAAATATTTTTTTTCATAACCTATAAATTTAGTCGCTTTTACTAATACTTCGAATGAATCACGACACTTTTGATATTATTGTAACTTTTAAAATAATTATTGTCAGCTGTGTTTTTAGAAAAAATTATTTGAAAAGAACTAAAATAGTATTTGATAAATTTCAACTTAAAGTTGAAGAGGTTAGAGGGTTTGGTAAACATATATAAAAACATCTCATTTTAGACACAATCGCTAAAATAGACTCTATCAAATTTTTTAATTCTTTATGTAATTTAAAATTTTAAATAATTATTTAGTATGATAAATTTTATTTGTTATAGATCAATTTATAAATATTAAGAAAAATACATTTATTTTAAAAAATGAATATGGTATACTAATATTAATTAAAAAATTTAACTAGAAAGATGCTGCTCTTAAAGCCAACATGTTTTTTAAGAGTGATTTTAATAGATTGATTTAAACCAAAAAACGGTTAAGATTTTCTTGGAATGGCTTTTTGACAAGCTAACGACCTATGAGAGCTACAAATATAATATGTAATGGCAATTCGGTCTTCTTAGGTTTATTAATGGGCCGTAAGGGCCAAGTTTTGAAAATAAAATTCAGTGGGCTCTCTTTTTTGGTGAGCGCCACCGAAAGAGGCACCCATTTTCATGTTCTCGCCTCCAAAAATGAAAAACTTAAAAAAAATAAAAATAATAGTAAAAATAAAAATATTTGCTAAAGAGATGGGACCCTTTTGTAATTAACCATAGTTAGGAAAATAAACCGTTATTCCTGGTAAGGTTAGCTTGATCATCGACCTGGGTTAATCCCGAACTGGTTCGGACTTCTGTTCGAGATCTGTTCCACGATTAGGGTTTCGAAGGTTGAATTTCCGTCATCTTTTTTAGTTGATTTCTTCAGTTTTCTTAGTTTTTTTTGGAATTAGGATTGATCTTTCGGTTGAAGCTCTGCATTGTTGAGGTCTTCGACTTCTCCGAGAATTCTGTGTGACTCGAGAAGGAAGAGAAAATTGGGGAAAAGCCAGGCAAAATGGAGACGCAAAGGATTACTGAATTTCCACACAAAAACATGGACAAACGCCCAAGGAAGAGACAGAGATTAGCATGGGATATGCCGCCTCCTGCTCCTCCTCCGAAGGTACTGCTTCTTGTGATTTATGAGATTTATTTTCTATTGTTAGACCTAATTTTTTGTTCTTAGGACATGGCTATTGCTGTAATTCTTTTTCCATTTTATACAATAGCTGTGCGTATGGAAATTGAAGTATGAAATTTTCAAATCATGGAAATGGAATCGGCTTTTTATTTCTTTTGTCCGTATTATGGCACCTCGAAACCATAGCGTTTGTGGTTTGACGATCGGAACTTGTGCTCGACATTTGATTTGTTATGAATTCAGGTTCTTCCACCACCATACTGCGGGCAGGAATTTGGGAATGGGCAAGTTCCCAATTTTGCATATCCGTCCATGTATTGCAGAGGAGGACCACGCGTTGGATCTCCTCCATGGAGGCCTGATAATAAAGATGGACACTATGTATTTTCCATTGGAGAATGCTTAACTCCTCGTTGTAAGCATCTCCCAGTTCTCTGACTGTAGTATATGAATTTTCTTTTCCCATGTTATGTTACGATCATTTTCATCTCTTGGTACACTTTAGACGCTATTAGAGGGATCAGATTAATGGTAAATTTGTTGGAAATTTTTCCTAATTTGGAAGTTATTTGGTTAATTAATGTTGGATGTGGTACTTGATGGTAGAAACATTCCTACATTGTATTTCTTGATACTTTGTGCTTATTATTGATGTTACTCTGTCATTAGCTTATGTCTTTTGTTTATGCTATCTGCAGACAGAATTCTGAGCAAAATGGGTGAAGGTCAGTACATCTTTTTCAGGAACCTAGTTTTCCTTTATTCTTACTGTTGCTCCTCTCTATTATATTTTCTGGGTATTTATTATTATATTTTCTTTTCTCTATTCCATTTCCATGATCGTCAAACCTTTTTTATTTTTGTTTTTCTTCAGGAACATTTGGGCAAGTTTTAGAATGCTTGGATAGTGAGAAAAATGAGGTTGTAGCCATTAAAATAGTCCGATCTATAAGCAAATATCGTGAAGCTGCCATGATTGAAATTGATGTCCTACAGAGGCTGGCTAGACATGATATCGGAGGCACCCGGTAAGATTTTGTCAATCCTACTTCGCTCTTTTGTTGGAGAAGTTTAATACACATATTAGTATAAGTGGTTTCATTCTTTGCAGTTGTGTGCAAATTCGGAATTGGTTTGACTATCGTAATCATATATGTATTGTAAGTATTTGTTAATATCTCCTGATTTGATTAATTTGGAGGGGCAATGCTAGTTCCTCCATGCCTGAGTATTGTGTGAGTTAAAAGAAAACTTGGGGATGAATTTAAATGGTTTGGACAGGTATTTGAGAAGCTTGGACCAAGCTTATACGATTTTCTTCGCAAAAACAGCTACCGTTCATTTCCCATTGATCTTGTTCGGGAGTTTGCCAGACAACTTCTGGAGTCTGTAGCATGTGTGTGAATAATTTTTGCATTTTTTTTTTTTTGTTATTTACTTGATGCTCAAATACACGTAATGTGAATTCTGGAATTGCCTATTGATTTTTTTTTTTCATAATGACTATTGATATATGGCAGTTTGTTTGCTGGTGCATGAAATAATACATATTATGGATGTCCGTCTTACTGGTCTTTTAAATGATTTTCTGTAGTTATGCACGAGCTACGGCTAATTCACACTGACTTGAAGCCGGAGAATATTCTTCTTGTTTCCTCGGAGTTCATTAGAGTTCCAGATCATAAGGTATACTGGTTGCTTTTAATTCCCGTGGAGTCATACATGGGAAGGGCAATGTTCTTGCATGGTTGAGATATGTTGCTATTTTTAAAAACTGACCCCCCCTTCTGCATTCTAGTTTTTATCACGTTCAGTGAAAGATGGGTCCTATTTCAAGAATCTTCCAAAGTCGGCTGCAATCAAGCTCATTGATTTTGGAAGTACCACGACTGAACATCAAGATCACAGCTATATTGTTTCAACACGTCATTATAGGGCACCTGAAGTTATCCTGGGTACAATATTCTCTTGCAGTAATATCTGTTTACCGGTTGGCTATGCTTTGCCCTTGAATTACACACTGTTATATTGCCTGCAGGTCTAGGGTGGAACTATCCTTGTGACCTATGGAGTGTCGGATGCATACTTGTTGAACTTTGTTCTGTAAGTATTATTTTATAGACTCGGTTAAACCATTCGGTGTTTTGATTATATTTTGTTTATCCTCAAACAAATTGCACAAATTGCACTTTGATTCAATTTCAATCTGTGGCCAAAAATGTTTGGAAAATAGGAATTTCCTTTATATTGCTCTTCTGTTGTGGCCCTTTCATTTTGTAAGATTCCTGATAAATATTATCACTATGTATTGCGGTGAGACATTTTGTAAGACCTATGGCTCGGTTACAGTTTTATGGGGAGGTATTTTGGTAATTGGCCACTTTAACTGTTGCTTTAAATTTTTTTTTTTTTGGAAAATATGAATTTCCTTTTCTGTTCTCTGATTAGTTTGAGTTATTTCTACAACTAGGTTCTGCATTTTCCTTTTCCTTTTCCTTTTATAATTTTCTATTGCTTTATAAACAGGGCGAGGCACTTTTTCAAACACACGAGAACTTGGAGCATCTTGCCATGATGGAGAAGGTTTTGGGCCCGTTGCCTCAACATATGGTTCTGCGGGCGGAGTGAGGATTATGTTCTCCTTTTGTTAATTTTTTGGGTTGTAATTTTTGACGAAGCTCTCATTATTTGTCTTTTCTGTGCTTTTAACTTTTGCAGTCGGCGTGCTGAAAAATACTTCAGGCGAGGCATGCAGCTAGATTGGCCCCAGGGTGCAACGTCTCGAGAAAGCATGAGAGCAGTCTGGAAATTACTGAGGCTGCCTGTAATTATTTCCACCTCATCTTTGCCCCTTCCATCAATTTGTTTTTGTAATCCAAGGTGTAATTCTTTAGTGCTCTCTTATGAAATGTTGTATGCAGAACCTTATAATGCAGCACGTTGATCACTCGGCTGGTGATTTGATTGATCTCCTGCAAGGCCTCTTACGTTATGATCCAGCAGAGAGGCTCATGGCAAGGGAAGCACTAAGACATCCTTTCTTCACCAGGGATCTAAGAAGGTGTGGTTACCCCTTGTAGTTCTCATTCACATTTTAATCAAAGAGTGAGCCGCTATCGAGGGAGAAAGAAAGAAACTTTTAAAGTGATGAATTGTTTCACCAATAAGCTCATTATCTGTTTCTTTTTCATTTGTATTTGTCAAAATTCTTATGTAGTTAAAGTCCAATAGATGATTCTATTACATTCCCTTTTCCTTCCCCCTTCCCCTTTGCTACACCATACCATATAATGATCTTGTCTGTTCCTGATGAAATCCAGTTTGGTTGGTGGAGGTTTTTAAGCAAAACTACAAAAGTAATGTACTAATATTCTTTTTTGTATTGATATGTATTTGGCTAGTTCATTATTTCCAGGTGCTTGGACAAGGGCTAACGGTTGGAATGCAGATAGCAAACCAAAGGTTGTCGTGGAATTGAAATCGGAGCGGTGAGACTCGCCGAAAAGAGCGTGTATAAGAGTGAATGAGCTTTGCCCCGCCAATTTTGGATACAACAGATACAGAATAGGGAAGCGAAACACGAAGTTGGAGGTAACAGAAAACGATTGAGAACATACGAGTACATATATATAGAATTGAAAGAGAACTTCTTGGAGATGAGAATTGGAAACAAGACCAATTATTTGTAGGAAGTTTTTTACCATCTGAACAACGAATGTTAAATGGCAATCACTTGATGGTGTTCGGCTTTCAGGTTTTCGATAGCTAGGCAAGTAAAGCTCCATGGCGTTTTCTTTTTGCCTTTCAACGACCAACCCAAAGGCCCCTCTACATTTGAATAATGAGATTTCAAACAGGATTTTGAGCCGCTTGGAATGATTTTCTAAGGTTTTTTTGGAAATTTTAATTGATTTTCTGAAATGAGAAGGAAATCTAAGTTCTGTGTTCATGTTAACCATTATTGTTTCCTTTTTCCTTTTCCTTTTTTTTTTTTTTTTTAAAAAAAAAAAATTAAATCATTTTATTTAAATTTTAATTGCGTTAAAGTTGACTATTGAAGAGTTTGAAGTTCTAGTTTTTAAGATGTATGAGTTATTCAGTTTCATCCTCTTTTTAGTCCTCACAAGATTTGAAACCTATTCTTATTTATTCCGTCTTTAGATTTCTACTACTGTTTTCCTCTTGTTATTCATTTTTCAATTGTTACCAAGTTTAGTTCTGATTTTCTAATACGTGGCAAGTGCTATAGTACACAAGTGTGAAAAGATAGCATAGAAATTTAATGATAAACACTAAAAAAACTTAAAAGACTTCAAATGGAATGGATTATATTATTGACTTCCCCACATATGGTAAAAGAAAGACATGAAATGGGAGGAAATATTTTATCTTTAAATTTAAGAGTAAAAATAAAAGAA
The DNA here is from genome assembly GCF_027475165.1 of Benincasa hispida. Taxonomy (NCBI): domain Eukaryota; kingdom Viridiplantae; phylum Streptophyta; class Magnoliopsida; order Cucurbitales; family Cucurbitaceae; genus Benincasa; species Benincasa hispida. The sequence continues at coordinate 68,980,717 of NC_143488.1, read as the reverse complement.
AAAAAAAACTGTTTAAGATAAAATATTCAAGAACTTGGTTTAAGATAAAACTTTGTGAGCCAAGAAATGGGCCTACACAAATACATATATTTTTGAAAAGAGCGCCAAAGAATTTGGCGGTTTTCTCTTCCTGTGTTAAACGACGTCGTAGCGGGTATACACCGAGATTCCTGTACGCCCAAGCCCATCGTCGTTATTCTTCGTCTTCTTCCTTGGGCAACGTGATCAGGGTTTTACACCTCTGTGAATCCCATTTTTCTTCTCCCGTCGCCATGGACTCTCTTGGGAGACTGCAACACTGCCACCACTCCCTTCACCTTCCCCTGGACCACTTACCGTGGTTTTCAAAACCAGTATCTAAACTTAGCTTCAGAACCCGGCTGTCAGTACAGTCGCCGTCGTTCAAATCATCATCCATCAGAGCATTTTCCCCATCCCTGTCGTCCTCCTCTGACTCAGTTTTCCAAACTCCGCGACGGACGAGGCCCTCGTTTCCCCAAATTCTAGACCCCATTTCCTCATCAATCCTCAAAACCACCTGCGTTACTTTCACCGCGGTCGCCGCTTTGTTTTTTATGCGGTTTTGCGGGAAACGTGCTATTGCAGCTCCTATTCCTCCGCCTACGGTGGAACCTGTGAAGGAATCGACGGAGGACGAAGCTTCTCATGAAGAAAAAGAGAGGGTACTTGAAGAACAATTGGTGAAAAATCCAAATGATGTTGAAGCTCTTCGATCGCTCATGGAGGTAAGAGTTAAGGCTCGGAAGTTTCCTGAAGCTGTTAAAATTCTAGACCGTTTAATTGAACTTGAGCCCGATGATTTAGAATGGCTAGTGTTGAAGGCCAACGTTCATAGTCATGTGGGTAACTCTGAATTGGCGAGAAAGGAGTTTGAGAAAATTTTAGTGAAGGATCCTTTTCAGGTTGAGGCCTATCATGGGCTTGTAATGTTGACAGAGACATCAGATACTGATTCATTGAAGGCGATTCTGAAAAGGATTGAAGAAGCAGTGGAACATTGCAAGAAACATAAAGGGAAGTCGGAGGAAAGGGATTTTAAGCTTTTGATAGCTCAGATTAAAGTTATGGAAGGAAGTTACTCTGAAGCATTGAAAGATTACCAGGAACTTGAGAGGGAAGAACCGAGGGATTTTAGGCCATACTTGTGTCAGGGAATTCTTTATTCTCTGCTTAGGAAGAATGATGAGGCTGAGAAGCAATTTGAGATATTTCGAAGGCTTGTTCCAAAGAACCATCCCTACAAAGAATATTTTGATGAAAACATGTTTGCAACCAAGCATTTCGTACAGCAGTTTGAGAGGGATGCAGCAGCTTCGAATAATTGATTGTCTTTTTAATAATAACTTCATAACTTTCTGGTTCTATGCCTGATGGTTTTGTTGCTTCATCGTTGTAATCTAGCTCCAGTTTTTGTCAAATTTGGTTGAAATTAAGGGATGGAAGGTAAATATGTTGTTATTCCCATGTTATGGAGTTTGATGAATGTAGTTTAACTGAAGTTGCTCTCTGGATCCCATTTTTCACACTGCACATGCCTTGGTGTATTGAATTGCATATGTCTAATCAAAGTACTTTTTAGTAGGTGAACTTCCTCTATCCATGATGGATTTTAGTGTGAACGAAATGTACAACCCTGAAAAAAAACCAATGTGTTTTGGATCCGGTTAGATAAGTTTCTGGCTTGTTCAAAGGTGTATCATTTTGTAAGTTTGAACTTTGAATTTCTTTTTTAAATCTTAACTAGCTGGACATTAAATTTGACTGCAGCTCTGTATCTTCTTTCTAATAGGCTGACTGATGAATATAATGAATTGCTGTTCTTCTTTCATTATTGTTTCTTCCACTAGCATTGATGGTTGGGCCATTAGTTCTGATTAATGAAAGGATGGACTGGTAGTTCTGTTTTCTTTCTTCTTATCGATCATTTTAGATCTACTTCTAATTAGTACACAAGAGTTTAGTACTCTTAAAGGACCCTTGAAAAACACCAGATTACTCTTTAAATTAGTCCGATTGGAAGTTGAATGCCAATGTGTCGTGGAAATTTGAGAAGCATTGTGGTGGAGTGGGATGAGTGGTTTGTGATTCTCTTGGATCTCTTATTCGTTTCGCGGTTTGTAAGTTTGCTCAAGAATGGTCCATCAAGTTGGAAGCCCAAGCGATTATTAAGTGCCTCAACTTTCTTTTCTTCTATTGATATCTGCCTCCCTTTCCATTGTGGTTGAATCTGATGTTAGGGAGGTTGTGGATTTGATTAACATCTGCTCTTCAGATTTCATTGAGGTGAAAAATTCGGTTGACAACATTGGTGCTTTGGTGAGGTGTTTGGGAGTTGTCTTCTTCTCATTTTGCCTCCATGCTGGGATTGAGGTTGCTCATTGTGTTGCTTGTAATGCTACTGGTTTTTCAAATTCTTTTAGTTTTTGTTCATTTCTTCCCATTCCAAAGATTGAGTGAGAAGTTGGGTTTCTAATTTTTTTTTTATTAAATTCATGACGTTATTAATAGTGATTTTTCTTATTCTCGGTGTCAAGGGCTTTTCTTTACGTTATGATCTTGTTATTATGCTCCATTTCCAATTAGTGTTTATTATTATGCCTAACTTTATCAAAAAGGAAGGCTTTAGATTTGAAAGTTGAAATGGAGCTCTTGTTTGCTTTTTGAATGTTTTAGGTCATCTCCTACTTTCAACTTTTGTGGCTGTATGTCTCTTTCATGCACAACATAGCCCGTAATATCTGCCCTTTTAAATACTGAACTTAATTTTCACCCATGAAAGGACTTTTGCCTCTTTTTCATTTCACTTTTACATTTTGAAGTGAAATACATACACACTTGTTTGATGTGGATTCTCAGAGAATAGTGTTCAAAATTTGTTGGGTTTTTAAAAATGAAGGTCCAGTTTTATTTATGTCATGTCGCATTAATTCATCTGGACCATGCAGTTGCAGAAGGTAAAGTACAAGTGGAGGCTTGGAGGCCAAGAATTACCCTCAGGATACGACACAGAGGTTGGTCTCTACATTTACTTGTCTTCAGATGTATCCATAGCTGGTTTCATGTGCGTCTTCATTGCTTCATATAGGAAATATCAATGAATTTTTTGTTATCATTTTACATTTATATTCATGATCGGTAAAAACTTGTATGATAATTTAGGTTTTATATAAGATTGTATTTCTTAGTTTAATGTAGATATTGGGAAGGATTTTGGGATGTAGGTTTAAGATTTAGAGTTTAGCACCCTTGTATAATATTAGAATTTGAAATACTAAGGTTCCGTTAGGTAACAATTTGGTATTTGAAAATTAAATATATTTTCTCTCAATTTTTTACTATGAAACTTAGAGATGGAACGAGTGTTTATAGGTTAAAAATTAAAGATAAAAAATCAAATGGTTACTAAACGGGATCTAAATTGTTTGGTTCTTGAATTTTGAATTTCATATTTAATAGGTTGTTGACCTATTCAATGTTTTATAAAAATTACGGCATGCTAGATATAGAATTTAAAGTAGATGATCCATTAGATAAAATTTAAATCTATCTATTAGATCAATTACTTTTTAGAAATTTAGAATATGTCAAGAATGTATTGGACCCAAGAGTGAAAGTTTTACAGACTTATTTGACACAAAATTAAAAGTTTAAAAATCAAATTAACACAAGTTAGGTTGAGAGTCGGATTCAAAAATATCTAAACAATTTTAATGTCATGGTCATAGGATCAAGTGGATGGCCTTGAAATTGGATTCGGAGTGTGTTTGGCTTAGAAAGCGACTGTATGAAATAGAAAGGAAAAATGTTGACTGCCTTGTTTGTCACGCATATAATCCGAAGAAAAAAAGGTGACTAAATCCAATCCGAAATTCCATGGCTGGGAACTGGGATTTGACCTCAAAGATGATGCTCCAGTCCACTCTAGGCGAATTTACCTTTTTATCTTTTTAGTTCATTATCACTACATTTGTCTCCTTCAAAACATTTCAAATGTACAGTTTTCTCTTCTTTCTACATTATCTGCATTTAATTTTTGTACCTTCTAGATTTGAAACATTGGAGCTACATTTTGCATTTTTATTTAGATCTGAATTCATTTTTGAAAATGGATTTCAATGATAGATTCTCACCACTAGAAAGTAGCAGAATATAATTTTACTGTTTCTCTATTTACTTCCATTGCTAACTTTTTTCTTGAACATTGTAACTGGAACGTAATCCGTCATGGTAAAGTAAAAAGTGGACTCCAATTGATTACATTTGTTATTGTTTATCTGTATTTCGTAATTGTAATGAGGTGTGGGATCTACCTCCAAATCTGTAAACAAAACTCGGTGTTCAATCTGATTATATTTGGAAATTACGTGGGATTCACTATCTTTACTATTATCGTTACAGATTTTGTTTCCGTACAAGTATAAAAATTATGAATATGACATTTATTGTTATTTTTACCGTTACTGTTAGGATTAAATGATAAATGTGATGAATTTGTAATTATAGGTAAACGCGATAAAAAACAATCCAATTGCATTTGTAATTCAGATTCATTACGATTGGTCCATCAATAGAATTTCATTACAATTACACCAATTTTTATTGCAATTCGGTAAACGTGGCCTTAGTGAAAACTTTCTTCCATCAACTTTGGTGGTTTCTGTTTCCAAATGGCCTTGTTATTTGATTTTTGTTTTTGTTTATTTTGTGGAAATCTCTTACTTGTACTTAGAAATCAAGTCCAATTTGAAATATTCATATAACCTCTTTTTAGTAGTAATAAGACTACATGTAGTTGTGCAAATTTACCATAGGCCTGGATGGTTTGAGTCTCCCACTTCAATGCATTTTTTTTTTTTACACTAATATAAAAAAAGTCATTTTAGTTATTAAAATGGTTATCTTAGCATGGTGATAAGATGTTTAATCTTTTTGGATGCAACTTCTTTAGATTATTAGACATGAAATTGAAAGTTGAGATCTATTAAATATTTTTTTATGGATTCAATTTGAAATACTCACGAAGTTTTATATTCAGTCCATTGAACAAAAATTATGGATCTGTCACTTCTTTTAGGTTACTTTTTTTTTTTTTTCTTTGATACTAAGCAATGATCTTTTGTCATTTTTTCTCCCTTAAAAGAACACCAATGATGTAATGCAAAGTTCTCTTATAAGACATAATGAATATTGTAAATGTTTTTTTTTTCTTTTTTGAAAAATAAGTGGGGTCTTCTACATTAAGCTTTTTCCCCACCTCTTTCTAATAACATTTTATAGGTTTAACTGTTCTAATTGTTATATAATTATATTTGTGGCCCATGCCTATTCAATTTTTAGGGAAGCTTTGCCCATATAAAAGCTCAGCTTCAAGAAACAACCAAGGATTTAAGATAGTAAATTTTCTATTGAGGTGTTTAAATTTAATTTAAGACTTTTGGTTTATATCTTAAAAGATCTCGAACATTCCCTTTTGGTGTGGTTTGTTGTATTGATTCCGCAACAACATTAATAAGAACTTGATTAAATTGCAAAATTTTAGGTTTGTGTCAAATAGGTCATTGCAACTTTATATTGACGTTGAATTGATTCGATATTTTAATTCTATAGATATATTAATGAATATATTGATAAGAGATTAGTATTAATAGAATATTCTTTAAATAATAAAATTTATATATAAAGAAAGATATGTTCAAATTAATAAGTGAGTTGTTTTTACTTTTAAACTAGGTTATAAATCTTCTTATTAGTTTCATATTCATATCAAGATTAATATATAATGATTGTTCATGTTCTATGTATGTTTATAAAAGATATCCGAGATTTTGATTAATATTTATTATCGATGCACAACCTTTTGATTTATAGACACATCGAAATATTGATAGATATTTCAATCATTGATAATAAGTACTTGAACCTTTAATCATGTACCTAATAGACTTATGATTTATTTTTCTTATCTTTAATTTTTTTAAAAAAATAAAGATTTCTGGATCTATTTTCACTTTTTCAAATTGATGGATATGAAATTAAAAGTTTACAAGCCGTTTGGCCCACGAACTTCTTCCATTGGTCTAAACAACTCAACTTCAATATTAACACTATTGAAATTCACATATTTATCGAGCAACTTCATTTTTTTTAATCTTTTTACACTTTTTATCTTTATTAAGTAACTCAAATTTCCTCTCTTAATTTACTTTTCATAATTATCGTAAAACTTCATCTTATAATTCTATACGTTGAACACAAACTTACTAATTCGAACATATTAAATACCAGTAAATTAACAATAGTCAATGGGCCAAATGCCTCAATGTTCCATTCCCTATTCTATTAGTGATGAAACCAAAAGGTTATGAAGAGTAATGAAATAACCCCTCTTCCACTTTCTATGCATTATTGTGATGATATGGTAAGATTTTAAGTGGACATGACAAATAAACTTAGGTCATTGTCTCTATATGGCACTTCTTGTTGTTTGTGCAATGTTTCTCTTTCTCTGTCTCTATGTATGTAGAAGCAGTGAATGAATTGGAAGGAAACAAAAGAAGCTTCAGTTGTCATATATATCCCATCACTCTGTCCATGTTTCATGCATGCTACCTTCTTTTTAGTTACCCAATCAAAATAGGTAATATTTGAATGATTATTTATATTTGTGCACCCTTTTTCATCACGTACATCTAAAAAAATATCAAAATATTTCCAAAAGAAAAAATAAAATGTGCCACTTGATAAAGTTATGATTGGACAATTTAGTGAAATATATAAATATAGGTGAGTTCAGGGATGCACTTAAATATTAATTATTAAAATATATCTAATTACTTCTATGATGATATCTCATAAATTATCTCATTTCTAACGGAAATTTTGATGGGATATATGGAAAAAATTCCATCAAAATTTTGAATCAGTCTTGAAATTTCAATAGGAACATTTTGTTTGTTATTTTTTTACCATTTCGACGAAATTCCAAATTTTTTTTTCCTTCACTTTTGATGAGATTTTCAATAAATCTTGAAATTTCGAGAAAATTTTGATTTTTTCTTTTGAAATTAGCTACGTTAGTTCAGTTTAAATTTTTTAGTTTTATAGTCCTGATTACATACCATTGTATAGTTTCACATGCTAATGTCGTCGGACAATGAAGTCTTTTCAATATGCTACTTAATTTTAATTTTTTCTCAATTTCCAGCTTTATTTCAATGTGAAAATTTAATTTTTAAAGAGATTGAATTTAAAAAATCTACAAAAAAGAACATGCATTTATTTTTTAACCTCATTCAAAGTTTTTCTATTAAATTTTTACATTATTTCTCCTCAAAACTAACCGATATGAGTTTATTCTTTTACCATCTAAAACTTTTATTTTCACACTATTTCATCTCAAAATGAGAGATATGTAAAGTGAGGAATTGAACCTTCGATCTTTAGAGATATTACGTGGTCAATTTCACTTTATTAATATCTAGAATTTGTATATTAGTAAAGTTAGACATTTATGTTGTGAATATAGTCAAAATATGTGGGAGATGAAAGTTTATTTTCTCCAAAATCTTGAGAATTGACCTTATATTTTGTTAAGATATGAAAGTAACTTATAAAAATAGAAATAATTGATAGCCGTGCCTGTATCATTGTGGGACTCCACCACAAAGCCTTCCCTAATTTCTTTATTGGCGTACTTCGCAACAACCAATAATAATAATAATAATAATAATAATAATAATAATAATAATAATAATAAAAGAAGATCTATTTCTATTAAATTATTTTTATTTATGATTTACATCATTCAATTGGCTTTTTCTATCGTTTCATAAAAACAGTATTAATACAAAACATTAAAAGGTTGAAAAATATTTCATCCCTAAATTTTTATGAAAGTAACAATTTAATCAATAAATTTAGTTTGTAAATATCCAGTAATTTTTAACTTTGTAACAATTTAGTTCCTGAACTATAATATATAACAATTTAGTCCCTAATATAAACAAACTTATCAAAATTAGATGTCAATTTTTATTATTTTATGATGTAGACTTTGTATATTATAAACATACTGAGTCTCTCATTAGTTTATCGTTTATTTATTTGAGAAATTTCATTAAATTTCAACACTAATTGCTACGATAGGGACTACATTGTTACAAATTTTAAAATATAAGAATTAATCGCTACGAACTAAAGTTTAAGGATAAATTGTTACAAAATTAAAAGTTTAAGAACTAAGTTGCTACCAACCAAAGTTTAATGACTAAATTATTATTTATTGGGGATTAAAGGTAATTTTTAATTTAAGGTTTACATCAAAGTCTCTAAAAATTAGAGAACTATAATAATCAAATGAAGTATAACTCTTTTTATTAAGGAGTGTTTTTTCATCTTATTGTTTGTTTTTTTTTATCGTTTTTCTCTGCTCAATTAAGAAAAATTATGTGATAGTTTATTTTGCTACCAAGTGAGAACTTTGGAAAAATAAATTTAATCGTCTTTGAATTGATTTTAATTGATACTTAACTCTTAAAGTTCAAAATGTTCAGATATACTTAATAAGAAAATTTTTTTAATAACAGTTTTACGAGGATGATTTGAGTCATTTTTTTTCTCGATTTTTTTCATCATCCTTGAAATTACACGCCTATATATATATAAAAAGAGAGGGTTGATTGAATAAATTTCAAATAATTTTTTTATATAGAAAATTTAAAATAAAGAACAATAAATAATTTTAAAATAATTATACAAAAGTCAAGATGCTTCATGCTACCAAACTTTTTTAAATTCACCCTTTTCTTAAATATAACGAATTCCAAATCTACCCCTATCACCAGTTTACATAATTACCCTTCCAATTTCTTTATGTTTCCTTTTACGACAGTTCCAAAAGTCGACATGGCGGCATAAGATTCCGACACGTCGACATTTTTCTTGGGCCAAATTGGCCTTTCAGTCCATCCACTTGCCGCTCATCTTTCTCAATCCTTCACCAATTTAAATGTTCAAATCCATTACTCTCTCTCTTTTTCCTCTCTCTTTAATCGGTTCCTCCGCCGTGCTCCGCCGTCTCGATTCGCCGGACTGGAATTTCCGTATCTCCGATTTGGCTAGGGTTAGTTCCGGTTCCACTACCCCACGCACATTCCTTATTTACCGTTCTTTCGAATCTCACGATCTGCGGATTTCCGGATTGTACCGAATTCTGAATCTGAGACTGAAAGGTGTCCTTCATTTGCCTGTGGTGGAATTCGAGGTACTCTCGGGGATTTCGAATGTGTTTTTGTTGACTGTTCATTTATTTAGAAAGTGCTTTTAATGCGTGAAGTAGAGAAGCTTCGACCTGTTTCGACAAAATAGGTAGAAGGTCACGGGAATCACTTGTGTAAGCTTGGTGAACAGTTGTTTTGAAAGGACGACGTAATCGAGAAGTCTGTCTTTCGGTTAGTTTTTCTTGTTTCTTTGTTGAGTGCTTTCTATTTGGCTCTTGAGGAAATTTCGGGAAAGGAAAAGAGTACAGAAATGAATTTGTTTGTTTCTTTGTTCTTGTGCTTCTGTTGAATGTACTGAGGTATAACGTTAATCGAGAATTTTCGTTTCTAGCTTTGTGCCACAAGTTTCTCAGCTGGAAGTTTGGGGGCTTTTATTTTGTTTTGCTGTTAAATGCTAATGAAACTGAGAAAGTTGCAACCCCATTAGCTTGATTTTTGGTTGCTTTGATAATGTGATTTGAAAAGCCAAGTATTTCATGTTATGGCTGGCTAATTGGTATGGTAGTACTTTCACCTTTTTCTTTTGGCAAGAGAAAGAATTGAGTAATTGGAAAGAATTTTTGTTTATATGTATTTATTGGTGTTTCTACTGTTGTCTGTTGCAGTTTGTCTGCAATATCAAGTCTCTGGAGTTATTGCCTGGGCTTGAATCCTTTGCTAAAGCAGGTTTTCAAGAAGTTACTTTTTGACTTTTTTTCCCCACTTTTTTATTCTTTTGTAGGGTTTTCTTTATAAAATCATCTCTTTCAATAATTTTTCTAGATGTAACTGAGGCGCGTGAAATAAGTTGCTAGGAAAAGTGATCGCCATCCAGGTACTTTCCGAAGTTCACCTTTAAATTGAATTCCATTTTTGTTTTTGTGAACTCTTCCCCCCTCCCTTTGCTCTGCTCCTCTTTACCTCCTTTTCTGTCCTTTTGTTAATTTAAATATTTCCTGTAAATTTAAAAAGAAAATCTTTGGTATGTTTTGAAACATTGGATTCTGTTCGTTGCAATACTCGATTCCCTGATAAATCCTCTGAAATTACATTTTTCAAACTTGGGTTTTCTTTTTGTTCTTTTCGGAAAAAAAAAAAAAAAAACAGAAAAACTAAAAAAATTTCTCTGATCCTTCACCCCATCCTTGTTTACCACATTTTCCAGGAAAGAGCCAAGTATTCAAATCTCAACAGGAGCAGATTACATGCACCATGCTCTCACTTACCTACCTTACATGTTGGTTGAACTATGTAATATGGTTTATACCATTTCCTACATCAGGTTGATTTAGCTGATTCTCCCTTGTTTTTGGTCATTCTGTAGAGTCAAAATGAAAACAGAAGTGATGGTTGGTAAAATGATTTAAAAAATTGTAGTCCACGCTTAAGTTGAATTGGAAGTTCTTTAGTTTAGGCAAGCGTAATAGCAGAAGAAATGTCTAAAGAGACTGAATCCAGGAGGTCACCCAGTCCCGTTGCCAAATTGATGGGTCTGGATGGGATGCCAGTGCCGCATCGGCCGTCTTATAAACAACAGAAGAAGACGCCAGGGAACCATTCGCAGAGGACGGTATCACCTGAAAAATCTCAAAGGCGTGCTGCATCTGACGACAATCAATTGTATGCACGAAGTTCAAGGCAGCAGCAAAAATTTAAGGATGTCTTTGAGGTACAGGAAACATCGATGAAAGGAAGCAGCAGTTTCTCAGTACCCAAGATTGCAAATCTGAAGCCTGCTCGAACAGAGATGGAATTTATTCATAAGAAGTTCATGGATGCCAGACGTCTTGTAACTGACGAGAAGCTACAGGGTTCCAAGGAATTTCATGACGCCCTTGAAGTACTGGATTCAAACAAGAAACTTCTACTGAAATATCTTCAGCAGCCAGATTCTCTATTCATGAAGCATCTTCTTGACATAAATGATGTTCTTCCCCACTCTAATTGTATTCATACGGTATCTATGAAATCATCAGATGATGAGAATCATGGGTGCCATGACTCTGGTAGGAAGTCAGTGAGGAGAAATCCACGGAAGAAGCACAGAAAATCTCGCAAACATTGTAGCGGTCATATCAGCCCCTCTGATTCTAATTATGTTGCAAAATGTCCTGTTGAAAGTTCTAGAATTAAATTAGAGGACGATGAAAGAATGTCTATCTTCCCAAAAAGAATTGTTGTTTTGAAGCCAAATCTTGGGAAGGCACAAAATTCTTCCAGTGTTATATCATCCTCGCATGCTTTTCAGTCTGATTGTAGAAAGCCATCAGAATCTGAAAGGACAGAGATCAGGGGGATGGAAACTTTGAGAACGAAGAACCATGATGACGATCCAGGGGTATCAAGTCATGAGGTTAGATCTTCTAAAGAAGTTTCCAAGAAAACTAGGCAAGTGAGAGAAAATTTTGAATATGGTTCCATGAGTTCATCTCTTGGAATAGCAAGACATGATAGGAATGCAAGTCCTTTTATTGGGAATGATTTAGAGGCTGGGAAATGCAATACCAGCGATATGTTTGGCTTAAATGGTCAACGCCGGTCTTCATCATTCCGTTATAAACAGTCATCCTTGAGTGCAGAGGCTAAGAAGAGACTATCAGAAAGATGGAAAACTACTTGTGACTACCATAAGACGGGTGTTGTTAGTAGGAGTTGCACACTGGCAGAGATGCTTGCCATGCCTGAGAAGGAAAGTACACCTGCATATATGGAACCAAGGTATCGAGGAGAATCTGGCGGCAAAGTTTTTAATGACCAGTGCATCGTACCTTTTGGCATAAGTAGTAGGGATGGCTGGAAGGACATCTGCTTAGAGAAATTATCTAGGTCAAGATCTCTTCCTGCCTCATCAACTGCCTTTGAGATTGTTAAAACAAAATCCAAATCTCTGAGGATGGATCCACTTGTGATACCAAAAGAGGCCTTCAAGTGGGAAAGAAAGGAGGCAATTAGCGAGAATTTATGCCAAAGGGAACATATAGCCCACAGAAATTCCAGACATAGGAGAAGGAAATCTCATAGTTCTATCTGTTCACTTGAGGAATTTAACGACCCTGTACTGGAGATTTGCACTAGCCAGAATCAAGACAGCGATTTTAAAGACAATGAACCAGCCGATGGGAATCTGCTGGTTGTTGAAGAATCAACACATTTCCCGGTGAAGGACCAAACTCATGTTCTCGAAAGTTGGATGGATTTGAGAGTGAAATCTGATGAGGCGATTGTATCCTCTAATGAGGAACTTCAACCGGAATTGTCGGTTCATTCAGTGGTAGAAGATATTTCTCCCTCTGGGGATCAAGATTGTTTTATCTCTAAGGTTTGTCTTAAAATATTCTCACTGTACACTTCAGGATATTTTAACCATGAAATCCTGCATTGACAATTTTCCCCAATCTAAAACTTTTTTTTTATATCCAGGAATTGTCGCCTGAGGGATCTGAAGATACTTCATTCCATTTGAAATCTATATCTGGATTAGAATCTCCTGTAAGCTCAAAGGAGGCTGATCAGCCCAGTCCAGTTTCCGTTCTGGAACCTCCTTTTACAGATGATCTACCGCCTGGTTCTGACTGCTTTGAGAGTCTCAGTGCTGACCTCCATGGTAATTACGTATGATTATGCTCTCCTTTAAGCATTTACTGAATTGATCTGGCAGATGAAATCAACCTAAGTTTGAAATAATTCTAATATTCTGCCTGTTATTCAAGTATGATATTATTCAAACCATGAACATATTGAATTGAACTTCAGGTTGTACCTGCCTTGCTTTTAAACTCATCGAATGTGAAATTGGGTGGTATTCATCTGTAACAGTACAAGTTGTTTGACTCAATTTTCATCTTTATAAGCAGATGTTTGTATCTTCTTGTCATACCATTGACTCTTCTGATTATCATGTGGTCCAATAGTTGCCCTTTCTTTTTAGTTCTCCAAATTTGGCTGAGTTGTAAAGGATGAAAATGGAAACATAAAATTATTGAATGGAGTGATCTAATTTTCATTCATCAGAGACGAAAAAGAACGAACGAGAAAAAAAAGATGAATATGATCTTGAGAATTGAGAAGTACAAAGTTATTATATATGATCTAACTCAAGTGTTCTGAAATGATGACTAGCCAGGCCTCTGTAGAGATTAGAATCTTATGGTTTCAACTATCTTCTGTTTTCTGAAGCTGGGTAAGTTTTAATTTGTTATCCTCTGTGTGATGAATACAGGGCTTCGAATGCAACTCAAGTTACTCAAGTTAGAGACAGAAGCTTTCACTGAATCTGAAGAAACACAGCACATCTCGAGGGATGAAGATGGAGTGGAAGGTTCCATTGGGTTTCCAGAGGAGAGATATGCTTGCAAAGTTGAAGATAACTGGGAGTTTTCATATCTAACTGATATCTTACAGAACTCAGCTTTTAAAGATACCGACCCCGACATATTCATTGCAATGTGGCACTCTCTGGAATGCCCTGTTGATCCTTCTACATTTGAGGAGCTCGAGAAGAAGTATGCGGTTTGGTCTTCTCAACCAAGGTCAGAAAGAAAGCTACTTTTTGACCGTATAAATTTAGGAATATTGGATATTTACCAAAAATTCACTGACCCTTATCCATGGATAAGGCCCCCAACAATTCAAGTAGGGCATAGTGAAGAGCTCTTCAATAATTTGTGTAAGTTTCTAGCTAAGCAAGTGAAGAAAGTAGATGAAGACATTGTAGAGAAAGTGGTGGGGAGGACAACGCAATGGTTAGTGTTGGGGTATGATGTTGATGTAATAGGCAAGGAGATCGAGAGACTAATGGTAGATGAACTCATAACTGAGGTAGTTGATATGTATTTATAGATGATGTAGCTCTCATGTCGAAATAAGATATAAAGCCTTTAAACTTAATGCATGAGGAGCCGCCCCCCCCCCCCCCCCCCCCAAAAAAAAAAAAAAAAAAAAAAAAACATTTCATGATTTTTAGAACTCAAGGACAATTGTACGACCTATAGAATAGACCTGTTCAAGTAAGGTCGTCCATTTCATGATTAATTTTGCAAGTGAGGTTAGAAGAATGCAGTCAAAATCAAGTTTTTATGCTGATTAGTAGCTGGACCTGGACTTAAGGTATCCCTTTGAGTTGACTTATGTCATAACTTTGTTTTAGGTTATTAAGAAATGTTTAAGATTAGGTTAAATTACAAGTTTAATTCTTGAATTTAGGTCTCTTACTGTCTAATAGAATCTTAAACTTTTAACGGTGGTTTTTACTTATTTTGTAAATTGTGTATTATTTATGGATCATGCAATTGTCCAACAATTTTTCTTTTTAAATAACAGGAACTAAATAATCTTATGAAATAAACTTATAATTTAATATGGATTTAATCATTTAGGCTGAAACTTTACTCTTACCAAGGTTTGAACAGCTTCAAAGAACCACATTCTGTGGAATATTTTCGGAGAAAACAAACCTCATCAGATAATAAAGGCTTTGGGAATCAAAAAGGCATGGTTGTATTATATTACAGCAAAACCATGGGGAATCCAATTCCCAATAGTTTTTTGCTTGAAAGATGCCACTCTTTACCTTACTCAGCTTAAAACTTCAAAAGTAACAAAGGAAAAGAGAATTAACTTGAAACTTCTCAACAGCATGCTCTAGAATCCCAACCTTTTTCCATCTTTGAAGGCATCAAAGTTCAGTCTTAAACTAGATGTACAGTAAACTCAAACTTTATCAGTCATAAGATATGATTAGTCAAAGCTGGTTTCCTGGCATTTCTGTAGTGGCTGATGTCGAAGCCACAGTCAACGAGGTGGATGGTGGTGACTGTGGCGGCGGCGGTGGCGGAGTTGGCGGTTGAGAAGTCCAAAACTTTGCATGCTTTAGCTTTGATACACTTGCCAAAACTCCCACTGGTGTTACATCTCCTTCTATTGTCACTTTTTTGGCTGCATAGTCTATGTTGAAGGATGTAACTCCTGCTTCCAAAATTTAAAGTCAATTCTTTCTAATATTTATCCTTTTGGGTTAAAAAAACCCTTTATCGTAGTGTATATTTATCGTAATAAAACATTCGAACAGATACGATACTCAATCATGTCAAGCTAGAGAAAGTTTCATTTTTTTTAGTAAAAGCACCAAATCCTAAGAAAGAAAAGACAGATTAAGAATGGATGTCCAAAAACATGTCCGAAGAGATGGCATTTTCTACAAGTGTTATCAAAAGGGCTAAAGACATTGTCAAACATATTCTTTAAGGAAGCTGAAGTATACCTTCCATTTTTGAAAGATGTTTCCTAACTTTCCCTTCACAACCTTTACAGTGCAGTGACACCATCAACACAACAACCTGCAAACAAAACCAAAAGCAAACATTTCTCTTTAAAAAGAAAGTCATTTACCTTATAGAATATTAAAAGTAGTTGCAATTGTTTCTTTTATCCTCCATAATCATGTTCTGTCATATTACTTCTTGATCACTAAAAGGTATAGCAAAGTGGCAAACCTGTTTGGTAGGAGTTGGTTTGGGCTCCTGAGACAATGTTGGTTGAGTTGTTGAAGTAGACTCATCTTGATCTACCTTAGTTTTGAGTTCTTTGTAATCATCAACCGAGACGATATCGTAAACAGGGTCGATCTCTGGCAACCCATCGAAAAATTGTGATTGTGTATCACTTTCAAGTAGGTATCTAGATGATCCAGCCAGGGGCGGAGGAGGAGGAGCGACCAGATCACTCAACTTAGCAAAGCTCCTTGTAACAATATCAGTGGGTATGAAGGAGCTTTTCTTCAAAATATCAGTAGATGGAAGATTGAGAGAACTTTCTTTCTCTTCATTTTCTTGTTTCACCGATGGGATTTTGGTCTTGGTTTTTCTGTTGGCTTTTGAAGAGTTTTTCTTGCTCTTTGTGAGTTGATGGTGAGGTTGGGGACTAAAGGGTGGTCGAGAAAAATCTCGAGGAGGTGTTAATAGAGTGTTGGGGGCAGTGATGTTTCTTCTTCCATCACAGATGATGGGGTTGTGGCGGTCGAGAGCACGGCCACCGAGCTGAATAACGGGCGAGGAGCGGAAGGAGGAGGACGATGAAGATGAGGAGGCTTGCTCAATTTCCATGCTTAAGCTCATATGGCTATTGAAGCTTGGTATTCACAGAATATATCTATGCCTTTCATCTTTTGGCAATGATTTATGAGAGAAAGAGAAAGAAATGGTATGGTTGGGAGAATCTGAACCTATGGGGAGAGAGAGAAAGATGAAAGCTTTTACAGATAGGCCTTTGTTCTTTTCTGGTTTTAAGCAGATCTCTTTAGAGAGAGAGAGAGAGAGAGAGAAACAGTTTGATTCTTATTACATTTTGAAAAATGAAGAATTTTTCCCAACAAAATATTGAGAGCACTTTATTTGGCTAATACTCAAAGAGGAAATAGATACTGAACCAAATAAATCATGCAGTCAGAATCCTCCAGTTGAAAAGAAAAACATGTAAAATTATAACAGGGAACTATAATGTTTTTTATCAGCCTGAGCCTGCAGAATTTATTTGATATGTCCAACAAATTCATGTCTTATTCAATGAAAACTTTCTGATGAAATTT
Organism: Benincasa hispida; assembly: GCF_027475165.1. Taxonomy (NCBI): domain Eukaryota; kingdom Viridiplantae; phylum Streptophyta; class Magnoliopsida; order Cucurbitales; family Cucurbitaceae; genus Benincasa; species Benincasa hispida. The sequence continues at coordinate 68,963,857 of NC_143488.1, read as the reverse complement.
ACAGAAAAATTCAATTCCAATGTTTAATGCTCTATCACAGCAGCAACTGTCTGCTTGCAATTACACTTTAAACAATTGTCTGTAAATTCATCTTCTTTCCACATCATATATGCAGTAAAAAACGCATAGTAATGTCTTCGACATGTTTGTCGATGTTTCAATGAATCTGTTATCTGACATTACTTTCCTCTTAATTATCAGAACTCAGAAGGTTCAATCAAACTCAAAGCAAAGAAAGCTTGGTTCTTTCCCATCAGAAAAGAAAATGAAGGTCAAATCTAAATCATGGGAACGGTAATACAAATCCAAACAGCAAAATAGGGAATAATCACTTAATGAATAAGCATTAGAGGGATTCTAGAAGAAGTTCAAACCCCCGCTCTTTTTTTTTTGGGTGTTGGAAAGTATTAAGTAGTCCAAAGCTACTTTTCTTCTTCTTTGTTTCTAATATGAAGCCATGGAGTTCCCTTTCAGTAGCTTATGATGGGAATCAGATGCTGATAGAATTTGGCTTGTTTTTCTTTTGCATCCTCTTTTCTTCACATTTTGGCCAACCCATTTTTACCAATATATTGTTAAACCCTCTAATCAATTCCTTATGTTCTCTCTTCCATTTCATTCAATGTCAACCTACCCTTTGGTCCACTTTATTCTTCTACCACTTCTCTCTCTCTCTCTCTTGTTTACTCTAAAATCATCTCTCTACTCTACTACCATAACAATTATCTTGTGTCATTTTACCCTTCGCAAAATGGAGCGCAACTTGCTAAAATATCTTAATAATGAAAGAGGTAACATGCTGGTTTTTTGTTTAATTATATCAATAATGAAAGCTTGGTTTATGCTAATTTAACTTATTAGTACATTCATCGCTTCAAGTTGTAATTACAACATGAAATCAGTAATTTTACGCGGTTGAAGCATCGACGACCCTCTATTCACAATTTTTGAGGAAGGAGACCTTCATAAGTATCTCAAATGTGTTTATAGCATAATGCAGAAAAAGTCAAATGCACAAATTATACAGAGATGGTAGGTCTACATAGAATATAAGAATGATGTTATTTCAAAACTTAAAACCATTTCTAGAATTTGTTCCATTTTCTTCACTTTTTTTTTTTTTTTCTCTTGGAATGGAATCTGTTCTTTCTCTTTGGATAGAATTGGATTCTTGTACATGAAAACAAAGGATTTAGGATGCTTTGGAATCAGATCCCCAGATGTCTAATCATCTAAAGTTGTCTTTTTCCAAGAACCCATTCGAAGAACAAAAACTGTTCACAAGAAATACATATACATGGCATGGCAAGTATAATTTCCCTTTGAACTCACCTTCAATTCACTGTGGTAAAAGTTTGAACTAACATGAAGGAAAAACTAAAAGCATATGTAGCAGCCTGTGTTTAAATAAGTCAACGACTATAGTTGTTTCACTTATTGAACAGGGTTCTATGGTGGTCGGTTTGCATCCCCTGGATACCGAGGGCACGTTCCAGGCATATGGCTAATTTTGAAACAACATATCATTCAACATTATAGGGAGTTCAAATCGAAAGCTCCATGAATTTGCTAGCTTTTCATTGAAGACATTCAACTCCTACCTAGCAACAATCACATCTTGTGGCAACCACAGCAGCACCAACAAAAAGGTTGCAATCATTCACCAAACACAAAAGAAACTTCAAAATTGGAAGAGTAAATTTATACTAGATGGGTGTGTGAAGCAAAACTTTAAAGAAACAGTTCTACACCATCATATCACTCATATCGACAAATACAATATATGTATGTGATGTTTATTTGCATGGATACATATATGTAGTGTAATGGGGCAAGTGGAAATGACAAGCCCAGAGATAAAGAGGACACTGGAAGCCCATACAAACAGATCGGTCTGTTTCTAACAACCAAACTTCAGGTAGCCTAATCACATGCTGGGTCAAGGAAACAAAAAATTGGCCTGAAAGACCTTTTCACCAGCAGGACAGAACTATTGGATAAAATGCATTGAAAAGAACAGAAATAAATAGGGATGTGGCACTCAAGCTTGTAATGAAGAGCAAAAAACTTTTTGTGTTCCTATAGTGGGATGAAGATGAATTTAGAGGATATTTGGACAACGAATGAATGAATCAACAAGATTCAGATGCTTCTCACTATACATACTATGTCTCATTCCTTGTAATTTTCTTCATTAGTAACCTTTACCTTCATCTTCATTCAAAATGCGCTTCTGGAAGTCACTCACCATGAGAGGCAGTCCTTCTCTTAGTGAAATTTTGGGTTCCCAGTTGAGTAATGACTTTGCTTTGCTAATATCAGGTTTTCTCTTGTGAGGATCATCAGCAGTATTTGGTCTAAACTCTATTGTTGCACTTGGATCTATAGTTTCTTTGACAACCTATATAAACATGTAAAAGAAAAAGTTGAAATTGTTGCTATAGAAACTCTCTCCCTCTCCTCTCATTGAGGAGTGACCATGAAATACTTGGACACGGTTTGCAACAAAGATTGTATTACTTAAAACCCCTTTTTAAGGATCTGGAAATGACCTGAAAATTCGTGAATATATATATATATATATATATATATATATATATATATATATATATAAGTCAATTAGAAAGACAAACCTGGGCCAGCTCCAGCATGGTAAACTCTCCTGGATTACCCAAGTTGAAAGGCCCTACATGTTCACCTTCCATCAGTGCCACCAGTCCATTAACCTACCATGGGAGATTATTCAAGGTCCTCAGTAGGGATTCGTTAAATCACTAAATAATGCTTTATTTTAGAAGTTGAGTTGCCTCTTTGAAGCCAAGTTTTCAGTTTATGCCCTTACATATATAGTAAGTGGTAACCACAGAAATAACAGATCAAATAGATAATTACAAGCATCTATCTTAACTAGTTTAGATCCAAAGACAGAATAGAACCAGAAAATGTAACTCATTGTAAATTACAAACTAATTTGAGAGTTGTCTTAAATCTTCCTGTTTACGCCTTCACATTTCCACTTGAAATATGAAATCAACATAATTGGGTGAAGATTGCAAATGCATTGAATGAAATGCTGAATATCTTAGATTCTTAAAACATACTAACTAGAATGGCAATATATAGTCATCCAACAAGGCTAAGGCAATTCGCAGTATGTAAGTCCCAAACAAAGTCAGAAGAATGCAAAAGCATCAATAATATTTTTAAGTGATGCTACGCAGATAAAGGTTCCATAGAGACATTACAAAAGTCAATATGGCATACCAAGTCAGAGACATATTGAAAGCTCCGTGTTTGTTTTCCATCACCATAAACAGTCAATGGCTGTTTGCGAATGGCCTGAACAATTACTAAGAGCATTAGAAAATCAAAATACATTTTAAGCATTGATCACAATCAGATCCCAAACAAAAACTTGAAATAGGAGAAGGGTAAAAAGTCAAGTCAGATGTTTAACCTGTGCAACAAAGTTGCTGACAACACGCCCATCGTCTAAACACATACGGGGTCCATACGTATTAAAAATGCGAGCAATTCGAACCTGCAAAAAGAAAATCTTACCAATTGTCAAATGAATCAGGAAACTGCAAGAGATTAATCCTTATAAAAAATACAGCAATCCCTTTTCTTCATGTTAAATGCAAGCATCCTAACAGCAGCTAATGGAATACAACTAAACGTCAGAGTAGTTACCTCGACTTCAGCACCTCTATGATAATCCATTGTTAAGGTTTCTGCTGTTCTCTTTCCTTCATCATAGCAGCTCCTCTCGCCTAATAATTAAATTATTTTCTTAAAATTATAACTCTGATTCAATATGCTAATATTCTACTAAATGCTTGTGGTATATATCAAAACTACACTTTTTACCTATAGGGTTTACATTTCCCCAGTATGTTTCCTTCTGAGGATGCTCAAGTGGATCACCATAAACCTCACTCGTACTGGTGAGTAGAAATCTAGCCCCAATTCTCTTTGCCAGGCCAAGCATATTCAAGGTACCCATTACATTTGTCTTGTGATAATTAGTCAAGGATGTCCAGGCAAAAACATCATAATTCTAACAGCAAACTTTCTTCCTAAAATGCAACGATAGCTAACACGAAAAGCAAGAATCTGAAAATGGAACTACTGGAAAAAGGATATAATAGTCTTGACAGGATTGTACTTGTAATGGACAGGAGATGCTGGACAAGCCAAGTGATAGATTTGATCCACCTCCAAAAGAATTGGCTCAACCACGTCATGTCGAATGAGCTCGAATCGAGGATTTCCCATATGATGCACCAAATTCTCCTTTCTACCGGTGAAGAAGTTATCAATAACAATCACATCATCCCCTCTTTCAATAAGCTTATCCACAAGATGACTTCCCACGAATCCAGCTCCACCGGTGACAACAATCCTCAACCTCCGGCGCCCAATACCGACGGGAACTCTTCCCCCTGTTTTACCGAATCCATATATCCCCGACCCCGAAACCTGGTCCCTGCTCGTCAAACTTGTAGAAAACGATCTGCGAATTGCAGAACCAGCTTCAGAGGGGCCAATACGGGACAACGAGGGCTGAAGGATGAAGAAGGTGGAACCAATCAAAATGCCGACAAAAACAAAGAGAAGTCTCTGCTCTCTGAAGAGGTAGTTGATGGATCTGGGGAGAGATCTGGGGTGTTTGAGAGCTTTTGGGGAATATGGCGATGTTGGAGCCGGCGGAACCTCTTCATCCCGCCGGTGATTGATGCTGGATTGCTTATGGAGCTGTTTGATGCTCTGCATTGCTGTGTGATGGGTTGCTTGAGATTGATTCACCGCGGTTTCTGAATGTTATCACAGATCAAGAAGAAGAACAGTGAAATTGGGATTTTGGTAGTGAGAATTTGAAGAAATTTGGATGTAAAGTTGAAGTTTTGTGAATTTTAGTATCGAATTCGAACCATTTGGGACCTGAGAGATCGCCAGAATTTCCCAACTGAAACGGATTGAAGGTCTGGTAATTGTAATTTTGTTCAATGCCCTAACCATTACTTCAATTTCTAAAAATCCAAATTTGGACGAAGTTACCCTCCCTACAAAGTTCTCTCTCTCTCTTTTTTTCTTTTCTTTTTTTTTTTTTGGGAAATTTTTTCAACCTATTCTTTAAATTTGCTTTAGAAAAAAAGAAAAAAAAATGCTTCTAAGTCTGTTTTGGATTCACTTGAGAAAAAAATATATTTTTCAAAAAATTCATTTTCATTTATGAAAAATTTGGGTCGATGACCTAATATTTCGGCCCATAATGCCAAATGACCTAATTTTATTAAAAAAAACTAACAATTGATCTTCTGTTGACGTCATCACGATATGAGATTACAAAAATGCTCCTCCAGTCTATACGATACTTGTGTGCTCAAACGCAACGGTTGTCCCAGTCGCTCAAAATTCTCGTGTAGTGTCGTTCAATCTCGCTCTACAAAACCACCATCCATTTACTTCCGTAATCGAAGTTCTTGGGTAAGTGAATTTAATTTTCGTTTTGCATGTAGTGTTGCATCTGTTTAGGTTGGTTTTGTTTGCGAAGTTCTTGGTTTTGTCTATTTAGGTTGGTTTCGTTTACAAAGTTCTTGGTTTCGTCTGTTTAGGTTGGTTTCATTTTTTTAGGTGGGTTTCGGGGTTTAATCGGTCACATTTGTTTTTTATTTTGGGTTTCGATGTATTTTTTATGTGTTCTGCATTGGTTGAGGATGAAGAAGGTATATTTAGAGTCAGACAAGGTAGAGAACGAGTTTTGCGAGAGTGACATAAGCGAGATTGGTGAGACTGAGATGAACGAGATTGGTGAGAGCGAGATAAGCGAGTTGTATGGAGTGAGGAGTCCTTACAAGAACTTGCGAAAAGATTGTTGTCGATCGTACTCTTTTTGAAGATGTTGAAGACAGAGACTATTACAACAGTCTTGATTGGGGTACAATTATTTGGCAAAGGACACTCGACGCCCTCAAGACTGCACTAAATGATAAGGTTGGTTTATATAAGGATAAGGTTGGTTTATACAAGAAGAAGGTGAGGGGAAATATAAATTATGTTGTGAAGTACTTGCTCCATGGATTTCCCCAAGCATTCTAGGTAGATGTTACTTAACTTAACTTTATCTTTGGTTTAACATTAACATAGTTATAAATACGAGTTGTTTCATATTTAGATGTAGACGTATGAGATCCTATCGTCGATAGCAGGCAACGTTGTCACTCAAAAGAGCAAGGTAGCTGTGCCTCGTATATTACCGTGGTCATGCTCCCACTCGTCTGTTTAGGTTGGTTTCATTTGTTTAGATGGGTTTCGGGGTTTAATCGATTGTATTTGTTTTTTATTTTGGGGTTCGATGCGTTTTTGATGTGTTCTGCATTGGTTGAGGATGAAGAAGGTATATTTAGAGTCAGACAAGGTAGAGCGAGTTTTGTGAGAGTGACATAAGCGAGATTGGTGAGACCGAGATGAGCGAGATTGGTGAGAGCGAGATAAGCGAGTTGTATGGAGTGAGGAGTCCTTACAAGAACTTGCGACAAGGTACTTTGATAATCGGTCGATCTCAGACGCATTCCACCTGAATTTACTAGAAGAATATAAGAATTTGGTATTTGAAAACGACGACGATGCTGTTAAAATCACCCTTGTATATTACACAAAAGTTGCAATGATGGGTAAGAACAAGTAAAAGATTGTTGTCGATCGTACTCTTTTTGAAGATGTTGAAGATATAGACTATTACAACAGTCTTGATTGGGGTACAATTATTTGGCAAAGGACACTCGATGCCCTCAAGACTGCACTAAATGATAAGGTTGGTTTATATAAGGATAAAGTTGGTTTATACAAGAAGAAGGTGAGGGAAAATAAAAATTTTGTTGTGAAGTACTCGCTCCGTGGATTTCCCCAGGCATTCTAGGTAGATGTTACTTAACTTAACTTTATCCTTGGTTTAACATTAACATAGTTATAAATACGAGTTGTTTCATATTTAGATGTAGACGTACGAGATCCTATCGTCGATAGTAGGGAACGTTGTCACTCGAAAGAGCAAGGTAGTTGTGCCTCGTATATTACAGTGGTCATGCTCCCACTCGGTGTCATTCAAAGTACTCGAGAGAGACGTTTTTTAGTCTCAAAATGTAAATGTAATGTAGCCACAATATATTTATTTGATTGTTAAATATACACTAACCATCTTACTGGGTTGGATCCTTAATGCAGACAAAAGTCAAAGGAGGTCTTGTCATGTCCAATGCTGAGAAAGAGTTTTGGGACACCCCAATTGATAGACGAGCTGTAAGACAAGTACACTCTGACACCGAGAGTTCAGAGAGATCTAGTAGTTCAGACGATAGTTCTGAAGGTGGGGAAGGTGATGAGCAGGATAATTCAGAACGTAGAGTGAGGGAGAACAAATCTAATACGGACATGAACTTCCACCAGTCTGCTTACACCCCAGTGAGGATATGTTTCATGATGTGTTGGTGGATGACGTATGTCCTAAGCTTGAGGAGGAACATTTTGTCCCCGAGGAGGATCGTTCTGAACAAGACCAATATCTTCCAAATATTTCGATACAACACCATTTCAAAAAGTACGTAGTTGGTCCCAGTGTGATTGGAACTTTGACATGCAAAATGCTCTAACTGCATTTTTTAACATCCCAACAATCGTATTGTCCTTAAAGTTGGAAAGCATATTATTTTCTATGTGGTATGTGCATAATCCATGAAATTTCATAGAAAATACTGTACGAATGACATTGCCAATAAATATTGCTTGATTGGACATAAACACGAAATTAGGGGGTTCTCCAATGGCACACTTCAAATTCAACATAAACCACTTCCAAGCTCAATCAGTTCCATTGTCCACTATGGCATATGCTAGTGGATATACTTGGTTGTTACCGACAATGGAAACCCTAACAAACATGGTCCCTTTGTATTTTCCTTTCAAATACGATATATCAACAATTATCACAGAACGACAACTTGCAAAACCTTTAATACAAAGCCCTAATGCCATGAACATGTACTTGAAATGCACATCATTTTCAAGTTCGATTTCAAATCTTGTACCTAGATTCTCCATTTTAACGCTTCACCATATGCATATAAAACAGCGTACGACTCTTCTAGAGTACCCCTAGCGAGAGCATAAACGGTTTTTCTTGCACGCCACGCCTTATCGTAACTTATGTCTACATCGTACTCTTTCCTCACATCCTCAACAATGTGACGAGGTTTATAAACACGTTTTATGCCTGTAAACTTGTCTTTGATTAGTTCACCAACTACCACAGTCGTTTGTCTATGATCATGATTTAAAATTTCAATAGAACATGTGTGCAATTGCATATACTTTGTGATCTTAAATATGTCACACCTTGGGACTTTCACTGCACAAAGGCTCCACTTACAATTATTCTTAATACATTTGATAGTAACACAAAGACTTAGTTGACTTTCTTACCTTATATTCAAAATTATTATTTATGGACAGAATAAACAATCTCATTTTTAAGTCACTCTTACTAAAAAAAAGTTGACCAATTTCAACATCTGTCTCAGATGAAAAAGTACCAGGCATAATTAGTTCCCCTCTACGACATGAAGACATGGAATTCAATCCTGTTGATCTCTCATTAATAGCCACTACAGGTCTACGTACCTCTGAAGGACCTCAGTCCCTAGAATTCAATCCTGCCGATCTCTCATTATCAACCACGAAAGGATCACGCTCTTCCAAAGGATCACAATCTATAAAATTCAATCTTGCTGATTTCTCATTATCAACCACGAAAGGATCACACTCTTTCGAAGGACCACAATCTATAAAATTCAATCAGGATCACGCTTTTCTGAAGGACCACAATTTATAACATTCAATCCTGTTGATCTCTCATTACCAACCACGAAAGGATCACGCTCTTTTGAAGGACCACAATCCATTGAAGTAATTCCTCTTGATCTCTCATTACCAAGCATATGTCTGTTACATTGAGTTTTTCTTTCCAAGTCCCATGCATGAATGTTGTCATTGTGTATTGATAATGTTGATGGTTGAGTGTTCATAGACAATGGAATATCACCCCCTTCTCGATTAAGCTCATATGATACCTCGTATTGTTTATATACCCTTGTACCATCATAACTCATATTCACGTTTTCGTCATGGTTTGATTTTAGCGTTACATATAGTTGAACTCTACAAAGATCTTCCCAGAAAAGAAGGAAGCGAACATCACCGTCATTCCGTATGCACTGTGGAGAGGTTTCATAATCAAGTTTATATTTAACTCTCATAACAACATCAAACTCTGAGCAACTTACATTTGCAACCTTATAAATGTGAGCCTTAAGTTCTTCATAATTCAATGTAATAGGCACAATAATTCTTATTAGCTCGCCTCTAACATACAAATTTTGGTTCTCATCCCAATCACCTCCGTATCGAATTAGTAGACACTTTTTCGTCATCCTACAAAGCAAGATAACATTTTTTATTAAGTAGATGAATATCATCTAATAGATATAGATCCCTCTCGTTGTCGCTCTCAATTGCTCTCGCTCCCGTGACTCTCGTTGTTGCCTCTCGCTGTCACTCGCTCTCATTCTCGCTGTCACTCTCTCTCTCCACCTTTTTTCGTTGCTCTTTCCAACACCCCTTTCATTGTCGCTCTTTTCCGCACCCCTTTCGTTATGCTATTTACATACCTTTTTTAGACCAGTTCCTACAAACACCAATGAAACCACGTTAAAAAAAGTCCGTTCATTCTGAAAACTTTGTTTGGTTCTAAAAAATTATGTTCAAATGAAGTTTAGATTTTAAAGAACTTACCATTACATATTTGTTGTGCGTTAACGATTTTAAGTTGTAGACAGATGAATTCGTGAAAAATGTCAAATCAATCGTATAGTGACAAACAATCACATTATGATGGAAGATAGACAGATAGCAAGAGCGAGAACACCATGTAGCGAGAGCGAGACAATTATCAGGGGTAATTCTTGTAATCTCATACTGTTATGACATCTATAGAAGGTCAATTGACAGTTTTTTTTTATAAAAAAAGGGTCATTTGCCATTATGGGCTCAGATATTAGGTCATCGGCCCAAATTTTCCTTTATTTATGGCATGTTTGAAACCTCATAGATTTCAAATGAATTGTATTGTTTAGTATTGCAGAAAATAAAATGACTAAATTTGAAATGATTTTAAATCCTATTTTACTTAAAAACTTTCTCGACTAAAATGCTCGGATTTAGCAGAATTTCATAGAATATAAAAGTAAATTATTTAGGCCCTTGTTAACCATTTGACTTTTTATTTTTGTTTTTGAAAAATATGCCTATTTTATCCACATTTCTCACCATAATTTGCATTTTTCTTAACTAAAATGGTTGAATTCTTAGCCAAATTTTAAAAACAAAAATAACTTTTTAAAAGCTATTTTTTTTAGTTCTCAAAGTTTGGCTTGATTTTTAAACCATTCGTGAAAAAAAGATAACAAAAAAAGAAATTTGGAGGTGGAAGTAGTGTCCATGGGCTTAATTCTCAAAAACAAAAACCAACACCAAAATGTTTACCAAACAGAGCCTAAATTAACCTTGTCAAATTCTAATTTTGAATTAACACGTCTTAGTAAATTTTATTTTTTTTCCTTTTCCAGTTACCATTCAAATATAAAATTTTAAATACATTTCTTTTAAAATCTTTCTCGTTCCAAACAGTAATTAATTTAGAATCATGTCTAAAATTTTAAATCACTAGGATTTAAAATTATTTCTTAAACTTTTTTGAATCCAAATGGAGGGTTAAACTCTTTTGATAAAAGAGTTTAAAATACACCCCTATTTTGAATGGTTGCCAAATACTTCAATGGTTGTTTTTCCAAAATGATTTTTTTTTTAACAAAATTCAATATTTGAAAATGTATTCTAAACAAACTCTTATTAGTTTTTAGGTTTTGGATCTAGTTTGTCACTGGTTTCAATATTTAATTTCTTTATTCTTGAATTTTGAGTTTAATTTTTGTTTAGTATCAAAGTTTCAAAATTTTATACTTTTGCTCTTGAATTCTGAGATTTATTTCAATCTAGTCCCAGAATTTTTATATTTATACTTTTAACTTTAATTTTTTCACTAAATATTCACTTGCAATTGTTGATGTTAATGTCTTTTAATTATTCTAAAAGAGGAAATTAATTATAATTAAACTTGTTTTCTCTAACTTTTGATCACTTTTAAAATTAACTAAGAATTTTACATCATAATTATTTTAAATTAGTTAACAACAACACCAAAATGAGCATTGATAAAAACTTGACGATAAAAATGAAAATTAACTAATACTTAGAGACCAAATTAAAATTAAACTCAAAGTTAAAGTGTAACATTTTGAGACCCTAGAGAGCATGCAAGACCTAGATTGAAGTCTAAAAAAAAGTATTTTTCCCAATTTTATGTAAGAACGTTTCAAAAGTATATCTATTCTATAAAAACAAATTCGATTTTATTGATATAAACATTTAAAAACTTCTTTTTTGTACGGGATAACTTTTTTAGAATTTTGAACAAAAATAGGGATCTAAATTAAGTGACGGTGACCTAAAATGAAAATATAAAGGATTTAAACATTTATGAAAGGTACAGGGTAAGTGCAAATTTTTAAAAAAATAAGAATATTTTTTAAACAAATGATAAAGTTCAAGGAGTATTGCCTAATTAGATATTTCTTTATCTGAAAAATATAGGTTAAGTTACAAATTTAGTCTTTGAATACAAAAGATGTTTAATAGATATCTAACTTTTAATTTTATATCTAATGTGTTATGAACTTTAAATAGTATCTTTTAAGTTTCTAATCTTTATTAATTTTTTAATCGATCATCAAACTTTCAATTTTATTAGATTATATATTATAAACTTAGGATTGAATATCTAGATTCTAATTCGATACCTCAAAAAGGGTTCAATATGTCAACAACTTATTTTGGGTTAAAATATCATTTTACTTCCAATTTCTTGGGTTACAAATTCATTTTAGTCGAGATATTTTTAATTTATATTTTAATAAATCTTAAATTTAATTATTGTACTTTCAACCAATTTTAAATTTGGTACTTCAAAGTTAACTTGTATCAAAGTTAATTTTCATACAAGAAAAAAACATAAGTACAAATATTCTCACAATTTATAAAAAGAATGTTAATAATCAACAATAAAATGAATGTAGGGAGAAATTTTTAGATTTATTAAAAGTATATGGACTAAAATGGAATAAGACTTAAAAGTTTAAGATCTAAAATAATATTCTTAACTTTTTTTATATTACATGTGTCAAAAACCTACATATTAATGAATATTTGTAAAATTTTAGGAGCAAAAAGTGTAAAAAACACGAAATCTAAAGATTAAAGGGAAATTTAAGACTTGAAACCTAAAGAAGAAAAAGGCTCAGGCATGTTGAAAATAAAAAAAACTTGACAAATGATAGTTGTTGGCTTATTGTGTAGAGGATGTTGCTCTAACTACCTTCATCGCTGCAATTCGATTGCACACTAGCTTGCTTGGGTGACATATTCTCGTGTTCTTTTTTGTGTATGAAAATCTTCATTCGTCTTTCTATTGGAAGAAGTTCTATTCTTGTTTTTTAGTACCAGTTGAATGAGAAATTCTAATCAATCATGAGTCGCCACATCACTATCTTAAATTAACGACAAACTTGCATATAGTTAATTTTTAGACCGATTACAAAATAATAAGTGCTTCTAAATTACAAATTCAAAGATCAAAGATAGCACATCCAGATGATACTATGTGTCTTCTTTTATGTCATTTGATTAGACCGATTGGCTTAGTATTAAATCCAAGCTCAGGTGATCATTTGACACAAAGCCTAAATTAGTCTAAATTCTTTATAATAAATTGGTTTAGACTCGAGAAAATACAGTACATGGCTCAAGGCCTAAATTAGGCCAAGTGCATTATATAAAAGGACTAACAAAAAAATAGCATATTTTAACTTTTCATTTGGACAAATAGCAAAACTACTTTTCATTTGTAAAAATGTCAAAACGAAATAAAAAATATTAAATAAAAAATTTAAAAGTCCAAAGTACCCCTAACACATAGATACAATCCTTAATAAGACAAAATTTTAGATACACTTTAACTATACCTGCCTGAAATTACCAACATACTTTTAAAACCCACCTGCCAATTTATCTTCCCCAAAAAGCTAACCCTATTTTTGAATTTGTCGCTTCAAGCATTGAATGAATAGACAAAATCCCTTCCTCTTCCCACCAAAACTTTTGCTCTTTCCCATCATTCTATCTTCAAGTTTCTGCTCCATAGGATGTGCTTTGACCATTCCTTCTGAAGAAACTATTAGAATCCGAGAAGTAGCCATTGATAGGAGGTGCTCGATCATTCTTTATGCTATCATTATCTTAGAGTTGCTCTGGTCGTTCTTCATGCTGCCATTATCTTGAATGAATAGACAAAAACTCTTCCTCTTCTCACCAAAACATTTCCTTGTCCCCATCCTTCCATCTTTAAGCTTTTGCTCTATAGGAAGTGCTCTAATTGTTCATTCTGAAGAAACCATAAGAAATCGACAAATACTTAGAAGATTTGGACGAAACCATTAGAATCTGAGAAGTAGTCATCAATAGGAGGTGCTCTGGTTGTATACGATGTTCAAACTCAACAAATTAATGGATTAGGGTTTCGATGACAAATCTTTGTTCTTAAAATCTACAAATTTGGAAGAACTTTAAAATAAAGGTTCAACATACATACTCTTCTCCTTAAATGTACATGCGAGATTTTTTATATTCAAAATAACACATATTTCTTTTGTTTTTTTTTTTTTTTTTTTTAAAAATCAGACCCAATCTGATTTTTAAGGGATCACAAACTGAAAATGAGTTCATTTTAAAAGCAGTATTTTGTTCATGTTATTAAAAGGGATGGTAAAAGAGAAGGCAAAAAAGAATACGAGAAGTAATTACCGATTGCGTGCTGCGGGGATAATTGGAAAAAAAAAAAACCTAAAAAAACTGAATCATTACACTCTTTAAGCAGTGATAAGGACGTACATTTGTCCTTTCAATAAGAAGGTTGTTTTATGTATATTATATGTGATAGAGTATAGAAACAATTTTATATAACCAAAGTGTAATTATTTAGTTGTAAGTTGTATAAATAGAACTGTGAATTAATTGTTTGCACTGATACAGAGAACAAATAATACAATAGCAAGTCTTTCAGTTGAAAGAAACAACCAGAAAATACAACCTGAAAGAAGAAGAAAGGCTGTAACGACTCTTGATGTAAGCGAAACACCTAGAAGAACAAAAACAAATTCAAAATTAATTGAAGTTTCATGTTTCTGCTAGGTTGAAATCCCAAGCGTAGTGGAAAATTTTTTAGACCATTTTCAAATTTTAATAAAAAATTAATAGAGAAAATAAATTCTAGAAACCCTTTCGACTTTGGAGGGCTTCACCAACTTCTTAGATCTACTATCTTCAAAACAAGTAAACATCACCAAAAAGATTTCACCTGTATTCTCCTTGGGCAAGTGAGGTAGAAGGAGGTAAGATCCTAGGGAATTTTCTAAAAAAATATCAGAATATTAAAAAATATAGAGATCAAAAACTAATTCTGTGATAGACTGAGGGAGAAGAGGAAGATTTATTTAAATTCATTACTTATTTTATTAATAAATCAAATAAAATTTATTTTATTTAATTAAATAAAAATAAAATTATTTAATTTAAAAACAAATTTAATAAAAATTTAATTTATTAAAATAAATCAAATAATTATTAATTATTCAAATTAATTAATTGAAAGAACCCCTGTGAAAGGGACTACAGCGGAAGTGGATCGTCCGAATTTTCAATAGTTTTTTAAAAACATTTTTACAGCACATGCATTAGGGAAAAATAAATTATATAGCATGCCCAAAAAATAAACTAAAAAGGTTTAGGAAACCTCACATTTGAAGCCGTTTTTCAATTGAATCCGTCGAATACTACCACGAAAGAGTCCTCAGTATTCTTTGGTGAGAGTCTAGGAGGTGTGGGCTTTCAAGTATTTTGGGATTGAGGGAGAAGGAATATTTTTTTGAGAGAAAAAACCTTAGTAAGCCAAAAAGAATTTTATAAAGAACAATGTTCTGTGTTTTCTGTCTCTCCCCTTAATTACTACGTGTGTGGTAGAAAGAAAAAGGTGGGGAGTTGTAACTCTCCCCCCTTAATTATTTTAAAAATCAAATAATTAGAAAATTATTTAATAATAAAATTATTAATAAATAATTTTAGTTCACAATTAAAATTATAACAAAAATATATAATAACCAACTTATTATATGTTATGCAATCATATATAACATATAACATATAGTTTCTTTTCTCTCTCTTATGATATTTAATATAAATCATATTTACATTAAATTTTAATTATATGAATCTAATTCATATAATTAATATTTGAATCATATTCAAACATTTAATTTCTCTTGTAAATTCTTTATATTATGATATATCAAATGCATTATAGTAATTATATCATATCTAATTATATAAATTTAATTATATCATATATAATTAATTCCCTCAATTAATCTGTACAATTCAAATTAATCCAAAACTTGATTCTCATAAAATTCGATGAGCTACCGAGGGGACCTCATAGACCTATAGCTTGAAGCTCCAACTGTTCGTGAATAATTAATTAAACTCTTTAATTAAATTATTCACCATCCGTTAACTTCCGGACACTCCACTAAAGACCGACAACTGCACTATTCGTACTACAGATATATTTCTGTGTCTATTGGATATAATCAATCCACAGTACAACGACCCTTTACAAATTGCTCGTAAGTACAGCTGGGCCAAATTATCGTTTTGCCCCTGTAGTTACATCTAACTCCTTAAGTACCACCGATTCTTCTAATGAACAATAAATCATAGTCCCACTATGATTAACCCCTCTTGGGCTAGGAGAGGGTGTGGTGCCACAATGTTCAAGCCTCAGAATCAAAATTTCGTCTTGTGTAGCTGTGTTCTTAGCTCTCCAATCAGACGAATCCTTAGAATGGTAGGCATGTTGAGTCGGCGATCTGGCCAATCTCACCTATATATAATAAAACTACTCATTTCGTGATCCGGTCTTACACAAACTTCTTTGGATAGAATATCACCGCTCACATGTCTCCACATGAATTACAGAAATTGGATTACTTGATGTTTTTCCAATGTCAAGTAGAAGGTATACTTGACGCTAATAAAAACGTCGTCTATTTGACTGTCAAGTATAATGTCATAACCTGATATTGTAAAAACGTCAAGAGAAATAATTATTGACACAATTTCCGTATCAAGAAATATAATACACTTGATACTGATGACATGTCAAGTGTATTAATTCTTGACACTTATTATTGTGATGACTTTTGACATTTTTTATTTGTCAAATCTATTTTTATCTTGACACGAAATAATGGTCAAGTAATCTAATTCTTGACACATTTCCAATGTCATCTATGCTTCTTTTTTTTTCCAAATTAAACATTCGAATTTCATTTCCATTTCTTATTTCTTGCATTACATTATTTGTTCCAATAAGACACTTTCATCAACTAAAATAAACAGTTGCACATATTTTAGGTCTACATATCAGTCAAATATATCCAACGTAACAATTCATAATACTAAAATAAACAATTCCATTCTTCTATTACTCACGTCTATATGAACGATTCCAAAATTTACAAGACCAATCGTACAACAATATATACTCTATCAACCCACCCCAATATATGATAATTCCAAAATTGTAAGACCAATCTATATATGCTATGTATTCCAAAAATCAGAAGACTAAAATTCTATCCTCCACCACACATTTCTTTGAAGTATATAACCTATAATGGTTGAACAAAACATTTACACAAAAAAAGTTTTGGGCATTCCCATGTAGCCACATACACAAAATTTATAGGAAGTCCATCAGATATAGCGACCTAAATATTTAGCCCATTCCACGCGTACTTCATCCAATTCAAGTTGCGAGTACGAGCTCCTCGTATCAATCTATAAAACATAAAAAGTGAAATATATATATTTATTTACTATTTACACTATCTATAATGTTACAATATATATAAGTTGTTTAAAGACATACCGCATCTGCGATAATATTCTTCTGTTTAGTCACAATTTCTCGCATATATATTATAACATAATACCCATCGATAGTTCCCATTTGTAAAGGACACTAAAATACAAAGCCAATAATTAATACACATATCATACAGATGCATTAAATAAACATCATTCTATTAATTTTTTCAATACTCTTATACTTACCTTTACTGTTTTCTAGAATGTGGTTTTTTTAGTCTTTTGCAAATTTTTTTAGACTGAAAAATGGTCATTGCCCTATATTCGTCAAAGAGTATAGTATAATATTCAGACTGAAATAAATTTTACAAAAAAAAAAAAAAAAAACTCAAGCAAAGTATACTAATAGCTTCCATCTCCTTAACCTTTTTCCCTTCCTCATGTGTGGTTGATGCACTAACAACTTCCTTCTCTTATGATATGAATATAATAGTACAAATTAAACAAGTTAAAAATTATCATAACTAATAGTTGTAACCTTAATACATAAATCAAATAAGATAGAATATGAGACTAACTGTGAGGCGCCTTACCTGGTAGTGGTTTGATCCAAAACCACCTCAAGATCTCAACTCCAACCTCCAAAGTCGATCACTGAAACAACTGGATAGCAAACTTTTGCATACACAACTCCTTCCAAAAACTCAAGTTCAGGCCCCAAAACCTAAGGGCAAATCAAATTTAATCCAAAACACCAAAATCGAACCTCAAACACTATTGGATAGCGGTTTAATATCCTCAAATTCCTGAATCCATCATCCAAAATTTATGGGTTAAATAAGTATTGGACAAAAATTTAAATGGGTAAATTTTTAAGAAAAACCCAAAAACTTACGCCAAAACTTAAGATCCAGCGAAAACCCAAGTGGCAGTGTCCGACAACGAAAAGACTGATGGGCATCGACCAGATCTGAGAAGCAGTTGTCGGATGGTTGGTTGAACGCAACTCGAAAGAAGTCATCGATTGCAGCAGTCCCTACGTGAGACAGACAGAACGACGAGGATCTGGCTAACGGTGGGCGAATGGGTCGAATGAAGGCGGACAACTAGGCGAACGGTTGGGAGTCGAGCAATGGCGCGACAACGAACAGAGCTGTGGTGAATGGCTTCAGATCCCGCGAACGTTGCGAAGCCTTAACTCGTCAAACGATGGCAGGGGCCCCAGCGAACGCAAACGGCTGAGAGGTGTGCAGACGGCGAGGGAAAACGATGGTTGGGCGAACGTGTAGGTTGCAGAGAGGAGAAGTGCGAGAGAGAGGTGGAGATGGGGGGGGGGTGGTTTGGCGACTAGAAGAAGAAGGGAAGGGGGAAGAGAAAAATAAAATATCATATATTTATTTTATTTTATTCTTTTCTTAAATTCTCGCAATTACACTTAAGTCCAAAATTCCAAAAATACCCTCAATTAATAAAAATCCAAATAATTTAATACAACCAAATTAAAATTACCGAAGTTTGGGTGGAGAGAGGGAGAGGCGGCTGGGGCTAGTGGGGTGCTGCGAAGAGAGGGTTTTGGAGGAGGGAGGAGTTTTTTTTACTAGGGCATTTAACCCTTTTACTTGTTTAAAATAATAATTTATATTATAATTTTGGTAGGAGGGAAACCCAATTTGAGAGGGAAATGAAAATGAGGAAGGGAGAAAAACAAAAAATAAAAATTAAAAAAAAATATTATTTTTATATTTTACTTGACACGAAAAATATGTCAAGTAAGAGCTTCTTATATTTGACGCGAAAAACGTGTCAAGCAAGACCTATATTACTTGACACGAAAACCGTGTCAAGTAAAGGTTCGCGTGAAAATATCTGAAATATTCCGTCAATCTCGACTTTTTTAACCCTTTTACTTGACATTTTCTTGTCCAAAATGACATTACTTAACATTTTTTTCCCAAAGAAACGTCAAGTAATTAAAATCTATAAGTATCAAGTAATGTCCATTTTGTAGTAGTGCACTTTACAACAATTGTAATATCTACAAAGCTGGCCATACTTGTAGTGTCACCAGGATAAGGTATCCAACCTTATCCATCTACTACAAACCATTTAGGTTATCACTTAAAACATGATCCATCCGTATGTCTCTACATACATGTTTAAGTTACGAGATAACCATGAAACTTAGTTTATTGGTTTGTGATTAATGCAACAAAAATTGGACTAAAATGTTATATATTTTATTAAATAAATAATGAGTTTCTCCATAACATTTACAAACTATAGGACCCTACGAAATTTAGAGTATCAAACCCAACAGTCTCTCACTTGACCTAAAGCTAGTGAGGTGTACAATATAGTCAAAATACAAAGTACACAAATAATAAACTAAGGTATAAACACGCACCTAGTACAAAATATCCCACTTGTCCTAGTCTAGATGTGGCCTGTCCCATAGACCCATATTCTACAGGTGACTCTCAAACACCTTAACTGTGAGGGCCTTTAAAAACGGATCAGCAATGTTGTGCTCCAAAGCTATCTGCATGGCGATCATGTCTCCTCGATGCATAATCGCTCGGATGAGATGATACTTCCGCTCTATATGCTTCCCGCGCTTGTGACTCCTAAGCTCTCGAGAATTAGCCACAACACCACTATTATCACAATAAAATGTGATGGGCTTCGACATGTCTGAAATGACTTCCAGATCAGTCAAGAACTTCCTGAGCCGTACAACTTCCTTAGCAGTTTCGCAAGCCGCTACATACTCAGCCTCCATGGTGGAGTCAGCGATGTACCCTTGCTTGGTAGAGGTGTTCATTGAAATCGCTAAAACTGAACCGAATGCTAAATAGAACTGAAATCGAATCAAAACCGAATTAATGTGGTTCGGTTCAGTTTGATATATTTTCAAACTGAATTATTGCGGTTCGGTTCGATTTCAAATTTGAAACCGAACCGAATCGCTTTTTTAATATATATTAAAAATAATATATATATATATATATATAATTTAAAAATATGAAAAAGCAATAAAAACTAAAAATAAAAAGGTAAAACCGAACCGAATATAATTTAGAAATTATGAAAAAGCATAAAAAAGTTTTTTAAAAAAAAGTTAAAAAAAAAACATTGAAACCGTACCGAACCGATGCGTTTTGGTTCGGTTCAACTTCAGAAAGTACAATTTTAAAAATTTACGATTTGGTTCGATTTGAGTGCCAAATCGAACCGAACACCCCTATTGCTTTGTGCTTCTCTAGACTACGACTCCCCCGTTAAGAGTGAACTGATCCCGATGTGGATTTCCTAGAATCCTTATCAATTTGAAAATCAGAATCCGTGTATCCTGTAAGGATTAAATCCTTTGAACCATACACGAGCATGTAGTCCCTCGTTCTCTATAGATATTTGAGGATGTTCTTAACATCGGTCCAGTGATCTAATCTTGGATTAGATATCTACTAACTATCCCCATTGCATAGCAGATGTCAGGTCTAGTACATAACATCGCATACATTAGGCTGTCAACAGCTGATGCATAGGGGATCTATCTCATTTCCTCAACCTATTGAGGTGTCTTAGGACATTGTTTCTTAGACAATGTAACTCTGTGCCTAAAAGGCAATAAGCCCCTCTTGGAGTTATGCATCGAATATTTGACAAACATCTTGTCAACATATGACGCTTGAGACAGAGCTAGCACTTTATTCTTTCGAACCCTAAAGATCTAAATACCTAGAACAAACTGAGCCTCTCCCAAATATTTCATTTGGAATTGGGTCGCTAGCCAGTTCTTAACCTTAATTAATAAACCTACATCATTCCCAATTAGTAGGATATCATCTACATATAATACTAGAAAAACTTCTGAACTGTTGATGATTCTCTTGTAAACACAAGGCTCATCAATGTTTTGATCAAAGCCATAAGATTTGATTAATGTATCAAACCTTATGTTCTAAGATTGAGATGCTTGTTTCAGTCCATAAATGGACCGATTAAGCTTGCAAACCTTTTGCTTTTGACCTTGGATTATGAATCCCTCGGGTTGCATCATGTAAATGGTCTCCTTAAGATTGGCATTCAAAAAGGCAGTCTTGACGTCCATTTGAAAAATCTCATAGTCATAATATGAGGCAATGGACAGGAGTATCCGGATAGGTTTGAGCATGGCAACAAGTGAGAAAGTATCCTCATAGTCGCCCAACCTGGGTATAACCCTTTCCCACTAATCTAACCTTGAAGGTTTTCTCATCAGCACTCTGTTTCCTCTTGTAGATCCATTTTCAACCTATAGGTTTAACCCCATTAGATTGATCTACAAGATCCCATACTGAATTGAAGTACATAAACTCCATTTCGAGATCCATCGCTTTGATCCAATCATCTCTGTCAGCATCCTCCATTGTCTTATTGTAAGACAATGGATCCTTAACTTGACTATCTGCTACCATAGCTAGGATTTCCGTTAAACCCATATAGCTAACAGAGGGTGTCGTAACCCTCCCGCTACGTTGAGGTTCCCTCAATGCTCGAGGTGGATTTGACCTACTAGATGATCCTGCTTAAATAACTCTTGTTGAGGTAATGGGTTCTTCAACAACTCTTGTTGAAGATTCAGTAGTTTCTCAAAAATTTTCATTCAACACGATTTTGCTACGTGGCTTGTGCTCCATTATGTGGGTTTCTTGCATAAAAGTAGTCTTTTTTTATACAAACACCTTGTTCTCTTTTGGATCAAAGAAAAAACCACTTCCCATTCCTTTGGATTAACCTACGAATAGGCATAATCTTGAACATGGTTCCAATTTCTTAGGATTAGCCTCAAGCACGTGTGTTGGGAAACCCTAGATTCTTAAATGACGTAAACTAACTTTACGACCATTCTATAGTTCTAAAGGTGTTCTAACAACACTCTTGGATGGAATGCAGTTCAGGATCTACGTTGCAATCTCTACTGCATAACCCCAAAACGAGTCAGGTAAGGACGCGTAATTCATCATAGACCGAACCATGTCCAACAAGGTTTGATTTCTCCTTTCTGATACATCATTTTGCTGAGGTGTACCAGGTGCTGAGAGTTGGGATACTATTCCATGTTCTATCAAATAGTTTTGGAAAGATAGATCCATAAACTCTCCACCTCGATTAGATCGAAATGTTTTAATCGTTTTGTTTAGTGTATTTTCAACTTCAGTCTCGAATTCTTTGAACTTTTCAAAATACTTATGTTGCATTAAGTAAACGTACCCATATATGGAATATCATTAGTAAAAGTGATGTAATATTCATAACCTCCTCTAACCTTGACATTCATCGAACCACAAAGGTCTGAATGTGCGAGCTTGAGAGGTTCTTTGGCCCTATGATCTTTTCTAGTAAAAGGTCTTTTTTTTCATTTTTCCTTCAAGGCATGACTCACATACTGACAAAGAATTTTCTTCTAACTCATTTAGAAATCTGTTCTTTACTAACCTCTCAATCCTATTGGGATTTATGTGACCTAATCTTAGGTGTCAAAGTTGGCATTTTCTTTTAGAGAAATTTTAAGTCTTTTATTTTGAGTTACTGTAGTCTTAAACATTTTGATGTTATGGAGGGCCTAGCTAACGGTCTTAGCACATAAAGGTCATTTTCTAATTTTGTAGAACAAATATCAACGGCATTTTTGAAAATAAACACTTTATTAACAAAAAAGTTGATTACATAGGACTGTTGTAACAAACATTTTACAGAAATAAGGTTCATTTCCAAATCAGAAACCACATAAACATTATCTAATACAAGAAATTTATTCTGTAAAGTCAACCAGATTCCTCCCACTGCCACAGCCGAGAAGAGTGTGTAGTTCCAACCCACATCGTCATCTCACTAGCTTCTAGTTGCCACCAGGAACTAATTCCCTGAAATGAAAAACAAACATGATTAGTGGCCCTAAAGTTAATAATCCAGGCAAAATCATCATTCTCCACTAAGCAAGTTTCCAAAACAAGTAAATTAGATTTACCTTGCTTGGCTTTCTTCTTTTCTGCCAAGTATTTTAGGTAGTTCCACTTTTACTGCCCATCTTGGTTGCAATGGAAACAAATTTTCTTTGCAGCCTTGATCGATTTTTTGCCCCTTTGAGCAACAACTATAGGGTTAGCTTTCCCCTTTCCACCCTTCTTCTTCTTCTACTTTTTGGTGTCGGAGGAAGAAGGTACAGGCTTAGTTCCAAAGGTCGAACCTTTATGGAACTTCTAAAAAAGATGAAGCAACATTTGCCTAAACTTTCTTATCCTTGTTTTTATGCAGAGACTGAAAAGTCTACAGCTCGTTGAATAGAATGGTCTGATTGTAGTGAATCTTGTTTATTACAACATTGCTACGAAAATGGAGGAAAGTTTCAGGTAAAGATTTCAATATGAAGCTAACCTGATTGACTTCATCAATGGTAGACCCATTCATCTCCACCACATTGAAGTGGACCATTATGTTGAGAACGTTCTCGAACAGATGCTCCTTCTTGCATACAGGCATTGAAGATTTCTTTAAGAGTGTTGTGCCTGAGTTGCACGGACAGTTGTCCGAACATTCCCCTTAGAGACTCTATGATCTCACGAGCTGTGAACATGGGCTCATGCTTCTTGGCTAGAACTTCGGTAAGACTAGCCAAGATATACGTTCGGGGATTTTTGTTTGCCCTTTTCTAGTGCTCATGTGCCTCTCGAACGTTTCGAGGATCATTTTGAGTAGGAATGAAAGGAAAATCCTCCATTAGGACAAAACGAAGATCATCGATTATTAAAAATCGTGTTGATCATGGTTTTCCAAGTAACATAATTTTTTCCAGTTAACTTATCGGCGACGAGCAAGTTTAGTGTAGCGGTACCCATTATATAAATTGCTAAAAATGACAAACTATTTTGAAATTAATTTATTTTGCATTAATCATTTAAACAACCAATCGATTTTAGCAAAATTCTAATGTACCCTAAGCGACATCTAATTTTGCAATGATATTTCAGTGAGGTAGGAGAAAAGTCACAGTAGGGTGATCAAGTATCTCTTCACTGACATGAGACATTCTCAACCAATAGACATAACAACTCCTTGTCCTTGTCACTATTAGTCACCATTGTTCAGTCCAGAATACGTTAAACTAGCTTAACAATTCTTGTAAGTATAACCCCTCATTTTAGGTCCTAGAGTTCTGCCCCAATGAGCCAACCATAGGGAAAAACCATCTGGGACATGAAACTAAAGCAACTCTATCCATTTCTAGAGGTTAAATAAAGCGTCATGCAAAACTGTCATCCTTTAGGGGGACACCCACAATGCCACGAGGCGTTGCATGAAACTTTAGTTCGACCTAATGAGAGAGACCGAGGGATGTGCTATCACACGCCCCACTCTCACTTACTATAAACACTCTCTCCATTCACCTTGATATTGACCTACCCAAATGCCACCCGTAGGGGGACACTCATGGTGCTTCGAGGTCGAGTGTAGATCTCACGGTGTGAATTTTCAGGGAGAAACGTGTAGAGGAAAACTGAAGTATCATAAACCTCATTTTCCTCTCACTGAGTGTTTTACCTAGGGTTAATTAACTTAGAAAAAACCTGACCAATGATTTTAACTAAGTGAAATTTTAATTTGCTAAAAAACAACACTTCTCTTTGATGATTAAACAATTTTGATTGAAGTATTATTAAAGTCTTTAATAATCTTTAATCAAACTTGCATGCATGTATCATATCTAGCTAATTCACCTTTCCAGGTAGGTTCCCAGGTAGGGGTGTGACGTTTCCGTCATCTTAAGTACCCCAACTTAGAACCCGCCTTAGACAAAAGGTCTCTTATAGATATATTTGCTACATTTTTAATCTTTTATTAAGAAATAAATTTAATCCTATTAAACTGATCAAAAGATTAAACTAAGATTTCTAATCTCATTAGAAATGTGATCTTAGGTCTATCTCAATCATATTTTAAAACATTTGTAAAAAATGATTATAACCTAAGGTTTGCATGCAACTCTTTATTATTGATTTTAATTCTAATTTCATTTTATTATAACGATTATAAATAAATGAAACAATTAAAAATCAATCATTGCATGCTTGACATACATTAGTTAATCATAACAATTATAAATTAACCTAAGGTAATGTCATATTTCATGCAATCTCAATTTCATTACTAATATATATAAAACATTTACATATAATAAAGTGATGAATGACATTAATAATATTTTTTAAAGAAAATATACATTCATACTTTATATTATTACACTTATAATATATATGATGCATGTATATGTTATTAATGCATGCATTTATATAATATAACAATTATACTATATGATGCATGATTATAAATTCATAACCTACGATGGGATTTTTAAATCTATATGACATACAATATGACATATATTGAAATAAAACATACATCACATGTATATTTAAAATCTAAAGATTGATGGATTGGGATAGGACACTAAAAAAAATATGGCTAACTATTACATTAATATAAGCCATCCGGTTCGATACAAGTAAATCGGGCCTTGAACCGCTCGAACCAAGTCGTGAACCGGTCCAACCGTCAATCGAATCGCTCAAATTGGACGAACCACGAGCGAACAGAAGAAGTTTTTTTTGCATCGCAGCGTCAAGATGCTGTGCCTAGCGTCACAACGCTACGAAGAAATTTCTCCATTTGCTATTTGGAGCGTTCCGATGCTAGGGCATAGCGTCGCGACGCTACGATGCAATCCGCTACTATACAATATCGATCTTCTTCGATCCGAAGTCCAAATCCAGCCCCAAAATGTCAGAAAACCTCCAGGAACATCATGAACGACTCGATATACAATGATACAGACTCAATAGCAATTTCTTGCCCCAAAAACATGGGCCTTTACAATCAAATTGTAAAGAAAACAATTCTGTAAAACTATGCCCTATCCCGAAAACATCCATCAATCAAAACCGCATTCAATAATAGTCATTCATCACATGAATTTAAACTGAATGTAGTAGATCAAAAACACCCACCATCATTGTAAAATTAACTAAAAACAATTGGAATTTTATGATCAAACCTTGCTCTGATACCAATTGAAAGAACCACTGTAAAGGGGACTGGAGCAGAAGTAGATCGTCCCAATTCCCAGTTTTCAAGCCCCATACCAGGAGAGAGTGTGGCGCAAAAATGTTCAAGCCCCAGAATCAGCCCTTAACGAAGCAATTTATCTACTTTCCCTAACGTTGGGGAAGGAGTAAATTCTGTCTTGTGTAGTTGTGTTCCCAACTCTCCAATCAGACGATCCCTAAAATGGTAGGCATGTTGAGTCCGCGATCTGGCCACTCTCACCTATACAAATCAAAGGATTGCCTTCATAGGTAAGAGTTCATAACTCACTCAGGATTCAGGTCGTGTTACCTATGGTCATCCTGATGAAATGAAAGTCTCTATTAAGAATGATGTTATATAATAAGACTACTCATTTCGTGGTCCGGTCTTATACAAACTCCTTTGTATAGAATATCCCCGCTTACGTGTCTCCACATGAATGATCATGATCAAATCACTTGTAGCACTTTATAAAAATCGTAACATCTACAAAGCATCATACTCATGGTGTCACTAGAATAAGGTATCCATCCTTATCTATCTACTATAGACCATTTAGGTTATCACTTAAAACATGATTCATCTGTATGTCTCTATATACATGTTTAAGTTACAGATAACCATAGAACTTAGTTTATTGGTTTGTGATTAATGCAACCAAAATTGGAATAAAATATCATATATTTTATTAAATAAATAATGAGTTTATACATAACATTTACAAACTATAGGATCCTACGAGATTTAGGGCATCAAATCCAACAGTAATAATAATTAAATATCTCATATTTAATTAAATATGTATTAGAATCATATTCTAATACATCCCTCACTCATAACCTATAGTTTTATTTCAATTAATTTAATAAAATAAAATAATTAATTAACTCTTCAGTTAATTAATCATTAAATTAACTATCACATATTTAATTTAACCTTATAATTGAATCACATTCAATTATTTTTCTCTCATATTACCTATAGTTTTAATGTGCATCTAATATACATTAATTTTAACCTATAGTTTTTATATGAATTTTATTTATATTAAATTTAATATTTGAACTCTTTCAAATATTTAGTTCTCCCATTAAATTAATTTTCTGAATCAAATCCAAAATAAATTTATATTATAAAGTTTAATTAAAATATAAACTTTATATTATAATGCATCACCATACATTATATTCTTTCTCTTAGTAAATTTGAACATTCAAATTACTTTAATTACCTCAATACCCTATGAGCTACCAGTAGGACCTAATGGTCCTACAGATTAGAAACTCTAACGATATGAGATTAATTGGCTAAACACATTAACCAAGTTAATCAATATTTATTAACTGTGGGTACACTCAACTATATACCACAGTTGCACTTTCTCACTGTAGATATATTTCTGTCTCCATAGATATTGACCAACAATAGCAAGTTAGTCCTTCACAAGTGTTCGTAACACTAGTTGGGTCAAATTACCGTTTTACCCCTAAGTTACCTTTACATCCTTAAGTACCAATACTCCTCTAATGAACATCCTTTTTGTGGTCCAACCATTAAACAGAAAACCTCTTTTGGGCCAGTGAAAGGATAAGGCCCATTATTCGAGCCCCGAAGACACCACTTAAGGAAACATTCATCTACTTACCCTAAAAGTCATGAAGGAATGAATTCCATCTCGTGAAATTATGTTCCCAGCTCCCCACTTGGTCTTGTCCCCAAAATGATATGCTTATTGAGTCGACAAACTGACCACTCTCACCCATACAAATCAAAGGAAAATCCATCATGAACATGAGTTCTGAACTCACACAAGATTAAGATTAAGTTGCCTAGGTCATTTTAGTGAAATGGAAACCTAACAAATCAACGGAGTTACATGTAGTTGTTACTATTTCGTGGTCCAATCTTATGCAAACTCATTGTAGGATACCTTCACTGGTATGTCCCCTACACGAATGCGTTGGATCATTGTATTTGTATCGAATACAAAGTGGGTCGTATCCATAGTGTCACCAGGATAAGATACCCAGCCTTATCCATATACTAAAGACCCCTTAGGTTGTATTTTGAACATTGATCCCCGTATGCCTCCACATATAGTTCAAGACTCATACAACAACATAGGATGTTAGTTTATTGGATTAGGGTTATTTAGGCAAGATGAAACAATAACAATTTGTTGAAATAAACGTCAATAACACTTTATTAATGATTGGTCAAATGTAACATTTACTATTTATAAATTTTAAGGCATAAAACCCAACAAACTCCCACTTAAACTAAAACTCTAGTTAGGGGGATATACATGCAACAAATAATCCAAAGCTGGAAATGTCCAATGTATAATGTACATTACATGAAAAGTAAATATACAAATACAATAAACTAGGGCATCCTTATACCCATTATACACCTCTCACTTGCCCTATATTATACTATATATATGTCTCACACACCTAGACTCTTTAGATGACTCCCATACTCTATAGCTAAGAGAGCCTTCATAAATGGATCAGCGATGTTATGCTTTGAAGCGATCTTGGTGACGATCACATCTCCTTGTTGCACAATCTTCCATATCAGGTGATACTTCCTCTCTGTGTGCTTTCCTCGTTTGTGGCTGTGAGGATCTTTTGAGTTGGCTACTGCCCCAGTGTTGTCACAGTATAATGTAATGGGCAAGTCCATATTTGGAACAACTTCCAAATATGTTAGAAACATCCCGAGCCAAACTTCTTCCTTAGTTGCTTCATAAGCAGCTACATACTCAGCCTCCATAGTGGAGTCTATTATGCATCCTTATTTGATGCTTCTCCAAACTACAACTCCCTCCTTAAGGGTGACACTGACCATGACGTAGATTTCCTAGAATCCTTGTCAGTCTAGAAGTCAAAGTCGGTGTATGCTGTAAGGATAAAATCCTTAGCCTCACCAGCATGTAGTCCCTCGTTCTCTGAAGTCACTTGAGAATGTTCTTAACCGTAGTCCAATGGTTTAACCTTGGATTGGACTAGTACCTGCCGACTGTTCCCACTGTATAACATATGTCAGGCCTAGTGCAGAGCATAGCATACATTAAGTTGCCCACAACTGAGGCACAAGTAATATATCTCATATCCTAACTTCTTGAGGTGTCGTAGGACACTATTCCTTAGACAAATGAACCCTATGCCTGAAGGACAATAACCGTTCTTGGAGTTCTGCATCGAATATCGAGCCAATATTTTGTTGATATAAGTTTCTTGAGATAATGTCAGCGTTTTGTTCTTACGATCCCTAATGATATTTATCTCAAGAACATACTGCGCCTCTCCCAAATCTTTCATTTAGAATTGGTCCGCTAGCCAGTTCTTCACTTCAGTAAGGTACCCTACATCATTCCCAATGAGTAGGATATCGTTCACATAAAGTACTAAAAGTTATTTTATTATTATTGATCTTCTTGTATACATAAGGCTCATTAACATTTTGGTCAAAATCAAAAGATTTGATCGCAGTATATAATCTAATGTTCCAAAATCTGGATGCTTGTTTCAACCCATAAATGGATCAATTCAGCTTGCAAACCTTTTGCTCCTGATCTTGGACTACGAACCCTTCGGGCTAAGACATAAAGATATCCTTTTCAAGATTACCATTCAAAAAGATACTTTGACATTCATTTTCCATATTTCGTAGTCATAATATGTGGCTACAGACAAGAGAATTCTTATAGACTTTAACATAGCAACAGGAGAAAAGGTTTCCTCATAGTCGACCCTTTCTCTTTGGGTATAACCCTTTGCCACAAGTCTAGCTTTGAAGGCCCGTACCTTCCTAGCTATATCTTTCTTTCTCGTATAGATCCATTTGCACCCTATGGGTTTTACCCCTTCAGGTAGATCTACAAGCTCCCATACTAAATTGAAGTACATTGACTCCATTTGAAGGTCCATGACTTTGACTCATTGGTCCTTATCTACGTCATTCATTGTCTATTGATAGGATAATGTATCCTCAACACCATCATCAGGTATGACGACCCGAGTTTTAATTATACCCAAGTAGCAGTCAGATCGTGATACATCCCTCCGTGCAGCATTCTCAACGATTGAGAAGGACGAGACGTACCTGAAGAACTAGCTCCTTTATCAACTTTTGTTGAAGGACCAGCTTCATCAACAACTCTTGTTGACTCTTCAATAGCTTCTCCTAATGCTAACTTACTATGTGGTTTGTGATCCCTCATGTGGTCTTCTTCTAAGAAATTAGAATTTGTCGATACAACCACCTTATTTTCTTATGGATCGTAGAAAATACCACCTTTCTTTTCTTTTGGGTAACCAACAAATTGGCACAACTTGAACGAGGTTATAGTTTCTTAGGGTTTGTCACAAGCACGTGTGCTGGATAACCCCAAATCCTAAAGTAGTGCAAACTAGGTGTATGCCCCCTTCATAACTCGAAAGGTGTTTCAGAAAAACTCTTCGGAGGAATTATTCAAGATGTGAGCTGCAGTTTCCATTGCATACCCCAAAAACGAGCTAGGCAATTGAGCATAACTCATCATCAAACAAACCATGTCTAACAAGGTTCTATTTCTCCTTTCTGATACAATGTTTTGCTGAGATGTACCAGGAGCTGAGAGTTGGGACTGGATTTCATGTTCTATCATATAATCCTGGAATTTTTTATCCATATACTCTCCATCTCGATCAAATCGAACTATTTTAATGGTTTTACTTAATAGGTTTTCAACCTCAGCCTTAAACTTCTTGAATTTTTCAAGAGCTTCATACTTATGCCCCATTATTTATAAGTAACCATACCTTGAATAATCATCTAAAAAATAGATGAAATATTTGTATCCTCCTCGAGCTTTTACATTCATTGGACCATAGAGATTCGAAAGTATTAACTCTAAGGGTTTTTTGGCCCTATAACCTTTTCCGTTAAAAGATATTTTGGTCATTTTTTCCTCAAGACATGATTCACATTGTGGTAATGAATCATATTCTAACTCATTTAGAAATCCATTCTTGACCAAATGTCTGATCCTATCGAAGTTTATGTGGCCTAGTCATAAGTGCCAAAGATAGGTGTTGTTACTTTTAGGGGAAATGTGTTGCCTTTTACTTTGAATTTCAACAGTTTTAAACATCTCATGGTTTAAGATTACTTTTCCTTCGGTGGGTCTTAATACATATAAGTTATCTTTTAATCTAGCTGAACATATAAGAACGCCATTCTTGAAAATGAACGCTTTATTATTTTCAAAATTTACAGTATAAGATTGTTTAAGTAGACAAGAGATAGAAACTAAATTTCTCTTAATTCTTGGTACAATGAAAAATCCGTAAGAAAAACAAATCTATCTCTAAAAAATAACTTTGCAACTCCCACTGCACTGGTTGAAACGACATCTCCTGTTACGACCCTGATTGTCATTTCACCTTCTTCTAGTTACTAAAAGGAACTATTTCCCTATAAAGAAGAACAAACATGATTAGTTGCTCCTGAGTCAAGTATTCAGGCAAGCTCATCATGTTCTACAAGACACATTTCTAAAACAAGTAAATCGTATTTACCTTCTTTTTCCTTCTTTTTCTTAGTGAGGTACTTAGAGCAGTTTCTTTTCCAGTGTCCATCCATGTTATAGTGGGAACACCTGCCCTTGCCAGCCAACTTGGCCTTTCCCTTATCTTTTACAGCAGCAATGGAAGCCTTTCCCTTATCTCCTTTCTTCTTCTGAATCTTCTTCGAAGCAGAAGATTGAGGAAAAAACTTAGTTTCAGTGGATGAACCCTTATGGAACTTCCTTTTAGAATCGACAACATTTTCCTCTCCTTCAATCGGTCTCTTATTTTTCATAAGAGACTGGTAAGTCTATAGCTCATTAAGGAGACTGGTTAGGTTATATTGGATTTTCTTCATCATTACATTGCTGCGAAATTGTAGGAAACTCTTTGGAAAATATTCCATGATGAATGCAACTTGACTACGTTCATTTATGACCGCTTCATTTACCTTTGCCACATTAAATTGGACCATCATGTCCAGGACATGTTCACAAACAGATGTGCCCTTTTTCATGCGGCAGTTGTAAATGTATTTGAGGGCATCATGGTGGAGCTAAAGGATCCCTTTATGATATCGGTTTATTCATGTACCCCTTATGAACTCAGGACGTTACATTTTTTGTGTTGAGAGAATCCGTGAAAACACTTTTGACATCAACTGCAGAGAATGAGGACCTTTCCCACTCTCACGTCTGAGAAAGAAAAAGGTGAAGAGGGAGTTACAACTCCCTCCCAAAAATTAGTTTTTTTAAAAAAATTAAAATGAATTTTAATAACTATATATATATATATAAAACGACCATTTATCATGTAATATATATTAAACTACATGTTATATTTGTATAACTTATAGTTCAATATTGTATCTAATACAATATAACCTATGGTTTAATTCTCTCAACAATGATATTTAATATAAATTCCATTTATATTAAATTTAATTATATGAATCCAATTCACATAATTAATGTTTGAATCATATTCAGATATGTAATTTCTTTGAAATTACTTATGTCACACCCCGACCCAGACTACCCTCTGAATCTGAGGAAGGGCATGACTGCAACATTTATCAATCCTTTTATTGACACTTACTGCCTAATAATTCTTGCGAAAATAACTCTGATACCAATATACAAATTGAACAATCAACTGATTAAGTAGGCCCATTTTATTTTACAACAATGTAACGTTTATACAACTCTAAGACTTAACTACAAAGTTTACAACAACAACTGTAAAACCCTCAGGAAGTGTAACTGTGGCACGTGGCAGACCTTGACCTTAGCAGCACCCTAGAACTCTTCACCTTTCGCTACCTGGGAGGGAGGGGGGGTCAAACATAAAACATGGAAAACATGAGTTGTAAAGCCAGTGAGTGGTGTCTTTAGATAAACAAATAACTTTGTCAACAGAAATATACTTTTGAGAAAGTAATACATAGTCAACAAGAACATTACCACAAGTTCATTATTATTTTCCAACCAAACCTCTGGACAATCCCCAGCTCGACCGCTGGTTAAAACAATCGACCCCAGCTTGACCGCTGGTTATCACATAATAAAAACATCCCAAGTACTTTCACACGTATACTAAGACAACAATAATTCCTATGGACTTTCCCTGTACCCTATTATCCCGCCAATGTGCACATCGACTATTTTTCTGCTAGCTATGCTTAGGTAACTTGACTATATTTTCTGTCGGTCGTCATTGACTATCATTTCCCGCCGACCAAAGCCGACTATATTTTCCCCCCAAGTACCCTTTTCAAGCATGTTAACTATGTATCCCAGGTACAATTTCAATTTCCAAAACAAACATACAAGCAATATCTCAACAAGCATAATAATCAGATAAATATATATCTCTGATCATGCCAATTTAACATTATCCCCTATATATATTTACCTATATATAGAAATTGTATCAACAATACAACACACAATAACCACTCACCTTGATTGGTTAGGAACTTTCCTTTCCGAAGTTCCTTATGTTTCCTTGGTTTCCCTTTTGAACCCCAAATTCTAGATTCAAATATCAGCTTATATTACTCTTAGTTCCATACCTTATTTTAAGATACTTCCTTCGGAAAACATGTTCTAAAATGTCTCAGAAAGCTTACCATAAAATCTTAGCTTAGAAATCCTCGTGGTTTAGACGGAATCTTCAAAAAATTAATACTGGCCCAACTTACTCGACAGCCCGACCCTTCTGTCTTTTTCTCGGCTTCCAGCCCGATTCATTGGAGCTTCTTCTACGGAAGCCCCACCATGAAAACTAGACTCTTTTAGCTTTTAGATGGATTTAAAATCACTTCAAACGCACAAGTAAATTGGGAGAACTCCTCGTTCTAAGTTGATGCTGTTTTCCAGACTTCACTATCCAATACGTCCTCTTTGAAGCTTTCTGATCAACGCATGGATTTTGCTCTCAACGCAATATTTGCTCAACTTCCCCACTCTTTTAAATTGAGTTGTGATCTGAAAAATGAATTCTTTGGCCCTATTTATAGGCGTCCAAACCTTCTCCAAATTCAACACCTCCTACTTGGCTGCATGTCCAAGTGTTCCTCTCTCATACTACTAACACCTCCTACTTGGCTGCATGTCCTTTGTAGCCAATGCATGAGCTTCAAATTGCATGTCTCTGATGCAATCACCTCAAATGCTTAAGGCTTAAGGCTTCCTCCCAATAAGACACATGGTTTGATGACCTTTTTTATGTGATCTTATCCTTTATATGCGTCCAATTCTTGGATGTTCAACGCATAGTACACTACTCAAGGCCTAGCAACCCAACTTAGCCATCGCAATCCAACTTAGCCGTCGCAAGAGCCAGCCATCACCAACACATAGGATGGCCGCTCATCCTCGACACATGGATTACTAGGTATCACCACACGACTTGCTCGGCATGGGTGTATGGCGCTTCGCATAGGCGCTAGCTGCTCGATGCATGGGCGTATGGCTTAGGTGTTGGCCACCGACGCATGGGGGTGCTTGGCTGCATGGGCATGGCCGTTCAATAGGGTGCTTGCTACATAGGCATCAATGCATCACTTGGCACGGCAGCTTGGCTTGCTTCGACGTACGGCTAGGAAGTTTGGTCGAGCCTGCTCGACGCATGGTGTCACAGTCATACTTGTCCAGGGCCTATTGCCTATGGCCGCATGCTCGATCCAACCCCATTCTAGCATACTTTCATATCATGTGTTGTATTAGCTTAGTTAGCTTGCTTTCATTACATTTTCATTATAAGTGACCACTCGTCCTTTTGCATATGCAAGGGTGCCATTTGGCTTTTTGTTCAGAATGCACTATATGGGGATAAGACTAATCATCACTTCCCCATACCCGGAGTAGTACTCTATAAAGCTGTTGTTGTTGCTTATTGCTTTCTAACCTACTACAATCTCTCTTTCTTTATTCACACTCACAAAAACTTCTTACGAAAACCTTTTCTCCAAACCCGTTTTCTAAAACCGTTTTCCCTAAAACAGGGGTGGAGGTTGCGAGAGGCACTCGGTGTGCCACCGACAGTCCGTATTCGAGTTGGCTGATTTGTTCGTGAGCGGGAACAAGTGCCACACAATCACTAAGAGAAGCTTTCAAAATAGCGATTGTGACAGTTGGTATCAGAGCCAAGTCGGCTCACAGAGGGAAAAATCAGTGATCATGTCGGTGACGAAGAACCTGAACAAGTCCCATGTGGATAGGTTGGTAAAGATGGAAGAGCAAATGCTCTACCTGAGAGAGGTCCCAGATAATATCCGTTTCCTAGAGACTCGACTACAAAAAGTTGCTGAGAAAGCTGATGGAATTGATGCGGTAGTGAGCCGCCTAGACGGATTACCCATCAGAGAATTGATGATGAGGGTAGAGACCCTTGAGACCAAAACAGCACGGTCTGGCAGCTTTGAACGTGGCGATAGCTCATCGGGCTCTGTTGCCCACATAGAGGAGCGCGTCGAAGAGCTGGACGGCTCCCAAAAAGCAATACTTCAGATGGTAATCGATTTGTCTGAAGACTTTCGATCGGCCCTTGACGTCGTCAGAGCCGAGATAGCGGATGTGAGCGCAAGGGTGAATCTCACCATCTGAGAGGTAGGGAACCAAGCCCCATCTGGGGGAGCAATGGCAGTAAGCAGAATAAAAATCCCAGAACCGAAACCCTGTGGGGTGTGGGAAGCAAAAGCCCTGGAAAACTTTATCTTCGATATTGAGCAATACTTCAAGGCGACGAACACAGTGATTGAAGAGTCGAAAGTCACACTAGCAACGATGCATCTGGCTGAAGATGCAAAAATATGGTGGAGATCACGATTTACAGACATACAGGAAGGACGATGCACTATAGATACTTAAGATAGATTGAAACAAGAACTTCGCTTGCAGTTCTTCCCTGAAAATGTCGAGATCTTGGCTCGACGAAAACTCCGAGAAAGAGATGTTAGCAGTAGTTCACTGCTTGAAGGCCTGGAGACAGTATCTCTCAGGGGCCAAGTTCGTAGTCAAGACCGACAATAACTCCATTTGCCACTTCTTCAACCAACCGAAGTTGTCATCGAAACAGGCACGGTGGCAGGAGTGTCTAGCGGAGTTCGACTTCCAATTCGAACATAGACCGGGGAAAAGTAACCAAGCGGCCGATGCTCTTAGCCAAAAGAGTGAATATACGGCCCTGTGCATGTTCGCCTGCCTACAAGCAAGTACGTTGAGTGCAACAGTATGAAAAACTGTCAAAACTCACTTGACAAACGACACAGCGGCGCAGGCCATCATACTGTTGGCCAAAGAGGGGAAGACACGCCAGTTTTGGGTGGAAGACGATCTACTATACACCAAGGACAATCGCCTCTACATCCCCAGATCCGGGGAGTTACGAAGGTCTCTGATGAAGGAGTGTCACGACACACCGTGGGCAGGACATAATGGTTGGCAGAGGACTTATGACCTCCTGAAACAAGGCTACTACTGGACAAGCCTTCTAGACGATGTCATGCAATTTACCAAGACTTGCCTTGTCTGCCAACAAGACAAAGTCGAAAGGGCAAAATTAGCGGGTCTGCTGGAACCCCTACCTGTGCCCTCTAGACCATGAGAGAGCGTGTCTCTCGACTTCATCACCCATTTGCCCAAGGTGGGATAGTTCGAATCGATCCTTGTTATCATCGACCGGCTCTCAAAATATGCCACTTTCATCCCAATGCCGAAAATGTGCACAGCCGTGATGACTGCCCAACTGTTCTTCAAAAACATCGTGAAATTATGGGGCGTCCTCGTGAGCATTGTGAGCAATCGGGACGGAAGATTCACTAGGACATTTTGGACAAAATTGTTCAAAATATTGGGGTCGAAACTGAACATCTCCTCTAGCTATCATCCCCAAACTGACGGCCAGACGAAACACTTCAATAGTATGCTCGAGGAATATCTGCGTCACTTTATCGACGCTAGGCAGAAGAACTGGGTCCAGTTATTAGATGTGGCTCAGTTCAGCTTCAATAGCCAGCAGAGTTTCGCGACCGGAAAAACGCCCTTCGAAGTGGTGTGCGGTAGACAGCCACTCATGCCACACTTGGTAGACCACCCTTATGCAGGCAAAAGTCCTTAGGCACATAACTTCACTAAAGAGTGGTGCAAAACCTCTGAGATAGCTCGCACCTACCTAGAAAGAGCATCAAGAAGGATGAAGAAGTGGGCTGATAAGAAGCGGAGGGCCCTCGAGTTTCAAGCTGAGGACAGGTCCTGATTAAGCTACGACGGGAATAATTTCGTTTTTGAGGCCAGAGAGACCAACGGCTAGTAAGGAAATATGAAGGTCCAGTGGAGGTAATTGAGAAAGTCGGGAGAACCTTATATAAGGTTTAGTTACCCTCATGGATGAAGATTCATCCTGTCATCCATGTGAGTATCTTGAAGCCCTATCATCCCGATCCCGAGGATGAACAATGAAACATGCTAAGGCGCCCACCGGTCACGATGAAGAATTCCACTGAGAAAGAAGTTGCACAAATCCTGAATAAACGTATGCGCCATATTGGAAGACCCAGACGAGAACTGACAGAGTTCTTAGTGAAATGGAAGAATCTCCCCGACGAAGAGATCAGTTGGGAGTGGGCCAAAGATTTGAAGAATGCAGCTCCAGCCATCGCAGATTTTGAACAAGGTCGGTTGACGGGGACGTCAACCAATTAAGTGGGGGAGAATGTCACGGTCATGCTTGTCCAGGGCCTGTTGCCCATGGCCGCATGCCCGATCCAACCCCCTTCTAGCATACTTTCATATCATGTGTTGTATTAGCTTAGTTAGCTTGCTTTCTTTACATTTTCATTGTAAGTGACCACTCGCCCTTTTGCATATGCAAGAGTGCCAATTGGCTTTTTGTTCAGAATGCACTATATGGGGATAAGACTAATCATCACTTCCCCATACCCGGAGTAGTACTCTATAAAGTTGTTGTTGTTGCTTATTGCTTTCTAGCCTACTACAATCTTTCTTTCTTTATTCACACTCACAAAAACTTCTTACGAAAACCTTTTCTCCAAACCCGTTTTCTAAAACCGTTTTCCCTAAAACAGGGGTGGAGGTTACGAGAGGCACTCGATGTGCCACCGGCAGTCCGTATTCGAGTTGGCTGACTTGTTCGTGAGCGGGAAAAAGTGTCGCACAATCGCTAAGAGAAGCTTCCGAAATAGCGATTGTGACACATGACACCCTCCAGCCCTTGTGCCATCCTAATGCCTCATCCTCAGCTGCCATCCTTTAACCGCCTGCCACCCTTCAATGCATTCTTCCATTTTCTTCCTTCACCAATGCATCCAACGCATCCATCATCCAACACATCCAACACATCCAACACATCCAACGCATCCATCATCCAACGCATCCATCCAGCCTAATGCGTTGGTCTAACCTCCAAGGCATGCGTCACTCCCACTTCAACTTCTCCCTTGGCCCAAATAATCTCTCCAAGATCTTATGGCCAACGCATGGCAATGCCTAGTCCAACACTTAGTCAAATTTTCATCAGTTTAAGCTTAACTCAAAACTACTTAAGGAAAATCTATTCAACACCTAGAAATTTTCCTTCGCTTTAACATAGGATTTAACTTTTACTTAGTTAATTTCCTTAACCACATGCTTAAGTAAGGAATAATGGAAATCCGGGTTTCACAACTTAATATTATAATGTATCAAATATATTATATTAATTATATCATATATAATTAATTCTCTTAGTTAATTTGAACAATTCAAATTAATCCAAAAACTGATTCTCATTAATTCCCGTTGAGCTACCCAAGGGACCTCGTGGACTTGTAGCTTAAAGCTCCAATGGTACGTGAATTTCTTCTTGTGTAACTGTGTTCTCAACTCTCCAATCAGAAGAATCCCTAAAATGGTAGGCTTGTTGAGTCGGCGATCTGGCCACTCTCACTCATCTAATCAAAGAACCACCTTCATAGGCAGAAGTTCACAACTCACTAAAGATTCAGGTAATGTTGCCTATGGTCATCCTGGTGAAATGTAAGTCTCTATTATGAATGGCGTTATATAATGAGGCTAAACATTTTGTGGTCCGACCTTATACAAACTTCTTTGTATAGAATATTCCCGCTCACATGTCTCCACATGAATGATCAGAATCAAATCATTTATAGCACTTTACAACAATTCTAACATCTACAAAATGGGTCATACTCGTAGTGTCACCAGGATAAGATATCTACCCTTATCCATCTACTACATACCCTTTAGGTAATCACTTAAACATGATCTACCCATATGTCTCTACATACATGTTTAAGCTACAAGATAACCTTGGATGTTAGTTTATTGGTTTGTGGTTAATGCAACTAATTTTGAAATAAACATTACATATTATATTATATAAATAAAATGTTTGTACATTACAAACTATGGGACCCTACGGGATTTAGGGCATCAACCTCAACATGAGCTGATAGGACGGTTGTCCAAACATCTCCGGGAGAGATTCCATAATCTCCCTCACAATTTCCATGACCACATGTGTGAAACTCGGATTTCCATTATTCCTTACTTAAGCAGGTGATTAAGAAAATTAACTAAGTAAAAGTTAAATCCTATGTTGAAGTGAAGGAAATTTTCTAGGTGTTGAATAGATTTTCCTTGAGTAGTTTTGAGTTAAGCTTAAATTGATGAAAAATTGACTAAGTGTTGGACTAGGCATTGTTATGCGTTGGCCATAAGAACTTGGAGAGATTATTTAGACCAAGGGAGAAGTTGAAGTAGGAGTGACGCATGCCTTGGAGGTTAGACCAACGCATTAGAATGCTTTGGATGCGTTGGATGATGGATGCATTGGATGCGTTGGATGATGGATGCGTTGGATGCATTGGTGAAGGAAGGAAAATGGAAGTGAGGCATTGGGATGGCACGAGGGCTAGAGGGTGGCATGCGTCGAGCAACCTCGGCCAAATGCCCAGCCATTCGTCGAGCAGCCTTGGCCAAACTACCCAGGTATGCGTCGATGTACCCAACCCATGCGTCGAGCACTGCCGAGCGCCCATGCGTGTGCCAAGCACCATGCGTCGAGCGCTGTTGAACGGCCATGCCCATGTGTCGATGCCTATGCAGCGAGCGCCCTGTCGAACGGCCATGCCCATGCGGCCAAGCACGCCCATGCAGCCGAGCATGCCATGGCATTGGTGGCCAGCACCTAAGCCACATGCCCATGCATCAAGCGGTTAACGCCTATGCCAAGCACCATGCGCCCATGCCAAGCATGCCTTGCGGCGATACCTAGTGAGCCATGCGTCGATGATGAACGGTCATCCTATGCTTTGGTGATGGCTAGCTCTTGCGATGGCTAAGTTGGATTGCGATGGTAGTGAATTGGCTTGCTATGCATTAATTATAGGCTATGCATTGAGTATGGACTATGCGTTGAACATCCAAGAGTTGGACACATATAAAGGATGA
Source organism: Benincasa hispida (assembly GCF_027475165.1). Taxonomy (NCBI): domain Eukaryota; kingdom Viridiplantae; phylum Streptophyta; class Magnoliopsida; order Cucurbitales; family Cucurbitaceae; genus Benincasa; species Benincasa hispida. The sequence continues at coordinate 68,923,050 of NC_143488.1, read as the reverse complement.
GATCACCTAGAAAATGTCACCAAACCATGTGTCTTCTTAGAAGGAAGCCTTAAGCCTTAAGAATTTGAGGTGGTTGCATCAGATTGGAAGCTCATGCATTGGCTACATAGGAGAAGGACACTTAGATTGCGTTGATCAAAGAATTACGTTGTTGGTGTGAGGAGGAAACACTTGGACATGCAGCCAAGTAGGTGGTGTTGACTTTGGAGAAGGTTTGGATGCCTATAAATAGGGCCAAATGACTTCATTTTTAGATCACAATTCAAAAATACAGTAAAAAGAGTGGGAGAGTTGAGCAAGCCTTGTGTTGAAGCCAAAATCCATGCGTTGGTCATAGAATTTCAAAGAGGACGCATTGGACAGTGAAGTCTGGAAAGCAGCATCAACTTGGGATGAAGAGTTCTCCCAATTTACTCGTGCATTTGGAGTGATTTAAAAGCCACCTGAAATATCTGAAAGTCTAGTTTTTAGGGTAAGGCTGTCGGAGGAAAAACTCCAAGGAATCGGGCTGGAGAACGAGGAAAAGACAAAAGGGTCAAGCTGTTGGGCCTGGGCCAGTCTTAATGTTTTGATGATTCCGGCCAAACCACAAGGAGTTATGAGCTAATATTTTATGGTAAGCTTTCTGAGACATTTTAGAACATTTTTTCAGAAAGAAGTATCTTAAAATAAGATTTGGAACTATGAGTAATCTGATCTTTAAGTTGAATCTAGATTTTAGGGTTCAAAAGGGAGCCCGAGGTGACAAAGGAACTTCTAGAGAGAAAGGTTCTAAACGATCAAGGTGAGTGAATAAAATATTTAAAATGTTTTAAGAAACCATGTGCTAAAGAAAGATATTTCAGATAAAGACATGTTTTCTAAGTTTTATTAAAGAAAGTCATTTTATGACTAGTTTTACTTGAAACTCGATACCGAAGGACATTTGAGAAGGTATCTGAGAAAAAGTACCCAAGTGTGGGGTAGTTCTTTTGATAAAAATCAGTTTTCTGGTCACTCACTGGGCTTTATAGCTCATGCTTTCCAGGTAGCGAAATGTGAGGAATTCCAAGGTGCTACTAAGGTCAAGGTCTGCCACGTGCCACAGTTACACTTCCGGAGGGTTTTACAGTTGTTGTTGTAAATTTTGTAGTTAAGTCTTGGAGTTGTATAAACGTTACGTTGTTGTAAAATAAAATGGGTCTACTTAATCAGTTGATTTGTTAAATTTGTACATTGGTATCAGAGTTATTTTTGCAAGAGTTATTTGGCAGTAAGTGTCAACCAAAGGGTTGATAACTACTACAGTCATGGCTTTTCCTAGGCTCAAAGGGTGGTCTGAGGCGGGGTGTGATATCATGCTTTTTGGATAGAACTTTAGATAAGCACACCAAGATGTAGATGCAGGCCTTTTCGTTGGCTTTTATTCACTAGTCATAAGCATCCTTCGTAGCCTGGGATGCATTACGAGCAGGGGCTGAAGGACAATCCTCTGATAAGATGAACCGTAGATTGTCTACAATAAGAATCATATTCAAGTTGGACTTCCACATAGAGTAACTGCCACTGGTAAGTTTTCATTTTTAAGCATTGCAATTATTAAGGAAGACATTGCTGAAAATAAAAAACAAACATTGATCGTATTAGTTATCTTTGCCTTAACCGATCACACAAGCAAACAATTGTAATTTGTTTAATCAATTTAACAAAAACAAGCAGTCGTAGAATGCTAATAAACTATTTATTTAGTTTTTGCAACAATGCATCAAGGGTTTAAAGCAACAACCATCGAACGTTGATCAGCCACTCCTCCTCTGAAATGAAACAGCTGTCAGTTAATTCTAATACCAGAATAACTCATATTCCTATAAACATTAGCTTCCGTTGTTCGGTCAAGGATTCACTAACTCTTAACTCATCTCCATAAATGTAACCCTCCCACTTTTAGATCCTAGAGGTATGCACCAACAGGCTACCATTAGGAAAGACAACTTTTGGTAATTAACCTAAGTGACCCTATCCTTTTCAGGAGTTCACCGTGTTCTGAATCTTATGATCAGGCCCTCTAAAGGGATAGTTGCTCAAAGACAACACGCAGGCGGATCATGAGAATCTCACGGTGTGACCTAAGGGTAGAGGCTGAAGGATATGTTGACATGTGTGCCCCTCCCACTTACTATAGACACTTTCCCCATTCACCTTGTTATTGACCCGGTAAACACTTTCGAAGGGAAACTGCGCCCAAGACAACACGAAACTGAGCATAGATCTCACATTGTGAACATACAGGGACATAAGAGAAAAACTTGATATGAATATCTCATTTTGTACTTTTCCTCCCACTAAAGTGTGCTACTGTATTTTAGGGTTATTTAACTTAGATAAATACAACTAAGTCAATCTCTTTAATTTTATGCTTATTATAACTCCTATAAAAAGTTCTTTACACTATTTTCTAGGTGAATCAAACCCTTTTAATTAACCTAGTGACATTGCATGCTAATATTGAACTATGATTAATTTAACTCAGGACCCAGGTCAGTTCCCAGGCAGGAGGTGTTTCATCAACTTAAATACCTCTAGCTAGATAGAACCTAACCGGTAAAGTTCTCTTACAATCATAGTAATGTTTTTCCTACTTAGTTCATTAAAACTATTTTAAAACTAAGTAATAAATAATTCTAATCCTACTAGAATTAAAATGATCTTTAGTCTAATTAATTTTAAACAATTTAAAATTAATTAATTTATCTTATGATCCTATGTTTACATGCAATTCTTGATTATAAATTGACAGTTTCTAATAATTAGTTTTAAAAACATTTTCAAATTTTAATGATTAGCTTTGTAATCATGCTCTCTATGTTTTAATTTAATTAACAATCATATTCTAATTAATTAAATAATTAAACCATAAAAAATGCACTGCATGCATATAATATAACAATTATATTATTACTATGGATGTGTCATGTTCAAAGCATCTTGATTTTCATATTTAATTAACATAACTCCTTATATTAAGCTAAACATTAAAATCATACAACATGCTCTACACGTTGCATTAAATATAATGTTTATATTTAACCTATGTAATTACATGCTTCATGTTTTATTAATTTCATCAAATTAACATAACCATTATATTGAATAAATTATGAAACTAAATAATCATGCATTATCCCATACATTATAACCATTATAATATATAAAAATGCATGAGCATGCTTAACCTAAGTTGGGATTATATCTAAATGACATCCAAAAAGCATTTAAAAAGCATATGAACCAGTTATTTGGCCCCTAGGATAAATTAAAGAATAAAATTACATTAATTTTACAAATTTTATCTTGAAAAGTCTTGAACTGGACCAAAATTGCTCGAACCGATAAAAAATCGCTCGAATCGGTCAAAATCACTAGCCTAGTCAACAAACCAGTCAAACCAGTCAACGAACCGCACACCAGATGTCGAACCGGACCACTGTCAAACCGACCATACTGTTGAACTAGGGCTGACATCAACATCTTATGTGTCACGCGACATCTGCTGCTTTTTTTGAATTCCAGCTTCTGTACCTCTTTTTTCCGCCCTTTTTTGCCAAATTTGGTCTCAATTTTCACCATTCTTCATCAAAAAATGACCTAATGTAGACTCAAACTTACAAAAGACTAAATTTACAATTTAAATGCCCAAAATGCAGGGGCCCTTACATAAATGAATCATATAAGAAAAAAAATCAATTCTAAGGCAATTAACGAAATTAGTTCACAACAAAACCCCAACATTCCTAATGTAGATCTCACTTTAAGTAAAAAAACACAAATTTTAATTTGTTAATTAAAATTCTGAGATGACTCCTCGACTGACATCCCAAGCGCAGTGGAAAAAATTTTAGACCATATTCAGATTTTAATAACAAATTAACATCTAGAAACCCTTACTTTCGTTGATGACTCTAGAGGGCTTCACTAACTTCTTGGATCTACGATCTTGAATCCTTTGCTATAAAATAAGTGAAGACCACCAAAAAGATTTGACCAATATCCTCCTTGGACTAATGAGGTAGAAGGAGGTGGGATCCTTGTACGGAATTTTCTTCTGAGAAAAATCTCAGAATACCAAAAAACAGAGAGATAAAAAACTAATTCTGTGATACAGAACTGAGAGGAGGAAGTTAGGGAGAAGATCTATCTCCCACTTCCATATTACTCCCCACGTCCAGAGTTTGTTATAACCAATTTATTAAATTCATTATTTATTTAATTAATAAATTAAATCAAATTTAATTTATTTAATCTTACAAAAATAAATTAAATCAAATTTTAATTTATTAAAATAAATCAAATAAATATTAATTAATCAAATTAATTAATAATAATTAAATATCTCATATTTAATTAAATGTGCATTAGAATCATATTCTAATACATCCCTCTCTCATAACTATAGTTTTAATTCAATTAATTTAATTTAATCAAATAATTAATTAATTCTCCAATTAATTAATTATTAAATTAAATATTATATATTTAATTTACCTTATAATTGAATCACATTCAATTATTTTTCTCTCGTATTACCTATAGTTTTATTGTCATCTAATGCGCATTAATTTTAACTTATAATTTTAATATGGATTTTATTCATATTAAATTTAATATTTGAACTCCTTCAAATATTTAATTCTCCCATTAAATTAATTTTTTAATCAAATTAAAAAAAATTATATTATAAAGTTTAATTAAAATATATACTTTATATTATAATGTATCACCATACATTATATTATTTCACTTAGTAAATTTGAATATTTCAAATTACTTTACTTACCTCAATATCCTTCATGAGCTACCAGTTGAACCTAATGGACCTACAGATCAGAAGCTTTGATATGAGATTAATTGGCTAAATTCATTGATCAAGTTAATCAATATTCGTTAACTGTGGGTACACTCCACTATAGACCCACAGTTGTACGATTCTCATTGTATATATATTTTTGTGTCTATGAATATTGACCAATAATAGCAAGTTAGTCCTTCACGAGTGTTCGTAACACCAGCTGAGTCAAATTAACGTTTTACCCCTAGGTTGCCTCTACATCTTTAAGTATCAATGCTCCTCTAATGAACATCATGTTTGTGGTCCAATCATCAAACAGAAACCCCTCTTAGACCAGTGAGAGGGTAGGGCCCTTTGTTCAAGTCCCAAAGATACCACTTAAGGGAACACTCATCTACTTACCCTAACAAGTCAAGAATGAATGAATTCCATCTTGTGAAATTATGTTCCCAGCTCCCCACTCGGTCTTATCCCCAAAATGATAGACTTATTGAGTCGAAAAATTGGCCACTCTCACCATACAAATTAAAGGACAATCCCTCATGAACAGAAGTCCATAACTCACTCAGGATTAAGACTATATTACCTAGGTCATCCTAGTGAAATAGAAATCTAACTAGTCCACGGAGTTATATCTAGTGGTTACTATTTCATGGTTCGGTCTTATGCAAACTCATTGCATAGATACCTCCACTTGCATGTCCCTTACATGAATGCATTTGATCATTATATTTGTATCAAATATAAAGTGGGTTGTATCCATAGTATCACTAGGATAAGGTACTTAACCTTATTCATATAGTATAGACCCCTTTGGTTGTATCTTGAACACTGATCCCATATGTCTCCAAATACAGTTCAAGACTCATATAACAGCCTAGGATGTTAGTTTATTGGATTAGGGTTATTTAGGCAAGATAAAACAATAACAATTTATTGAAATAAACATCAATTACACTTTATTAATGATGAGTCAAATGTTACATTTACTATCTATGAATTTTAAGGGCATAAAACCCAATAGTTTCTTCATATAATAATTGTTAAATAGACGCCTTTAAATTATGTTTACACTGTCTTACAGATTGTAAAAATGCCAACAAAGGGTAAAAGAAAGACAAGATTAAGTGATACTAACAAATATGAAGAAGATATGGAAGAGAAAAAAGTATAAAATAGTAAAATTAGGCCATAATTATGTTTAAATTGAATCATTATAACATGAAAATAACAAGGGACAAGACTACAGAGGAAACAAAAAATCAGGGAGATACAGAAGAATATGTTGAAAACGATAGCAGTGAGGAGATGGGCCATAAAATAGCTAAGAAGAAATAACATCACATCCAGAAGACTCACCTATTGAAGAAAACAAATAAAAAAAGTTAATGTTTCTCAAGTGAATTTATAAAATAGTTTGATGTATATAAAATTCTAATAGAATGTTAATCCTTGAAGGCAATAGTTAAGAAGGAGAATGAAAAAGGAAAGTTTAAAAAGTTATTACAGTCAAAGAAAGTAGTGAGGTTTGTACTACATACAATAATTTTTATTATAACAATAATTTTGTTAATTGATGTTGGATACCGAATATAAACTGCAAATATGGTGTAACGTGACTAGCTGGATGCATATAAATTTAAGTTATGTTTTATTATGACTAGCTATGATGAAATGTGAGTAAGGATAATATGGTATTGTTGTATATTTTATGATGAGAACAATATAATTACACCTAAATTAATCTGTCAGATTAGCACATTCCTGTAATAAAACCAATATACTATTGAATGGTATATTAATCAAACCTCTAATAGAATATAATAACATTATGATTTTATAACATATGTGTTTATTATGGATTTTTTTAGGATGCATAGTATTTAATGCCAAAATCAAAGCGGGATGAACCCCTACAAATAAACCTACAAGGAAAATCAGAGGCAATTAAGGTACTCAAGGAGAGACTTGTAGAACCCCTTCTAGAAAAGTTCAATGAAACTTCGTTTGGTCACTTCCTTGAATTCTCTATAACAAATCAGTCTTCTCAACTGTTGATGCACTTAATTTAGAGACAATGCAAGCCTAGACGTTCCTCACAATTAACCTTTTTAATAGGAGGAAGGGTGTTAAAATTTGGCCTTAGAGACTTTGCTCTAATTATAGGCCTAAATCGTGGACCTTTGCCTAACATAGATAAGGAAAAAATTAAAGGGGACGATCATATTAGAGATTTGTATTTTGAGGGAGAGAAAATAGTTATGAGAAAGTATGTCAACATAAGCTTAAAGGTTAGCAAGGGTGTATTTGAGAGTGACCAAATAAACATGGCCTAACTATATTTCCTGGAGAATTTTCTTATGCCAAAATAGGATATCGTACATGTAGACATAAACCATATCTTGATGGTGGATGATGAGGAGGTTTTTAGAAATTATCCTTGGGGTAGGTTGGTCTTTGACCTTCTAGTTGTCGTGATGCATGATACCATATTTGCCAAGTGTGCTACAAGACTAACATTAGGAGGGTTTGTATTCCCAATCCTAGCATGGGCATACGAAGTCATACCTACCCTCAGTATTGGATAAAACTTCTTTGCAAGGAGAGTTAATATGAATCTTCCAAGAATAATAAATTGGACTACTGATAGCCAACCAAAATGGAAGGACTTGAAGAAGAAGGTTTTCGATTCACTCGAGGTAACATTGAATTCCATACGCATTGCACAATAATCTAAGTAATAAAATGTTTACTAACAATTTTTGTCTCTTCATTATGTTTTCAAGCTAAAAATTTTCCCACTCTCAGTCACATCAAAAGAAATGAAAATGCCATGGTTTGAGCCATTCCTGAAAGAAGAGAACAAAGTAATTCAAGAAATTGAATTGGAACTTCAAAAGCAAAAACCAAAAATGCATGTAGTGGACCTCACAATTAATAGAAGACTACACAAATCAATAGACACCGAACATATTACATAGTGGCTAGAGAGGATGGAGAAACATCAAGAGATGATGAATCAAACAATCAATGAAAATCAACAGGTTGTGATGTAGAACCAAGGCTCCCTGAGGCAACAAATGGTCGAATTGATGGAAAAAATGAACCTGGTATTGGAACAAATGAAAAGAACAGAAGAGCATGGACATAATTAAAATATCGATGAAGTCTTTATGATGACTTTAAAGTACCCCGAATTGAATTTAATGCAAGCTTAACGGTTGTTTGCTTTCAAAAATCGTTGTCATTAATTCGACTCCAAATCAAAACAAAAATAATTATAAATCACCAAAACCTACTCCTTATACTAACAAGTAGCATAAGCAGCAAGTACAGGGTCAATCCACAGAGAAGCCATGATTTAGTCTTCTCTTAAGCTAAACTTAATTGTGGAAAGTAGTCAAAACCGGGGGTTTTGGTTTTGGATAAAGTGAAAACATGCAAGAAATTAAATTGTAAAGGATAAATGCAAACTAGGATTGATCTATCTAGTTTCTAGAGCTATTCAATACAATTTCTATCCTCGACTTCTATAACTTAAACATGCAACTCATTCATGCATTCACAACAACTCGCTTGATGCAATCTAACTAGTCTCTACAAAGGCGGACGACTAGCAAAGATCGAACCTAGGGAGCGTCTTAAGCATCAATTAAGGTCGAAAAGGCCATACCCTAACTAATCTACATGTTTTCTAAATCCTATTGGGTTCGATAGTGACCATATAGAATTAGAAACAAATGCATTATCTTCAAGGATTCTATCGTATCGATTAGTTGTCACGAAAGTCATATTCAATTAATCAATTTTATCTTCGAACCTAGCTATTCATGCATCCTAGAAATAGCCATCAAATGCACAATTAACTAACACTACTTAATTGATTTTAGCTAGACATTCAGGTAAGAACATGACATAACTAAAAATCGATTAGCCATGCACAATTATGTGTGAACAGTCAACCTCACAATCATGCATATAGAAATTAAATCAGATTCAAAGAAGACATAAATTCAGCATTTCATTCATTCGAATATAGAATTCTCAAGCAATTAGCAAAGAATTAAAACTTCAAAAACTAGATAGAAAATCGTTACCTCAAGCAATTTGGTAACTTATAGAAATACAAGTTATTTTTGCTCTTAAGTTGGAACAACTAAGGTTTTTAATGATATATTCTCCTCATTTTTAGAAGAAACACATGGATTTATTCAAACATTAGCAAACTCATGCAAAAGAAGTTTTATTACTAAATATCGCGGCACTAACGCATTATATTGCAGGATTTCAATGCAAGGATTAACGCTAACGCATTAGAAAAGTGCCGCAGGAAAAGCTCTAACGCATGGGCCATGCATCGAAGGGAGTTCAACGCAGAGAAGATTCATTGCTCCAGGCTGATTGTGTCACATCACCACTTGCAAGTATGGGCATCTACAGTAGGTGGCGTATGAAAAGCTTCCACGCAGCAGGCGGCATTTGAAAAGCTTCCGAGAGTCAGGCGGCTAATCAGGGCATGGACTTTAATGCTGACTAGGGCATGCACTTTAATGTTGCCCATTCACCAAGTAGACGTGACTAACACCTATAAATAGATGAAGCCCCTCCAGAGTCTAGAAGTTCGAAAATTATCAAGATCCTTACTCTCTGTATATTGTAGTCATAGTTTTAGTTCTTAGAAGCCGTGCTGTGGTTTCAGACGATCAGAAGGGTTGAAAACCACCACCACCGGTCAGGGAGCGAAGGAAGCTACTCTTGAGAAAGACACTTCATCCAATTCCTATTCAAATGATTGTATACAAGGAGATTGAGCCAAAAAAATACAAGAGATTGTATTCTTTGGCTTGACTCAGTTTCCTTCATCTCATTTATCGCTTTCATTTCATTTGATTAAATATTGCTTTTGTAAAGACTCTCTGTTTCTTTATAAAATTCATATATTTGATCCATCATACTTGCCATTGTTTATTTCTTGCTTATGTTGAACGCATTAATACTTTATGCCAAACTTCATTCCAATGCTCAAGCCAACTTGACAAATTGATAAAAAGCATCTTTAACTTAGATTGTTCGAAAGAATAACTAAGCTGCATCAAGTAGGACGCCTAGTACAGCTAGAGATAGACTTACTGGTGTCTATTGCATTCTATGTTAGATGCATACATCCTAGAGATAGGTTTTGTATGTTATTCGCATTGAGAAATGTTGAATGAAGTCTAACGCATGAATAAAAGATAAGCAAATCACTTCATCTCATCCACATCACATCCTGGTTTGTGTACATTCATCTTAGACCGACGCGTCCACTTACATTAAACTCCATTCTCAGATGATCCATCACTAACTACTCAACTCTTTTGCATTTCTTGCACAGGCACAACAATTTAGTGTAAATAATACATTTCTCACATTTATTTAGGAAAACCCCTACAGTAGATACAACGCAAGGTCTGCGTTTGGTTAACTGAATCCCTGAGTTCGACCCTGGACTTACTAGGAACCTAAATTAGATTTATAATTGGGTCTAGTTTAGGAAAACTTGAACGTCATTAGAAGGAGTTGTGTGCATTCTGTTGCATATATCTGACACTCCAACGCATTACATTTACTTAAACGCATCAAAGCATAAACGCATTACTTACACTTAGAACTTATTCTTCCAATTTAGTTTATACAATACACTCCTAGAGCGAATCACGTTAGCAACGAACAAGTTTTTGGCGCCGTTGCTGGGGATTCAGAAACAAAACTAACCAGAAATTTCATTTGTATCTGTTGTAGGAACACTTCGGTCGATGGAGTATTACAAGTTAAGCCTAAGCTTGTGAACGTTTATGAGCAGGGAGAGAACTCTTGAACTCAGATACGACCCCGAGATTGAAAGGACCTTCCGGCATAGAAACCAATCTAACCATCGTTGGAGGTTGAGGTAGCAATTTCTCAGACAACAGAACAGGTAACAAGCAATGGCAGAAGAACAAGCAAATCAGCAACTAGCTCATGCTGTACAGAATCCAATCCTGATGGCAAATAGCAGCATGCGTCCCATAAGGGAGTACGTGTCCCCTGTACTATACGATTTCTCTCCAAGAATCATATACCCAACGCCGGATGGAATCAGGTTCGAGATGTTATCTGTTATGCTCCAAATGCTCCAGTCTGTTGGACAATTTGGAGGTGGTCATGGTGAAGATCCTCACGCCCATATAAAGCGTTTCCTAGAAACATGTAATTCATTTATGATTCCTAGAATCACCCAAGAGGCGATCAGGCTATCCTTGTTTCCCTATTCTTTGCGTGATGAGGCAAAACAATGGGTGAGCTCACTGGAGCCTTGTGAAATCACCACCTGGGAGAAGTTGGTAGAAAAATTTATGCAAAAATACTTCTCACCTACCACCAACGCGAGGAAGCATCGAGAGATTATGAACTTTGAACAAGAAGATGCTGAGACCTTAAGCGCTGCATGGGAGCGTTTTAAGGGCTTGGTCAATAATTTCTCGAACCATGGACTACCTCTAACTATCCAAATGGAGACGTTTTATGGAGGACTGAATAGAGCATCGCAGATGGCACGCAGCAGCAGCTGGTGGACTTATGGACAAATCTTACACTTAGGCTAAAGAGATACTAGACCGCATTGGTAAACACAATATGGAATGGGTGGATGATTTGTATGATGGAAGAGCTGACAGGAAGAAGAGATCTCTGAGTGTTAATTCTATCGATTCCAATGCAATTGCCACACTTTCTGCTCAAGTGGCTACGATGGCTAGCCTTCTGCAGAACATAATGTTGGGAAACGCATCAAATCAGCAGAAGGTGAATCAGATAGAGGCGTTTGGGCAGCCCATGGTTAGTTGTGTAGGCTGTGGAGATCCTCACTCCTATGCTAAATGTCCAAAAAACCCTCAGTCAGTATGTTTTATCAAAAACAACCCATTCTCTAATACATATAATCCTGGATGGAGAAACCATCCGAATTTTTCTTGGATAGAAGGAAATCATCAAGAGCACCACCTAAGGGCGAACCATCAGCAAAGGAATGGACTGCCGCCTGTATTTCAACAAACCATCAGCAACATCAACAACCCTTTAATAAAGGAGGACAGGCGTCGAGCTCAGGATCTCCGCTTGAGAACCTATTGAAGGAATACATAGCCCAAAATGACGCGTTGCTGAAAAGCCAGGTGTCATCTATCAGAAACCTGGAAATTCAGGTAGGGTAGATAGCGAGCGAGTTGAAAAACAGGCAGCCTGGAGTTCTACCTAGCAATATTGAAACACCTAGGAATAATAATGAAAAGGAGCAATGTCACGCGGTGACGTTGCGAAGTGGAAGAGCTCTTGAAGAAAGAAGAATGAATCAAAGAAGTAACAGTCCTTTGAAAGAACGCATCACATGTTTAATGGATCAGGAAGAAAGAACGCCCGAGACTACAAGCCATTCAGAACCTAGTACATCTAACGCAGGAAAACTTGAGGTGACTTTGAACGCACCATTCCCTAGGCGTCTGATGAAGAAGAATGATGAACAGCAATTCAAGCGCTTTCTTGAGCTCCTGAAGCAGCTGCATATCAATATTCCATTTATAGAGGCTTTGGAGCAGATGCCAACATATGTCAAATTTTTTAAGGACATTTTGACGAAGAAGAGAAGAGTCAGTGAGAAGGAAGTAATAGCGCTAACGCAGGAGTGTAACGCGTTAGTAAGCAACAGTCTACTAAAGAAGCAGAAGGACACTGGGAGCTTCACAGTTCCTTGTTCGATAGGAGGATTGGATGTGGGTCATGCATTGTGCGATCTAGAAGCCAACATTAATCTCATGCCACTTTCAATTTTTAAGAAATTGGGGATTGGCGAAGCACAACCTACTTCTGTTACTCTTCAGTTCACTGACAGAACAATTAAGTACCCAAAAGGGAAAATTGAAGACGTTCTGGTGAAGGTTGACAATTTCATATTCTCAGCAGACGTTCTGGAGGTACCAATTATCCTTGGACGCCCCTTCTTAGCTACTGAGAAAGTTTTAATTGACGTGCATAAAGGCGAATTAACTATGCACGTGGACAATGAAGAGGTGAAGTTTAATGTGCTCAATGCATTAAAGTTCCCAGATAGTGAAGATTGTCAACTCAACAGTATTGAGTTGCCTGAAGAAGAGACTCATGTATGTGAGGTCCTCGCATTGGAGGAAAGCCTGGAAGAATCAGAGCCGCCAAGTCTGAGTGAACGACGGACAAAACCAATGCGTCCTTCACTTGAAGAACCACCAGAACTTGAGTTGAAACAGTTACCTGGACACTTGAAATATGCATTCCTTGGAACCAACAACACTTTACCTGTGATCATTTCCGCAAACCTTACAGAGCCTAATGAGCAATCTCTCTTGTAGATGTTGAAAAACCACAAGCGTACAATAGGCTGGACGCTTGCGGATATCCGTGGCATTAGTCCATCCTATTGCATGCATAAGATTAGGCTGGAAGAAGGGAAGTTGGGGCCAATTGAGCCTCAAAGAAGGCTGAACCCCATAATGAAAGAAGTGGTCAAGAAAGAAATTTTAAAATGATTGGACGTGGGAGTTATTTATCCTATATCCGAAAGTAGTTGGGTAAGTCCAGTCCAATGCGTTCCCAAGAAGGGGGAACGACCGTGATAGTCAACAGCAATAATGAACTCATACCCTCGAGGACTGTCACGGGCTGGCGATCTATATGGATTAAAGGAAGCTCAACGCAGCAACTAAGAAAGACCACTTCTCTCTTCCTTTCATCGATTAAATGCTTGACAGACTTGCGGGCAAAGAATCTTATTGCTTTCTCGATGGATAGTCTGGTTACAACCAGATTTTGATTGATCCAGAAGATCAGGAGAAGACTATGTTTGCTTGTCCCTTTGAAACATTTACATTCAGACGCATGCCCTTTGGGCTGTGTAACGCACCTGGGACATTTCAAAGATGTATAATGACTATCTTATCTTACTTCCTAGAAAAGACCGTTGAAGTCTTCATGGACGACTTTTCAGTCTTTGGAGACTCATTCCAGTCATGCCTAGATAATTTGGAGGTCGTCCTCGCTCAATGCGAGGAAATAAACTTGGTGCTGAATTGGGAGAAATGTCACTTCATGGTGACTGAAGGAGTTGTCTTAGGTCACAAAGTATCTAAGGTTGGCTTGGAAGTAGATGAAGCCAAAATAGATCTCATAGAAAAACTTCCACCACCATCAAATGTTAAAACTTTACGAAGTTTTCTAGGGCATGCTGACTTTTATAGACGGTTCGTTAGAGGATTTTCTCAGATTGCGCGACCTCTGAGCACATTACTAGAGGCGAACCGGCCCTATGACTTTAATGAAGACTGCACTGACGCGTTTGAAACCTTGAAGTATGCGTTAATGACAACTCCAGTACTGATAGCGCCGAACTGGACACAACGCTTTATTCTCATGTGCGACGCGAGTGATGTGGCAGTAGGAACAATGTTAGGGCAGAAAAAGGGTAATTTGATACATCCCATCTCCTACGCGTCCAAAACATTAAATGACCCTCAGGAACACTACACCACTACTGAAAAAGAAATGTTGGCTATAGTGTTTGGCATTGAAAAGTTTCAATCTTACTTAGTTGGTGCGTCAGCCACCATATACACCAACCACTCAGCCATAAAATTTCTGATGAGCAAAAAAGACACGAAGCCAAGATTGATAAGATGGGTGCTGCTACTACAGGAGTTTGATATTGATATCTAGGATAGAAAGGGAACAAAAAATCAAGTGGCTGACCACTTGTCCAGTCTAGAGAATCAAGAAATGAAAGCCTAAGAAGGTGGAATCAAAGACGTATTTCCTGAAGAAAGCCTGTTTAGAGTTGAAGGAAAGAACCTTGGTATGTGGACATAGTCAATTATTTAACCACCAAGCAATTCCCTAGGAACTTCAACTCTCAGCAAAAGAAGCTGTTAATTCATGACAGCAAGTTTTATTTTTGGGATGAACCGTTTCTATATAAACAAGGCCCTGACTCCATAATGCGTCGATGCGTTCCGGAGGAGGAGACACAACGCATCTTAGCTGAGTGTCATGACTTTCCTTACGGAGGGCATTTCAGTGGGCAAAGAACCGCAGTGAAGGTCCTTCAAAGCGGATACTTTTGGCCCACCCTCTTTAAAGATGCGAGGGAGTTTGATTGAAAATGTGACCCCTGTCAATGCACCGGGAATATTTCTTCAAGGGACGCAACGCCCTTGAACAATATTCTCGAAGTTGAGTTGTTTGATGTTTGGGGCATAGATTTTATGGGACCTTTTCCCCTATCCTGTGGCCAACAGTACATCCTGCTTGTAGTAGATTATGTATCTAAGTGGGTAGAAGTAGTAGCCTGTGCTAGGAATGATGCGTCTATTGTATCTAAGTTTCTTACCAGGAACATCTTTACACGCTATGGAACACCAAGAGCCCTGATAAGCGACGAAGGTATGCACTTCATTAATCACATCATTTCCAAATTACTTGCAAAATATAATGTCAGGTACAAGATCGCCACTGCCTACCACCCACAAACAAACGGTCAAGCAGAAGTATCAAATCGAGAAATCAAGTCTATCTTGGAGAAAGTCGTCAATGCAATGTGGAAGGTTTGGGCTAGAGGCTGGATGAAGCACTCTGGGCCTACAGAACTGCTTACAAAACTCCTATAGGTATGTCTCCATACTCTCTTGTATATGGAAAAGCTTGTCACTTACCTTTAGAGTTAAAGCACAAGGCGTTTTGGGCAGTTAAAAAGCTAAACATGAACTTGGTGCTCAACGCAAACTTCAGCTCAATAAGCTCGAGGAGTGGTGATTGAACGCGTACGAGAACAACAAGCTGTACAAAGAAAAGATAAAGCGTTGGCATGACCAACGCATCAGTAAGAAAGAACTTATTGTTGACCAAAATGTTCTATTGTTCAATCCACATCTGCGTTTGTTTCTAGGAAAACTAAAATCCAGGTGGTCAGGACCCTTTATCATTAAAACAATCTTTCCATATGGAGCCGTGGAAATAACGCGAGAAGATGGCACCAACACATTCAAAGTAAACGGCCAGAGAGTGAAGCCTCACTTTGAAAATGGACTGGAACGCCAAAAGTCATCTCTCGCACTACGCGAAGCCAATTGAGGCCCGCGTCGAAGTATCCATGCGTTTGCATCGCCATATATTCCAGGGACACTTCCTCTATCCTTATCTTTTTGCATTCTGTATTTTACAATGCGTTTGAGTTTGTTGATTTATTTGTTTAGTTGTTTTAAGATTATTCTTTGTTTTTGCTTTTATAAAAGTTTGAAACTTGTTTGTTTTTCTTTAAAAATTGTGTATAATCAAGTTGGGAATAACGGATGCGTTAGACGCAAGTCTAACGCATCGCCCAGTTAAAGGGATTCGTCTCAGAACACAAAAACACTCAAGTATTTAGAAATCCGAGACGTCTCTTCAGCTTTACATTTATTATAGACGTCATGCGCCGCCTGACGTCAACCACTAATTCTTTCTCAGCCTATAAAAGGACTCAACGATTCGAAGCCTTCTTCTTGTTCATTTTCACTCTCGAGTTCTCTGAAACAAAAAAAAAGAAAGAAAAAAACCTAACCTCTGCGTCTCCCTTGCTTCCGATTCGCTCGAGTTTCTCTGGCCACAATGTCGTCCACCTCAGATAGCCAGAACCAGACCGTGAGCTTTGGGAACGACTCACCGGTAAGCTTCTATTCCTCGTCCTTTATTTCGATTTCACCTCCCCTGAGCCCTAGAAAAACCACCAAAACTCTTGCCCAAACCAAACCCACACACGCCGGAGCTACCTCTTCCCAACGGCCGTTTGTTTTGAAATCTTCCACAACACCCATGAAACTCCCTTCCAAAACCTCCAAAACCATCGTTACCCCTCCGGCCAAGACTCTTCAACCTAAACCTAAGACTCCTCAACCAAAACCCAAAACTACTCCTAAGCCAAGGGCTAAAACACCTGCAAAACCAAGGACTTGTCCATCATCTACGGCCGCTTCCAAACCCTACACCAAGGTTGCCCCACCACCAGTCATTCCTAACATCACTATAGTGGGTGCAATGCATAATCCACTCCCAGCCTATGTCCACAACGCACCGTCACCAGCCGTGCGTCCACCACCTCCACTTTCGATCCATCCCTTAGCCACCATTTATCCAGTGGAATCAGACGCATCGAGTTAACCACCTCATTCTCCTATCATCATATCCTCTCCAGGGATGCCTCATACCCCAGTAGGCACCCCTCCATTTACTCCACTGATACTACCCTCTGACAATCCTGCGTTAAAGCGTAATCTTGAAGAGTTGGCAGAATTGGCTCGACTGGACGAGCAAGAGGTTTTTGGTACGATCTTGGCGTCCCTCAATTAAAGCCAAGAGAAAAAGCAGGTGATGCGTTCAGACCCACCTAATGCATCACTTGAATTAGACGAAGCGGAGCGGTATGCTATGATGCTTAAAGAAGAACTAAAAGAAGAATTAAGAGAAGAAAAGGAAGAAGAAGATAGAGAAGAAGGGAGAATTAGCCTTGACGTGTCTCAATCATGCCCATCTGACGCGAATGAAGGGCCCTTAAAATCAAAAAGAGTAATAAGGAAAAGAAGGTTAATATGGAGGAAGAAGAAGATGAGCAATCTGCATTCGGCCCTGAGGATGCAATGCATGGAAATAGCTCAAGGCATGACGCACTAGAGCAGGAATTGGAAGACTATCAGCCCGTAATGCAAGGGCGAAGGAAGAAGACTCTCCAAAGGGAATTGGAGAATGAACTAAGAGAGATGGCAATGGAAGCCAAAGAGTTTGAGCACGCGGTAGGAAAACGCAAGGTAACCAACGCATTACCTAAAAAGACCTCGGGAAGAAGGTGTCAATTTAGTGACATACTCGTAGAAAAGGGCTTCTTTCCCGAGCGCCACCCTCTGCCAATATACATAACAGAAACAATAAACGCATTGGGGTGGAATCAATTCTGCGTTGGGCACACCCGTATTTGGACCAACCTCGTCTGCATGTTCTACAACAGTGAGTTTGATATGGAGAAGAACACAACTTTTGTTGATGGGGTGTTAGTGCGCTTCTCAGCTGACAAGATAAACAAAGTGTTCAACATTGACAGTAATCCGGACGCTGAAGAAAATCGCATCTTAGAGCAGGCAACGCTAAGCCAATTAGAAGATGCGTTAAGGACGATAGCCAAACATGGAAGCAAATGGCAAACATCGAGAAACGGGGCAAAAATGTTAGCTTCCAGGAATTTAACTCCAGACGCGAATTTGTGGTATTACTTGATCAAACGGAGCATCATGCCTACAATGTATGATGATACATTATCAAAGGAACGCGTCCTGGCTACCTATTGTGTCATGTAGTGCATCCCTTTGGACATTGGAAGAATTATAAGAGATCAGATCAAGGCCATCAAGACTAAGCCACGAGGGCAACTCTACTTTCCATGGTTGATATGTGCACTATGCAAACGCGAGGGCATCCCTCTGGGGAATGATTATGAAGATATCGATGGTTTGATAGACATAAAGTTAGCGAGGCATCTACTTCGTGGTAACCAAGCCTCGATCATCCAAACGGGCCCCCAAAAGAAGACGCGTCCAGATTTTGAACATAGCAATGAAGCTTTAGAGCACGAAGAACATGAAGCTGAGCTTGAACTTCCGGCAGAAGAAGCACAACCAACCCTCAATCTTACTTTCCATGACTCACCATTGGCCCCGCCAGAAGGTCGTCCTGATCAAACGCATCAAGAACCAACTTATATAGATCAGGAAATCCCTTGTTCCCTTCCTTCACCCCCACCAAGTCCAATTCCCACTTTGTGCCTCCTCCAATAATTTTTGAACCAACTGGGCTAGGGTCAAGCAACGCAGCAAATTTTGAAGACTCAGTTGGAAGAAATGAAGAACCAACACCACCTCAACGTAGCGCAAAATTGGAAGAGTTGAAAACTTTTATCAGTGATCAACTCAGACCACTGGCTGTGTCTATCGAAGGTCTTCAGCAACAGAATCAGGTTTTAAGGGATTAGCTAAGGCAGCAAACAAGACAGATGTAAGATCAATTTGTTTACACAACGCAATACATCAATCAGGTCTTGGTTGGAATGTTTGCTCTACCTTCATGCCTGCCCATCTTAGAAACACCCTACGTTTTATGGATGAAGACCCTGAGGAAGAATGCAGAGATGACGCGCCAGCACAATAGAGTTTTAGGGTGTTCGATTATTTTTGTATTTTGATTTAATTCTTTTGTATCTGCTTTACTTGTTTGTTTACTTCATGTGAATTTATGAAAATGAATGAGAAAATTCCTATCATTTTGTTCCTTGCGTTTGACCTTGGCATACTTGATTTTTGTTCTTTAGATATTTTCTAAGTCTTGTGCTTTTCCTGACCTCAATGATATCAACTGTATGAAATCTATAAGTATAGAGTAGGCATTAGGAAAATCAACAAGGCTTGAACTTCTCTAAAAAGGTTATGTTTAACCTGCTTTTTGAAATTTTGTTTCTCTTTTAGCAATGAGAATTTAGCTCGTCTCCAAATTTGGGATGAGTATAGCTCATCTCCAAATTTGGGGATGAGGGAAATCCGAGTCAAGACGCATCAAACGAGTACATCACAAATAAAAGGGAACAAAATAAGAAAAATGTTAAACGAAACTCCTCTATCATTACTTCAAAAGAAAAACCTTAAAATGGCATGATTTTAGTTGAAACAGGCACTTAGTCGTAGTTGGATGCTCGCATGACACCCATGGGGGCAAGCCAAAATGTAGTTAAGTCTCCTAGACCAACGCGTCCCATATAACTCATCTATCTAGTCTGAAGAAATTATATCTTGAAACGCATGAATATTAGATATGAGTTTAATTGTGAAGGGCTCTCACCCGTAGTTGGATGCTCACATGACACCCGTGGGGGCAAGCCAAAACGAAAGTGGGATACCTGAAACAACGCATGGGTAAGTGAGTTCATGACTTTTTTTTCTTTTTATCCGACATTTATTTAAAAAAAAAAAGAAAAAAGAAAAAAGAAAAAAAAAGAGCATCTAACGCATTGCTAGTTTAGAAAAAAAAATGGGAATGTTTTGAGAAATGAAAGGAGTTGTGATAAAAGGCCTATTGCACCTGAAACTAAACATTAGTCTTTTTAGAAAAGAGTCAATCTGAGTTATATTTTCCAAACTCTTATCTCAAGCTTATGGCTGAATATGATGAGAGGCGAACTCTGCACACTTAAGAAAAAGGAGATAACAAAGAATTGTTTTGGAATGCTTGAGAACAAGCATTGTTCAAATTTGGGGGTGGTGATAACTTGTAGAAATACAAGTTATTTTTGCTCTTAAACTGGAACAACTAAGGTTTTTAATGATAAATTCTCCTCATTTTTAGAAGAAACGCATGGATTTATTCAAACATTAACAAACTCATGCAAAAGAAGTTTTATTACTAAATATCGCAGCACTAACGCATTGTATTACAGGATTTCAATGCAAGAATTAACGCTAACGCATTAGACAAGTGCCGCAGGAAAAGCTCTAATGCATGGGCCATGCATCGGAGAGAGTTCAACGCAGAGAAGATTCATTGCTCCATGCTGATTGTGTCACATCACCACTTGCAAGTATGGTCACCTGCAGCAGGCGGCATCTGAAAAGCTTCCATGCAGCAGGCGGCGTCTGAAAAGCTTCCACGCAGCAGGCGGCGTCTGAAAAGCTTCGAAGAGTCAGGCGACTAATCAGGGCATGGACTTTAATACTGACCAGGGCATGGACTTTAATGCTGCCCATTTACCAAGTGGGCGTGACCAACGCCTATAAATAGATGAAGTCCCTCTAGAGTCAAGAAGTTCGAAAATTATCAAGATCCTTACTCTCTGTATATTGTAGTCATAGTTTTAGTTCTTAGAAGCTGTGCTATGGTTTCAGACGATCAGAAGGGTTGAAAACCACCACCACTGGTCAGGGAGCAGAGGAAGCTACTCTTGAGAAAGACATTTCATCCAATTCCTATTCAAGTGATTGTATTCTTTGGCTTGACTCAGTTTCCTTCATCTCATTTATCGCTTTCATTTCATTTGATTAAATATTGCTTTTATAAAGACTCTCTGTTTCTTTATAAAATTCATATATTTGATCCATCATACTTGCTATTGTTTATTTCTTGTTTATGTTGAACGCATTAATACTTTATGCCAAACTTCATTCCAACGCGCAAGCCAACTTGACAAATTGGTAAAAAAAAACATCTTTAACTTAGATTGTTCGAAAGAATAACTAAGCTGCATCAAGTAGGACGCCTAGTACAGTTAGAGATAGATTTATTGGTGTCTATTGCATTCTGTGTTAGACGCTTGCATCCCAGAGATAGGTTTTTTATGTTATTCGCATTGAGAAATGTTGAATGAAGTCTAATGCATGAACAAAAGATAAGCAAATCACTCCATCTCATCCATAACACATCCTGGTTTGTGTACATTCATCTTAGACCGACGCGTCCACTTATATTAAACTCCATTCTCACATGATCCATCACTAACTACTCAACTCTTTTGCATCTCTTGCACAAGCACAAAAATTTAGTGTAAATAACCCATTTCTCACATTTATTTAGGAAAACCTCTACAGTAGATACAACGCAAGGTCTGTGTTTGGTTAACTAAATCCCTGAGTTCAACCCTAGACTTACCAGGAACCTAAATTAGATTTATACTTGGGTTTGGTTTAGGAAAACTTGAACATCATTAGATGGAGTTGTGTGCGTTTTGTTGCATATATCTGACGCCCCAATGCGTTACATTTACTTAAACGCATCAAAGCATAAACGCATCACTTACACTTAGAACTTATTCTTCCAATTTAGTTTATACAATATACTCGTAGAGCGAATCACGATAGCAACGAACATAATCCATTAGATAAATCGAAGAGGAAGATCCAATCCATAATTTACAATCCAAAAGAAAATAAAAACCTAACCTAAAGATACAAAAAAAAAAAAATAAAGGAAGGGGAAGAACTAGCAGACATTCCTCGGCCTCTATTAGATTTTGCATAAAAATTGACCTAAAATCGAGGAGATTACATATAGAAGTCTATTGGAGTGATACAATGCTATGGATAGCATTGCAACGCTATTACACGAATGGCCTCGAGCATTGGGCGAGGTATGCGATGCTGCTGTGATGCTTGGTTGCACAAGAGAAGCGCATGCAGACTTCTAGGGATTCTGTCAAAATTCGTAGCATTGCAACGCTACCTAGTATCTACAGCTACTGCCTTTCAGCGTTGAGCTTAGGCTTGTTTCAGCGTTGCAACGCTCTTAACAGGGGCAGTTAGGTCACTTAATTTTCTTTGAATTCCGAATGCTCAAATTATCTCCAAATTGCTTCAAATTAACCTCGTTTGCTCCAAACGCTCGGTTCTACCTCTTAGTTTCTTGATACCTACAAAATAGGTTAATTAACATTAAAAATCTACTAACGAGCTCGATTTAAGCTAGGAATTATAGCTTTTTTTAGAGCTATCAAACACCCCCAACTTAATTCTTGCTCGTCTTGGGCAAGGTAGAAACACATATTCAAACAAAATTTTATTAAAAAATATAATGTCTCCTCTAAAATTACTCCTAGTTGTTACTCTAGTCTCAATAGTGAAAAAGGATGAAATTTGCAAGCAATTATGAAATTCAATTACAATTAATCAATGAAGCATATTTTTAAGAATGATTCTAAATTTATTCATGCATGAGTGAGCCTAGAGCCTTGCTAGTTAAGCTTATACAACCAAACTTGAAAAAAAAAAGGCCTCAATCCGTTTTTCCCTACTCTAGCTCGGTTATTGACCTTGGACATATCAAACTTGAAAAAAAAAAAAGGCAGCACTAAGACAAAGGTGCTTATACTCACACACACAAATCTTAATTGGAATTTGTTTTACCTAGTGGGCTAGCTTGCACGCTCCACTACTGAAAACCTATCCACTCTTTTCTCGTAGGGCCCTAGCTAGACACGACGAAGGTAGTTTTTTTCACCTCGATCCATGCAAGCATACACACTTTTTTTTTGCAAGCAAGCTAGCTTTTGTCTCATTTTTTTTCTTTTTAAATTTCCCAAGCAACTAATTTGCTTTCTTATCTATATTTTTAGTCACACACTAGGCCTTTTTTTATCCATTTTGTCTAGTTTTTCTCTAAAACAAATAAGGTTACTCCTAAGTCAAAGGTGGACCTTTCGGGGTGACAACAGAAATATGAACCAAATAACGCAAGACTTTAATTCTGCAAGAACAATGACTTAAAGATGTATGAGAGACAATTTTTTTAAAAACAAATTGGGCTAAAAATCATGATCATGCTCTCTTGACATTATTTCATGCAAATTTTATCACAGTAAGAGTGCATCATAAACTATCATCATAACAACTAAACAACAAAGCAGACAAACATTCAAGCATACATATCAAACGAGAAATATTATTCAGGCACAGTGTTCAACACTCCAGATCATATCAAAACTACCCAACGGATACCCCACCCCCAACTTAAATAGATACATTGTCCCCAATGTTCCTTAAATAGAGCTCTATGAAAAATAAAATAAGAGAACAGAAAACTCCCTTGAAAATGTTATCGTGCACGGGGTGATGGTTGGGTTACTGCTCTTTTCAATTTGATCTTCTTTCTTTTTTAGGATCAAGAAGAGGAACCTAAAAAATAAAAACAAAAAGAAAATTAAGAAAAGGAAGAAAAGAAAGCAAATAAAATTTATCACTTGACTGCCTCTAGGAAACACAAATTTTGAACGTTAATTGCTCGACGTGACTTGTCCCTTGTCAAGGTACAAAGAAATTCTTCTATTTCTCTGGTCCCTTCTTAGATGAGTCAATATAGTCCAGTAAAGCTATAAGGGTTACCATCTTTTTAAAAGAACCAGGTAGGTCAAATTTGTAATTTTTTTTTTAATTTATAAAAGAAAAAGGAAATAAAATAAAAGACTCAAAGACTGACTCTTCTTAAAATAAAGGCTTCGACTCAATGACTCAACTGACTCACTAAGAAAAAATGAGCAATATTAAAAAATGTAAGAAATGACAGGCGAAAGAACAGATCGAGGCCTAGAAGCATTTAACTTTTATATCTAAGACTCTTCAAAATGAGGCACGGGCACATACTTAACCTCAGTAACTTGTTCTGGACATGGCATGAGATAAACATCTTCTTCATCATTGTCAAAAGGATAAAATTCCTCCATAAACTCAGCCTCAGTGGTATGAACAATGGAAAGCTCTGGATAGTTCTCCAGTGTAAGCATGGAATTTGCAAGTTGAGGAATAGGACCAACCTCAATAAGCATGGGGGCTTGAGTCTCCAGGTAAGACTCAATAGAATTCTGCACATACTAAGAGGAATTATCAGCAAGTTCATACATTAAAGAACTCAACATCATACCTTGGTCGATGCTTTGAAGAACCAGCTGCTCAACTTGACGATTGATGCTAGCCACTTCATTTCTCAGTTCGGTATGATCAGAAAATGGTTCCATCTAAGACTCTTCAAGTCTCCCAACCGATTCAATAATCTGAGCAATGAGGTCACTCAGATTCTGAAATTCAGTTCTAGCTTCAGATCTGGAATGAAAGCTATCCTGGTGGAAACAAGAAAATTCTAAATGACTAAAGGAGGACTCCTACATAATCTCACAAGATTTGTTAGAAAGATCCTTAACTAATTCTTCTAAAGAAATATCTGAATTGGAGGAAAAGGCATGCATCAATAACAGAGTTTGGCTAGGCATCTTCGAAGGGGGATAATAATCGCGCTCAGGACCACGCGAAAGATGAAGACATGCTTTGGATGGATGACCTTGAAACGAACATATTCGGCATGTCTCAAGCTCGTAGCCAAAACTTGAACAAGAGAGGTTAGTTCAAATATTTGATTTTTAAGCTCATTAAATTCTTTTACCTCTTGTTCTCTACGTTGAGCCGCTTGCTTCGCACAAAGCACATAGTAAATGTTCATATCATCTGTCATGATAAAATAAGTGGACACAAGAAAAAGAAAATTATTTTTGAGATTTTTAAAGTTTACAAGTCAAATTTAACTAAGAAAGAGATTAAATGGCTTGGCTTCCCCAGTAACGACGTCATTTTGTTCAGTTTCAAAAATCAATGCCATTAATTTGACTCTAAATCAAAATAAAAATATTTAAAAATCACCAAAACCTACTTCTTATACTAACAAGAAGTATAAGCGGCAAGTACGGGGTCGATCCACAGAGAGGTCATGATTTAATCTTCTCTTAAGCTAAGTTTTATAGTGCAAAGCAGTAAAAACGGGGGATTTTGATTTTGGATCAAGTGAAAACACGCAAGAAACTAAATTTCAAAGGATAAATGGAAATTAGGATTGATGTAACTAGTTTCTAGACCTATTCAATGCAATTTCTATCCTTGACTTCTGTAACTTAAACATGCAACTGATTCATGGATGCACAACAACTCACTTGATGCAATCTAACTAGCCTCTATAAAGGCAAACAACTAACAAAGATCGAACCTAGGGAGCGTCCTAAGCATCAATTAAGTCAGAAAGGCTATAACCCAACTAATCTATATGTTTCTAAATCCTATTAGGTTCGTAGCGTCCATATAGAATTAGAAACACATGCATTATGTTCAAGGATTCTATTGTGTCAATTAATTGTTAGGAAAGCCATATTCAATTAATCAATTTTATCTTCGAACCTACCAATTCATGCATCCTAAAAATAGCCATCAAATGCATAATTAACTAATGCTACTTAATTGATTTTAGCTAGACATTCAGGTAAGAACGTGACATAACTAAACATCGATTAGCCATGCATGATTATGCATGAACAGTCAACCTCAAAATCATGAATATGGAAATTAAATTGGATTCAAGAAGACACAAATTCAACATGCCATTCATTCAAGAATACAGAATTCTCAAGAAATTAACAAAGAATTAAAACTTCAAAAACTAGATAGAAAATCGTTACCTCGAGCAATCCATAGACATATCTTAGAGGAAGATCCAATCCATCATTTTCAATCCGAACGAAAATAAAAATCCAACCTAAAGATACAAAAAAGATAAAAGAAGAGGAAGAATCAGCAGCCACTCCTCGACCTCCATTAGATTTTGTAGAAAAATTGACCTAAAATCAAAGAGAGTATATATAGAAGTCTATTGGAGCGTTGCAATGCTAAAGACAGCGTTGCAACATTGTTATGCATGTAGATGGCCTCGAGTATTGGGCGAGGGATACGACACTGTTGTAACGTTTGGTTAGGCAAGAGGCGCGTGCACAGATACCTGGGGATTCCATCAAAGGTCGTAGTGTTGCAATGCTAGGGACAACATTGCAGCCTTACCCTAAATCAAGAACTACTACCTTTTGGCGTTGAGCTTAGGCTTGTTTCAGCATTGCGACACTCCTAACAGGGGCAGTATGATCATTTCATCTCCTTTGAAGTTTAAATGCTCAAATTACCTCTAAATTTCTTCATATTAACCTCATTTGGATCCAAATGCTCGGTTTTACCTCTTGATTGCCCGATACCTACAAAATAGGGTAGTTAACATTAAAAATCTACTAATGAACTCGTGTTAAGCTAGGAATTATAACTCTTTTTAAAAGTTATCAATGACCTCTCCAAGATTTATCATAATTCACATTAACCCCATGTTATTTTTCATGAAACTTATGACATCACATGGACGACATGAGGTCATGCAATTCATATTTAAAAAAAGACTTCATACACTCATATACTATCCACGAAGTCGCCTGACTATGAGCATCCTTAATAATATCAATAGAGAATTTATGAACATCGCTAAACTTACGAACAATCCATAAACCACTTTTTTTTCTATAATCAGACAACCTAAGATACCAACTACAAAAAGTGTCTTTGCAACAAAGTGTTGAGAATGTCAAAAAACTCGCAGTTTGTAAACATTAAACAAATTATATTCACAATAAAGGTATGATTGATACTTCTTTCAATAAAGGTGTTATTGAATTGCATTCATTCATAAATTCAATAAACTAACCCATGGCTGTAATATGAATATTTAAACTTTATGTAGAGACATAAATGAATGATCAAGTTTTAGTATATAGTGAAAAAGGTCTATAAGTATACAGATTAGGTTGGGTATCTTATTCTGAAGACATTATGGATGCGACCAACTTTGTATATTGATATAAATGATGTGATCCCAAAGTCATTCGTGTGAAGACATGTAAGTGGAGGCATCCTACGCAAAAGACGTTTGCATAAGACAGACCATGAAATAGTCACTTTTCTTTATAACGATAGTTTACTGTTAAAACTGAATATTTCAATTCGATAACCTAAGGTAACTCGATCTTAATCCTGAGCTAACTTGAAAGCCTGCTTATTCGGGATTATCCTTTAATTTGTATACGTGAGAGTGGTTCAACATCACCGCTCAATAAGCCTCCCATTTTAGGGGTAAGACCGCATAGATAGTTGAGGACATAGTCCTGCAAGATAGAATTCACTCCTACCCATCTTAGGATCAACAGATAGATTGTTCCCATAAGTACTGACTCCTGGTCTTGAACAAAAGAGCCCTGCCCTCTCGTGGCAGAGAGGGACTCAGTTTATTGGTTGGACCATAAACCAATTGTTCTATAGAGGATCAATGGAGACTTAAGGAGAAAGATGTATTCTAGGGGTAAAACGGTAATTTTGACCTATCTGTAAATACGAATGACCTGTGAATGATCGACTTACTGATTATGTTAAATCAGGACAAAAATATATCTACAGTGAGGAGAGTGCAACTATTGAGCTATAGTGGTGTGTCTTCGTAGTTAACGAAAAGTGATTAATTTGGTTTAAAGAGTTTAGCTAATTAAATCTCAAATCGTTTGAGCTCATGATTTGTAGGTCCATTAGATCCCTCTACTAGCTCATAAAATGATTAAACCTTAGAATAGCGTGTTGAGAGAATTTGGAATATTCAAACTTGGTTTAGGGTTTGGATCATTATGTTTGATATAATTAATGTTTAATTATCGAATTAAACATAACGGTTATTAAGAGTTAACAATATTTAAATATGATTAAAATATTTGATGAGGTGTTATATTAATTTAATATTTGATATTAAAATAAATTAATTAAATTTTCATTAATTATCTAATTTGGTAATATTAAATCTTGAATTTGTATTAATTCAAAATTGTGAAATTGATTAATTGGATTTTGAATTTAAAATTATAAAACTTATCTAATTTAAAATTGAATTTGAAATTCAGATTTTAAAATTAAGTTTTTTTCAATTAAATCAATTGCAAGAATAAAAAATTGGATTATAATACAAAGTCGGAAAATCTCATATTTTTCCACTTTGTAATCCACCTCATGCCACCAAGTTAATTGGAATTTGAAGTGGCATTATCATGGTTAATCTGATTTGTATGATTAACAACTATAAATTGAAGTTATTGAACTCAATTATTGATCGATGCAAACTGAAAATCTGAATGAAAAAAATTCTCTGGTTTTTCCTTCTATCCAACTCCTAAAATCATACCAAATTCATCTAAATTTGAGTTCCACAACTCAATTTAAGGCCTGAAAATAGTAGAGAACACTTGGATGATGGTCTACTATAGAAAATGTGAAGATTTACGTAGAGAATTCAAGCAATTTGGTGGAAACTACAAAGGTTTGCGAAAACCCTATTTCTGGTTTTCTCTTGAACTTGCATGCTTTTTCTTTAAAATTAATGTAAGTAGAGTGTTTAGATCTTTAACTGCTTCTGCGTATTGATTTTCAACTCCATCAAAAAGTTCAAGAGACATTTGACTCGAGCGAGTAGTCCTAAGTTCAAAACTATGTTTAATAGTAAGTAGGTATATAGCTTTCTTTAATACATCCTTATTGTTAAAAATAGAACTTTCCCCAGTGATGAAGTCTACGACACAGATTCAAATCTAATAGGTCAATGAAATCATACGTGTTATTTGAGGTTTTGGACAAGGAACTTATTTCATTGTTATCAGACCAATATACAATGTAATTGGAGAATTTGATTGACAAAATGAAACATGGTTAACTACAACACAAACATCATTATGGGATGAATCTGAAACAAAGGACAACAACCATAATACATATTTGTCTTCATGATCCTAATCACATTAGGATTTCTTAAGCCATCTCGATATATTGTTAACTAAGAAATAATATATTCAGAAGTTGGAAAAACCTTAGATTGGATTAGATCGACAAAATGGTTAAAAGATGTGTTCAAAGCAACACAAACTTCAATAAATCGGAAGTCATAATAGTGGCCATTTTCATCCCACAATCATTGAACAAAACTCTTAATCGTTGAACAACCATAACAAGAAAGCGTTCAATACAGAGGATGAAAAAACTAGGGCTACGTGTTGTATTATAATATTTTATGTTTGAAACAAAAGGATAATAAATCTAACGTTCAAAATAATTTAAAACTTGTGAATCTTGACTAAGATTAATAGAAAGTATAATAAAAATAACAAATATCAGTTAGGATAATTAATATAATATGATATTTTAAATTTCAAAACAAGATTTTGAAAATTAGTTGATGTACAAGATACAAAAATTCAAAACAACTATTAAATCTGATTCGAAAATTCAAAACAACTATTAAATCACAAGATTTATAGAAAATTATCCGTTTGAAATGATGATGTTAGTTGACGTTGAAAGTCTGCTGGGATATACAATTGAGCAATTAATTACAGTCTTATTAAAAAAGATGTCGAATTAATTATACTGTAATTAAAAATGACGACGAGAGTATTTTAGGATTTCAGAAAATTAGACTCAAGCGACATTCATGTGTTTTGCTATAATTCAAAAGGATCCCATCTTTTGTTATTTTTCTAAATGTTAGTGTATTTTCTACTATATATAAAAATTGGACTAACAAAAGAATTGGGCTTGAAGTCCAGATTTGGCCAAACAAGTCCATGCTCATAGGCTGGCCTCAATTACAATGAAGCCCAAGCCTGTGTAAAATCAACATAAGACATTCCACAAGTGTAAAGTTGAATATGCAACCTCGAGAAAATGAGCTCAACTCTTAGAATTTTTTTTTAAATAATATTTTTTAATATATAATGACAAAAATAGGGTTGGAGGGAAAGTATTCCCAAAAATAGGTTTTTAAATCGTGTACCGGGTACATGATTACACCTTAATCGTGTACCGGGTACACGAGTTCTTGTCCATTTGGCACGCGCAGTCTGTCGTGGCAATCATGTAGAGTTGACTGAGGTAATCGTGTACTCAGTACACGATTACCTCAAGTCATGTACCTGATACACGACTTCCTCTCCATTAAATCTGTCGTACCCCTTCTTCTTCCTCATCCGACCTTCTGCCTTCTCCGTCCCACTTAAGCTTTCTGCCTTATTTTGCCTTCTTTTGTTGCGTTTCTCCATCCAAAATTCCGAAATCTTTCTCATTTTGCTTATGTCTTGTGCATCCAAACGCCTTCATTTGCTCGTCCGTCCAAAATTGTTCGAAATCATCCTCCATTTGTTCGTCCGTCCAAAATCGTCCGAACGCTTCTGTGGTAAAATTCTTTCTCTAGTTATTTTTCAATATATAATCTTCATATATATATCATTTTGTTTTCATTTAGGCTGAACTTAATGTGTACTTTATGGATCCATGATTTATTTGTTGGGTTCAATCTAGAAATATATGTATATATTTGTCTATTTGTTGGGCTGATTTTGTCTAACGTAGTTTATGAACTTAGAAATTAAATTTTGTTGGGCTATTTTTCTGATTATGTTTGTTTATTTGTTTGGCTATTTTTTTTATGATTAATTCGTTGGATGATTATGTATTTGTTGGGTTGAATGTAGAAATATATGTATATGTTTATAAAAATGAAGATTGGTTCATATATATATTATTTTGTTTGTATTTGGGCTGAATTAAATGTATGATTCATAGATATATTACTTTGTTTGCATTTGGATTGAATTAATTGTATGATTCATGGATATAATATTTTGTTTTTATTTGGGCTAATTTAAATGTATAATTTATGGATCTTAGATTTGGGCTGATTTAAATATATAGTTTATGAATCTTAGATTTGGGCTGATTTAAATATATAATTTATGAATCTTAGATTCAGACTGATTTAAATGTATAATATTTAGATCTTATAGGTTGAACTTAGAAATTGGATTTTGTTGGGTTGACATTTTAACATATTTTTTTTTTGTCAACTATAACAGTTGAAAAAATCATAATAAATATGTCCATGCAACCTGAAGATTTAGTTATTTTGAACTTGGAAATGATGGAGATAGTGACATTGACGTTGAAGTTATGAATTATTTGGAAACGGCAGTAGTGGGGAACATGATCTTGAGTTGGTACCGTCGGAAATGTTCACCCAAATAGATTGGGAAATGAAAAATTCAATGTGTGAACTAGGGTCTACTTTGGAAGAAATGAATATAGATGTAGATAACTGTAGTTTAATACAAAAAGAAATGTTGTTTGATACCAAAGAAGATTTACAGCTTGCTATAAAAAAATATTGTGTGACAGAACACTGCGAAATTGTTGTTGTGGAATCAAATCAGGATCTTTGGTATGTTAAATGTAAATCATGGAGTGATGGTTGTGCTTGGAGGTTACGGGCATGTCGGCGTAAAACTCATAGGATGTTCGAAATCTCAAAACTTCAAGGAGAACGCTCATGTTTGTTTTCAAAATTGACACAGAATTATTCACAACTTGATTCAAATTTTATGAGTATTGAAATTTAAATTTTGGTTAGAGCTGATCCTGGAGTACCTGTGGTCCTACTCCAAGAAGCCATTAAAAAACAATATGGCTATAATGTTAATTATGGACGGGTGTAGCAAGTCAAGAGAAAAGCGTTGATTGTTGTGTTTGGTGATTGGGAGAAATCATATTCGGAGCTTCGTATTGGTTGAGTGCTCTTGTTCATTACAATCCAGGAACACGAACAGATTGGTTTTTCCTTGTCTATGATATGCCAAGTACGACTATTTTTGGATGAGTTTTTTGGCCCTTTGGTCCTGCAAGAGAAGGGTTCAACCATTGTAGGCCATTAATCTAGATCGATGGAACTCATCTCTATGGAAAGTATAAGGAAAAATTATTGATAGCCTTATCTATTGATGCAAACGAACATATATTTCCCCTTGCTTTTGCTATCGTCGAAGGTGAAAACTCGTCCAGTTGGTCATGATTTTTGTGGGCATTACGTGAATATGTTACCCAAAGAGGACATGGGCATTCTTGCTGCAATTAATAATGAAGAAATTGGTTGGAGTGAACCCAGAGCGTACCATCGATATTGTCTTCACCATGTTGCCAGTAATTTCAATATGAAATACAAATCAAAGCAACTAAAAAATTTGGTGTTTAAGGTAGGAAATCAACACCAAAGGCGTAAGTTCATTCGGTGCATGAAAGAATTGAAACAATTGTACCCTGAATGTCTTGAATATTTTTCAGACATTGACTTGGAAAAATGGACTCAGTCACACGACGGTAGATACTACTATGGGTGGATGACAAACAATGCAACTGAATGCATGAACGGTATTTTCAAAGGTGCTAGAATGTTATCAATTACTTCTTTAGTTAGGCTAACATTCTATTACACAATACTGTATTTTGAATGCTGGAGACAAGAAATCAGTGAAGCACTCGATTGTGAGGACATGTATACAGAATATGCCCTAAAAAAAAAGAAGTGGGAAAAATGAGCATTTGCACATACGGTGACATCCATTGACAGGGAAAGTCAAACTTTCGAAGTACAAACTGGCATAAGTATGATTTCTCCCTATAAAGAACAACACAACCAAGTTTTGAGCTTGAAAGAAGGAACGTGTTCTTGCAATAAATGGAAATCATTCAAGATTTCATGCTCTCATGTAATTGCAGTTTGTAATTACATGCGTATGACATACCTACCACTTATTGATGAATGCTACAAATTGTCCAATTTCAAGCGTTGTTATGAAGGTGCTTCCATCCAATTCAACACCTAGATTATTGGCCAAAATTATCATTTATAGAAGTTCGTCCAAATGCGGACTTACTAAGAGAACAAGGTCGGCTAAAAAGTACGCGCATTCATAATGAAATGGATTAGAGAGAGGCAAGCCAAAAAGTGCGATGTACAATTTGCAAGAGAGAAGGACATAACAGATGCACTTGTCCACAACGTACACTGGGTGCTTCGTCTTCAGGTCATTAGGTGCATTTTTTTTTTACTTGTATTCTTTATGTACTTATATTTTTCATGTAATTGTATATTTTATGTATTTATATTTTTCATATAATTGTATACTTTATGTACTTATATTTTTCATGTAATTGTATATTTTATGTACTTGTATTTTTATGTACTTATAATGAATTTATGTAATAAATTTATTTTATGTAATTGTATCTTTCTATGTACTTTTTATGTATCTTTTATGTCATGGATTTTATTATGTAATGTAATTTGAACTTCTTAGGTAATGGAGCCTGGACCTTCTAATCCAGTACAATTATACTAACAAAATATGCATTGTTCAAAAACAGTATGAGATAGTTCTTCCACTGTAGTGTTAAGTTGTCGGAGAAAGGAGGCGACTGCACAACATACTATCCCATTTGATTACCACATTATTCCCTATGTTCAGCAGGCAGGTTTTCTTGGAGTTGCACAAATTGCTTTTATCCAGCTTGATTGGCACCTTATTACTGCTCTAGTTGAGCGTTGGAGACCAGAAATCCACATATTTCACCTGCCTTGTGGGGAATGTACGATTACACTGCAAGATGTTGCCTTACAATTTGGGTTACGAGTGGATGGGTAACCATTGACAGGTTCACTACAGTATGACTGGAAGAATATTTGTGAAGAGCTCTTAGGCGTTCTACCAGAGGATCTGAAGGGATCAAGATTGAGTATCCCCTGGTTGGCATCCTAGTTTCCAGAATTACCTCCCGATGCCGACGACATCAGTGTACGTAGGTATGCACGAGCATACATCCTGCAGCTTATTGGAGGATTTTTGTTTGCTGACAAGTTAAATACTCTAGTGCATCTCATGTTCCTCCTACTATTGTCTGATTTCGAGCACGTTGGTACGTACTCGTAGGGTGGTGCATGTCTTGCATGGTTGTACAGAGAACTTTATCGGGTTTCCAATGCACAAACGTTGGAAATAGCGGGGCCACTGATACTAATAAAAGTATGGGCTTATGATCGATTTTCAATTATAGCACCACAAGTCTAGCTACAGGCCCCAGATCATCGTCCACTTAGTGCCAGGTATTATTTCATTTTTATATTTATTTCATTACCATTTTATGTAAGAATATAACTTAATTGTATTTTTTCTAATTTTAGATGGAGTGGTGTATTAGCTGCCTCTGAACAGTCAACAAATATGTTTGCTTGTGTACAGAAAAATATTCAACATGTTGATGCACAATCAGATAGCAAATGTATATATAAATGAATATTTAAAACATTTTATATGTATACTTATTATTATTATTATTATCGTCATACACACAACAGATTTTGTCATCCTTACTTGATTATTGTCATGATGGTGAAGACATCTGGTTGACCGTTAGCCCTCTTATATGCTTCCATATAGTAGAGTGGCATCATCCATATTGTGTGTTGAGACAGTTCCATCTGGGACAAACGATACATTCGTAGTCCTATACACTCCCAGCACTACACCAGATCGATTTGAGAGGTAAGCATGACCAAGACTGGCATCGAATTCATTTGGAATATTTATCCTACTCATGGACGACATGATCGTTGTGCACAGGGAGAATTAACAAATGGGTCAGCTGTATCAGACGACTACTTTTCCTGGTACAATTCGATCATAAGGCGATTTATCACACCTGACGATGCTTACTATTACTACATGGTAAGAGATTTAAAATCAGACATTTTCCATATATATGATATGAATATTGTTTAATATTTTTTTTTTATTGTACAGAATAATTTTATCGGCGATGTTCAACAATATTCAGAACAACTTACCAGAATTGGGTTCAATGTGTCAACAAACATTGGTCAACGTAGAAGGTATTATTCAACAAACAAGATGACTCAATGTTGCTGACACCGATCGAAGACGTATTCGTCGTAAACGACAGCGACAATAGGGTGAACCTAATTTAGAGAGACATGAAGACAATCCCATGAGGGGTAAGGGCCAGGGGGTTGTTTTTAAATTTCATGTAAACTTTCATTTTCAAATTGTAAATTAAAGAACTAATTGTAAATATTCTTTAATATCATGACATTTTTTTTTTAATATGAGTGCAAGATGTTTTCATTATAGATTAAATATATAATTAAGTTTAATAATGAAGGAATTTGTGAACCAATTCCTAAAGTTTTAATATTGTTGTACATCTACAATTAAAAAAAAATAGTCAACACTTTAAAAAAAAAAAAAAAAAAAAAAGAAAAGAAAAAGATAAGCAAATCGTGGACAGGTCCACGAGTTTGCATCTGACTGGTCAACCAGCCAGCCAACGTGGTGCTGACTGGATTAAACGATACTCGTGTACCGGGTACACGAGTTTGCCACATGGCAATCGTGTACCCAGTACACGATTTCACTATCCCAATTTTGTCAATAGTTTTCCCAAACAACTATTCTTAGAAAAAGTTTCCTTCCAACCCTATTTTTAGCATTATATTTTTTTTTTAAATTATTTTTTAAAAAAAATCCAACTCTCAAATCAAATATACAAACGAGAGGGGAAAAACATATATTAGAGATCGTACTCGATTACTTACAAATCGATGCATATAGAATTTTATTCCATCGAATAAATTTATTTATTAAAATCCCGAGCGAATTGAAACTATACTTTGAACTTAAAATAAAAATGATATTTTCCCTATAAAAAAATATTATCAAATTAATAAAAAAAAAAAAACAATAAAGATCAAGAATTCCTCTTAATTTATTTATTTTTGTCATTAATAAACACAAAAAAAAAAAAAAAAAAAAATCTTCACTAAATTAAAAAATACTATGATTTTTTATTCTTTTTTAATGTGTAAATCCAAATTTCAAATCTCAGAGGTTGTTTGGTCCCAGAAGTTCGTGGGTCTCATGACTAAAAACATCAATTTTATGTTTTTATTAACTTCTTGTACCATAGACATTAGAACTTCATAACTTTTCAGAATTCACAAATTCGCCGTATCCCAAACACCCTAAAATTTTCATGATCAAAGATTCATACCTAAATTTATTGTTATATATATATATATATAACCGATTAAGACATTGATAAGCACAGATGCAAGTCGAAAATTTTGAAATAAAGCTTCACCATACCTTTTGAGAAGCTGTAAGGACAGAAGGAAATTAACACATTTCAATTTCAAATTATTTATTTTTGTAGGACCACGTTTTTGGCTTCACATTTTTCTCCATTTTCATTTTTTTTTTTTTTTTTTTTAATTCAAATAAGTTAGTATTGATTAAGCATTAAATATTAGGGAAGGAAGTTGAATTACCAAACAAGCCCTTTAGTCAAAGAAGGCCAACGTAAGCATATTCCTTTTTAAGCCCAAGCCCATTCAGACCTTTGAGATCCACCAAGCCCACATAACACTTCCCAAATATTTTGAAGAATTTTCACATATCCCCTTTTCTATGATTACATTACCAAAAACTATCCCTTACCACATTAAATTTTTCATATTACCCTTAGGAAAAAAAATTTGCTCATGTTTTTATCTTAGGAATGAAAATCAATTTTGACCCTAACCTACCAGGTTGTATTGATTTCAACTCTAAACTTTGAATTTTATTTTAATTGAATCTTAAATTTAAATAAGTGTTGTAATTTTAATCATCGATTCATTTTACTATTTTTTTCATTAGTTTTTTAATTGAAAATTGTATAACTATCTTCATAAATTCTTTATTTCAATCATTTGGACATAAATAAGTTTGACCAATGCACTAATTAACTATTGAATATAAAGTTTGAACAAACAAAAAGCTCTCCTAATGTTGTTTTTCCTTAGAATTTTAATAATTTTACTATGTTTTTACAACTCAATGAACGTACAATACAAGATTTTTTTATTTTTTTAAAAAAAATGATGGTATTTGGGTAAAAAGTTATTAGATGGTTAAAATTGATAACATGTTTTAAATTTTAGGATTTAGATTAGAATATTTATCTAAGTTTGAGATGTAATTTGATGAAATTAAAAGTTTAGAATTAAAATTGACACATTTCCGTCCAAATTAATTTTGTCCCTATTATATCCCATAATATCAAAAGATCATAATTTTTTATATTATAATTTTCTAGTTCAAAATGCTATTGCATTGTTGAAACTTTTAAATATGAAAAAAGAAACCTATATCGAAAGAATTAACTTTCAAAATAAATAAACTCAAGGGTGGTGTTGAAAATCACTTTAAATAGAAGGGTCTATGTGCTAAAATTAGAAAATAATAAAATCTTGTCGTTTGGAATAAGAATTTGTAGATGTCTGAAAATAAAGGATATCTGGGAATAAGATGTCTGAAAATGAAAGATGACTATAGGAATGAGAATGTGTTATACCTTTTTATATAATTATAAAGTATAAAATTAATAAAAATTAATTTAAATAATTATTTTTTGTTTGTTAATTTGTTTTTATTACATTAAGTTACTAAATCAATTTTAAGCCAATAAAATTTAACCAAATTTACCCACGCACCCTCCAGTTTAATATATTTATTATCAATTAAATTTTTATATTGTACATTTATATTATCAATTTTCACTAAAAAAAAATATTGGTAACTAATTTAAATATCTATTTTCTTTTTTTTCCCTATAGTTTTGTTAATTAAAGAGTTAATTAATTAATTGTTTAATATGAATTATAAGCCATATATATATATAAAAGAAGTTGATATAACCTAATCAATTTTAAATCATCAAACAATGCTTTTAATTTTTTTTAAAAATAACTATGATTATAGATTAAAACTAGAAGTACAAGTGTACAAGATAGTTTAATTAAAAAAAAATTAACTTATTTTATTATTAGTTAATTAATTAATATTTTTAAAGACTAATTAATCATTTTAATAAATAATTTATCATGTTAATATATATTACCAATAAGAAGGGATTTAAGTAAATATAATTATGGTTATTCACATTTTTTAAAAAAAGATTATGGTTTTTCATATTAATTCATAATAATAGAATAAATTATTATATTAGCATTATTATTAACAAAATTAATTATATATGTCAATTATAATTTAATATAAACATATTTATAGAAATTTAATATATTAACCATTATCAATATATAAAGAAGAAAAACAAATAAAATATAAAATAGAGAGAAAAATTATTGGAAATGGAGAAAACTCATCTATTTTGGTGGTTATGAAAAAACTCAATGGATGGGGTTATAAAATGCCTTGGAATAGGATATTCTCATTCCCAAAGTTAAAAACTGGTACCAAATATGTGATCGAATATCATTTCTCATTCCCACCTCTTATTCTCTTGAACCAAATGGGTCATTAGTGTTTGATTTGAAATGTTGCGAGATTCACTTTCCCACATATTTGTTTGATTTTTATACCCTCCATTTTGATGTTCGAAACATGTGTTATGCATACCAACTCGGGGGGATAAAGTTGTAATTTTTAGTATTATCTTGTACAAAGATGAAAATCTCATGTCATAAAAAATTATTTTTCAAAAAAGTCATTTTAATTTAAACTTATAAAAAAATGTCTAGAATTGATTTATTTTCAAAATTGCACACTCCAAAATTTAAACCAAACATACTCTTAATCTCGCCATTCTTCTCATTTCTCTTAGTCTTCAAAATCCTAGGGGAGAAATGATAATTACATTTCAAAAAGCTAATTACAAGTTTTTTTCCTGCACTTCTAAAATTATTTTATATATATTTTTTAATTTTTTTGGGGATCGAACCTCCAACCTTTATGATGTAAGGTCATGTCAATTAACATTGAGATAAGTTCACTTTAGAATATATTCTTCAAATTTAGAAAGTATTTATAAATATTTTAACTTTTAATATTATGTCTAACAAATCTTTGAAATTTTAAGATTGAAATACTACTTTGATTCTTGTACTTTTAATTTTGTTTCATTTGGTCCCTATATTTTCAATACCATGCTCATTTTTGTCTATGTACTTTTTACACTTTGGTTCATTTACTTTCAAAATGTTCATTTTAGTCCTTGTACTTTTAAAAAATTACTATTTTGGTCGCTTTATCTTCATTTTTATAAGGAACCAAAATTGTCACTTTTATAAAGTTCAAGGACAAAAATGAATTAAATTTTAAAATACAAGGACCAAAACTAACATTTTAAAAATATAGGGACCAAAATGAGCTAAAAGTCAAAGTATAGGAATCAAAATGAACAAAAACTAAGAGTATAAGAACCAAAGCAGTATTTGAACCTAACTCAACTGACATATATTATGTGTAAGTGATAAAAAAAAAAAAAAATCTATCGTATGACTCTTCCATCCATATTTTACAAAAAAGAAAAAAGAAAAAAAAAATCATGCTTTCACGTGAAAAACAATTAACGTGAACCTTTTCTTATATAGAAAATAATGGAAAAATTACCCTTTTTCTTGGTCAGGGACTTGGGATGAATGAATTCAAGCTTTTATATTTGAAGAAATATCATAATAAAGAATTTAATGATAATTACACAAAGAAATGACCTTTTGAATTAAGAACTAAATAATTGACTATCGATATTTAAACTCATAGGATTAAAACTATACAATATTGATTACGATACAATATAATAATTAATGGTTAAGGATGGCCATGAAGAAAATAATATATTTAATATCTTTTCACAAAAAACTTACGTAATTGCATGCTATATGTGGTAGGGGTTTCAACATTTTTTCAACCACCTAATTGGACAATTGGACACATGCATTGGAAAAAATTCCAAAAGATTTGAAATATATTTTCTCAATTTGAACATAATTACGTGCACGGACTCCAAATCAAAAGAGGGATCGTGAGGACTCGATTTAGCGTTGGGATTTTTTTTCTCTCTTAAAGAGTGAGAGCGAAAGAGAGATCTAGAATAGACCCGTACTAGGGACCGATCCAACGAAGATTTTTATTATAAAAGGAAAAATTATACTATTCTAAGAGGACACTACAGTATAATTAGAAGCCATATGAATTAAACGTAATTAAAGTGAAATCGAAAAGAGTATTTTGAATTTTTATTTAGTATAATTATATTAAGAGTCATTGGAAACTTCCAAATTCACATCTAACAGTCATTAAGAGAACAATCACATTATAGTTGTCTTATTGAATATTACGAAGATTTTTGCTATATGATTGTGTGAGAGAGAAAAAATGTTGGTGACCTTTAGTTTTCGACTCTATTTTCCTAAGCGAGAAAATTGAAACCCTAGAAATTGATTGAGGTGAGGATGTTGATTGAAATTAATGATAATAATGAGAAAATCATGTGTTGTCATTTACATTTTGATTTGTTTTGATTTTTGATGACTTTTAATTACATCAAGAATATACTACAAAGTCATTGAAAGCTTTAGAAATTTACATGTGTGGCTCTTTCTTTTTCTTTCCTTTTGTTTTTATTAAACAAATTTAGACAAAAAAAAAAAAAAAAAAAATCTTGTGGCTTTATGTGTTGGAGGATAAAGACTTAATAAATGTTTTATTCTTTCAATTATAATCTTCTCTCTAGTTTGTTGAAAAAGGGACCCATTTCTGACCATAAATAATGATGCTAATTTCCTTATAGATACTAAGTTCACACTGCCAACTTATATTTAGAGATGTTGATAAAGATGAAGAAAAATAACTACATTGTCCATTTTAAATTAAGAGATGTGCAAAATTATATTAATTATTAATTTAAATAAAATTTAATAAAATACACTTTTAGTCTATAAAATTTTGAGAATGATTCATTTATTTAATTGGCTAATAAGCAAAACAAAATTGAAGGAATTATTGTTCAAATAATAAAGAAATGAGGCATTAATTGATTTATCTCTAATTATTCTTATTTTAAAATTGAATTGAAGGAAGTACAAACATTACAATCATGATAGGAAGCTTCCTGGAAGAAAACAATATTTTCCTTATCTAAAAGATTTGATGTCATTATTGTCAATGCTTAGATCATTTAATAATTTTTTTTTAAAAAAACCAAATTAATGTAATAATTAAAATGGGGTTCTTAATTAGCTTAATCTAATTTGCTGACATTAGCCATTGTCTAACCTTTTAAAAAAAAAAAATTTGAACCAATATGGAGCAACATTTAAGAGAATAAAGAAGTCCACAAGGAAAATTTCCCTTCTGATTTTGGGTATCTAATTGGGTTCACATAAAAAAAAAATGTAGAGAGAGATGAAAGCAAGGGGAGGAAATTAGAACCTACCAAGTCAAGTCATTATATTTATATATCATATATTTTTTTATTTTTTTATTTTAGGGGTATTTGCAAATATAGCAATCTGGCCGAAAGTATTAATAGACATAATATAATACAAAATAATTTGTAAATATAGCAAAATTTAGATCTGACTATCGGAGTCTATTCATGATAGGCTATGTCGCTAATAAGAGTCTAACAACGATAGTTTTTTAAAATGTTGCTATATACTTAATCATTAGCCTTTAAAGTGTCTACAGTCTTACACATTTCAATTAACCCTTTATAATTTTATGTATCTCTAGATAATGAATTTATTTCAACCATAGCTTTAAAAGTTAATAAT
Organism: Benincasa hispida; assembly: GCF_027475165.1. Lineage (NCBI taxonomy): Eukaryota > Viridiplantae > Streptophyta > Magnoliopsida > Cucurbitales > Cucurbitaceae > Benincasa > Benincasa hispida. The sequence goes on along the minus strand of NC_143488.1, from coordinate 68,881,238 downwards.
AAAGTTAAAATATCGTTTGAGTTCTTGAATTATGTACGGCTCATTCAATTTTAGTTTATATACCGTCAAAATGTCTAAATTTAATTAATGTACTTTTAATATATCGTGAAACTAATCGTTGTTGTTAGTTTGGAGAAGTTAATGTTTACCAAATAGGGTAAATTAATATATATAATTTTCATTGATGAAAAGTAAAACAAATTTTTAGAAAAGTTAAATCATAACTAAGCGCAGGAATTAATTTAAAGATATGGAAGAGAGAATCTATTACTCACCAATTGTTTTTCATTGATCTAAATATTATCCTCTATTACGAGTGTATATAATTAATTAAGTAGATAAGAGACTATATTACGATTATAAAAAAGGATAATTGTTTAAATGACAAAACTGCTGAAAATATTTTTAAATATAGTAAAGTATTATTGTCTATCAGACAATGACAGATACTAAAAGGCTTAGTACTCTAACATAATCGATCTCTCTATCCTTTTCCGTCAATGTCATATCTTCTTCATTTTTAGTTGATTTTTCATCTTCATTTGATTTTCTAAATTTGTAATATACTTTAATTGTATAATTTTTTTTTAGTTCTCAATAATCACAAGTGAGGGATCTACCCATGATTTTAACATAGTAATTAATTCCTTTTCTAACGAACAATCTTTAGATTGGTGATTTCGATCAAATTATGATGGAGTGAAACGAGAAAATTTCGCATGTTATTAATTAATTAATCTATGAAAAGGATGTTATATATCTCAATCTCCATATGCATGTGAGTTGTTACATAATTTTATTCTTATTTGCTAAGATTTCCAAACCACTACTTTGAATAATGGTAGTGCAAATTAAATATGACGTCATCCACATCCATAAATCATGAGTTATAATTAAGTCAAACAAAATGTAAATAACTAACCCATCATCTTTCTTTAGCCTATAGCTTTGATTGTAATAATGAACGCATAAGATTGCATGTATCTATTAAAATATTAAAATATATATTTTGTTTTAATTATCTCTTGCAATTAATTGATTTTTTCTAAAAAAAATATGACACAATTTAAACATGATTGTACTATATACAACTTTTGGAGTTCATATTTTGATTCAACCTTTTCATTTGTTATTGACAAATAGTCAATGTATCAAATTGAATAAAAGTAAAGATAGATATCTATAATCAAATGTATGAAAAATTAGCTAGAAATAATAAAATCATGTTAGAAACAATTTGAACTTTTTATAAAGTGGGTTATAATTTGACATGATGATTAAGAGATATAACTTTGTTTCTAATAAATGTCTTGATTGACCTATATATCCAAGAAAACAACCATTAATTTAAGTTATTCAATCAAATTTAATTTATACTAATAAATTCAGTTTAATCCTTCTTCTGTTTCAATTCTCCTTGAGGCTCCCATTGTTGTTTTCATCTATTTTTAAAGATGTATACTTTTATTGTATGATTTTCTAAATTATACTAAAATAACTCAAATAATTTCTTGATTTCATAAATATAAGGTTACCCAACTCAATTCTCAATAAAGAAATGAATTTCTTTATATAATATTAGGGGAATTCAAAAAATCAAATGACCCAAAAAAATTATTTTATAATGAATTTGAATTTATCTATGAGATATAGGAATGATTAAAATACTATTTTGACATATGTATTCTATTTTTGTTCATGCACTTTAAAATATGTAAAATTCAACTTTTGTATTTATGATAAATCTTCAATAAAGAAGTCAACAAGGTGAATTGAGATTGAGATGTATTATCTACCCTCGTCTTCTAAAGCGATTATCAAGTTTCACTTTTGTCCCACGGTGTATTCTCTTATATGAAAATTATAATAAATTTTATTTTTATTTTTTTCTTTTCAAAATGCACGTCTTTCTTGATAGTCAATCATACATACAGATAACATCTAAATAATAATAAATAAAAAAAGACAAAAAAACTTTCCTTAAAAATTAATGGTAAAACTGAATGTCTTATTGATTTATTTACTTAATAAAATGAAATTAAAATCCTAGCAAAATTGATGAAAAATACTCGAAATTAAAAAATAATAATAATAAAGAAACAAATAAATGCAAAAAAAAAAAAAATGAAAAGGATAATGGAGTATTAAAAGAAAATAAATTTTAAAAAGAAGCTGTGATAAATAGAAGAGAGAGAAGAAATGGGGGAGAAAATAGATATAATACAAATGAAAGAAGAGAGAGAAATGTAAGTGCAGGTAGAAAAATGGAAAAAAAATAATATTATGTAATTTCTTAAATTTGACCTCTTTTCTAGGTAAAAAAATTTAGTACTACGTAATAAAATGATTTATTCAATTATTCTTTATTTATTTCATAGATCCCACATAATTATTAAATGCTTCTATTTTAGCAAGAAAAATATTGAAAATTTTCTTAAAATTTAAAAATAAAAAAATAGAATAATTATCTAACAAATTTATTTAAAAAATAAAAAACAGAAAATGAGAAACAAAAATATTGTCAAATAGGGTAATATCGTTAATTTCCGACCACTTTCACACCATCAAATTTTCTAACGGTGCAAGTATAAAATTAGATAATTCAACTCAAATTTCAAAAATAGCCTATATGTTTGTCTTTTATGAATGGAAAAAGGGATGCAAAATAAAATATAAAAAATCAATTAATCAAAAGAAAAATAGATAATACTTGCGTACACGTGTAGGTGATGCAGCAGGAATCCCTTTACAAAATTGGCCTCATCCTAGTCACGTGCTTGAATTTTTTGCAACCGAACCTTCCCGTTACCTTGCGCAAGAAATGTACGGCCCATTTTATCGCCAATTGACAATTTTGACCCTCTCGCGCCGCCGGCGGTCATTTTTATTTTATTTTATTTTTAAATCTAATTTCTACTATTAATTTATCATATTAAATATTCTAAATCACTTATCAAGTATCACGTTATGCTGTTTTATATTGGAGTTTATATTTTTCTAATTCATATTAATTGTTTGAATTTTTGAATGGCTTACTAGTTACTAACTTTTTTATTTTATGTTTTATTTTATTTATTTAAATCCTACATTTGCTCCTTGATTAATACACTTATTCTTTATTAGTATTCAATGCAATATTTCAATTTTCAATATAAAATTTTTGGTAAATTACGAAAATCACCTTTAAAATATGGTAGTAGTTATAATTATACCTTTAAATTTTCAATTTTAAAAATTTAGCCCTCAAACTTATATATGTTAAAATTGAGTCAACTAGACCTTTAAACTTACATAAATATATAAATGTAATATTTGTATAATTTTAAAGGTTCAATTTCATCATTTATAGGTCTAATTTTTACAATTATTGTAAACTTGAGAGTCCAATTTTAATACTTGTAAAAGTTTAGAGGTTCAATATTTACGATTGAAAGTTTAAGAGTGTAACTGCAATTAACATTATACTTCAAGGATGGTTTTGCAATTTGCCCTAGATTTTTTGTTAGATTAATTTTTTCTTCTTTTTTTAATAGTATGGAGGATAAGAGATTAAATCTCAAAATTTAAGATTGATATTACACGTTGATGTCAATTCAACTATACTCATATTAACACTTAGTTGAATTTTGATAATCGTAGATGGAATATGTTCTATTATATCACTCCGTCGAGTTTAGTGAAAAAATATATAAAAATATATGTTAAAATAAACTCTAAACTTTTTGAAATAATCTATATAGTTTGTTTTACAAAATTAAAGGGATTAAAATATAGTATTTTAACAAGATTGTGATGTAATTAATAAGGGTATTAAAAAAATTCAATGACATGAGAAACCGATCATCCCAATCCAACCCGTTGGGTTATCAACTCATTTGTGTTGAGTTAGATTCAAATAAATGAAAATTTTATGGCTTTGGTTAGTTTATAGGTTCACCTAATATAACTCAAACTAATCCGAATCTATTATTAACTTTAAAATATATTTTTTATTACTTATAACACAATTAGTTATACATATATTGATTTTAATTTTATTTAATTCTAATATTTTTTGAATAATTTATTCTTCAACAACTTATCTAAAAAAAATTTTACTATATAAATTGAAATTGAATTGTTAATCTTAATTCAATATATGAAAATAATTAAATTAGATTTACATATTTACGTTTTGCTTCTTTTTTGAACAAAATTTTAAATAAATGATCCGATTAACCGGAATCAATCTAATCCAAATATTTCATGGTTTGGTTGGGTTCATTTTTTAATAAGGGTTATTTAGGTTGAAGAAATTTAACAGTTATATTGGATCTAAAAAGTCTTTCAACCCAATCCAACCCAACCCAACCCATTAATATGAAAAATCATTTATTTTATAATTTTACTCCAAAATCATTTAATTTTTACTATTACTCCAAATATATGTTCAAATGTTGTAGACAGCTATCGTTTAACATTTTCTCTTTTATAAAATTTAAAATAGACGAAAATTTCAATATATAAATATATATTATATATTTTGAAAAGTATCCTATTATATTTTAAGAATATGCAAGTTGTCACATGGTTTTTTAAAAAGAAAATAAAAAAAATGTTTACAGTTTTTTAATGAATGTATATAAAATAACATAGCAAGTAATTCATTGACGAGAAAAGAAATTAATATTTTCTTTTTCGCCTCTTCCTTATTTGAGATTTCTAAATGGTCAGATCTCATGTTATTCTATTTCTTTACATCACGTACATAAGCGATGTATTTATTAATCATCTTAGCTTATACAATTTTCTTTTAACACAACTAGAAGAAAAAACTACGATATAATGATATCTAACATAAATAATTTTTAACCCTAATTTTAATATATATCATAATTATCTTTAACATTAGATGTAACCCTCAACTAACAATCTATTTAATTTCATAATACAAAGGATAATAAGTCAAGAGAAACTAAAAGATAAGGAAAAAAACACGTAAATTGAATTATTACTACAAAATTCGTTATTAAGATTTTTTTGAAAAAAACCCCACACATTTAGGTCTTATTTGGTAACCATTTTATTTTTTGTTTTTGTTTTTTAAAATTAAGCTTATGCACTACTTTTACCTCCAAATTTCTTCTTTTGTTATTTATTTATTTATTTACTGGTGGTTTAAAAAATCAAGCCAAATTTTAAACTAAAAAATGTAGCTTTCAAAAAGTTGTTTTTGTTTTTTAAATTTAGTTAAGAATTCAATCATTGTATTTAAGAATGATATAAATCATGGTAAGAATGTGGATGAAATAGACTTAAGTTTTAAAAACAAAAATAAAAAAACGAAATGGTTACCCTTAATTATTGTTTGAATATAATATATTGTGGTTTCTATATTTTTGGCCTACGTTCATTTTGGTCTATATGTTTTTTTACTTTGTTTCATTTTAATTTCTGTAATTTTAAAAGTTCATTTTGGTTTTGTACTCTTAAAAAATTAAATGACTATTTTGGTCACTTTTTAGAGTTCAGTGACCATAATGAAAAAGGTTGAAATACAATGACTGAAAATTAACATTTTAAAATTATAAGACCAAAATGAAGATTTTAAAAATATAAGTACCAAAATGAGACCAAAATAGTATCTAAACTTTTAATTATACAATATGACTTTCGTAATTTTATTAATCCAAGCATAATTCTGCTAATAAAATACCTCCTACAAGTATATTTAAAAAAATACCTCCTAGTCTCTTAATTACACAAAATTTCAAACTAAGAAAATCAAACTTTAATTTTGCATTAGAATATAAGCCAGCCAAATGAGAATGTCAATGTCAACAAATCTATAGAAGTCAATGCTTTTGAGTCTTTTAACACTCAAAACCCCATTAATTTAGCCTAATCATTCTTATTTAATATATATATGCCCATGCATATTCTCCTATTTCTAGTCTATTTTTAGTTATCATAATTCTTACCCTCTAAATTTGGACGAAAACATCCACTACTACAAAATCTACATTACTTGACACTTATTTTTAATTACTTAACATTTTTTCAAACGTCAAGTATTGATCTTTTAGAAAAGAAAATGTCAAGTAAAATGATTTAAAAAGCGGAGATTGACGGAATGTTTTAGTTATTTTCACGCGAACCATTATTTGACACGTTTTTCGTGTCAAGTAATATAAGGTCTTGTTTGACACGATAAGTATAAGAAACTCTTCATTGACATATTTTTCGTGTTAAGCAAAATATAAAAAATAATATTTTTTTAATCTTTTATATTTTGTTCCCCCCTCCCCCGAAACCGTCTCTTTGCAGCACCCCACCAACTATAGTCCGCACCACCTTTCAAGCCGCCATATGCCATTTGACAAATCATTGAGACTCAATCGCTCGTTTCGCATCGCTCGCTCTACGCACCAGCTGCTAGAGTTCGTCAGCCCCGCCGCTCTATTTTCTTTTCTCTTTTTTTCCAGCTTTGTCAGTCTCGCCATTTCGCAGCTCCAGTTGATTGAGCCATCGTCGAACTGGTGTTTAGCTCGTCTAGCAGTCGTAGCTTGTATGCCGATACCTAGGGTTGGATAAAGATTATTATTATTATTATTATTATTATTATTATTTTTGTATAAGTTTTGTGGGTTCCTTGAAGTTCTTTGTTACCTATCAGCTCTTGGCCTCATTTGGTTGTATCCATTGTGATTTTGGTTTTTGATTGAAGGTTTGGAGCCTTTGGAGCCGTTGTCCAGCAACATTAAGATCAATTTTCAACATTTTTGGGAAATATTTAATATTATAAGTATTTTTCTAGGATGATTATATTGATTATTAAAGCGTTAATTTGAGCAAATACTTCAGGTAAGTATTTTGGATGTATATTGGTATGAATTTGTGATTTGGGCTATAATATAGCATCTTCTATAATGATTTGTTTGTTTGAATGTTTGATGATGAGATTGATTTTGAAGTGTTGGAAGGAGTTGAGTTGTTGTCCAATAGGTTTGAGACCGATCTTAGCAAGGTTTTGGTAAGCTTGGAGGTTAGTATTAATAGTTCTTTGTTACCCATTGAAGTATTGGTCTAATAATTGAGTTATTTTTAATTTTTGATGTTCAATTCAAAGATTTCAAGGGATTGGAGCCACTGTCCAACAAAGTTAACAATGTTTGGACGTTTTGATAGGTATTAAGGTCTTGAAACTCTTTTGGAATTGTTACATAGTTTTTGAAATTTGCGTTTTGTAATCATTATTATTGAACTGTTCGTAGGTTGGATTACTTTGTTGTAGTTTTGAGGTGGCATTTGAATCAAACCACACTTTGGGTAATCTATTTGGAGTTAATTGGTTATTTTGGTGAATGAAATTTTGAAGAAATTTTTTATTGTTGTAGATAAGATTGAGCTTCCAATATTCTCTATTTTTTATTGTTTGTAGATAAGATAAGTTGTGAAAGTTGGGGGAAAGATATCTTCATTCTTCTATTTTAAATTTTAGCATATGCTTGATTTGTTGATAATCTTCTTCTTCTTTATTATATTTTCTCAAATCTCTCCCATCTTCCTCAGAAAGGTAATTGTTCCTCCTGAGACTGGATATGGTCAAAAGAGAATAAATGAAATCCCAGTAAGTCCCTAACTTTAAGTTATAGATATTTTTTAAGTTTCGAGTATGATATTTTTCCATTGCATAAAGTAAGCTAATCATGTACATTTTTCCTTGTCCTTGACTTTTTGTCATTGTTGTATCTTAACACTTATTTTTGTATTTTGAAATTTGATGTTATCGCCCTATATTCTATTTTGTAGGTTGACTTGCTTAAACATGACTTGCCTGACCCTTAGTTTTCGATCTCTAGACTTCAAAGCTCAATGTATAAATTAAATAATGTACTTTATTGAGAGGTTATTTATTAAACAATTTGTCACTTTTGTGTTTGTTGAAAGTTGAGTTTTGTATACAAAAGCAATAGTTGAGATTTTATTTTGTGCATGTACATAGGAAAGAGAAATATTATTGTAATTTGTGAGGAGTGTTCATATGAAAGGTCATAGTTGAACATATGGAATTTTAGTGAATATATTGAGTTGATAGATCTTAAATATATAATGTTTATTTAGTTGATGTAATTGTATTGTTGGAATACAAGGCAAAAAAATGAGAATATTAATTGGGACATTTAATTTGAAAAAAAAAAGACATATACTTGACATACCACCAATGTCAAGAATCAATAAACTTAAGATTCTACTAATGTCAAGTGTATTATCTTTCTTGACACGAAAATTGTATCAAGAAACATTTGTCTTGACGTTTTTTCGAAGTCAAGTTATCACACTATACTTGACAGTCGAATACTCGACGCTTTTATTAGCGTCAGGTATATCCTTTACTTGATATTTGAAAAACGTCAAGTAATCCAATTTTTGTAGTAGTGATCAGTTGTTTTTATTTGTTCATTCTTTTAGAATAAAAGATAACAAAAAGAACCTTAAGAACAAAACAAAATCGAAATGAATAATAAAATCTATCCATTGAAGAATAGTATTCAAGCCACACGATCGAGTGTCTAAAATGTCAAGCATGGATAGCTAAGTCATAACAATAGAGTTATTTATGTGGTTAGCCAAAAGAAAACTAAGGATAGAACTATTAGATGGAGATCTCTAATAGTATAATCAACGAAAACCTGAATCTCATTTGTAAATCTAGAATTTACAATCAAAAGATTATAGGATTTTGGAAACAATTTTGATCTAAAACGAGAAAATGTCAACTTCAAAAGTTCTAGAAATTTCATTAAATATGATAATGGTGTTCTCTATCATTAAATTTTTAAGTAAATTAATTAGCAAAATACATATGATATTCATGATATGATGAGCAGATGCCAAAATATTTGAATTTTAAAATGATCTAACTTTTCTTTTTTAAAAAATAACATAATTGTAAATTAAAAATATTTGTATGCAAAGTTTGAAAGTTAAAATATAAAATGTCTGTAAATTTAAGAATTTAAACAAAACAATTAAAACTAAAATAAGCAAAACACACCAAGATTGGTCCACATTTTATAGACAAATGTTTTCATGATACAATTTTCGTGTATATTTATGTTTTCGTGACACATTTGATAGAAGACATGATCTTGATACAATTGTTTTTATTTTTTTAAATATATTTATATTTGTTACGTCTCTATATTTATTATTGGGATTCACCATTTTTTAAAAGAAATATTTCAATTTTCAGTCCAACTAAAAAAACTACAAATTTTTTAAATTTATTTTCTTTTTACTTTTCAAAACTTGACTTGAACATTGAAAATATGGATAGAAAATGGATAATAAAATTTAAAAAAAAAATCAATAGAATAGTATTTCAAAGTTTGATTTTTTTAAAAAACATAAAAAATAAAATAGTTATCAACGGTGATAGTTTTCGATAACTTATTTTATTTTTATAGTAAATCTAAGAATTCAAATGTTTTTAAAAACAATTGAGAAAAAAAAAAATAAGCGCAAGTTTCTAAAACTAAATAGTTACAAGACATTTCTATTATTTAGTTAAACAATAGTTATCAAATTTCTGAAATTAAAAAAAAAAAAAAAAAAGTATATGAGACTTACACGTTATCTAGTTAAACAATTAACATCAAAATGGTTGTCTTAAAAAGTTCATGAAGTAAAATGAATATTTTGAAATTTTAATATTTAAAATAGTAATTAAAACTGAAAAATTAATATTTATGTACTTTTAAAAAAAAAAAATCGTGCTTTAAGCATTATTTTAATATAATTTAATGACCGTACATTTGGGAAGTTTTCGTCCACCAACATTTCCAATAAATTTGGTTGAAAATTTTGGACGGAAGTGTTATTGACTTTTAAAATAACGTTCAACTTCATCAATTATCAAATTATTGACCATATCCACTTGCTTTCTTTTTCTTTTTTCTTTTTATATTTACTTCATTCTTTTTTAACCAAAAAAAACTTAAAAGTAACCCATATCAACTTGCTACCTAACACCAACATGTTCATAAATCCTTTCAATTAATTGATTTGAGTGTACTTTTACTTTTTCAAAATTAATTTACTAATATATCTTAGACTCTTAAAACCGGTTTGATAGAGAATTTGAAAATAGAAATTTGAAAACAACGAAATTAAATAAAAATATAGTTGTATGTCATGTTTTCAGAATTCAGAAATTGAATTCTAATTTAAATAATTGCAACTAGTTGTAGTTATCCATTAAATATTTGTTGATAATAGACTATTTTAAATTTATTTATGAACATGTTTTATGTTTAAAAAAAGATGTAAATCATTATTTTGTAATAATATATAATTTGTAGGATAAATTGAATTTTTTTGTCCCTATAATTTGAAAGAAGTTAAAATTAAAGTTCGGTCTTATGATTGATTTGAATTTACCTCAGTGACTTGATAAAAACTTTTTAAATAGTCCCTATGATAGAGATTATTTAAAAGGATTTAACAAACCATAGAGACTATATGTGAAGTTTTATTAAACCATAGAAACTAAAATATAAATAATAAAACCATATGGACTAACTTTTAACTTTATCCTAACCATAAGGATAAAAAATTAGAATTTAACCTAATTTAAAATATATTACATAATAAATATTTTAATGTTTTTTTAATTGAATTGAGTTTATTGATGGAGTTAGCATGCAATTAGCGGAAGAAATCAGGATCAATAAGCGCTCTAATTCATCAATTTCAGCAATTAAGATAGCATGCTTGTTGAATAACAAGAGGGTTTCAAAAATTACTTTGCTTCAAAATTCTTCAAATTTAAGCTTGATTCTCTTCAGCATTTTGTAGTAGACCACTTGATCTTCCCTACTATTCTCTTGGACCTTAGATTGATTTGTAGGAATCAAAATGAGTTGAATTGATGGGAATTTGAGAGGAAAAAGTATGGTTTTCAGCTAGAGAGTGAAGAACACTTCTTCAGTAATTTTTCTCTAAAAATTTTAGAATGCATAGCCATCAACTCAATCCAAAAACCTCAAGTTTTGTTCTATATCTTCATACAATCAGATTGCACCTTAAATAGACAGCTCATACTTGAATTGTGTGTGGGATTTTTTATGTTCATGCAAGTGGGAAAATCCCACTTTGAGTGGATTTCTCCAAAATTCATTTAATCATTATTTTTTAAATTCTTTATTAAATTAATATCAAATTTCAGTTTTTAATTCTTTAAGTAAACTGAAATTTCATTAATTAATTCAAAATTAATTTTTAAAATAAAATTAATAATTAATTATATTAATTTAATTAAATATCAATTTCACAACCATGAATCCCCATTCGTATAATCATATTTAAATATAATCAGATTCTCCAATCTCGTTTAATTCAATAATTAACGTGTAATTATATCACATATAATTACTAATTCCCTTAATTTGAATTTGAATGTTTCAAAGTAAACTCATCACTTTGTTCTAAGTTTTATTTCGATTTGTGAGCTAGTAGGGGACCTAATGGATCTACAGATCATGGACTCCAACGATCCGAGACTAATCGGCTAAACTCTTTAAATCGAACTAATCAACATTTGTTAACTACTAGGTCACTCCATTAAAGCCCAATAGTTGCACTCCCCTCACTGTAAGTATAATTGTGTCCACTCGATATAACCATAATTAGTAAGTTAACACTTCATAAGTTGTTCGAAATAACGGTTGGGTCAATAGCTGTTTTACCCCAAGATTACACCTTGTTCCTTGAATCCCACGGATTCTCTAATGAACAATTTGTTTGTGATCCAATCACTAAATCGAGTCCCTCTCGGGCCAATGAAAGGGTGGGGCCCCTTGTTCAAGACCTGAAATTAGTAACAACATCTCTACTATTCTTAATAGTGTATAGGAATGAATTTCATCTTGCATCCTATGTCCCCAGCTATCTACCCTGTCTTACCACTGAAATGGGAGGCTTATTAAGCCAACCCTCACCCATGCAAATCTAAGGATAATCTCGAATAAATTGGAGTTTATGGTTAGCTCAGGATGAAGATCAAGTTACCTAGATCATCACTTTGATATAGTCAGTCTTAAACAGTGAACAACGTTATAAAGTAAGAGTGACTTGTTTCTTGGTCTGGTCTTACACAAACTCATTGCATAAGACGCCCCTACTCGCATGTCTCCATATGAACGATTCAGGATCACATCGTTTGTACTAAATACAAAGTGGGCCACATTCAACAGTATTACCAGAATAAGGTAAGTGTAACAACCCTACTTTCTAGGACTACTAAAAAGGGGATCGCTACTGCATGCATGCATAAATATTCTCATTGAAGAAAATAAAGTAAATTAAAGAAAATAATCATAATCTTAAACTGCATTAAGTATATATAAAAAAAAATGTTCTAACATATCTCAAAACCTTAAATCGTTCAACCCGGGCATCCTTTTTAAGAAGAAACAATTTATAAAAAAAAAAAATGAATAAATAAATAGATAAATTAATTAATTAAATTATGATAAATCCATGAATGGATAAAAACAAAACATGCGAAAATATAAACAGTCAAATGCGGAAGCGAATTCTTGTTCCTTTGGCACTGTCACGGATTCCTCTTGTCAGTTGCCCGAGTGTCCTTGCCTTTACCTGAAAAAAATAAGGATAAAGGTTGAGTATAAAATACTCAGTAAGTGATCTCATTACCAGGATCAGACTATGCATCCACGAGTAAAGAAAAATAGCTCGTGGCTCATACAGTTACGTCGGTTTTTTATGATGAAAGAAAAACCAAAAGACGTACTATTTTGCCTTGAAACGCATGTCTAGCGGCCCGTAGGCACACTGTCAAACATGATAATAACATGAACGTGAACCCCGGCCCTTAGGCACACCGTCAAACGTAATAATAACATGAATGTTAACTTGTCGGTTCACGCATGTCTAGCGGCCCGTAGGCACATTGTCAAAACATGAAACATGAAAATAAAAGTAACATGAACGTAACACTGTCAGCTCACGCATGTCTAGCGGCCCGTAGGCACACTGTCAAACATGATAATAACATGAACGTTAACCTGTCGGTTCACGCATGTCTAGCGGCCCGTAGGCACATCGTCAAACATAATAATAACACGCATCAAGGCAAGATAATAAACCGCTCTACTGGTCTATTCATGCATCACATACATAATATCAGTACTGATTAGAAGTTTTAACAAGCTCATAATACTTGTAACAACCAAGTAACTTGATAGGTCTAATCTAGATCGCTTGGCTCGAAGGGCCTGGCACGAAGGCACATCACTTACCTCAACTTGGTCACAAAAGTCCATGCAAATAATTCTTTAAAACCTTTGGAAAATTGAATCAACCCAAAGTTGTGGCTTGATCCAAGACAAATTTCAAAACTTGATTCAAGTAGCCAATCTGATTAAGAATTAATTCCAAAATCAATAACTTATTTTTTTTCCACTATTACTCTCAATCCAAAAGAATAACCAACCAACTTACACAAAACTTAACCAAACTAAAACTTTCCAATGAAGAGAATGGTCCTTTCTTTGTTAGCAATGCCTCGAAATTCAAATCCTGAAAGTCGACACAATGAGTAACACTAATTTCCAACACCAAGAGGCATTTTAAAAAGACTCAACATCAAACCTTGCCCAAAATAATCCAATTCTTACCCAATCTCAAAAAGGCAGAGGCGGCGAACGGAACGACAAGGAAGCGGCGCTGCTCGCGGCAGTGAGGAGCTCACGGAGACGGCGACGGAACGACGAGGCACTGCTTGCGGTGGCACTGGCGAGGAGATCTGGCGAAGTGAGGCTGCTTGCAACGGCGCTGGCGAGGAGATCCGGCGACGTTGCTTGCAGCGGCGTCAGAACGGCAAGGCTGGCGACTGGAAAGCGGATGGTGGCTAGGGCTGGAAGGAAAAGAAGAAGAAAAAGGGAAGGAAAAAGGGTTGCGTGCGTATGGGTTGAGGAGAGAGAAGTAAATTTAACTTTTTTTGCTTTTTTTTCTTTCTTTTTTTTTTTTCCATTCCTTTAACCATTTCCATAAATATATATAACCAAATTAAACTCTTCCCTTTTCCCTTAAAAAACAAATTCCTTAATTATCTCCCAAAATATATATACTTATATATATATTTTCCTTTTCCTTTAAAAAATAATCTAATATACACATTTAATTATCTCCCTAGATAATCAAATCTCCCAACAAAATAAAACTCAATTAATTCCAAATAATTCAATCATATTTTAGCTTAGCCCAAAAACATAAATCTCATATAATTTATCCAAGTAGCCAGCAATAAAAAAACTTAATTACAAAATAAAAAAAAATCAGGATGTTAGTACCCAACCTTATTCGTATACTATAGACCGTTTTGGCTATTTACTAAAACTTGATCCATTCTTATGTCTCTACATAAAGTTCAAGTATTAATAGCCATTGATCTTAGTTTATTGGATTTAGTTTTTATAAATGCAATTTACATACTTAATAACAATTTTATTGAATAAACCTCAACAATATTTTTATTGTAAATAGAATATGTTTAAGATTACAAACTGCGAGTTTTAGGACATACATCCCAACATTTATAATATGATATATACTATATTTCTAAATATTTTTAACATTGTTTAATATAATTATGCATTTTAAATTTTAAAATTCAAATTCTGGATATAATGAAAACATAAATATGTTGTTTTGAGAATTCACATTGTTTGGATCACAGAATCTGAAAACAGTTTTCAGAAACAGAAGTCGATTTTTCTGCCAAACACATATTCACTGAATTCAGTAAATCTATAAATATAAACCAGAATATGAATTGCGAACCAAACAGACCCTTAATTATTCTAAAAGTCCCTAGTTCATAATCTGTATATTTAAATTGGTTATAAAGTATCCTAACAAAGATAGTTCAACTAGTATTTAATATAGGTCAGCGATTAAGAGATTTATAATTCAAATTTTCACACTCATATTGTATTAATAAAAATATCATAAAATATAGGACAAACATGCATTGTTATTTAGGTGAAATTGTCTCAAATACAATGTTTATAAAAGAATTGGAAAAAGAAAAAAGAAGAAAAAAAGTGGGAGCAATTTAGAAGAAAAACCAATAATATAAGCTCAAGAATTTTATATGTAAAGGTCTTGTCTAATCCTATAAAATTGTTTGGTTAATATGGTGCCTTACCTTGTGAACCTATGATGCATTGATCTAACTAGGTATCAATCGGTAAAAATGAAATCCAAAGTTTTATTGATGTTTTTGATAAGCATAGATAAAGTTTTATTTGAAGTTTTAATCTCCACGTCTTGTGAACTTTTAATGCAGTTACTTATATTCTTACCACTCGAGATTTGATGGAGAAACTCATCCTTCTTAATTAGATTCATTAGATTCATGAACATTACGAGCAAGGAAACCTTTAATGTATTAGTTTCTTAATTTACTTTTGAATTTCTTTGTACTAAAATTAGACAAATGACCAAAATTCTTCTTCTTTTCAAACTAAATATTTGTAGTTATTTATGCACTTTTATTTTATTTAAGAAGTCACTCACTCTTACTTATGATATAATATTTGGCGAAACTTATACACTTTCATTATTAGTGGTTTATAAAATTAATTTTGTTTTTAATTATCTCTAATAAATATTTTTTAGAATATTTATAAAAAAAAATAAATTTATATATTTGAAAGTTCATAAAAAAGTTTGGTACGTTCCTTGTCCCTACCCAAATTGATAATAATAAAGAACTTACTCTCTAAGAAAAATGTGCCCTAAAAATTAATTAGTCAAACAAAATATCTTATTAAAATTGTATTTTTGTCTCAATACCAAACAAAGTTTCTTAATATATTTCCAAAACTAAGGCTATTGATCAAAAATTACTACTTGGACTATTTTCTTAAGCTTGAACCTTTGGTGACATAAATGCTTACATTAATTGTTAATTACATTGGACAAATTTTCCAAATAATAACAATTCATACTAAGACCAAACTTTTTTTTTCCTTGTTTTTTTTTTACAATTTTGTCCTCAAAAGATTGGCTTTTAATATAATTAAGCATGAATTGCCCATTGACTAATATTTATATACCATATATGAAGTTAAGTGATCACAATTTTCAAAATAAAAGACATAATTTGAAAATAATGCCATTACATTTGTGTGTGTGAACCAAATTATTTAAATTGACATTCTTTGATTTAACATCTTCCCACATAATCTTCCAATTTTGACCTTTAAACTTTGTCAAATTACCTATTTAAACACCCAATTTCATCGCATTGCATCTTAAACTTAGCTAAACATTGCAACTTTAACCTTAAATTATAGAGTATAATTTCAGTCTTAACCCTTTTATTAAGTTCTTACTCCAGATATTGTTTGAAAATGTTTATCTTATCCATTCAATAAAAAATAAAATAACTGCATGATATGAAATTGATAAAATTTAAGAGAAAAACGGCATTAGCATTTTTTTTTTAAAAAAAGATTTTTTACAAAGTTATACAATGATTAATTTATGGATTATTAAAACATATTTTTTGTGCAAAATTTTAATCTCATCAAAACTAATAAGTTTATGAAGATATTTATACCGTATTAAAGTAAGTAGGTGAGTAGCAGAAATTGAATCGAGGAGTTTTAAAATATTGCAACACTTAATTAAGTTTAAAGTTTAATTTTATAAAATTAAAAATTTAGAGTCTAAGACGGTATAATAACCTGACAAGTTAAAGGTTAAAATTGATTTTATTTTCTCTTCACAAATGTGTCCAATTGGAATGATTCAACACTATAAATCACATCAAAGAAAATTATTGATCTTTTATATTTAAAAGAAAATATGTCTGATTTTTTCTTCCATCATCAATGAGAATAACTACCAAATTTATTTTGATAGCTATGTTTATTTGAAATTTGAATTGACCTTTCTCATTGTGATTGATCCTTACTATATCACCAATAGTTTCATTTTCAATCATTTGGCTTGTTTTTCTTGCTTTCCAAACATCATGCTTAAAGAGATTATTTCTAACTTGCTAGGTAATTTTCCAACAAAAACATTTATTTATTTATTTCTTGGTTTTTACATGGAAATTTAGAAGAAGAAAACATGTTTGGCAGTGTATATCATATATATAAAAATATATATTTCTTAAAAAATGAGATCATCAATGATGACCTGTGAATGGTATCTTTCCTTTAAAAATCATGATTTTTTTTTCTTTATCATAGATGGAGGATCAATCGAATATCTAACCTCTAATTTTAAGGTTGTTAATCAGCAATAAAAAAAAAAATTCGAAACTCGCAAATGACATCTCTAACCTTAAACTCGAATTTTATGTCGATTGAATTATGTTCATTTTGAGTCAAACAAATTAATCCTATTTAATTTCATGTTACTTCTCTAAATTCTTATTTATTTCAAGTTTGAGGTTAATTGTTAGGTTAAATATAACATCAAAAATCAACTTTTTCTAACTCAATATATAAAAATTACTCTAGTGACTAATTTCTATAGAATGTTTGTCATTTTTATTCAATTGAATAATTATCTTACTAAAGTAATTTGTTTAAATATGAAAGTACTTGAAGAAAAAAAAATGCATTTTCAATGTCCTTTAAACTTTAAAAATGTATGTATTAATCATTAAATTTTTAATTTTAATCTAATAGCTCATTAAAGTTAAAAAATATCTTATAGTTCACTTGATCTCAATGATATTTTTTTTTAAAAAAATTACGAATCCAGTATATTAGAGTCTTATTTAAATACAAAATTCAATTTTAAGTTTAATAAATCTATTTACTAAAAAACTGTTGAAGTCTCGAATAACCTATTGGAAATAGCAAAATTTAAGTACCTATTAAAAGTTTATTTTAAAAATTAGTGTTTATCAATTATTTTTTTATTTTTGGGTACCCGCTTACCACAAAACTAGATTTTAAACTCACGTCATTGGACATCAAATATTATTCCTTCTATTCTATAATGACAAATTTTGAAAATTAATATAATATATAACTTTTAAATTTTTATTTTTATTTTTAAATTTTAACTCATAATTCAAGTGTTAATTTAAAATTTTAAAAGAACATAATAAAGAAATTATTAAAAGAAAAAAAATAAAATAGAAAGCGAAATCGTTATGATAAGGGGTATTAGAGTCTTTTAGTGTTTCATAAATGCAAAGTAAAGAATAAAGAATACCGATCCGACGTCGTATGAAATAGGGGAAATGAAATTTCAGGACCGTACTCGGTAGTCGCCGTCCAAAACGACGAGGCAAAGGCTACAAAACGCGCAACTTTCGGGTCAATACACGTGGCATTTCTTTGTAGTTTTTTTATAAAAATCCTAAAAGTCAAAGGTTTTTCGTTGCCGTCGTTTATCTTCTGAACGGCGCCGTACTGTACTGCCTATAAAAAGGGACGGCATAGCCCTCATTTTCGTCATTCTATTAGAAACGAAAAAACAGTTCACAAAATCAAACCCTAAAACTGATTCGTTTTTCAGATTAGGTGATCGTAAAATGCCGAGAAAAGGAATGAGGAGTCTCCTTTTCCAGTTCTCGTCGCCGTCGAATTCCATTTCTCGGTATTCGATCGCATCGCCGTCGAGAACTCCGGCCTTGACTCCACGCCGGAGCTTCAACGACGCGATGATTGAACAGAGCGTCGAATCTGCGGCGGCGATTATAATGAAATGGAATCCAGATTCTTCAACTTACGCTAAAGTTACTTCCATGTTCTATGAAGACAAAAAAGAAGCCATGCAGTTCATTAAGCGCGTGAATGATCTTCAAAAAGCGATGCATCTTATGGCTTCGGAAGATTCCGCTTCCGCTTCTGATCGCCTTGTTTACGCTCAAGGTTTGATGGAAATCGCCATGAAAAGGCTTCAGAAGGAGTTTTATCAGATTCTCTCCATGAATCGTGCTCATCTAGATCCGGAATCTGTTTCCACTAGATCCTCTCGCTGCTCCACCAGATCGAGTACTTCCGTTGATTTCGACGATGACGGAACCCTAGACGATGAAATCCAAGCCGTAGACGATTCGATCTCTGAAGTTGAACAAGTTTCATTTATTGTAATGGAGGATTTGCGAGCCATAGCCGAGTGCATGATCTCCTCTGGCTACGCTAAAGAGTGCGTTAATATGTACAAAGTGATTCGTAAATCGATTATCGATGAAGGTGTATACCGCCTCGGACTTGAGAAATTGAGCGCTTCGAGAATCAACAAGATGGATTGGGAGGTGCTTGATCTTAAAATCAAGAACTGGTTGGATGCAATTAAACTCGCAATTAGAACACTGTTCGTTGGTGAACGAATTCTCTGCGATCATGTCTTTTCCTCTTCTGAATCCATTAGAGAATCCTGTTTTGCTGATATATCCAGAGAAGGCGCTCTGCTTCTGTTTGGATTCCCCGAACTTGTTGCAAAGAGTAAAAAATCTCCGGAAAAAATGTTCCGTGTTCTTGATATGTACTCATCAATCGTCGAAAATTGGCCGGACATCGAATCGATTTTCTCATCTGAATCCTCATCTGTAGTTCGATCTCAAGCTCTAACCTCACTCGCAAAACTCGGCGAGTTAGTTCGTGCCATAGTTATGGATCTCGAATTCTCGATTCAGAAAAATTCATCCAAATCACCGGTCGCTGGCGGCGGCGTTCATTCCTTAACGCTTCTCTCGATGAACTACCTCACTTTCCTCGCCGATTACGGAAATATTTTGACGGATATTTTCGCCGATTGGACACCGCCTGAAAAATCCTCTCTCGAACAAATCTTCTTCAACACTTCAGATCAATCCGATGATTCTTCAACGGCTTCAGCAATCTCTTTACGATTGGGATGGCTAATTCTTGTCCTTCTCTGCAAACTCGACAGTAAAGCAAAACGCTACAAAGACGTTTCACTCTCGTATCTGTTCCTCGCTAACAATCTTCAACACATCGTCTCTAAAGTCCGATCGTCGAATCTTCAGTATCTTCTCGGCGATGAATGGATCGCAAAGCAGGAGGCGAAAGTAAGGCAATTCGCGGCGAAGTACGAAGCATTAGCTTGGGGAAGAGTCTTAGATTCCTTGCCGGAGAATCCAACTGAGAAATTCTCACAGGAAGAAGCCAAAGAAATCTTCAGGAACTTTAATATGGCATTCCAAGAAACTCATCGGAAACAGAAATCCTGCTTCATTCCCGATTCAAAGCTTAGAGACGAAGTTAAATTATCAATCGGAAGAAAGCTCGTTTGGTTCTATGGAGAATTTTATAGAGCGCAAAAAGCTTATGCCGGTGCTAATGAAAAGCCGTACATCAGATTCTCGCCGGAAGATATCGGTAACTACCTTTCAGATCTCTATTTTGAACCGTCCGATTGGGGGAGTGTTTCTACCTCCTCGCCGTCGTCTACCTCATCCTCTCACCGGCGGGAACCGGGACCCCGTTGATCGCTGCTCCGGCACGCGAATATTTTTATTTTTAATTTTAATTTTGTTTTTGTTTTTAACTTTACATATCTTTTATTTTCCCTCCGAATTTTGGATGCGCATGTGAAAGTTGTAACGGTAAATAATACACGGATTTAGTAATGTTTTGACATTTTGATCATAAAAGTTGAATAAATTTGCTACATAATGACTTTTTGATTTCCATCTGTTTCGGCTTTCATATGCAATAAATTTTTGGAAAACTACGTTTTGTAGTGCACGAATTTGGAAGGTTGAGTGCTTAGCTACCTTACTTTTCTAAACGGATGTAAGGTCCCAATTTTTTTTTAGAAGAGAGATAATTTTTAAAAATTGTTTTTCTAGTTTAATAAAATAATAATAATAATGATTTATGTAGAATTGACTGCATGAGAATTTGAACCACATATTATAATTGTATGCTAATTGAGCTATATTCACTATGACAATAATAAGAAAATTATTAGGGACCTCCTAAACCTAATTTAAAAATTCGAGAACTAAAAAGATATATTTTGAAAATTTAAGGATTAGATGCACATATTTTTGAAAATTCAAGGAGTAAAAAGATACATTTTGAAAATTGATTGAAGAAATATACATATTCTTCAAAATTTAGGGACTAAATGGATGACTGTTCTTAAATTTTCTATTCGACATGAACTAAAATATAGAAAAAAATACTTAAATGCATCCTAAATTATATTTATCTTTGTATAATCTATCATAATTTGTCATATGACAATCTTTTTTTTTATTCTTTATGAAATTATTTTGTGTTATTAGAGTGAGTACAACGATGAGTGCATCTTGGAATATATATGCATGCACAAGGTTTGAATCTCTCAAGCTACCTTTGTTAAATTTAAAAAAAAAAAGAAACTTGAGTTTTGCCATTTATTTTAAAAAGATATCTTATATATATAATTTTTTTTTTAAAATTACCATAATATTCTTGACCGTATATAAAATTTTCAAAATTATTTATGTAAACTGAAAACGTGTGGTGACCTTATGAAAATTAGGACCATCATACTGTTTAAGTTTATTGCTATCATCATTTTATGTCTAAGTTTTTGTCTAAAATTCTTACCAATTTTAGTTTTGAAACATTAATGAAATATAAGAATAAGGGTATTTAAAAAGTCTTTTAAAAAAGAGGTAAAATTCAAGGATTTTTTCCCTTTCTTTTTATTGTAATTTAGTCAACTTTTATCATCCACCTTGATAGTATTTATTTTTGTTAAATATATGGTCTGTAATAAAAATAAAAAGAACTATTATTGTATGCCTGTTTTAGAAAGCTGCCTAGCTATTTCAATATGACAGTACCAAAGAAAAAGACAGGTTTAGAGATATATAAAGAAAGAAAGAAAAAGAAAAGGAAAATGAGAGTTACCAAAAGAAAAAAAAAAGTCTAATTTTTCCTTTTGGGTATAAGATTAAATTACAACTTTGAGTTTTGTTATATCCTATATTTTCAAATGTCCAATTTTAATTTTTATACATTCAATAATTTATTAGTCGAATTTGTAGTTGGTTTTTTCCTAAAAAAAAAAAAAAAAAAAAAAAAAATCTCTTTCACATTGATTCTACCTCATAACACAAAATTTTAATTCTAGGTTTGATAATGATTTTTTTCTTATAAAAACATTTAGAACATGTTTGACTGACAATCTAAATTCGGTTTTACGTTTTCCAGGTTCATTGGAGTTAAGAAATAGGTGTTAGGCTATATTTTCAAATTTTATAATCCAAACCGCATAAATTTTGAAAACAACATTGATATATTTTGAGTGTATCTAGATTTTAAGTTTCAATTTTTAAAATGCAGAAAAAATAAAACTAAAATTGTAATGTTTAATAATAAATTCATCAAATCGTAAAATAGCAATATTAACTTTAGCTTATATAGACGGTCGTTAGCTTGAAGTTTTGGGCATTAATATTAATCGCAGCTTTCAATCTTTGATTTTCTTAATGAGAATTAATTTTCGAACCCTTCATTTTTTTTTCTTAAACTTGGTTAGCCTTTCCCCTACTTTGCTCTTTTAACAACTTTGAGATCATTTGCTATATTAAAATATTCAAGTTAATATTTTAACTTTTTAAATCATTAATTTATTTATTCAACTATAAAATTGTCAAAACAAGATCTCGGTCTATACGCTTCATTCGAAAAATTTATCTCTATCGATATTTTTATTATAGCAACTTCATTTTTAGTTTCTCCAACATCTCTTTGTTGACAACAGTTTTCTTCACCAATTTAACGTGGTATTATCTTAATTATCTTATTCTCAATTTTTGTGTTTCATGTTTGAAGTACTTCTTATATTATATATTACCTTTTTAAAGATCAAAAGTTTGATGAAAACATAAAAGTTATAATCTATTATATGTTAGCTAGCAAAGATTGAAATTGAGGGTTAGTTTTTATTCTTTTACTTTTATATTAGTTATTCATGTATATATTTATATCTATTTATTTATTTATTTATTTATTTTTTAATGTTACGGCATAGAGATTCTTAGTATAAGATTTGGCTACATCTCTCAAAGTAAGAATCAATTTTAAGATTCAATTTTGACTTTAACTATATTCTAAAATATTTTATTATATCATTCCCATCAATATTATTTACTATATCGATCTTTATCATTTTAATGAACATTGTCAAACGTCTTTTATACATTGACGATGACTGTTAAACTAAAAATCTAATGAAACAAGTTGTCTATAAATGCAATAGGTCCCTTCATATGATATTTTGTTTAACATGTCACTACATTATTTATTGAAAAATATGAATTTGGAATCACTATTATTTTGGTTGAAAAATAAACAAAAAAGGAAATGTAAGACTAATTTTGTTACATGTATATAAGTCAATGCTTATCAAAGTCAAGTAAATCAAAGGTAATAAAAAAAGGGGGTGATCTCAGTTGGATTAAGCATCTAATTATCTTGTCATTGTCCTTTCTTAATTCAAATTAAATCTTTTTGTTTAAAGCAACAAACAACAAATGGAAAATTAGAAATATTATATGTATACTTTTGTGTATATATATTTATACATTTTAAAAGTGGACACACCTAGAAATAATGTATTGAAATATCATACATTATAAGATTGAAAGCATATCTTATTTGTTAATTATGTAAATTTTGAATTGGTGACTATCTCAATATCAAGGTTCATCTGATAATTATTTTATTTTTTTAATAATATTTTTAATAATTAAGTTTATAAATTGCATTTATCTTGATAATGTCGTAATATATTTTAGAATATCAAATGAAGTCTTATAATGCAAATAAAATTAGTCTTTGAAAAAAAAAAAAAACTCGATTTTATTTTTAAATTTTGGCTTAAAATTTAAATATGACTTTTACTAAAAAAAATTTCCGAAAAAATAAATATGATTTTCAAAAACAACATAAAGCTAAAAACAAAATAATTTTTCAACTATGGATTTAAAGAATCAATTTATTTCGTCAATGAAATAAAAATTTTAGTTGGCTCCAAATTGGTCACAAACAAATGATTATTCTACTTGCTAAAAGTAAAATAAAAAATAGAGCCATCATATAATTTCTTTTTCTTTATTAGTTTATAGGTTGAATTATACCTTTTGTAATTTTCAATAAATTAAAAGTTCAAGTAACAAATTTTGAAAAATATGATATTAAAAATGGTCTAATTAAGATTAAGAATAAAAACATAAAATTGTATATCCAAGATACTTTTAAATCATTTAAAATTATTTGGTGATATAAAATTTATATTTTAAAAGTATAAAATTGAATATTAAAATAATTTTAAATGATTAAAGATATGTTTTTTTATTTTTTAAAAAATGATTTTGATAACTTTAAAATTACTGGCAAACATTATCTTAAAACTTTTCACTTTTTTTCGGAGTAAAGATTAAATCAGAAGTTTAGATTCACATCCTATACGTTGTAATCACATAAAAATAAATAAACAAAGAAGGGAAATAAATTAATGTTTGTTTTTTTTATGTATGTCAGAAAGGAAATTAAACTTTTTCTAAAAGAATAAATAATTAAATCTTAAAAATATAAAAATACAAGTGGCAGTGACCGTACGGCTCCGGGTGTTTTGTGCAACGATGAATATTTTGGATAACGACAGTTTCCAAAAGATAACGTCTTATCTGTCATTTCTTGCCGAGACGACAAAAGCTCTTAAACAAAATATTTGTATTCGGAATTTTAAAAAAATTAAAATTTTATGATTTGGTTGATTCATGTATTTACGACTCGAACCAACTGAAATTTATTATTAATTTAAAAATATATTATTTTTACTTAAAATACTACATATATCGATTTTAATTTGATTTAATATCATGTTTTTTGGATAATTATTCTCTAACATCTCCTTAAAATATTTTTTTGACACACTTATTTCATAATAAAATTCAAATTGAGTTATTAATCTCTATCTCTATTCAATATATGAAAGTAATTAAGTAAAATTTTTCATATTAAAATTTTACTTATTTTTACAACAAAAATTTAAATAAAAAACTCGAGCAACCCGAACCAATCCAACCTAAATATTTTACGGTTGGGCTAGGTTAAGTTGATTATTTAATAGAAAAATTAAGACCTATAACACTATTTACACTCTCATTTGGAAGAGTAGCAAAATGCAAAATTGTTTTGAATTATAGCAAAATGTCTCTCTTGCAAGTGAGGTATTTTTTTTGTTCATCCTAAAATGTCCTCAATGATTTCTTGTATTAAAGGGTAATTACATTTTTTAAAAAGGATCTAGTAACGCCAAGGTTCCTTTAAGAACCTCGGTAGTCTGAGGATTTATCAGCACGTTTTGCTGATCAAGAAAAGAAACAAGATCAAGAGTTTTGTATGTTCATCTGGATTAATACACAAAATATTTCGTTTAAGGAGATCATTTGAAGACTTTAACCTACGATTCTCCTTATTGTGGAAGAAACTACCTGCAAAAAGAAAAGGGAACAAGAGCAGGGTTTGAACGAAGACGTAAGAAGAAGAGAAGATTTAAAGTGAAGAAGTCCAAATTTACCTCTGGTTCAGAATTACTCACTAATGGATACAGAGGCCTTGATAGAGGATTGGAAAAAACTGAGATTATCGGAAGAAGAAAATGAAATCAGAGTGGGTCTTGATCCACATTTTGATCCCATTATCAATGATCAATTGAATCATTGCTTGGTTGGGAAGCTTCTATTGGTGTGAATCATTGCCCCCAGGATTATCAAGAATACCTTTTCAAATGTCTGGAGAACAAAATTAAGTTTTAGTTCAGAAAGTTTAGGAAAAAATTTATTTTTATTCAGATTTGACTCAAGAAGAGATAAAAAAAATGGTCTTCAACCTAGGCCCCTGGATATTTGATCATTCTTTACTTGTCTTAGAAAACCCCATAGCTAATGTTCGTCTCTCTCATCTATCATTCGGAAAGGTGACTTTTTGGATCCGCTTACTTGACATCCCTTTAGGATTTTAGAATAAAATTATGGCTAAATGTCTTGAAGATGTGTTTGGAAAATGTATTGAAGTTGAGTGTGATCAAGACAATTTTTGTTGGGGGGAAAGCCTATGAATTAAGGTTTTAATAGACATATATAAACCGCTGAGAAGGGTAATATGGATTGAACTAGGGGAAAGTCAAGAAAATTTATAGATTCAAGTTAGATATGAAAGATTACCTGATTTTTGTTTTGGTTGCGGAAGAATTGGTCACGTGGTTAAAAAGTGCAAGATTTTTCTCCATTATGATTCTTAAGAATTTGAGGGCTGGCAATATGGTAGTTGGTTGTGATTTCAAGGAACAAATTGAAGAAAGGAAAAAGAAAGACTCACCAAGAAGAGAAGCTAGTGTGGAATCATCTTTTGTTTCATCCTCCTTTCATCCTAATAAGTCACCCTCTAAGGATCAATATTTTTGTCAATCAAGGAATATTAATCAAGATAAAACAGAAGATCCTACAGAACAGGAAAAGAGGAACGTAAATGATATGGATTCAATACCTTTGGACTTGAATTCTGATCCTACGAAAATGGTTAACAATGCAGAACCTGGAAATGTGACCTTGGAAGGTTTTAAGAATCTGCAAAATCAGGAATTTCACATTGAGAACCTATAGAGTAAAGAGTTCATTAGTCAATTGGAGTTGTAATCTGTTAAAAATAATCTACCTTCTAGATACCCAAAAGCTTGAAAATGAAAAATAAAATATGAAAATAGATCTATATGTATACCGATGGAAATTCAAAGTGAGCAAAAGAGAAATAATGAATCATTATCCAATTCGCTATTTTCTAAGAGGAGACGTGAATCTTCTTACACATATACCCTGATTGAAAATCAAAACCATTTGGCAGTGGCTACTTTATAGCCCGTCTGGGACAATGAAAATCCCTTGTTGGAATGCTCGTGGAGTGGGGAATCCTAGAGCATTCCGAGCTTTGTCTGACCTTATTAGGGTTAGACATCTCATAGTTTTATTTCTTTTAGAAACTAAATATGGAGAAGAAAGAACTGAAAAAATCAAAAGGGTAGGGGATTTTTATGGTTGTTTAACAATTAAAAGTATTGGATCAAGAGGTGGCTTGTGTCTATTATGAGATATTTCAGTGGACTTGAAAATTACTTCCTATTCTCAAAACCATATTGATTTAGAGATTTCTTTGAATGATAAATATTGGAGATTCACTAGCCTATATGGCCACCTTGAAAGCAAGAAAAAAACCTTAACATGGAATCTTGTAAGGCATCTTCATAATGAGATAGACCTACCATGGTTGTTAGGAGGTGACTTTAAGAAAAATTAGGAAAGGCTCAAAGAGATAGAAGGTTTCTTGAGCTTTTCAAGGAAACTTTGGATGAGTGCAACCTGAAAGACATTCATTTTAAAGGATCTAATTTCACTTGGTTTAGAAAATCTCAGGATTCTTATATTTGGGAGCGCCTGAACCGTTTTCTTTGCAATTCCTCTTTTGAATTGCTTTTTAATCACTATTTAGTTTACCGCATATATTGGACCAACTCTAATCATAGACCTATCAAATTCAACTTACTTCCTAACAAACAAGCTTTACGAATAACCAAAAATCATATTTTCAAATTTGAAAAAGACTGGACCTCTTACCTTAACTGCAAAGAAATTATTGATAAAAATGGTAAGTGGAGTCAGAAGGATCAGTTTCCATCCTCCCTCCAAAAGAACCTTCATAGTTGTTCCTTAGCCCTTGGAAGTTAGGGGAAAACTAAAACAAAAGAGTTTAAAAACAAAATAGCAAAATATAAGAAAGAGCTAAAGGATATTTATAGTAATTATCACAATGTTGATTTTAGCAAAATTCATGAAATTGAATTTGAGCTTGATAGATTATTGGAAGAGGAGGAAATATATTGGAAAAAAAAAAAGAAAAGAAAACTTCAATGAGGAAAATGAAAAATGAGATTAACGGTATTCTTGATTCTTAAGGGGGACAAAAGATCCGAAATCCATCGAACAGACAATTATCAATTACTTTCATGAGTTGTTTTCCTCTTGCTTTCCTAATTAGGATGTTATTTATAAAGTGCTTAAATTTGTTAAACCGAAAGTGGACAACTCTATGAATAATAAACTGCTTTCACCTTATACAAAACAAGGAATGGAATAAAATATTTTTCAAATGTTTCCCACAAAGGCCTCAGGCCCTGATGGTTATCAGGGCCATTTTCTATCAACACTACTAGGATATAATTGGCCAACACAATAAATAATTGCTTTGACATCTTGAATAACAAAGAAAGTATAAAAAAAAGGAATAATACTCCTATAGTTCTTATTCCAAAACTAAGAATCCAACTAATATGGGCGATTTTAGACCTATAAGCTTATGCAATGTCAATTACAAAATTGTTACAAAAACCATTGCTAATCATCTCAAAGACATCCTTGATAAATCTATTTCAATATCCTAGTCTACTTTTTATTACGAATAGAGAAATTACTGATAATATAATAGTGGTGAATGTCTCCATCATTTATCTAACAAAAAAACTGGAAAAAAGGGTCTTGTAGCCCTTAAATTAGACATAAACAAGGTTTATGACAAAGTGGAGTGGAGTTTTCTGAAAAATATTATGGCTAAACTTGGTTATGATCCTATTTGGATTTCTCAGATTCTGGATTGTATATCTCCAGTTACTTTCTCTATTATTACCTATGGTGAAGGTAAAGGATCTATTGTTCCAAGTAGATACTTGAAATAAGGGGGTCATTTATCTCCTTACTTGTTTTTAATTGTTACTAAAGGATTGTCTTCTCTTATACAAGAAGCAAACAAGGAAGGAACTCTCTATGGTATTGAATATTCCAGATCTTGTCCACGAATATCGCACTTACTATTTGCTGATGACAACCTGATTTTCTATCAAGCAGATGAGAAGAACTGTAAAATCTTATATATATCTTGAAACTCTATGAGGAAGCTTCAAGTGAGAGTGTCAACTATTCAAAATCAGTCATCATTTTCTCTCCAAAATGTTACAGAAGAGAGGGGAATCTACCTTAGTGATATCCTAGGTGTCATTAGGAAGAAGAATCTAGGCTTTTATCTGGGTCTACCTGTATCTTTTACAAGAAATAAAACAAAGATTTTTTAAGACATTTTAGAGAAAGTTTGGAGTTCAGTTAAAGGATGGAAAAGATCATTTTTTTTTCAATAGCAGGAAAGGAAACTCTGATCAAAAGAGTGGGCCAAGCCTTACCCATCTATGCTATGAGTCTATTCCAAATGCCAAAAAAAAACTTGCGAAGAAATCACTCGGAGCTTTTCTAGGTTTTGGTGGAGTTCAAAAGATAATAAAAAAAAAAGATACATTGGAAGAGATGCAGTCATTTATGTCTCCCTAAAAGCTTAGATGGACTAGATTTTAGAGACATTTGAGGTTTTAATCAAGCCCTTATAGCTAAATAGGTTTGGATACTATTAAAAAATCATTCCTCTCTTGTTGCAAGGGTTATAAAAAGTATCTATTATCCAGACTCATCTATTCTTGAAGCCAATTGGAGTCCTAATTCATCTTATCTTTGGAAAAGCCTTTTATGGGGTCGGAACTTACTTAAATTGGGAATAAGATATAGAATTAGAAATGGAGAATCGATTAGACTTTTTAATGATCCATGGTTACCTAAAAGTTCCACTTTTAAACCAATCACTCCATTCTCAGACCCCAACAATGTTCTAGTCTCTGAACTATTTGATACTGATGGACATTGGCTCATTGGAAAGTTAGAGAATTGCTTATTAAATGAGGACATAGATGTTATCAAGATCCTTCCCACCAACAAAAAAAAGTCAAGATAAATGGATTTGACATTTTGACAAAAAAGACTATTATTCTGTTAGAAATGGATACAAAGTTTTTATCAATTTAAAAATTAGAGAAGTATCATCTAATAGAAACCCATATGAAGTTCTTTGGAATAAATTATGGAATTTATCAACTCCTCAAAAAATCAAATTATTTTGTTGGCAAGCAATTCATGATATAATACCTAGAAACCTTAATCTTTACAAAAGAGGAGTTAATACCTCACCTATTTGCCTGATATGTCATTGCTCATTTGAATCTACAGATCACTCGTTGACCATTTGTACTCAGGAAAACCTGATCTAGAGTAAATTAACATCTTTACGGATATTTTAGGAAAACTATAACGAGAGCTTCAAAGATAGATAGTACACCAACAGGCAAGACCAGCTTTGGTGAGAACTTGGAGCATTTATGCAATCACATGTTGGGCAATTTAGAATGATAGAAACAAAATAAGATTGAAAAAACCAACCCCCGATTATAATTTGACAACAGATTGGATATGAAGAATTTTCAAAAGCCAAGCAAAGAACCAGTCGCCCTAATATGTTGAAGAAGAATGACTTACTTGAATTTCCCATTACATGGGTAGCTCCCTTTAAAATGTTATAAAATTGAATGTAGATGTAGCTTGGATCTCAAATCCCTCTTCTACAGGTTTAAGTGCGGTTCTTCAAAATTTTGAAGGTGATCTTGTAGGTGTTTCAACTCAATACTTGAGATGACTCTCGATTCTCCTCTTGCAGAAATCCTTGCTCTAAAAGAAGGAGTACATTTTGTTGTAACTCTTCAATTGCCAAATCTAATTATTGAATCTGACTGCATGCAAGCAATTAACATAATCAAAGATGAAAAAAATGGTCATTTTTTAGCTGAATGTTGGATAGAGAAAATCAAAGACAGTTTCAAAGTTTTTTCCAATTAGCTTGGAATTCTGCAGAAGAGAAGGGAATTACCTGGCTAATTGTATCACCAAAAAAAAAAAAAAAAAACAACAAAATTTTGTACTTTGAATGAGACTTGGTTATCAAATTATTCGGAGTGGGTCTTAAATTATCTCTATTGGGAGAAGTGTAAAAATCATGCCCCGATGGCAAGTTCATAAATAAATATTTTTTTTTAATTAAAAAAAGGGTAATTACATTATGATCCTCCTATATTATTATTAGGGTTGATGCCCTAAATCTTGTGGGTCTTGTAGTTTATAATTGTAATATACAAACATTTATTTATTTAATAAAATATGAGATGTTTTATTCAACATTTAATAGCATTAATCCACAAACCAATAAACTAACATCCAAGGTTATCTTTTATAGCTTAAACATGTATGTAGAGACATATAGGTGGATCATATTTAAGTGATAACCTAAATGGTCTATAATAGATAGATAAGGGTGGATACCTTATCCTTGTGACATTATGAATACGACTCGTTTTGTATGTTACAATTGTTGTAAAGTGCTACAAATGATCTGATCATGATCATTCATGTGGAGACATATGAGCGGAGGTATTCTATACAAAGGAATTTGTATAAGACCAGACCATGAAATGACTAGTCTCGTTATATAACACCGTTAATAATAGAGATTCATATAATAAATACTTGAATCATATTCAAATAGTTATCTCTCTCATAATGTATCAACATACATTATACGTTATTTAATTGTATCTTATACAATTAATTCTCTTTAATTAATTTGAACAATTCAAATTAAACCAAAATTAATTGATTCTTATTAGTTCTTATTGAGCTAACAAGGAGACCTTATGGACCTATAGATTGAAGCTCCAATGATACTTGATTAATTAATTAAACTCCCTAATTAAATTAATCAACTTTCATTAACTGTCAGTTACTTCACTAAAGAATGATAGCTGCACTTTTTGCGCTATAAATATATTTCTGTGTCCACTTGATATAATCAATCAACAGTGCATTGACCCTTCACAAATTGCTCGTAAGTATGACGGGGTTAAATTACCGTTTTACCCCTATAGTTACATTTAACTCCTTAAGTATCATTGATCACTCTAATGAACAATTAGTCATAGTCCACCTATAATTGAACCCCTTTCAGGCCAGGAGAGGGTGAGATGTTTCATTGTTCAAGCTTTGAAATCAACCCGTAAGGGAACAATTTATCTACTTACTTTAACAATAGGGAAAGAATGAACTCCTTCTTGTGTAGCTGTGTTCCCAATTCCTCAATCAAACGAATCCCCAAAATGATAGGCTAATTGAGTCGATGAATCTGACCACTCTCACCCATACAAATCAAAGGATAACTTTCATAGGCATGAGCTCACAACTAAATCAGGATCCAGGTTAAGTCACCTATGGTCATCCTAGTGAAATGTAAGTCTCTTCTAGCAATGGTGTTATAAATAGGGAAGGAGTGAATTCCTTCTTGTGTAGCTGTATTCCCAACTCCTCAATCAGACGAATCCCCAAAATGGTAGGCTAATTGAGTTTACGAATCTGGCCACTCTCACCCATATAAATCAAAAGATAGCTTTCATAGGCATGAGTTCACATCTCAATCGGGATTCAGGTTAACTCACCTATGATCATCCTAGTGAAATGTAAGTCTCTTCTAGCAACGGTATTATAAAGAGAGACTATGCATTTCATTGTCCAGTCTTATACAAACTCTTTATATAGGATACCTTCACTTACATGTCTCTATATGAATGATTAGTATCAGATCATTTGTAGCACTTTACAACAATTGTAACAACTACAAAGCGGGCTGTATTAGTAGTGTTACCAAGTTAAAGCACCCAACTTTATCCATATACTACAAACCATTTAGATGATCACTTAATTATGATCTACCTGTTTGTCTCCACATCTAAATCACATCAGATAATCTTGGATTTTTTTATAATGGATTATTGCATATAAAACTAATCAACCATTGATTCAAATAATATATAACTATGAGGCTCAGGGCTTACATCCCAACAATCTCCCACATGCACTAAAGTCGGAGAAATCTAAGCCAGTGAGACATGTATCCGAGGCATACTCTATACTTTACATGTTCTCCCACTTGCCCTAGCACACTAGAGACATTGTCTCGTAGTCCCAGACAGTCTAGGAGATCCTTTCACACTTTAGCCTAGAGAATCCTTTTATATAATTCAAACTGTTATGTCAATAAAAACCATCTATTCACCAACAAGATGCTTCTCTTATTTCATTTTATTCCTATAACTCAGTGGTTATATATGTTCCCAAACTCAATTCTCACACCACATTATCTCATAAAGTGGACAAATTAAGTTATATCTGAAACGACTTTCAAATATCTTAGGACATACTTGACTTATGCAAATTATTGCTTCACAAGCAAAAGATGTTGGGTTATATGTCCTAAAAACTCGCAGTTTGTAAAATGACAAAC
Source organism: Benincasa hispida (assembly GCF_027475165.1). NCBI lineage: Eukaryota > Viridiplantae > Streptophyta > Magnoliopsida > Cucurbitales > Cucurbitaceae > Benincasa > Benincasa hispida. The sequence continues at coordinate 68,847,918 of NC_143488.1, read as the reverse complement.
ATTTTCTATAATCAATATACTTGTTATTGATCTCATAAATTGTATGAAAGTCTAAATCCAATAAACTAAGACCCATGACTATTGTATGAGTACTTGAACTTTATGTGGAGACATAAGAGTGGATCAGGTTCGAGTAAATAGTCAAAATGATCTATGGTACATGAATAAGATTGGGTACCTTATTATGGTAACATCATTGGATGCAGCCTATTCTGTAGTTGTTACAAAGAGTTGTAAGGTGCTATATACGATGTGATCCTAATTCGTACATATTATGACATGAGGAGTGGGGGCGTCCTATGCAATGATTTTTCATAAGATCAGGACCAAGAATTAAGTCACTCTTACTTTATAACGTTGTTTACTGTATAAGACTGACTATTTCACCTAGATGACCTAGGTAACTCGATCTTAATCTTGAGCTAACTATGAACTCCTATTTATTCGGGATTGCCCTTAGATTTGCATAAGTTGAGGGTTGTCTCAACAACGCCAGCTCAACAAGACTCCCATTTCAGGGGTAAGACCGGATAAATAGTTGGGGACATAGGGTGCAAGATGGAGTTCATGCCTACCCAATTTAGGAATAGGAGAAAGGTTGTTCTCTCAAGTACTGAATCTAGGTCTTGAACAAAGGCCCCACCATCTCACTAGGTTGGGAGAGTTTGATTGATTGGATCACAAACCAGTTATTCATTAGAGAATCAGTAGAGACTTGAGGAATAAGACATAATCTCAGGGATAAAACAGATATTTGACCTAGCCGTTATTACGAACAACCTGTGAAGGGTGGACTTGCTGATTATGGTTAAATCATGTGGACATAATATATCTACAGTGAGGGGAGTGCAACTATGGGATTTAGTGAAGTGACCCGTTAGTTAACGAATGGAGATCAATTTGGTCTAATAAGTTTAGCCAATTAATCTCAGATCGTTGGAGCCCATGATCTGTAAGTCCGCGAGGTCCCCCTACTAGCTCGTAATGGACTAGCTCTAGAATAGTGTGATAAGTTAATTTGAATCGTTCAAATTAGAATTAAGGGAATTAGTAATTATATGAGATATAATTACATATTTAATTTTAGAATTAAACGGAATATGAGAATTTATATATTTAAATATGATTTAAATATATAAAGATGGATATGTGTTAAAATTAATTTAATATTTGATATTAAATTAATTAAGTTTTATTTAATAATTAATTAAAATTTTCATTTTTTAAAATCAAAATAGATTTTATAAATTCTTTTTTGATTTTATGATAAAATTGGAAAAGTAAAAACCAAAAACACAAAAATGGAAAAAGTTGTTTTTCCATTATCCATTTCCTTAGTTGCTCACACATGAAGCATTTTCTTTGCCTTCTCTTCTCCAAGCATGAGCTGCAACTCATGCAACTCTCTCCTTTGCATGTTGATCTGTAATATAATGAAGAGATTGGAGTGAAAGTCGGGGATGCAATATATAGAGATCTTGAGAGAAAATTTGGTTTGAAGAAAGAGTTCTTCAACTAGTTTTCTGCAGTGAGCATTTCTCTTTCATCCCTTGATTCAAGCTTGTTTTGAGTCCCACAACTCAATCTAGAGCACCATGAGAATAGTGGGGAAGATCTTGAGGTGTTCTGCAACAAGATTTGGAGAAGATAGCAGCTGGAGAAGGAGCTTTGAAGAAGTTCTACAAAAGGTATTTCTTAAAACTCGTTTTTTTGCAAGAGCATGCTTAATATTTTGCCAAAATTAGTGAATTTGGATGCTTAGATGATCTTTGTGCTTCCTCTGATGCTGATACAATCCTACAAAAGATTGTCTTATCGTCAAATATACACTAATTAGGATTGGAAACAATGTATCCCATAAAAGATCAAATTTTAAACTATATACACCCACATCTCATTATTCGTAAGTTTTAATCTTCAAAAATCAGTGGTCATATCATCGACTTTACCGATTTAACTAACCAATTGTATATTAAATGTTAATTAAATTCCATGTAATATTTACATCCCTTTAACATTTGAGGTGTCTTAGGAAACTTTTCCCTTAGACATCAACTTCATTGTAGAATGGTACATTACCATTCCATTTGAAGTAATTGCATCGAACATTAAACAACTACTTTGCAAATGTAAGATGCATGAGACAAATTTAACATCATATCCTAAACATTTGGATGTGGACTTTTAATATAAAAAATACTTCAAATCAACTATTTGAAAATTGGTTAAACAATAATTTTCATAATGATTTCCACTTCATTCCTAAAGAGCAACTATCAATATAAAACAAATAAATACCCATGTTTCATTTTCTTGTCTATACAAGAATATTGTCATTGTTCGTAGTCATTGGTTATGATACTATATCAAATCATATTCTCAAATATCCCAATTATGAAATTTATTTCTCCAATCAACATCACAATTTTACAAAACTTTTTGCAGTTTAGTCTTTGAAAATTTTCTTGAAAGTGTGTAGATGCATTAAACTCCTTTTCATAAAAGGAATTATTCATTTTTATATATCTCATATGCAACAACGAATCAAATTATGCATAAAGACTCTGTTATAGAAACTAATTAGAAAATTGACTCACAGTCCATTTTCACCCAATAGTTTTACCGTTGGTTTCACCTGACGTCAAGAGTCTTACGTTGAAGATTTCTATCTCCAATTACTACACTTTCAAGTCTCCCTTTTTGTAAATCTATTCATATCCTTTGAGGTTTCTCTCATCAATGAAAATTTACAAAAATTGACTGAGATTAAGTACATTACTTAATCTCATAATTTATGACTAACAAAATTTCTTTTTGTTAAATTTCTTCAATTTTAGTCCTCTAGTTGAAGGAACTCGTTTTAAAGAGATCGTTGAGTGGAAGTACTAGCTTCGGTCGAAGGCGAAGGTGGTGCCATGGATGGGCGGAGGAGTTGACTCTCTCGAGATCTAGCTTCGATCGTCACTCTGAATGGATGAAGAAGGTGAAGAACTCTCAGGCGTCTTCTCACGCATTTTGTCTGAATCGCGGGGAAAATCCCCAGTTGAAGGATAATCTCCGAATAGTTTGGAATTTTGCTCATCGGTCTCTATTTATAGAGTCTGGATCGCCGACAGCATTAATTGGATTGCTCTGAGTCTGACATTCGGCGCGTCAGTCCTTTTTAAACCTCTGCCACTAACGGCGCGAAAGGTGAAATGTTAGCATCAGCCTTGGATTTTCTCGAAGTAGATGCGTTGATGTGTTCATTCCACCTACCTTGCGTTGATCCCATTAGAATGCTTTGTCGCGTAGCCGCAATCATTCAATGGCCGCATTCGTTGAACACCGCAACTCTACATGATGACCACAATCGCTTGACGAGTGCAACTCTCATGCGATAGACGCATACAACTGATTATCGCAACATCCATGTGTTGATCGATGCGTTTGCCTTTGCGATGGAGTGTTTCTCCGCATGCGGTCATCTATGTGGTGGTCCAGTTTCCGCGTTTGCGTTCATTTCCTGCATTAGCTACAAGAATAGAACATTGAAAGCATAATTAACGCAAAATAATGGGTTAGCTGAGATTCGACATGCTGATCGACGCAAACTCATATTCTCGTGAATTCCTATCATGATCGATGCAATTTCTACCTAATAACCTTCATAATTCTAAGTAAAAGGACTAAGATGGCATGCATTTCTGCATGTCATCACCATGCATCCTGCCACAAGTTTTCTTATGCTGAAACCAAGTATAATTCCAACGCAAGTTTCTCGGATAATTTGAGGTCGAACACAGGGACTTGTAGCTATATGTTTGCGGTGATATGCATGCAGCAGTATAAATAAAAGAATGAAGGGGATATTGCTAAGTTAATCCTACTCCTACTCCTATCTAACAGACAATGCAATGAGATTATGCATGAAAGATAGATATGCGACAAACCTTGACATGAAATAAATGAATGGGAAAATAGATAAAATGCGGAGATGTTTTCATTGCAACCTTTAAGAGTGACTGCGAGGGCAACCCTAGTTAACACAAGCCAATGCGATCATGCAACACATATACAATAGTAAACCACCTCTCTGTGCGAATGCTACGACTTCTATTGCTAGAACGTATGCGATATATGCGCTAAGTCTACAGGGCCTACACATAAGCCTCTATTCCTATTTATGTGATGACAAAATGACATCCACACAAATATGCGACCACATAATATCATTCCTATTCCTGGGGTGCATGCGATGTAGGTTAACAAATGGAGGTTATCTCTAAGTTTCCCGTTCTTGTCTATGCATTCCAATCCACTCTCTCGAGTCTTAGATTTGAGTTTTAGACTACTCTCCCGAGTATGCCTAAATGATGATTGATGTGCTCATAGGACAAGGTAACCGCATGAACTTGGTTGACGCAAGATTATTCCTATCTCTAGTGAACAATGCATACATTGCTTAATGCGACCAACCACTTACCCTCCCGGGCAGTTGGTTGTTGCTGACTTTACTTATAGATAAGCATTGCGTTAGCCTATAGACAGGCGTTGTCGCAGCTTCGCACTAAGCAAATAAGGTTACTTACACACTCACGTAACGCATACCTCTCGGTAGGTTGCTACATGCTTCATATCCCTAATCCACATGACTAAGTATGCAATACCCAAGCAATCTCACTAAGTGTTACAATGAAAGCAAAGATGATGGAGATGGAATCGAAGGAACAAAGAAATGCAATGAAAACAAATTGCATTAATTTCTTAATTCAAAATGTCATACAATACAATATAGGAAAAGAAAGGAAAAAGAAATGACCGGCTGGAAGCAAAACTTTGCTTCCAGCAGATGTGCGTCAAAGCTGCCGATGGTGCCATGGATGGGCGGAGAAGCTAACTCTCTCGAGATCTAGCTCCGGTCGAAGGCTCCGATCGTCACTCGGATTGTATGAAGGAGGTGAAGAACTCTCAGGTGTCTTCTCATGCATTTTGTCTGGATCGTAGGGAAAATCCCCGGTTGAGGGATAATCTTCGGATAGTTTGGAATTTTGCTTATTGGCCTCTATTTATAAAGTCTGGATCGTTGACAACATTAATTGGACTGATCTGAATCTGACGTTTGGTGCGTCAGTCCTTTCTGAACCTCTGCCACCAACGACGCGATAGGTGAAATGTCAGCATCACCTTTGGATTTTCTCGAGGTAGATGCGTTGATGGGTTCATTCCACCTACCTTACGTTGATCCCATTAGAATGCATTGTTGCATAGCCGCAATCATTCAATGGTCGCATTCGCTTAACACCGCAACTCTACATGATGACTGCAATCGCTTGACGAGTGCAACTCCCATGCGATGGATGTATACGATTGTTTACCACAACATCCATGCGTTGATCGATGCGTTTGCCTTTACGATGGAGTGTTTCTCAGCATGCAGTCGTCTATGCGATGGTCCAGTTTCCATGTTTGCATTCATTTCCTGCATTGGCTACAAAAATAGAACATTGAAGGCATAATTAATGCAAAGTAATGGGTTAGTTGAGATTCGACATGCTGATCGACGCAAAATATATTCTCTTGAATTCCTATCATGATCGATGCAATTTCTGACTAATAACCTTCATAATTCTAAGTAAAAGGACTAAGTTGGCATGCATTTCTGCATGTCATCACCATGCGTCCTGCCACAAGTTTTCTTGCGCTGAAACCAAATATAATTCCAACGCAAGTTTCTTGGGTAATCCAGGTCGAACACATGGAATTGTAGCTATATGTTTGTGGTGATGTGCATGAGGCGGTATAAATAAAAGAATGGAGAGGATATTGCTAAGTTAATCCTATTCCTACTCCTAGCTAACAGACAACATAATGAGAATATTCTCGTGAATTCCTATCATGATAGACGCAATTTCTATCTAACAACCTTCATAATTGTAAGTAAAAGGACTAAGATGACATGCATTTCTACATGTCATCATGGTCTGGTCTTATACAAACTTCTTTGTATAAAATATCCCCTCTCGCATGTCTAATACATGAATGATTAGGATCAGATCATTTGTTCACTTTACAACAATTGTAACACCTACTAAGCGGGCCAGACTCGTAGTTCACCAAGATAAGGTACCCAGCCTTATCCATACACTATAGACCATTTAGGTTATCACTTAAACATGATCTGCCTGTTTATCTCCACATATATGTTTAAGTTACAGCGATAATCTTGGATGTTAATTTATTGGTTTGTGGTTAATGCAACTAAAATATCACATATTTTATAGACAAAGTGAATAAAAGTATCATATATTATTAATCACATAAGAGTTTGTTCATTCAAGGTTTACAAACTATAAGACCCTACGAGATTTAGGGCATCAACCCCAACACTAGTATGATAACTTTAACTTCCAATAAGTCACAGCGAAGGTTGAGTCATCATATCGAAGGATCTCATATCTAAGAGTTCCATGAGCACGTTCGGATCGCTCCAATCTCACCGTGATCGAAATATCCATTATACATTCAAAACATACAGTTATACAAACAAAACTTAATTAACGGCATGCTAAGAACAAGGACATAACAAGGGAAAGAGTTCCATACCAGTTGAAGACATTCTTCACACTTCGAAATTTCAACGCATCGGAAACCTCCACGCGATCTACCAACACCCAGCAGTAGTGTCGACAACAGCAGCATGAACAACGCACAAACACAAATGACGCGGGGATGACAGCACCATTAAAGAGCCCCGGGTATTCTTGGAGTGAAAACCCAAAGCGTGGACTTTGGTAAATTTGGTAGAGGACGGAGGAAGCACGAATCGTGTAGGCGATAAGCAAGTGGGAGAGAAAAAGACGCTATTGCATAGTTGAAATGCTTATTGTTTAGAAGGAGCTACACGATCGTGTAGGATTTACTGATCGATCGTTTAGGAAAAGGTATACGATCGTTTAGCAAAATCGGCACACTATACGATCATTTAGAGAAGCTATGCGATCGTTTAGGTGCGAGGTAAACGATCGTTTAGGCAGAGAGGACTATCGTATAGGCTCTCGTTTTACGTAAGCAATCGTTTAGATGTTCATCAATGCACGTTTGATTTCTTTTTGGATGATCTGAACGACGGTGATTCAAAATGAAAACATTTTTCATTTTAATTCATCGGTTACAATAACCGATGGATCCCACTAACCCACGTCCGAACGTGAAAATTGGCTTAATTGTCATATAATTAACCAATTAATTAATAAATAAATATAATCATAATATATGTTTAACCTATAGTTTGATATCACATATCTATTATAGTATTTTCTCCTCTGTTTGATATAAATCATATTTATATCTAATTTCCTCCAAAATATTGTATCTCATACATTTGGCCAATTATATCATATATAATTAACCAATCCAATTATATCATATATAATCGAACTTCCTCTTGTCAATTTGAACATTTCAAATTAACCCAAACACTGGTTCTCAATTTATCCAAGCTACCCAGGGGACCTAATGGACCTGTGGCTCGAAGCTCCAATGGTTCGTGAATAGCTGACTAAACTCTTTAGCCACGAGATCCACCATCCGTTAACTGTCAAGCATTCCACTAAAGATCAACAGTTGAACTCTTCTTACCACATATGTATTTCTGTGTCCATCGGATAGAACCAATCATGAGTATGATGACCCTTCACAGATGCTCGTAAGTACAGTGTCACACCCCACCCCAGACCAGACTCTTATGCCTAGGAAAGGGCGTGACTACAGCAGTTATCAACCCTGTGGCTGACACTTACTGCCTACTAACTGTTGCAGAATAACTTTGATACCAATATATAACTCATATACAACGGAATGTCTTTAGGCCAAAATTTATTAATTTAGAAGCATAACATATTTAGAGTCATTACAACACTAGATTTACAAGTCCTAAAACCCAAAAACCCTAGTCTCTATATGAACAACAGTAACATGTATACAATATTAACAGTAACCACCTAAATAGACGGGTTACAAATCTCTTTATCCTTTAGTGGCAGAGTAGTTGCAGAGCTATCTTTAGAGGATTTGACCGCTACCTTTGGGGGGGGGGGGGAAGGAAAACATTTGAAAACGAGGTGAGCTTGCGCCCAGTGAGTGACTTAAGAAAGATAATTGATTCTCATGCATAATCTCAATAAAGAGTTTAACTGAAATATAAGCTTCTATAGTACTTGTATTGCAGTATAAACATTTTCCAAGCATGAAACATATAAAGCTATTTTAATCATAAAACAGTAAAACTGTTTCTCAGTTGAGGATAACCCTACTGTGGGTAAAAAAAATCCCAACACCAATTACTAGTCAAGAGAGAACCCTTTTGCTCAATCTCTGACTCTACCTACGTGCACGTGGCCATACTAAGTACCGTCATACCTTAGGTACTTCTGTTCAGATACCTTCTCAAACATCCTTCAGTATCTGGTTGGTTTGGTACCTTCTCAAACGTCCTTTAGTACCAATAGATACCTTCTCAAAGTCCTTCGGTATCTAGTTGGGCGGATACCTTCTCAAATGTCCTTCGGTATCGTGTTTTAAGTAAAACTAGTCATAAAAAAACTTCCTCTCTTTAAAACATGTAAAGTATAACACATAAAAACATGGCTTTAAAGGTACTAACGCATGCTGAGTATATTTAACACATATAAATCGCTTTTCAACAATTTCTCACACATGCATGTGTTTAAAACATAATTCATGGTTTGCTTGGAAATTACTTTGTAAAACTAGCTGGCATGAGAATAATCTTCTTTAAAACATGCTTTCTATAACACGTTGTAATAAAAAATTTTAAGCAAATGTTTTAATTAAAATATTTTAGCCACTCACCTTGATTGCTTAGGAGCTTTTCACTCTATTAGCTCCCTTTTCTACCTCGGGCTCCCTTTTCACTCCTAGAATCCAGATTTAATTTTTAGCTTAGATTACTCATAGTTCTGAACCTTATTTTGAGATACTTACTTCTACAAGAATATTCTAAAATGTCTCAGAAAGCTTACTCTAAAATTTGAGCTTAGAACCTCTTGTGGTTTGGCCGGAATCATAGAATCTTCAAGATTGGCTCAAGCTTATTCGATAGCTTGACCCTTTTGTCTTTTTCTCTGTTTCCAGCTCGATCCCTTCAAGATTTTCCTCCGGAAACCTACCCTGAAAATTAGATTCTCAAAGCTTTCAGGTGGCTTTGAAATCACTCCAAACACACGAGTAAATTGGGAGAACTCCTCGTCCCAAGTTGATGTTGCTTTCTAGACTTCTCTGTCCAATGTGTCCTATTTGAAATACTATGACCAACGCATGGATTTTGGCTCCAACGCAAGGTTTGCTCAACTTTCCCACTCTTTTTACAGTATTTTTGAATTATGAACTAAAAATGAAGTCCCTTGGCTCTATTTATAGGCGTTTAAATCTTCTCAGAGTTGACACCACCTACTTGGCTGTATGGCCAAGTGTCTCCTTCTCACCCCATCAATGCAATTTTGTGATCAATGCAAGCTAAGTGTCTTCCTCCCATGTTGCCAACGCATGAGCCTCCAATCTGATGCCACCACCTCGCATTCTTAAGGCTTAAGGCTTTCCTCCCAAGAAGACACATGGTTTTGATGATGTTCTCCAGATGATCTCATCCTTTGTATGCGTCCAACTCTTGGATGTTCAACACATAATCCATACTTAATACATAGCCTATCATCAACGCATAGCAAGCCAATTCACTACCATTTCAATTCAACTTAGCATCGCAAAGAGCTAAACATCACCAACGCATAAGGTGACCGTCCATCCTCGACGCATGGCTCACTAGGTAGCATTGCACGGCTTGCTTGGCATAGGCGCATGGTGCTGGCCACCGACGAATGGGCGTGCGACATAGGCTGCTGCTTCGACGCATGAGCGTGCTGCTTCGATGCATGGCCGTGCAGTGTATGCTGGCCATCGCTCACTCGCTCGGCCGCATGGGTGTGCTTGGCCGTATGGGCTATGCGCTTGGCTGCATGGCAAGGCACCTCGACACACGGGCATGGCTGCTCGATAGGGCACTCAACGCATGGGCATGGCCGCTCGGCAGGGCGCTCAATGCATGTGTATGGCCACTTGAAGCATTGCAGGGCGTCCGGCCAAGGTTACTTGATGCATGGGTAGGGCGTCTGACCGATGCTGCTCGACGCATGGCTGAGGTGCATGGCTGTCCGCTTGACGCATTGGGCAAGGGCGCTGGTCGAGGCTGCTCGACGCATGGCTGCCTTCCAACGCATGCCTTGCCTACCCTTTGTGCCTTCCAACACGTCATCTCCATTTTCCTTCTTCAACCGCATGCCCTCACCAACAACCCTTCCAACACATTAACACACAAAATTCTATACTTAGCCAAATTTTCCCCAAAAGTCAAACTTCCAAATTTCTTTTTTTCTTCTAATTTTCCACTCTTTTCTCTACCATTCACACGAGTTTCCACATCAACCTACTCATCACACTGATCTCAATAGGGAATATACTCAATTAGAGAAATTAGGATTCGGGCTTCACATACAGCTGGGCCAAATTATCGTTTTGCCCCTGTAGTTACATCTCACTCCTTAAGTACCACTGATTCCTTTAATAAACAATACAACATAGTCCAACTATGTGTGAACACCTCTCGGGCCAAGAGTAGGTGTGTGGCACCACATCGTTCAAGCCCTGGAATCAGCCCTTAAGGGAGCTATCTATCTACTTACCCCTACCTCGGGGAAGGAGTGAATTCCATCTTGTGTAGCTGAGTTCCCAGCTCCCAAATCAGACGAATCCCTAAAATGGTAGATATAAATTGGCGACCTGGCCACTTGCACCCATACAAATCAAAGGATCGCCCTCAATGACAGGAGTTCCCAACTCACTCAGGATTGAGGTCTTGTTACCTATGGTCATCCTAGTGAAGTGAAGACTCTGTCATGAACGGTGTTATTGATGACATGCAGAAATGCATGTCATCTTAGGCCTTTTATTTAGAATTATGAAGGCTGTTAAGCAGAATATGCGACAATTATATTAGAAATTCATGAGAAAATGAGTTTGCGACGTTCAACATGGAGAATCTCGGCTAACCTATTATTATGCGTTCAGTTGTCTATTTTTGTAGCTAACGCAAGAAGTGGACGCAAACGCGGAAGTCGAGCTACCGCATAGACGATCGCATGCGGAGAAACTCTCCATCGCAAAGGGGAATGCATACGATTAACGCATGGGTGTTGTGGTAATTAACTGCATGCGTCCATCACATAGGAGTTGCGATTGTCAAGCGATTGCGGTCATCATGTAGAAGTTGCAGTAATGAAGCAAATGCGGTCACTGCAGGATTACGACTACACGATAACCATAATAGTGGGATGAACGCAAGGTTCGTGGAATGGACGCATTAATGCATCTCTCGGGAAAATCAAAAGATGATGTTGACATTTCACCTACCACGCTGTTAACAACCGAAATTCAGAAAATGACCAACACTCAAATTTCGTGGATTCCAAGGCATCTTGACCTAAGCAGTTGAAAGAAATCTCCTACATGGGAGACTCCTTGTGGTGACAACACTCAAATTTCTCCAGGGAGGTCTTCTACTCAATCTTTACCTTACTTTCGTAGTTTTGTTTATTTTTATTTTTATTGTTACTTTGGAGGCTGCTTCCTTGGTTGTGGTGCGTTTGCTCCTTGTAGGTGTTAAAAATAATTCTCCTTGGTGCGCAGTCAAAGTAAGAATTCCCTTCATCCTTCAACGCATGGCTTCGATTGCGTGGATTCCAACGCATGATCGAATGCGTTATTTTGCCTAAGGTTCTTTTCTTATTATCTCTTATGCATAATCTTTTTGAAATTGTCTTTTCCCGATTGCGTTTCTTTGCGATGCATCTATGATGGTACGTATAATTCACCGCATCCGCTAACTAAGCATCGCAAGCTCACCTTAATTTTATTAGCTTCTTCAAATTTTGAAAGTCTTAAGTTTTATTGCATGCAAACCTTTGCTCAAACATTTATACTGCATTCCTGTGAGTTTGTTTTTAGCTTTGCGGTGAGAACGTTGCCAACCTCTAAGTTTGGGGGTGGTAGCATACTCAAAAAAATGCATACATTACATTGGGATCATTTAAAAAAAAGCGAATTTTGAGAATAACAACTCCACTGTCAACGCAATAGGGAAACTCATGTTGATAAGAGTTAAGTTGTGAAAGGTATTTACCCATAGTTGGATGTCCGCATGACATACGTGGGGGCAAGCCAAAACAAAGGTAAGATCGCCAGGATCAATGCATAAGCGCAACTCATTTGTCCGGCGTAAGCCAAATCAAACAAGCCAAGAGTTAAGTTGAATATGGAACGCAACCGAAGTTGGATGCCCGCATGACACACGTGGTAAGCCAAAACGAAGAGCGTGACCAGGTTCAATGCCGCATTCTAATAAGTAATCGCATTTTGAATTTTTTTGGACGAACGCATTCTCAAAAGCTAAATGAAAAGTTGCGGTGAATGAATAAAAAGTTTTTGAGCAAAGGCTTGACGGATCTAAACTTAGAAAAGATATTTTTGAAGAGGCCGATGAAGTGGAGAAGAGCATTGCGGTGATGGTTAGAGGTAGGAGTAAATTATATTCTGAGAAGCTGGTCATCACAAAGGAAAGCTAGAAGGTGAGTTAGAATTTCTTGAGTATAACGCATGCTTGAGGACAAACATGATTCTAAGTTTGGGGGTGTGATGACATGCAGAATTGCATGTCATCTTAGTTATTTTATTTAGAATTATGAAGGCTGTTAAGCAGAATATGTGGCAATTATGTTAGGAATTCATGAGAAAATGAGTTTGCGGCGTTCAACATTGAAAATCTCGATCAACCCATTATTATGCGTTATTATGCATTCAATTGTCTATTTTTGTAGCTAACGCAAGAAGTGGACACAAACACGGAAGCCAGGCTACCGCATAGATGACCGTATGCGGAGAAACTCTCCATCGCAAAGGCGAACGCATATGATCAATGCATGGGTGTTGGGGTAATCAACAGCATGCGTCCATCGCATAGGAGTTGCGATTGTCAAGCGATTGCGGTCATTGTGTAGAAGTTGCGGTAATGAAGCAAATGTAGTCACTGCACGATTGTGACTACACAATAACCATAGTAGGATGAACGCAAGGTTGGTGGAATGGATGCATCAACGCATCTCTCGAGAAAATCAAAAAATGATGTTGACATTTAACCTACCACGCCGTTAGCAGTCGAAATTCAGAAAAGGACCAATGCGCCGCTTAATCATGCGGCATAGGAATATGAAGCATGTAGCAAACCACTGGGAGGTGTGCATTGCGTGAGTGTGTGAGAAAACATTATTTGCTTAATATGAAGTTGTAGCAACACATGTCTATAGGCGGACGCAACGCTTGTCTATGAGTAAAGTCAGTAACAATTAACTGCCCGAGAGGGTAAGTGGTTGGTCGCATCAAGCAATGTAAGCTATTGTTCACTAGAGATAGGAATAATCTTGCATCGGCCCAGTTTATGTGGTTACCTTGTCTTATGTATACATCTATCACATCTTTAGAGCTACTCGGGAGAGAGTCTAAAGAAAGAACCTAAGACTCGGGAGAGCTAGGTTAGAATCGATGCTCGGAAGAGCTAGATTGGGTTTGCATAAGCATGAATGGAGACTTAGGAATAAGCCCCGTTTGCTATTACACAACGTATGCACCCTAAGAAAGGATAATGTCTGCGTCCAAGAAGTAGGGTACAGTGGCGGTATGCGATCATCTCGACCCTTTTGCATACACATCGCATGTGTCCTAGAATTAGGCTCTAGTGTGTGAGCATGATTGCATAGCTTGCGTTGGCTGAGGTTGCCCTTGCGTTCACTCTTAAGGGTTGTGATGAAGACATCTCCACATTTTATCTATTCTTCCATCCATTTACTTCACGTCAACAGTTGTCGTGTCTCTACCTATCATTCATACTTTTCATTGTGTTGTCTGTTAGTTAGGAGTAGGAGATGTTGTTGCATAAAACCCCCTCATCGTTCTTTTATTCAATCGCCGCATACACATTACCACATATGTCTAGATACAAGTCCCTGAGTTCGACCTCGGATCACCTGAGAAACTTACATTCGCGTTATACTTGGCGTGAGCGCAAGAAAACGTGTGACAAGAACGCATGGTCATCGCATACATTCGTTAATGCATAGTTTCATTCTAACACATGACCACCGACGCATGATAATCAACGTATACCTTAAGACATGCATCACATATTGCGTTCACCTAATTTTAGTCATCAAATCTTTGACGGCTAATAAATTTTTGTCACCAGTTATATAACGAGACGTTAACATTTCATGGTCAGGTCTTATACAAACTTTTTGTATAGGACGCCCCCGCTCGCATGTCCCCAACACGAATGATTAGGATCAGACCATCTGTGACAAGTCACAACACTTGTGATCATTCTACAAAGCGGGCCGTGTTCGTAGCATTACCAAGATAAGGTTTTCCTCTATATCCATATACTACAGACCATTTTGGTTATTACTCAAGACATGATCCACTTATATGTCACCACGATAACCAGGGATTTTATGTTTATTAGTTTGTGGTAAAGCAAATAAAACAAGTAACTGAGCAAAAATACAAGATGTGAATTAAATATCATATATTAACATAAGTGTTCGTACAAACTATTTACAAACTACAGGACACGAGACTTTAGGGCATCAACCCCAATACATATAACTCTCCCACTACTGAAAGGTTTATAAGTACTCATCTTGTCATCTTATACAACAATAAAGACTTCAAGTAAGGCTACACAGGTTGAGTTATCTCATAATTTTCCCCCTACGATGAAGACATATGTTTGAAAATTAGAAATTGACGTGCAAATGAAAATAATGGTTAACAACACTTGTTAACTATTACGTGGTTTTACTTGAAACAAATTCATCAACACAGCTTGACCTTTTTACAGGTCTGCAACCTCTAACTTTCCAAATAAATCAATATTTGTCACATAAATACAACATTTTACTTTGGATTGCCCGAAAGGCCATTTATTGACTTCTCAAGGACTACCTACATCTAGGAATACCTTTGAACATTTATTTCATCAAGGGTTTGTCTTGACACAAGTGTCTCAACTTACCTAAAACCTAAAATGTTATAAACAAGTTTTACAATACTTTCATAATCCAACATTGTTTTGCAAACATTTTGGAGGAAATAACATTCAAAATTTGCAATCACCAATTGCATATCTCTAGAAATATAAGTTATTGTTCTCTCAAAGTTGGAATAATTAGGATTATAAGTGATGTAAATGCAACTCATGATGAAGGAAAACACATGAAATTTTATATATGTGATAAACTCATGCAAAAGTATCTTTTTAAGTGAAAAACCACATCACTAACGCACTTTAATATAGGAATCAGAAAAATTCACTAAGTGTTATAGACAAGGCCAACGCAAGGGGCCTGTGTCCAGATTACCCGACACATGAAATATACATATGGCTTATGCAATCCATGTCAAATCAAAACTTGTAGGCATGGGCATCTGACTGGTGGCATCTGATCGAAGTAAAATGGCATGTGGCTATCTCAGAGTATGGAATTTAATGCAATCATGTCACCAAATGGCTGAGCTGATTGCCTATATAAGAAGGAGCTTCCTGCAAGTTAAGGGTCAGTAAGTTAGAAAATTAACCAGTAGTTAATTAGAGAGTTAGTCATTTTTCACCTTTGTCGTCTGCAAGTAAGTAGGAGGGACGATAGGCATTCTCTACTGTTGGTAACGAGGTGCTGCCAGAGAGAAGCTCGAGAGAGACATCTCATTCAACCCCTCCACCGAATTGTCAGAATTAAATAACACTTATTTTATTCATTAAACAATGTGTATCTTTATAAAACAATGAGCCTCCGGGAGAATTAGGACACCAATCCCAACACTTAATACCATGATACCTAAATGTATATTATTATAGTATATATGATAAAAATATTATAGTATATACGATAAAAATATTATAGTATATACGACACATGGTGGTTCACAACGACGATGCTCAACGGAAAGGGGCGACTAAACGGACACGCAATTAGCGGTTGTTTTGAGGCGAAGACTTGCGTACAAACAAACCAAAGAAGATAAGAGATTGAACCTTGCAATTTGACCTCTTTCTTTTATCTTGCATTCTCATTCTCTATTCCACTTGATTGAACTAAGATTGTTTGCATCAAAACTTGATCATTAATTCAATCTCATTTCCGACCATTCTTCGCATCTTCATATGTCAATTGTCTAAGTTGTTTGTGTTTGTGAATCTTCTGGCTTGATGAATGCATAAATTTGATTACTTGAATCCACCTAATTAGTTGACTGAAGTGAAACATAATTAGTCACTCAAGAGAGTACTTAATTGTCGAATGCATTAAGCTAGGGCATGAAGTAACTCTAGAGATAAAATTATTCTTGTCACTTTTCTGTTCATTTTCACCAACGCATGACCCTAGAGATAGGATAAGTGTGACATCCACATCAAGAGATGTTGAACATGAATTAAAGAACAGATCTCCGACGCATCTCGCATACACTTAGATTGTAGCAGACATCTATACCATTTCCATTTCATTGTCATTGTGCTTATATAGGCTTGTTGCTACCACTAGAAAATCAACGCATACCATCTACACTTAAGCCACTCATCCACACATTTTCCCTCTCTCTGAACTCTTATTTTCCTCTTGCATGAGAACCAGTAGTTTAGATAACCAACGCACATCAAACAATGAGGAAACCTCTGCAATAGATCTAAAGACCAAACCTGCATTAGAGTAATGTAGAGTCCCTGCATTCGACCTTGGGCTTACCAGGACACTTAGGTTAGATTTATACTTGGGTCTAACTTAAGAGGACTTGTATGCATTAGCAAGATGTGCACGCTCATAGATCTAGAATCATCCAATGCATAAAATCATCTTCATACCAAGAGATAAATTAAACATTTTTTCTGTCATCATTCATCCTCAGCATCATAAACATAATTGAAACACACAATGCAATAAGCAACAAGTTTTTAGCGTCGTTACCAGGGATTCTAGCAAAATAGCTAACCAGAATTTGGATATTGTATCTTTTTGCATCAACTTTCAATCGAAGGTGTATTACAAGTTAAGCCTGGACTTGTAAACATTTATAAATGGATAGAGCACTCCTGAACTTAGATATAACCCCAAGATTGAAAGGACTTTCAGACGGAGAAATAAATCAAATCAACATCAAAGGTTAAGGCAACAACAAATGGAAAAAACCAAAATAACCAAAATTTGGCTTAATAGCTCGCTAATGCTGCAGTAAATCCAATCCTCATAACGAATAACAGCATGCCTCCGATGCTGGAATACACATCACTAGTGTTGTACGATTTCTCGCATGGGATCATTTATCCAATACCTAACAAGATCAGGTTTGAAATGAAATCTATCATGCTACAAATGTTATAGACCGTAGGACAGTTTGGCCGTGCCCCCAATGAAGACCCTCATGCTCACATGAAACGCTTCCTGGAGACTTGTAATTCATTCGTGATTCCTGGAATCATGCCAGAAGCAATTAGATTGTCCCTCTTTTTATATTCACTCCGAGACGATGCCAAGGAATGGGTAAGCTCCTTGGAGCTGGGCGAGATAACGACATGGGACAAGCTAGTAGAAAAGTTCAGGCAAAAATACTTTCCTCCCATAGTCAATGCAAGGAGGCATCGTGAGATTACGAATTTTAAGCAAGGAGAATCTCAAACACTCAGTGACGCATGAGAAAGATTCAAAAGGTTGGTAAAAAAATGTCCTAACTACGGATTGTCTCTTACTATCCAGATGGAGACCTTCTATGGGGGATTGAATAGACCATCCCAGATGATAGTAGACACAGCCGTCGTAAGAGGCCTTATGGACAAATCTTACAATGAAGCCAAGGAGATTTTGGACAGGATTACCAAACACAAGATGGAGTGGGTTGACAATGCTTATAAATCCAAATCAAACAGTAGAAGGCGACAACAAGGTGTGATCGATACTAATGCAGTAGCTAATCCTTCAGCATAAGTGGCTGCAATGACAAACTTGCTAAAAAACTTAACAATGAACAATGCAGCCTAGACACAGAGTGTACAACAGATCGACACATTCGTACAACCCATGTTAAGTTGTATGGGTTGCAGAGAGTTGCATACCTACAATAATTGCCCTCAAAATCTACAATCAGTCTGTTTTAAGAATAACAACCCATTCTCCAATACATACAATCTTGGATGGAAAAACCATCCAAACTTTTCTTGGGGTGGTCACCAACAGGACTAAAACCAGTCTGGAATGCATCAGCAACATGGGCAAGGACCGTTGCCTGGATTTTAGCCCATGCAACAGCAGCCACAACATAAATATTTCAATAGAGGAGGCAATGCATCGAGTTCATCTTCACCACTTGAGAACCTGTTGAAAGAATACATAGCCCAGAATGTTGTGTTGTTAAAAAGTCTAGCACCATCAATCAAAAATCTGGATATGCGAGTTGAGAAAATTGCTAGTGAGCTAAAGAGCCGACTGCATGAATCATTGCCTGGCAACACTAAAGCACTCGGACCAAGTAATGGAAAGGAGCATTGTCAAGTAGTGACATTGCCTAGTGGTAGACCACTAGTGGAAAAGATGAGAAGAGACCCAAGAAAAGATCATCATCCTTCAACGCCTACAGACACAACTCAAGCAACTACGACATCTGAAAGAATTCAACTAGAAAGAGCACCTGACTCTAATAGTCATCCTTAACCAAGTACATCCAACGTAGGGGAACCTGATGTGCATCTGAATGAACCTTTTCCCTGACCTCTATTGAAAAAAAAAATGACGAAAATCAGTTTAAAGGTTTTCTTGATATTCTTAAGCAGTTACACATCAATATTCCTCTCATTGAAGCATTAGAACAAATGCCAAGTTACATGAAATTTTTTAAGGATATCTTATCAAAGAAAAGAAAAATCAACAAGTATGAATATGTGCCATTAACTTAGAAGTGTAACGCATCGATCAATAGAAAAATTCATGAAAAGCAAAATGACTTAGGTAGCTTTACTGTCCCATGTTCAATAGGAAAAATTGATGTGGGCCATGCGTTATGTAATTTAGGACCTAGTATCAACTTGATTCCCCTTTCAATTTTCAAGAAGCTTGGGATTGGTGAAGCCACGCCTACCATGGTAATACTACAACTTGCTGACAGATTCATCACATACCCTGAAGGAAAGATTGAAGATGTACTAGTAAAAGTTGACAAGTTCATCTTTCTGGTAGACTTTATTATTTTGGACTATGAAGCTGATAGAGACGTTCTAATCATTCTTAAACACCCATTTTTAGCTACCGAAAAAGTCTTGATTGATGTACATAAAGTGGAACTGACTATGCATGTGGATAATTAGGAAGTAAGATTTAATGTGCTAAATGCATTGAAGTTCCCAGATGATGCAGAATCTTGTCAACTCATTAAATCAACCCAACTATTTGAGGAAGAGAATCAAGAAGTGGACCAAGGCTATGAGGTCCATGCGTTAGGAGAATGCACGAAGACATTTGAGCCACTATGATTGGATGAACGACATTCAAAACCAACATTCCCTTCTTTTGAGGAGCCACCAATGCTTGAGCTTAAACCTCTCATGGATCATCTTAAATATGCTTTCCTTGACAACAACAACACTTTACCAGTTATAAATTCAGCTAAACTTTTATTGCAAATATTTAAGAAGCATACACGTGCAATAGGATGGACGTTGGCTGATATCAGAAGGATCAACCCTTTTATTGTATGCACAAAATCAGATTGGAAGAAAAAAAATGGGATCAATTGAGCCCTAACGCAGGCTCAATCCCATTATAAAGGAGGTAGTGAAGAAAAAAAATTATCAAATGGCTCGACAAAGGGATTATCTACCCCATTTCTGATAGCACCTGGTGAGTCCAGTGCAATACGTGCCAAAGAAAGACGGTACAACTGTGGTGATCTATAGCAACAACAAGTTAATTCCATCCAGATCGGTTACTGGATGACGCATCTGCATGGACTATAGGAAGTTGAATGCGTTAACTAAGAAAGATCATTTTTCACTCCTCTATATTGATCAAATGCTTGGCTGATTCGTTGGAAAGGAGTTCTACTACATTTGGATGGATATTCTGGCTATAATCATATCTTAATGGCCCCGAAAAACAAGGAGAAAACAATTTTCACTTATCCCCATGGAACGTTCACGTTCGGACGCATGTTGTTTGGGCTATGCAACACACTAAGGACATTTCAAAGATGTATGATGGCTATCTTTTTCTATTTTCTTGAAAAATCTATGGAAGTATTCATGGATGAGTTTCAGTCTTTGGAAATTCTTATTTGACCTGTCTCAACAGCCTTGAAGTTGTACTTGCTAGATGCGAGGAAACAAATTTTGTGCTTAATTGGGAAAAATGTCATTTTATGGTGACAGGGAAGGATCCCATTAAAGGACCCTTGAGCAGAAGCGAGATCGTCCCATATCCCAATTTCACATAATTAAAGTTTTACAAAGAAAAACAAACATATTATGCATCTTAACAAATAAATACAACATTCTCTATAAAAAGAAATTTAGGGTTTCAGAAACCCTTACTTCTTGAAAACTCTCTTCAATGTAACCATTTCCAACCAAGGGCATAACCACGTATGAAACCTCGGTATCTTCTGGAAGATGGATCCAGGAATGGTGGGCTCTAACTGCTTTTGTGAAGAAGGAAAATGAGGAAGGATTTTCTGAGAGGAAAAGTAATTAGGTCTCTGTATTTCTGTTTTGTTCTCACATGCCTTCTCACTTTTGTAGGAAGAAGATAAAGACCCCTTCATCCATAAACCACATATGTGGTGGAGATAAAAAAGGGCTTCCTCCCCTTGATTAATTTTAAAATTAAATAAAAAATTATTTAATGATAACATAATTAATAAATAATTTTAATTCATAATTAAAATTATAACAAATATATAATAACCAATTTATTATATATTCATATAATCATATATTATATCATATACAACATATAACATATAGTTTAATATTATATTATATACAATATATAACCTATAATTTCTCTTCTCTCACCAATGACATTTAATATAAATCACATTTACATTAAATTTTAATTATATAAATCTAATTCATATAATTAACATTTGAATCATATTCAAACATTTAATTCCTCTCATAAATACTTTATATTATAATGTATCAAACTTATTGTAGTAATTATGTCACATATAATTAAGTAAACTTAATTATATCACATATAATTAATTCTCTCATTTAATTTGAACAATTCAAATTAATCTAAAACTTAATCCTCATTAAATCCTTTGAGCTACCAAGGGGACCTTATGGACCTGTAGCTTGAAGCTCCAACGGTTTGTGAATAATTAATTAAACTCTTTAATTAAATTGTTTGACATCTACTAATTTTCGGGCATTCCACTAAAAACCAACAACTGTACTCTTCGCACTACAGATATACTTCTGTGTCCATTGTATATAACCAATCAATAGTACGATGACCCTTCACAAATTGCTCGTAAAAATAGCTAGGCCAAAGTTACCGTTTTGCCCTTGTAGTTACATCTAGCTCCTTAAATACCACTGATCCTTCTAATGAACAATGGATCATAGTCCAACATGACTAAACACCTCTCGAGCCAGGAGAGGGTGTGGTGCCATATTGTTCAAACCCTAGAATCAGCCCTTAAGGGAGTAATCTATCTACTTGCCTTGACCTCGGGGAAGAAGTGAATTCCTTCTTGTGTAGCTGTGTTCCCAGCTCCTCAATCAGACGAAACTTCAAAATGGTAGGCTTATTGAGTCAACGATCTAGCCACTCTCACCTATACAAATCAAATGACCGCCTTCATAGGCAAGAGTTCACAACTCACTCGGGATTCAGGTTATTACCTATGGTCATCCTGATGAAATGTAAATCTCTATTATGAAAGGCATTATATAATAAAACTAAACATTTCATGGTCCGGTCTTATATAAACTCCTTTGTATAGAATATCCCTGCTCACATGTCTTCACATAAATGATCAGGATCGGATTATTTGTAGCACTTTACAACAATTGTAACACTTACAAAGCAGGCCATACTCGTAGTGTCACCAGGATAAGGTATCCAGCCTTATCCATTTACTACAGACCATTTAGGTTATCACTTAAACATGATCCACCCGTATGTCTATACATACATGTTTAAGCTACAAGATAACTTTGGATGCTAGTTTATCGGTTTGTGGTTAATGCAACTAATTTTAAAATAAAACATCATATATATTATTAAATAAATAATAAGTTTGTATAATACTATTACAAACTATAAGACCCTACGAGATTTAGGGTATCAACCCCAACAATCTCCCACTTAACTTAAAGCTAGTGGGGTGTACAATGTAAAAGTCAAACTATAATACAAAGTACACAAAACAATAAACTAGGGCATAAGCCGCCCATACAAATTTCCCACTTTCCCTAGTCTAAACATGGCCTGTCTCATAGACCCATATTCTACAGGTGACCTTCAAACACCTTAACCCTGAGGCCCTTTGTAAATGGATCAGTAACATTATACTCCGAAGCATCGACGATGTACAATCTCTCAAATGAGATGATACTTCCACTCTATGTTTTTATCACGCTTGTGACTCCTAGGCTCACAAGAATTAGCCACAACACCACTATTATCATAATAAAGTGTGGTGGGCTTTGACATGTCTGGAACAACTTACAGATCTATCAAGAATTTCCTGAGCCAAACAACTTCCTTAGCAACTTTACAAGCCGCTACATACTCGACCTCCATAGTAGAGTTAGTAATACACCCTTGCTTGGTGCTCCTCCAGACTATTACCCCTCTGTTAAGAGTGAATACTGATCCTAATGTGAATTTCCTAGAATCCTTATCAGTCTGAAAAATCAGAGTCTGTGTATCCAGTAAGGATCAAATCCTTAGAACCATACACGAGCATGTAATCTCTCATTCTCCGTAGATACTTGAGGATATTTTTAACGGTGGTTCAGTGATCATATCCTGGATTAGACTGATATCTACTAACTATCCCTACCGCATAGTAGATGTCAGGTCTCATACATAACATCACATACATCAGGCTGCCAACAGTCGATGCATAGGGGATCCGTCTAATTTCCTCAACCTGTTCCTTAAACAATGTAACTCCATGCCTGAAAGGTAACAAACCTCTTTTGGAGTTATGTATCGAATACTTGGCAAGCATCTTGTCAATATACAATGCTTGAGACAGAGCTAGCATTTTTTCTTTTGATCTCTAAAAATCTGAATGCCTAAAACAAACTGAGTTTCTCCCAAATCTTTCATTTGGAATTTGGTTGCTAACCAGTTCATAACTTCAATCAGTAGATGTACGTCATTCCTAATGAGTAGGATATCATCTACATATAACACTAAGAAAGCTACTGAACTGTTGATGATCCTCTTATATACACAAAGTTCATCAACATTTTGATCAAAGCCATAAGATTTGATCGCAGTATCAAACCTTATGTTCCAAGATCGAGAAGCATGCTTCAGTCCATAAATGGACCGATTAAGCCTACAAACGTTTTGCTCTTGACCTTGGGTTATGAATCCCTTGAGCTACTTCATATAGATGGTCTCCTCAAGATTGCTATTCAGAAAAGCAGTCTTAACATCCATTTTTCAAATCTCATAGTCATAATATGAGGTAATAGACAAGAGTATCTGGATAGACTTCAACATGGCAATAGGTGAGAAAGTCTTCTCATAGTCAACTCCCTCAACCTGGGTATAACCCTTTGCCACCAGTTTAGCCTTGAAGGTTTGCATCTCCCTATCAGCACCTCGTTTTCTCTTGTAGATTCATTTGCAACCTATAAATTTAACCCCATCAGGTAGATCTACAAGATCCCAAAAATAATTGAAATACATCGATTCCATTTCGAGATCCAAAGCTTTGATCCACTCATCTTTGTCAACATCCTCCATTGCCTTCTTATAAGACAATGGCTACCATAGCTAGGATATAGCTAGGATTTCAGTTAAACCCATGTAACGGACAAGTGGGTTCGCATCCCTCTCACTGCATCGAGTTTCTCTTAACACTTGAGGTAGATTTGACCCACTAGATGATTCAAGTTCAACAACTCTTATTGAGGTATTGGGTTCTTCAACAACTCTTGTTGAAGGTTCAGTAGTTTCTTTGGAAAGTTCATTCAACACAATTTTACTGCGGGGCTTGTGCTCTCCTATGTGGGTTTCTTAAAAAAAGTAGCATTTGTCGACACAAACACTTTATTTTCCTTAGGATTAAAGAATTAACCCCCTCTCGTTCCTTTGGGGTAGCCTACAAATAGGCACAATTTTGAACGAGGTTCCAGTTTTTTAAGATTTTCCTCAGAGCACATGCGTTGGACAACCCCAGATTCTGAAATGACGTAAACTAGCTTTACGACTATTCTATAATTCCAAAGGTGTTCTAGTAACACTCTTGGACAGAACGCAGTTCAAGATGTACACTGTAGTCTCTACTGCATAACCCAAAAACAAGTCAGGTAAGGAAGTGTAACTCATCATAATCCTAACCATGTCTAACAGGGTTTGATTTCTCCTTTTTGATACACCATTATGCTAAGGTGTACCAGATGCTGAGAGTTGGGATACTATTCCATGTTCTATCAAATAGTTCTAGGATTTTAAATCCATAAACTCTCCACCTCGATCTGATCTAAATGTTTTAATCATTTTGTGTAATGCATTTTCAACTTCAGCCATGAATTCTTTGAACTTTTCAAAAGATTCAAACTTATGTTGCATTAAATAAACGTACCCATATCTTGAATAATCATCAGTAAAGGTGATGAAATATTCATAACCTCCCTTAGCTTTGACATTCATTGTACCACAAAGGTCTGAATGTACTAGCTCTAGAGGTTCTTTGACCCTGTGACCTTTTCCAGTAAAAGGTCTTTTAGTCATTTTGCCTTCAAGGCAAGACTCACACACAGATAAAGAATTTTCTTATAACTCACTTAGAAGTCTAGTCTTCAACAATCTCTCGATCTTATTGAGATTGATGTGTCCTAGTCTTAAATTCCAAAGTTGGGCATTTTCTTTAGGAGAGATTCTAAGTCTTTTATGTTGAGTTACTGCAGTCTTAAACATTTCAGTGTTATGGAGTGCCTTATTAGCTAAAGATTTTAGCACATAAAGGTTGTTTTCCAGTTTTGTAGAACAAATATCAACACCATTTTTGGAAATAAACACTTTAGTAACAATGAATTTGATAGCATAACTTTGTTCAAGCAAATACTTTACAGAAACAAAGTTCATTTTTAAATCGGGAACTACATATACATTTTCTAATATAAGAAATTTTGTATGTAAAGCGAACCTAAGACCTTCCACTACCACAGTCGAGACGACGTGCCCCAACCTGCATCGTCATCTCACTAGCATCTAGTTGACGCCAGGAACTAATTCCCTGAAACGAAGAACAAACGTGGTTAGTGGCCTAAAATCGATAATCTAGGAAGAATCATCATTCTCCACTAAGCAAGTTTCCAATACAAGTAAATCATATTTACCTTACTTGCCATTCTTCTTTTCTACCAAGTATTTGGGGCAGTTCTTTTTCCAATGACCATCTTGGTTGCAATGGAAACAGATTTCCTTTGCAGCCTTGACTGGCCTTCTGCCTCTTTATGCAACAACTACAGGGTTAGCTTTTCCCCTTCCCACCTTTCTTCTTCTTCCATTTTTTGGTGCCGGAGGAAGAGATATAAACTTAGTTCCAGAGGTCGAACCTTTGTGGAACTTCTTGAAAGATGAAGCAACATTTTCCTCACCTTTATTATCCTTGTTTTTATGCAAGGATTGGAAGGTTTGTAGCTCATTGAAAAGGGTAGTCAAGTTGTAGTCAATCCTGTTCAAAACAGCATTGCTACGAAAGTAGAGGAAACTTTCAGGTAAAGATTCCAAAATAAAGCTAATCTGACTGGCTTCATCGATGCTAGACCCATTCATCTCCGCCACATCGAAGTGGACTACCATGTTGAGAACATGTTCCCGAATAGATGCCCATTCTTGCATACTGGCATTGAAGATGTGTTTCAGAGTGTCATGTCTGAGCTATGGGGATAGTTGTCCAAACATTCCCCTCAGGGATTCCATGATCTCACGAGACGTGAGCATGGGCTCATGTTTCTTTGTCAAAACTCCAGTAAGACTAACCAAGATATGTGCTCGGGCCTTTTCGTTCGCCCTTGTTCAGCACTCGTGTGCCTCTCAAACGTTTCAAGGAGCATTTGGAGCAAGAATGTGAGGACAATCCTCCATCAGGATGAATCGAAGATCATCAATGATCAAAATTATGTTGATCGTATTTTTCCAAGATGTATAGTTTTCGCCCATTAATTTGTTAGCATCGAGCAAGTTTAGAGTAGCGATAGCCATTGTAATAAATTTGTTGAAACAATACAAATTATTTATTATTATTCTACTTGCATTAAACCACTAAAACAACCAATCATTTTTTAGCAAAATAGTTTAATGTACCCTAAGTGACATCTATTTTGCAATTATGTTTCAGTGAGGCAGGATAAAAGTCACCGTAAGGTGGTCAAGTGCCTCTTCACTTAAATGAGACATTCTCAACCATTAGACAGAAACAACACCTTGTCACTGCTACTAATAGTCACCATTTTTCGGTCTAGAATTTATTAACTTGCTTAACAATTCTTGTAAGTGTAACCCTTCATTTTAGGTTCTAGAGTTTCGGCTCAATGAGCCAACCGTAGGAAAAAACCAATTGGGATATGAAACTAAAGCAACCTTATCCATTTCTGGAGATTGAATAAAGCGTCATGCAAAACTGTCATCCTTTAAGGGGACACCCACGATACCACGAGGCGATGCATGAAACTTTATTTCAACCTAATGAGAGAGACCGAGGGATATGTTATCACACGTCCTACTCCCACTTACTATAAACACTCTTTTCATTCACCTTAATTGATCTATACAAATGCCACCCTAGGGGGACACCTATGGTACCTCGAGGTCGAGTATAGATCTCACGGTGTGAACTTTAAAGGAGAAACATGAAGTGGATGAAATAAAGTATCATATACCTCATTTTCCTCCCATTGAGCGTTTTATCTAGGGTTAGTTAACTTAGAAAAATTCGGCTACTGATTTTTAATTAAGTGATTGTTTAATTTGCCTAAAAACAACACTTGTCTTTGGATAGTTAAACAATTTTCATTAAGGTCCATTAAACTCTTTAATAGACTTCAATCAAACTTGCTCATGTAATAAATCTATCTAATTCACCTTTCCAGGCAGGTAGGAGTGCGACATTTTCGTCATCTTAAGTACCCCAGCCTAGACAGAATCCGCCTTAGACAAAAGTTCTCTTCTAGATACATTTGTCACATATTTAATCTTTTATTAACAATCAATTTAATCCTACTAAACTGATTAAAAGATTAAACTAAGATTTCTAATCCTATTAGAAATGTGATCTTAGGTCTATCTCAACCATGTTTTAAAAAAATTTTAAAAAATGATTAGAGCATAAGGTTTGCATGCAATTCTTAATTATTGATTTTAATTCTAATTTCATTTAGTTATAACGATTATAAATAAATGAAACAATAAAAAACTATTCATTGCATTCTTGACATATTTTAGTTAATCATAACATTTATAAATTAACCTAAGGTAGTGTCATGCTACATGCAATCTCAATTTCATTACTAATATATATAACAATTACATATGATAAAGTAATGAAAGACATTAATAACATACTAAAAAAATATATACATTCATACTTTATATTATAACTCTTGTAATATACATGATGCATGTATATGTTATTAATGCATGCATGTATATAGTATAACAATTATACTATATGGTGCAAGAGCATGCTATATAATTAAATCATGCATATTCTAATATTATAACACTTATAATGTAAAATGATACAGGAAAATAAATGCATAACCAATGATGGGATTTTTAAGTGTATATGACATACAATATGACATATTAATTAATAAAACATACATCACATGTGTTTTAAAAACTAAAAGTTAATGAATCGCCATAGAACACTAATAAAACAAAAAAGGCTAATTATTACATTAATAAAAGTCATCTAGTTTGAAACAAATGAACTGGGCCTTGAATTGCTCGAACAAAGCCATGAACTGGTCCAACCATCAACTGAACTGCCGTCGAACAGGGCGAACCACGAGCAAACGGGAGAAATTTCTCTGCCATGCAGCATCACGACACTGTGCCTAGTGTCGCAACGCTACAGAGAAATTTCTCTATTCGCTGCTTGAAGCGTTACGACGCTATGATACAATCTGCTACTGCATAAAATCGATCTTCCTCGAATCGACGTCCAAAAACAGCCCTGTTATGCTAGAAAACATCTGGGAATAACACGAATGACTGGATACATTAAGAATACAGACTCTGTAGCATTTAATTTCCCCAAAACATGGGCCCTTACAACCAAATTGTAAAGATGAAAAGCCATAAATCTATGCCCTATCCCAATAACATCCATCAACCAAGAAACACATTCATAATAGCCATTCATTACATGAGTTCTACATAGAATGCAGTAAGATAAAAACACCCACCATCACTACAAAAAATTAATTAAAAAAAAATAGAATTTTGGGATCTAAACCTGTCTCTGATACCAATTGAAGGATCCCATTGAAGAGCCCTTGAGCGGAAGCAAGATCGTCCCAAATCCCAATTTCACAGAATTAAAGTTTACAGAGAAATACAAACAGATTATGCATCTTAACAAATAAATACAACATGCTCTATAAAAAGAAATTTAGAGTTTCAAAAATCCTTACTCTTGAAGACTCTCTTCAACGTAAACGATTTCCAACCAAGGGCACAACCACGTATGAAACCTCAGTATCCTCTGGAAGATAGATCCATGAGTGGTGGGCTCTAACTGATTTTAGGAAGAGGGAAAATGAGGAAGGATTTTCTGAGAGGAAAAGTAATTAGGTCTTTGTAATTTGATTTTATTCTCACATGCCTTCTTTGTTTTACAGGAAGAAGATAAAGACCCCTTCATCCACAAACCATGTATGTGGTAGAGAGAAAAAAGGGGTAGGTAGTTGTAACTCCTTCCCCTTAATTAATTTTAAGATAAAATAAAAAATTATTTTAATAACATAATTAATAAATAATTTTAATTCATAATTAAAATTATAACAACTATATAATAACCAATTTATTATATATTCATATAATCATATGTTATATCATATACAACATATAACATATTGTTTAATATTGTATCATATACAATATATAACCTATAGTTTCTTTTCTCTCACTAATGACATTTAATATAAATCACATTTATATTAAATTTTAATTATATAAATCTAATTCATATAATTAACATTTGAATCATATTCAAACATTTAATTCCTCTCATAAATACTTTATATTATAATGTATCAAATACATTATAGTAATTATATCATATACAATTAATTATAATCTTTAATTAAATTATTCACCATTCGTTAACTGTCGGGCATTCCACTAAAGACCAACAGTTGCACTCTTCACATTACAGATATATTTCTGTGTCCATTGTATATATCCAATCAACAATTGCAATCGAGGTCGTGCAAGAAGATCTCACGATGCAAACCAATGAAGAAGACCATAGGACATATTGACACGCATCTTTCTCCCACTTACTATAAATACTTTCTCCGTTCACCTTGATATTAATCCATGCAAATACCATCTGAAGGAAGATGCTCCTAGGGTACCTTGAGGTCGAGCATGAGTGTCACAGTGTGAACTTTTAGGGAGAACATGAGTGAAAAAATGACATATCATATACATATTTTTTCTCCCACTAAGTATTTTACAAATGAAGGTCCATTACTTAGGTAAATTAGGCTAATAAATTTATCTAAGTGAATTGTTAAAATAGTCCAATATAACTCTTATATTGGATAGTTTAACGATATGTGACTTTTGTTTATTAAACAATTTAATAAACATAATTATTTATTGCATGCTTATAACATCATTGTCTAATTCACCTTCCAGAACGGTTCCTAGGTAGGGGTGTTCCGTTTTCATCAACTTAAATACTTCAGCCTTAAATAAAGGTCCCTAATAGATGTTATAAATTTAATATTTTATTTAATTCAATTTAATCCCATTAAATGAAAATTAAAATATTAGATCTATTTTTAATCTTATTAAAAATATTATTAACATAGGTCTAAATGAAATTAATTTTAAACCATTTAAAACTAATTTAACCTATGTTTGCATGCAACTATTTATTATAGATTTTAATTCTAATTTCACTAAACTTATAACACTTATAAATAATTAATAAAAACAATTTAAAACCAATATATGCATCTAATGACATACTTTAAAAATTATTACAATTATAAGTTTACTAAAGTTGTGTCATACTCCATGCATCTTCATTTTCATTACATTATATATAACATTTATATAATAAAGTAACGAATAAGATAATGACATTCATCCATCCATCCATACTATACATTATAACACCTTATAATATAAAATGATGTATGTACATGTTATAAATGCATGTAATCATATAATATAACAACTATATTAAATATAACACATGAGCATGCTTAATTAAATCATACAATTATATAATATAACACTTATGTTAGAATGATGCATAAAATAATGTTTATTCTATGGTGGGATTTTTATACTATATGGCATACACGATACAATATAATAACTAAATCATACATAACATTTATAGTCAATATAAAAGCAATATTGGACCGAAATTGGCATCCTAAACATTCATTAAATTAATATAATACTTATATTAATTTAACTAATGAAAAACAAATAAATATAATTAATTATTACAAATTAATAATTAAAAAATGAATAAATTAGAAAAGCCTAAAAAACTGCTATACTGCTGCACATTAGCCTCGAAGCCACGACCACGAACAAGCCTTGACGTGCACGCAAACTTCCGGAGCGTTGTAACGCTCTGTGCCAGTGTTACAACATTGACTTTTTAGGTTGCCGCAGTGTACCCCTGCGTTGCTTACAGCATCGCGATGCAAGCAACATTGCAACACCGCAGCTAGATCGTAGCGATGTTGAGCTAACTTTACAGCGTAGGGCGAGCATCGTGACGCTCTAACCTTACACTCTAAGGTAGAAAGCTTCCTTTGCTTCGCTCGTTCATTCAATTTACTCTGTTCTTGCTCCAAATTTTCCCAAATTGAAGTCGAAACTTGATCATGAATGATACGGACTTAATTGCAGACTCGATTGCAAGAAATTTATGCCAAAAAATACAATGAGCCCTTATAAACCGATTGAATTAAGCAATAAATTGCTATGCCAATTTCAAAACTATCCAATGTGCAAAAATAGAACATTCAACATTCAAAATACATAACATTTACCCACCAAAACTTAAAGTTCAAAAATGAAATTTAGAGACTCGAGATAGCTCTGATACCAATTGAAGGGATTGGAATTCCCTCCAGCGGAAATAAGCGGATATCAAGTGTCTCTAAATCCGTTTTATAGAACATTCAAAATATAGAGTGACGGAAACTAAGGATAAACAAAAACCTAAGCATGTTGCTATTGTGAAAATATAGAGAGAACAAGGGAAAAGATATCATATACCCTTGAAGTACTGTCTTCTTGCTTCCTCTCCGCAGCACATCTTCTTCTTCTGATCTCACAAACCCGACACCACAGACACAATAAAAATGAAGAAGACACTACCATGAGACCTTCCTTGTTATTCTCAAGGATGAAAATCATGCAGAGTTCCATGAGCCTACACTCAATCTTGGTAAAAGGGGAATAATAAGAGTTTGAGAGATTTTTTTTTAAGAGAAAACACATAGAGAGATTGAGAGGGATCAAGAAGATTATAATCCTCTCTTTCTTCTATTTTTCATGTATTGGAGAGATTGAGGAGTTTGAGAGGGTTGAGGGAGTTAAAATAACTCCATCCCTATTTTTTTTTTTTATTATAATTCAAAATTCAAACAATTTGAATTTGAATTTTATATTAACTAACTATAAATATATATATATATTAAACTATATATTATATCACATATAACATATAACCTATAGTTTATATTATATCACATATAATGTAATCTATAGTTTTCATACAAATCATATTCATATAAATAATATTTGAATCACATTCAAATAACAACCTCTCTCATCAAACTATATAGTTTTAATATGAATCATATTCACGTTAATTTTAACATATAGTTTCTTTATGAATCATATTCATATAATTAATATTTGAATCATATTCAAATATTCATTTCTCTCATAAAACTATATAGATTTAATATGAACATTCACATTAAATTTTAACGTATAGTTTTTATATGAATTTCATTCATATATTAAGTACTTGAATCATATTCAAATAGTTCTCTCTCATAATGTATCAACATACATTATACATTATTCAATTGTATCTTATACAATTAATTCCTTTTAATTAATTTGAATAATTCAAATTAAACAAAAATTAATTTGATTCTCATTAGTTTTTATTGAGCTAACAAAGGGACCTTATGGACCTATAGATTGAAGCTCCAATGATACTTGACTAATTAATTAGACTCTTTAATTAAATTAATCAACCTTCATTAACCGTCAATCACTCCACTAAAGATCGACAACTGCACTCTTCGCACTATAGATATATTTCTATGCCCATTAGATATAACCAATCAAGAGGGCATTGACCCTTTACAAATTCCTCATAAGTATAGTTGAGTCAAATTGTTGTTTTACTCCTGTAGTTACATCTAACTTCCTAAGTACCATTGATCCCTCTAGTGAACAATTAGTCATAATCCAACTATAACTGAACCTCTCTCAAGTCAAGAGAGGGTGAGGCGCCTCATTGTTCAAGCCTCGGAATCAGCTCTTAAAGGTATAATTTATCTACTTATCCTAACAATAGGGAATGAGTGAATTCTTTCTTGTATAGCTGTGTTCTCAGCTCCCTAATCAAACGAATCCTCAAAATGGTAACCTTATTGAGTCAAGAATATGGCCACTCTCATCCATACAATCAAAGGACAGCTCTCATAGGTAAGAGTTCAAGATTCAGGTCAAGTCATCTATAGTCATCTTGGTGAAATGTAAGTCTCTTCTAGAAATGGTGTTGTAAAGAGATACTATATATTTCGTAGTCTGTTCTTATAAAACTCTCTGTATAGAATACCCCTGCTCACATGTCTCTACATGAATGATCAAGATCAGATCATTTGTAGCACTTTACAACAATTGTAACAATTACAAAGCGGGTCGTATCAATTTTGTTAACAGGATAAGGATAAGGCACCCAACCTTATCCATAAACTACAGACCATTTAGATTATCATTAAACACGATCTGTCTATATGTCTCTAATACATGCTTAGGTCACATCAGATAATCTTGGATCTTTGTATAATCGATTATTGCATGTAAAACTAATTAACCATTGATTCAAATAACATATAACTATGAGGCTTTATTGCATACATCCCAACAGGTGATTTAGTTCTCACTTTAGCTAGTGATGATCTAATGACTAGTTTGCCTTGAGAGCAATTATCACATGATAATTCATTAGATTGAAGAATCTTCTAGCTCTTCAATGGATGTCAATATGAATTCTCAATAATTTTTCTCATCATTTTATAAACCTTGGATGACCTAATCTATCATGCCAAATAGTAAATATATTTGGATTCATGAACTTCAGATTCATTATTGCATATGTTTCAATTACTCGTATATGAGTATAATATAATCCAGAAGATAAAACAGGCAACTTTTTCAATATATATTTTTCATATGAGACACAGTTGATATAATATAAAGATACTCCATATGATCCTTACTATTAGTCTCAGTATGATAACCATTGCAACGTATATTTTTAAAATTTTGTAGATTTCTCTTTGATTGACTAAAGAACAATGCATTATTAATTGTAAAGTTTGTTCCTCTAGGAAAAACAATATTTTCCTTTCCAAATCCTTCAATTACGTTTGCAGAACCTAATATTGTATTTACTTTCGCTTCCAACATTGTCAATTTGGAAAAATATTTTCTATTTATAAGTAGTGTATGTAGTTGCACTGTCTGCTAGACATAAATCTTCATTGCTCATTTTTTTAGTCACTCAACATGTGGAAACTGCCTATGATTCTTCAACAAACAAAATAATTATACAAGTGTAACAAAACTTGGAATATTAAAAACTCAACCTAAGTTGGAAAAAAAATGAAAGATCGATAGATTCTTAAAGAAAAAACAACATTGATCTTGGATATTCTCAAAATCAAAAGAATTACTTGTCATTCCATCAAATGTGTAGATTTTCTCTTTAGGAGATTCTAAAAGTTTGGCACATCCAAATTTGTCATATTGGATAGGTCAAATATATCATTATTTTGATAGAACAATTTTGCTTCCACAATTTTTTCTTTTTTCCTTCAAGGAAGCTTGTTAGAGATAAACTAAGTATTTTGATGTACGATAGGTACGTGACGAATGCCCAGTCATTCCATATTAGAAGCATTTGTTTTCAACACCTTTTAAACTCTTATCTTGTGGAGTTTTTCCTTTATAGACATCATTTCGTGTGGTTCTATTGAACTTTGGATGATATAACGACCTCCATGAAAAGAATAATTATTTCTTCCTCAACCATGATCACGACTACAACCTCGACCACGATTGTTAAAATTTATAGCATTCACTTCAAGGAACGGTGTTGCTCCAATTGGACGAGATTCATGATTTTTCATCAATAACTCGTTATTTTGTTCAGCTACGAGAAGACATGAAATTAATTCAAAATACTTTTAAAGCCTTTATCTCGATGTTGCTGTTGCAGGAGCATATTCGAGATATGAAATGTAGAAAATGTCTTCTCTAACATATTTGCATTAGTAATTTTCTCTCCGCATAACAAAAATTTTGAACTAATTTTAAATAATGCGAAATTATAATCGCTTACTAATTTAAAATCCTCGAGCCTTAAATGCATCCATTCATGACGAGCTTTAGGAAGAATAACGTTTTTTTATGATCATATATATCCTTAAAATTTTTCCACAAAATGCAGGGATCTTTTACTGTTAGATATTCAATTATCAATCCCTCGTGGAGATGATAACAAAGGGAAAACGTATCTTTTGACTTTTATTTACTGGTTGTTGTATTCCTTTCTTTAAATGTTTCTCCCAGATTCATAACATCTAAATGTATTTTAGCATCAAACACCCATGACAAATAATTATTACCATTAATGTCAAGGTTTGTTAATTCTAATTTTGTAAAATTTTCATGGTTACACTTTAAAACCTACCTTTAGCAAGAAAAACAACAAAACCTCGTGCTAATAACGTGTTTTGAAATTAAGGAGCGAAACGAGGCACAATGGAAATACAAAAATCGATAAATATAATATCATGTAATATAATATTAAATATATATAATAAATAATTAAAATTTAGAAAAGAAATAAATAGGATAATATGGAAATTCACAGTGGAATTATGAATTTGATTTTCTCACCAATGTGCATACTTTCAACATCCACATAAATGTCACTATTTATAGGTAAAATGGCAAGTAGGAAGTGGAATTACATGCACACTAAGATTATAATAATCACCTCTTTTTACAGTAAATACTATTTCAAAATCTCCAATTAGATACGATCAATATTATTTTAAAACCTCTATTTACTACAGTTTTTACTATTCTACATTCATCATTTTTTTTATTCTTTGCTACAGTATTTACTATTTCTTTCTCAAACTAAAATAATTTACACCTCAAACACATACTATCATAACCAAACTAAAATAATCTACATCCCAAACACAAGTTATTATAATCCAACTAAAATAACCTAAGACTATAATAACCAATTCATTGCTTCAAATGCCCCCTAACGATCTATAATAACAAGACATATGGACAACATGAAGAATGACACAAGGGGAGATGAAAGAGTGACAAATGGTTTTTAGAAAACAAAGCATTGGACATCTATTTTTGTAATATATATAATATGGCATGATTTTGAATATATTAGCATACTTTATAGATATATGTTATATAGCAAGCATATCTAGTCGACAAATATATTGATAACTAAAAATGGTTATTTTCTTGAGAGTTAAACGAGTTGAAATACGTATATTAGAATATAAAAAAGTAATAGTAAACATGATCTTTCTTAATAATAATGTAAATTATAATATTTGTTTTAGGAAAAAATTTAGGTTAAATTATACAAATTATCCCTAAACTTTCCATTTTATATCAAAATTATCTTTGAACTTTCAAAATTTTTAAAAAATACCTTTTAAACTTCCAAAATTTTGTTTCTTTATATACTAGTTAGAAGCACACATGTTTCATAATGTTAAAAATGAAATATATATACATAAGTAAAATAAAGTCTTATATTTGATAATAATTTTGTTTCTTTGTATATATATTTTTAAGAAAATATATCATATTATTCAAAATAAATTTGAATTAATGTATCTTTTTTTAAAAAAAAATAAGTTTTCGAATTGTATTTTTTATCTCTTCTTTTAAATCTTTAATAGTAAGAAAACATAAAAACTAAATAATATTTTCATTTATAATAAGAAAACTTTTAAATAAAAGCTAATCACTTTTATTAGAATTTTTTTTTAAAAAAAAAAAACCTATTTCTAATATATTTATAATTACTATGTAACTTCCTTTAAAAAAGGTGGACTATTCTTTTATTTAAAAAATATATATTTCAATCTAAATTTCAATCTCACACAAAGGTTTTAAAATAACAAGTTCATGTTAAATGATAAGAAAAGGGAAAAATTTGAAAAAGATAACATACCCTAAACAATTTTTTTTTTAAAAAAAAATAGAGATGCGGTACTTAGCTACTTTTAATCATAACAAAAAAGGGGAAAAGGGAAAAAATATTGAAAAAATAAGATATATCCCAAGTAGAAAAATTGTAGGCGATGCATATTTGGGAAAAAAAACTTAGGATGTTAGAAAAAAATAAACCAAATAAGAAAACAAATAACATAGAAGGGGCAAAATAAGAGTAGAACATAAATTCTAAAATATAGTTAATGCACACCAATCAATATCAACAGGGGCGGATCTATAAGGGGTCAAGGGGAGCACATGCCCCCCACGTCATGTCCTTTTACATATATATTATTTTTTATTAAATATAAAAAATGTATTCATATATGTAATATATGCAACGTGTCTTAGACATGCTCGTACATGGTAATGTTAGCCCATGGTCGCATGTCTAAACCATCCTCAACCATCCTATCTTTTAATCTTGTAATTAGTTTAGTAAGTTGTTTTGATTCCAAGTTGTTTTTCTTCATGCGAGTGACCGCTCACCACTTTTGATATGAAAGTTAAGCATTTTAGAAATTATTCATAATGCACTATAGGGGAGATCCACTAGTCAACTCCCGACTGATGTATTGATGTACTCTTTACAACCAAAGCTTTCTTGCAACTGTCAGCCTTTAATGCATTCTAATTATGTTTTCAATGCTTTTCCTCTCCCACGTTTTGTAAAATCATTTTCTCTCAAAATATGAGTGAAGGCTACGTTATATACCAAAGTTGTCCGTAACTTTCGATTTTTACACGGCTGACTTGCTCGCCGAATGAGAGCAAGTGTTGCACAATCGTCTGTCCCATACACGAAAGTCTGTGATTGTGACAAGTGGTATCAGAGATAAGTTAGCTCTTTGGCTAGTAAAGACCGCAATCATGTCCTCAATGAAGCAATTGTCGAAGTTGTAGTGTGAAGGAATTACTGAGATTGAAAAGAAATTTCTTTATCTAAGGGAATTGTTCGACGAAGTGAGATACGTCCAAACCCGCCTTGATGGGTTAGAGGAAAATGTCATAGGAATTTAGGCCCTAAACGCCCGAATAGATGGGTTACTAATAAAAGGATTGACGTTGAGAGTTGATTCTCTGGAACATAAGATTACACAGCCTGATAGTTTTGAGCGTGGGGAAGCTCCACGAGCTCTGCCGCACATATGGAAGAGCATGTCGAAGAGCTTGACAGTTTACGGAAGAACATGCTAAAGTTGTTCAATGACCTGACTCGTGACTTTAGAGCAATAATAGATGTCATTAAAGTCGATATGGCTGAAATGAAGATGCAAGTTAATTTGACAATGTGTGCAGTAGGGAACCAGACCCGGAACCCGATAGGCATTGTGTCAAGCAAGTTCAAGATCCCAGAACCTAAAGCTTTCACTGGGAATCGTGATGCTAAGGAATTTGGGAATTTCATCTTTGACATGAAACAATATTTCAAAGCGAGTGGGACCATCGCTGAATAAACAAAGATGAGTTAGCCTCGATTCATCTTGCTGATGATGAAAAGATATGGTCGAGGTCCAAAGTAAATGATGTTTAGAATGGTCTGTGCACCGTTGAAAGATGGGAAGATCTCAATAGAGAACTAAGAGCCCAATTCTTCCCCAAGAATGTTGAGTTCATTGCAAGAAGGAAGTTACGAAAACTTAAACACACAGGGATAATCAGGGATTATGTGAAACAATTCTTGGTTGTCATGTTAGACATCAAGGACATGTCCGAGAATGACAAAGTGTTCTACTTTGTCGAGGGACTGAAGCCATGGGCGAGAACTAAATTATATGAGCAGAAAGTTCAGGATCTTGCTTCCGCCCTGGCCGCAGCAGAGAGATTAGTTGACTACAGGAGTGAAAATCCTCCCCAAAAGAAAAATGCAGAAGCGCCGAATTAAGGGAATAAGGCTCTGAAGCCGAATCCTCAAAAGAATGCTAGAAATGACAAGAAACCGCAAACTATGGGTGTAGGCCTCTCCCAGGGGCCTTATCAAGTAAACCTAAGTCAACAAAGGCCCCTTTCTTGCTTTATGTGCAAAGGCCCTCACTGGGTAGTCGAATGCCCACACCGAACTTCCTTGATAGTCTTACAAGCCTCAGTACAATATAGTAGTGAAACAGAGGCAGAAGCTGAAACTAAAAAGGAAGAAGAGGATGGGGAAACTCCCTGAGTGGGAGTGTTGAAATTCTTAGCAGCAATTCAAAAGAAAGCCTTTTGTCCTAAGGATGCTTCAGAAAGGGGACTTATGTTCATTGATACAGTTATCAACTCCAAACCTGCAAGAGGCACCGTGGTAGACTCAAAGGCAACCCATAATTTCATCTTGGAGTCGGAAGCCTGACATCTAAGATTGAAAGTTGAAAGGGACACAAGAAAGATGAAAGTTGTTAACTCTGAAGCCCTCCCGTTATGGGAACCTCGAAAAGGGTATCTTTGAAAATGGGTGAATGGAATGGAAATGTTAATTTTGTTGTCGTGCGTATGGATGACTTTGACGTTGTGCTTGGAATAGATTTCCTCTTAGAGCATAAAGTCATCCCCATGCCCTTGGCCAAGTGCCTCATCATTACCATCAATAACCCCACAGTACTCCCAGCCAACACCAAACAGCCTAGTGGAGTGAGGATGATCTCCCCAGTCCAGCTAAAGAAATAACTCAATAGAGAAGAGCCCACCTTTATGGCAATTCCGGTTGTTGATGAGCCTACTGAAGGAACTCTAAAATTAACGAGCCAGTAAGCGGAAGCGGATCGTTCCAAACTCCATTGAGAAAGAACACATACATTTACAGTCTAACAGAAACGATTATGCATAAAGACTAAATTACAACATGCTTCTTCAAAGTAAATATAAAGGACCGAGTGATAATACCTTTGAAGAACTCTTTCTTCACATATTTCCTTCGATCAGTCTCCAACGCATCCAAACAGCACGAACGCAACGATCGACTGGAAGATCCTCAAACATCAGCGAGTTAAACTCGATCCTCGATCACCAGAGAGTAAACAAGACGACACCACAAGATTTACCTTGGTATTCTTGGTGTGAGAATCCAGGAGTTGTGAGCTCTATATGATTTTGGATAGAGGAATGGAGGAAGTAAATGATTGAGTATACGATCAAACGATCATGTATAAAAAGAAGCCTATCACATAGACTTAATACCCGATTGTGTAGAAAACAAGTACTATCATATAATAACTCGATGCTCGATCGTTTATGCTCTGTAATACTATCGTTTAGTAAAATTATTTTACTCGATAGTTTTTCTTTAGTGAGATGATATGACTGAATGAGCATACTCCATGATTTTTAAAAACAATTTTCCTTTTTATCTCATAGTTACAATAAAATCGCAATTAACCTCTCATTCAAGTCGGTTATAGAGAAAAAGAATTATTAATTATTATATAATTAATAAATTATAAATAAATACAATAACTAACTTATCATATTATATTTATAACCTATAGTTTTGATATTGCATCATACGCAATATATAAACCATAGTTCTTTTTCTATTTTAATGGTATTTAATATAAATCACATTTATATCAATTCCTCCAATTTAGTAATGTGTCAAATACATCATATCAATTATATCACATATAATTTAATTAATTTAATTATATTATATATAATCAAATTCCCTCTTGTTAATTTGAACACTTCAAACTAACCCAAAATCTGATTATCAACTTAAACCCATTGAGCTATCAAGGGGACCTTATGGATCTGTAGCTTGAAGCTCCAACCGTACCTGAATAACTAACTAAATCTTTAATCACGATATCCACCATCCGTTAACTGTCGAGCACTCCACTACAGACTGATAGTTGCACTCCTTGCACTACAGATATATTTCTATGTCCATTGGATATAACCAATCAATAGTGCGATGACCCTTCACAAATCACTTGTAAGTACAGATGGGACAATTTACCATTTTGCCCCTGTAGTTACATCTAACTCCTTAAGTACCACTGATTTCTCTAATGAACAATAAGTCATAGTCCCACTATGATTGAGTCCTCTCTTCCCAAAAGAAGGTGTGTCCACTATGTTTAAGACCCGGAATCAACCCTTAAGGGAGAAATTTATCTACTTACCCCTACTTCAGGGAAGGAGTGAATTCCATATTGTGTAGCTAAGTTCTCAGCTCCCCAGTCAAACGAATCCCCAAAATGATGGGCTTGTTGAGTTGGCAATCTGGCCACTCTCACCCATACAAATCAAAGGACCGCCCTCATAGGCAGGAGTTCCCAACTCACTCAAGATTCAGGTCATGTCACTTGTGATCATCCTAATGAAATGTAAGTTTCAATTATCAACGACGTTATATAAAGATACTAATCATCCCGTGGTCCAGTCTTATACAAACTCTTTGTATAGGATACTTCTGCTCGCATATCTCCACATGAATGATCAAGATCAGACCATTTGTAGCACTTTACAATACTTGTAACATCTACAAAGTGGGTCGTATCCGTAATGTCACCAGGATAAGCTATCCCTCCTTATCCATCTATTACAGACCATTTAGGTTACTAATTTAGACAAGATCCATCTGTATGTCTCTACATACTTGTTTAAATTTATATAAAATAACCCCGGATCTTAGTCTATTGGGTTGAGTAAATACTTATAAAATAACACTTATTTTATTAAAAATAATATGTTTACAAAGTTTACAAACTACGAGAATACCAGGAGATTTAGGACACCATTCCCAACGATCTCCCACTTGTCCTAAAGCCTCGGGAGACTAATGTACAATATAAAAACAGTACAAAATACAATAAACTAGGGCATACACTATACTATACCCTAGTAACATCTCCCACTTGCCCTAAATAAGGTGTCACATATCGACCCAGACTCTCTAGATGACCCTCGAACACTTTAGCTGAGAGAGCCTTTGTAAATGGATCAGCAATGTTGTGTTGGGGTTGATGCCCTAAAATCTCGTTGGGTCCTATAGTTTGTAAACACTTGTATGAACAAACGCTTGTGATGTAATAATATGAGATATTTTCTTCACTGTTGTCTATGAAATATGAGATATTTTAGTTGCATTAACCACAAACAAATAAACTAAGATCTCTGGTTATCGTTGTAACTTAAGCATGTATGTGGAGACATACAAGTGGATCATGCCTTAAGTGATAATCTAAATGGTCTGTAGTATATGGATAAAGGAGGGAAACCCTATCTTGGTGACACTACGGATGTGGTCTGCTTTGCAGATGTTACAAGTGTTATAAAATACTACAGATGGTCTGATCTTGATCATTCATATAGAGACATGTGAGCGGGGGTGTCCTATACAAAGGAGTTTCTATAAGATCAGACTACGAAATGTTTAGTCTCGTTATATAACTCGTTCATGATAGAGACTTTCATTTCACCAGGATGATCATAGGTAACATGACCTTAATTTTGGGTGAGTTGGGAACTACTGCCTATGAGGGCAGTCCTTTGATTTACATGGGTGCGAGTGGCCAAATTGTCGACTCAAACCTACCACTTTGGGGATTCTTCTGATTGGGGAGCTGGGAACTCAGCTACACAAGATGGAATTCACTCATTCCCCGAAGCAGAGGTAAGAAGATAGATTACTCCTTTAAGGGCTTATTCCAGGGCTTGAGCGATGTGGTGCCACACACTTTCTCATGGCCTGAGAGGTGTTCACTCATAGTAGGACTATGATGTATTGTTCATTAGAGGAGTCAGTGGTACTTAAGGAATTAGATGTAACTATAGGGGCAAAACAGTAAATTGGTCTAATTGTACTTACGAGCGATCTGCGAAGGGTTATCGTATTGTTGATTGGTTATATCCAATGGACATAGAAATATATCTGTA
Source organism: Benincasa hispida (assembly GCF_027475165.1). Classification (NCBI taxonomy): domain Eukaryota; kingdom Viridiplantae; phylum Streptophyta; class Magnoliopsida; order Cucurbitales; family Cucurbitaceae; genus Benincasa; species Benincasa hispida. The sequence goes on along the minus strand of NC_143488.1, from coordinate 68,804,890 downwards.
GTGAGAATAGTGCAATTGTCGATCTTTAATAGAGTGCTCGACAGTTAACAGATGGTGGATTTCGTGATTAAAGAGTTTAGTCAGCTATTCACACACCGTTGAAGCTTTAAGCTACAGATTCATAAGGTCCCCTTGGTAGTTCAATGGATCTAGGTTGAGAATTAGTTTTTGGGTTAGTTTGAAGTGTTCAAATTAACAAGAGAGAATTTGATTATATATGATACAATTAAATTGGTTCAATTATATGTCATATAATTGATATGATGTATGAGATACATTAATTGGAGGAAGTTAATATAAATATGGTTTATATTAAATAAAAGAGAAAAGAATTATGGTTTAAATATTACATATGATGTGATATTAAAACTATAGGTTATAAATATAATATGATAAGTTAGTTATTATATTTATTTATTCTCCACTAACTGTGAAAGTTGGAGGTTATTTTCAGTTTCTGAATAACTGAAGGATAAAATGAAAAGGGCTTTCATTTTGTTATAGACATCGCTTCATTAGTTACATTACTAATCGTTTTACTCACAAGAGACTACACGATAGCCTTCAAGCCATAGATTAAACGATCGTGTAAAGCGACTTTTACAAAACGATCGTGTAAACGATCTAACGATAGAGCGACACTTACTAAATAATCTAGTGTGATTTACTAAATGACCGTGTACTAGCGAGATTTACTAAAGGATCAAGCATTCTTAGTCTATACGATAGATAGAACTTTCTCCCACTTGCTTGATCGTGTAGTACGATCGTTTCCTTCCTCCATCCCTCTACCAAATTCACACAGAGTCTACACCTCCTGGATTCTCACTCCGAGAATACAAGGGTTGTCGAGTGGTAGTGTCAAAGGGTGCTTGTTCAAGGAGAAGACTGTTCGTGATTACTAGATGTTTGGCAAGGAAATCTGAACGATAGCGAGAGGTTGTTGTCCAGTTCTTCACGAGAGTGAGAGATTGATAGAAGAAATGTTCTTCAAAGGTATGTCTTTCATTCCCTTTTTTATTTGATTAAGAAAGCATGCTGTAATTTTATTAAAGATGCATAATTGTTCTGTATGTTTGTGAATGCCTTTAATTATTTCACAATGGACTTGGAAAGATCTTGTTTCCTCTCACTGGTTCTCTTGAATAAGAGTTCCTTCACGTTGTACTCCGACACGATCTTCATGTCAAACAAATCACCACGATGCACAATCTCCTAGATCAAATGATACTTCTGTTCTATGTACTTGCCTCTCTGGTGACTCCGACATTCCTTAGAATTTGCCACAATCGTGCTGTTATCACAATAAAGTTTGATTGGCAAAGACATATTTGGAAAAATTCCAAATCAGTAAGGAACTTCCTAAGCCAAACAACCTCTTTAGCGGCTTCACAAGAAGCTATGTATTCGGCTTCCATAGTGGAGTCTGCGATGCATTCTTACTTGATGCTTCGCCATACTATAGCTCCTCCATTCAGAGTGAACACTAACCCTGATGTCGATTTCCAAGAATCTCTATCAGTCTGAAAGTCAGAGTCAATGTATCCTGTAAAGATCATATCCTTATCTCCATACATGAGCATACAGTCCCTCGTTCTCCGAAGATACTTGAGGATCACTTTGACCACCGTCCAGTGAACTAATCCTGGATTGGACTGATATCGACTGACAATCCCTAGCAAATTTTAGGTCTAGTATATAACATTGCATACATAAGGCTACCAACAACCGATGTGTAGGGAACCCGTATCATTTCCTCAACCTCTTGAGGTGTCTTAGAACATTGTTCCTTAGACAAAACAATTCCATACTTGAAAGGTAATAAACCCTTTTTGGAATTCTGCATCGAGTACTTGATCAACATCTTGTCAATGTACGATGTCTGAAACAAGGCCAACCTTTTATTCTTATGATCCCTTATGATCTGGTTCCCTAGAACAAACTGCACCTCTCCCAAATCTTTTATTTCGAATTGGGCAGCTAGTCATTTCTTAACATTAGTCAGAAACCCTACATCATTCCCAATGAGTAAGATAAAATCCATATACAGCACAAGGAAAGCTACTGAGCTGTTGATGATTTTCTTGTAAACACAAGACTCATCAACATTTTGATCAAAGCCATAAGATTTGATCGCAGTATCAAATCGTATATTCTAAGATCTAGATGCTTGTTTCAGTCCATAAATGGACCGATTAAGATTGAAAACTTTTTGCTCTTGATCTTGTTGAATGAATCCTTCTGGTTGTGCCATGTAGATGATCTCCTCAAGATTACCATTCAAAAAGGTAGTCTTAACGTCCATTTTTCATATCTCATAATCATAAAATGTGGATATAGACAGGAGAATCCTGGTAGATTTTAACATGACAACAGGTGAGAAAGTTTCTTTATAGTCAATTCCTTCAACCTGGGTATAACCCTTTGTCAATAGTCTAACCTTAAAGGTTTGTACCTTTCCATCTACACTTTTTTTTCCTCTTGTAGATCCATTTACAACCTATAGGTTTTACCCCATCAGGTTGATCTACAAGCTCCCAGACAAAATTGAAGTACATAAACTTCATTTCCTGATTTATGGCTTTAATCCATTCATCTTTGTTAACATCTTCCATTGCTTGCTTATAAGACAATGGATCCTCAATTCCATCATCAGATATGATGTTTTAGGCTTCTATTAAACTCATGTAGCGTACAGGTGGGTTCACAACCCTCCCACTACGTTAAGGCAGTCTCAACTCTTGAGATGGTTGATTAGATGAACTGACATCAACAACTCTTGTTGATCCATCAGACTGTTCAACAACTCTTGTTGAAGTCACAACAGTCTCATTAGAAATCTCACTTAAAACAAGCTTACTTCGTCGCTTATGATCCCTTATATGGTATTCTTCCAAGAAGATAGCATTTGTCGTTACAAACACTTTATTCTCACTTGGATCATAGAAGTATCCACCTCTCGTTCTTTGGGGTAACCTACAAATAGGCATACTTTCGAACGAGGTTCCAACTTTTTAGGGTTAGCCACAAGCACGTGGGATGGACACCCCCAAATCCTGAAGTGGTGTAAGCTACCTTTACGACCTCCACATAACTCAAAAGGTATTTCAGAAACACTCTTTGAGGAAACGTTGTTCAAAATGTAAACTGCAATCTCTATTGCATATCCCCAAAACGAGTCTGGAAGATGAGCATAACTCATCATAGACCGAACCATGTCCAACAGGGTTCTATTTTTTCTTTCTGATACACCATTCTGCTAAGGTATACCTGAGACTGAGAGTTGAGACGTGATTCCATGTTCCATTATATAGTTTTGGAATTCTAAGTCCATATACTCTCCACCACAATCAGATCGTAATGTTTTTATCTTTTTACCTAACGAGTTTTCAACTTCAGTCTTATGCTCCTTGAACTTTTCAAAAGCGTCAGATTTATGTTGCATTAGGTGTAGATACCCATATCTAGAATAAACATCTATGAAAGAGATGAAATATTCATACCTGCCTCGTGCTCTTACACTCAGGCCACAGAGGTCTGAATGTATAAGTTCCAAGGTTTCTTTGGCTATAACCTTTTCCAGTAAAAGGTCATTTGGTCATTTTGTTTTCAAGGCAAGATTCACATACTGGCAAAGAGTTTTCTTCTAAACCATTTAGAAGTCCACATTTCACTAACTTTGTGACCTGATCTTAGATGCCAAAGATGGGCATTTTCTTTAGGAGAAACTCTTGGTCTTTTTACAGTTGTTGTTGTTTTGAACATTTTAGTATTAAGCAAGGCTTTTATGATTAATGGCCTTAGTACATACAAGTTATTTTCCATTGAACCAAAACCAATCTCAATACCATTCTTAAAAATAACCACTTTATTCTCAGAAAAGGAGATGAAATAACTTTGTTCAATCAGACAAGAAACTGAAATTAAGTTTCTCTTGATATGAGGAACTACATAAACATTATCCAGTAAAAAAATATCGTTTCTTGTCCAAAAATAACTTAAGCCTGCCTACAGTAACAGCTGAAACGACCTCACCAGTATCAACTCTAAGAGTCAACTCTCCAGCTTCCAACAGTGTCCAGGAACTAAATCCTTGATGGGAATAACACACGCGGATAGTAGCACTTGAATCAAGTATCCACGAAGAATCATCATTCTCTACTAAATACGTCTCCAAGAAAAGTAAATCACATTTATCATCTTCAGATTTCTTCTTTTTCTGGAGAGTAGTGGGATCATTATCGGAACCTATATTATAAACTCCAAGTTCCATTTCAGAGAACAATTCTCGTCGACGAACTTCATCAGAGTCAGTAACAATTGCCTTCTCTGTTAGTCCTTTGACATTCAAGAAGGATTGGAAATTATCTTGGGAACTGACATCACTGGTTTCATTGTCATCAACACATTTTTCTTAAAAAGTGAGAACTTACATTCAAACAATTCTTGCAACGAGTCCATGATCTCATGTGCAATGACCATGTTCTCAATCCTTTTGGCCAATGCATCAGGTATGCTTGGAAAAATGTGAAGTCGGACCTTCGAATTAGCCTTCATTCACACTTCATATACATTACGAACAATTCGCGATGCATCAGGGGTTGGGACTTGAGGACAATTCTCAAACATGACAAATTCGAGGACATTTGCCACGAAAAATGTTTTAATGGACTCTTTCCACATCATATAATCGATCAAAGTAGAAAGGAAACTAACGGAAAATCATATATTAACATTTTGCTGAAAAAACAAACATATTGATCTATGCTAGATTTTAGCATTACTCTTTAAAAACAAATTCAATTAGGTTTAGCAAAATCTAAATGAACCCCATTATACATCTAGTTTTGCAATGATGCTTCAGAAGTTTAGGACAAAAGCCACCGAAGGGTAGTCAATTCATCCCTCCACTGAATTGAGACACTTTCAACTAACCATTACACCAAAATAACTCTTATTTCTATAACAATTAGTCATCATTGATTTAGTCAAGAAATCATCAACTTGCTTAACAATTTTCCGTAAGTGTAACCCTTCATTTTAGATCCTAGAGTTCCGCCCCAAGCAGCCAACCTAAGGGAAAAACCGATTGAAGCAAAAAATAAAGCGACCCTATCCATTTCTGAAGTTCACCTTGATATTGACCAACTGCACAAACCATTCGAAGGGGGATGCTCCCAAGGCACCACGAGGTCGTGCAAGAAGGTTTCACAGTGCAAACCAATGAAGGAGACCGCAAGACATGTTGACACACATCCTTCTCCCACTTACTATAAATACTCTCTCCATTCACCTTGATATTGACCCATGTAAACATTATCAAAAGGAGGACGCTTTCAGGGCGCCACGAGGCCAAGCGTGAATCTCACGGTGTGAACATTAAGGAAGAAACGTGAATGGAATTGACATAGCATATATATCTTTTCCTCCCACTAAGTATTTTAACAACCTATGGTTTAATTCACTTAGAAAAACACGGCTAATTATTTTTACTAAGTGACTATTTAAGTTTGCCCAAAAGTAACACTTACTTTGGAAAGTTAAACAATTCTGATTAACATTCATTAAACACTTTAACAAATATTAATCAACAATTGCATGCTTGTAGCAAATCTATCTAATTCATCTTTCCAGATAGGTTCCTAGGTAGGGGTGTTACGTTTCCATTAACTTAAATACCCCAGCCTAGTCAGAACCCGACTTAGACAACAGGTCCCTTATAGATAGATTTGTTACAAATTTAATCTTTTATTGAAATCAATTTAATCTTGTTAAACTGATTTAAAAGATTAATTTTAGGTTTCTAATCTCATTAAAACCGTGATCTTAGGTCTATCTCAATCAAAATTTAAAACTCTTTTAAAAAATGATTTTACCTAAGTTTTGCAACTCTTTCTTATTGATTTAATTCTAATTTCATTAATTATAACACTTATAAAAAATGAAACAATCAAAATCAACCACATTGCTAAGCTAGACTTCCACAAGGTATTTATAACTCTTATAAATATACCTAAATGTCATGTTTCATGCAATGTTCATTCATTACTACTTTATATAACTCTTATATAACAAGTAATGAACTAAGAAAATATGCTCTCATACACCCTTATACTATAACATTTATAATATAGAGATGATGCATGGATATACTTTATATATGCATATATTATAACTCTTATATTATATGATGCATAATCATGCTTTAAAGTAATTTAATCATGCACTATATTATAACACTTATAATATAAAGATGATGCATGAATAAATGCATAACCTATGGTAGGTTTAAAACTATGTCATACATTATGGCATATAAACAAACATCCATCTCATATACATCAAAATAAAAAATTGGATGGATCTGGATAATTAACCTCAAAATTGGAAAGAAAAGCTAACTATTACAAAGAGCATTGAATCAACTGGGTCTTGAACCGTCCAGGCGAAGCCTTGTCACTTGATCGTGTAACAGCTCTTTGCGATCGTCGAGTAAAGCCGATGGAGTATAAACGATCGTGTAGCATGGATCGAGTGCCTTTGAACTATGTAATGAAGCATGAAGGTCACGCGTGCAGCGCACATCGAGCAATGTATGCCTAAACAATCGAGTAGACAACGACTATGCGATGAAGCATGATTGTCTAGACGATCGAGGAGCAAGCGTCGAGTATCTTATACCGAGTGATCGAGTAGCCAATGACTATGCGATGAGCATGCTGGCTTACATGATCGTTTAGTGCGCGCGCCATGCGCCAAGTATCATATACTCTTTGCGATCGTTTACCCCGAGTGTCTACGCGATCGAGTAGTCGATGCAACACGATCGAGTATATACTACACGATCAAGTAGAACTTTTCTACACGATCGTATAGCCGAATCTAAACGATCATTTAGCCTGGGCTACACGATGCGACCAACCTTTGGTCTTCTTCCTCGAAGAGAACAACATCTCCATGCGTCTGAAGCTTCATAACGAATGACTCAAATAAAACACAAACTTGAATACAGACTCAACTGCATGTTAATTATGCCCAAAAATGCAAGGACCCTTACAAATTAACTTTGAAAAGTAAGGAAATCTTTAAACAGAAGCAATTATCCCGAAATTAACCATCAACTACATCTACAACTACACTTAACAAATAAATGCATTGCAGAATACTTAAAACCCACCAAGACTGTTAATGAAATTCACTACAGCAATGAAATTTGGAATATCAGAACAACCTGACTCTGATATCAATTGAAGGAACTCTAAGATTAGAGAACCAACGAGCAGAAGCGGATCGTTCCAAACTCCATTGAGAAAGAACACATACATTTACAGTCTAACAAAAATGATTATGCATAAAGACTAAATTACAGTATGCTTCTTCAAAGTAAATACAAAGGATCGAGTGACAATACCTTTGAAGAACTCTTTCTTCACGTATTTCTCTCGATCAATCTCTAACTCGTCCAAACAGCACGAACGCAATGATCGACGGGAAGATCCTCGATCACCAGTGAGTTAAACTCGATCCTTGATCACCAGCGAGTAAACAAGACACCACCACAAGATTTACCTTGGTATTCTCGGTATGAGAATCCAGGAGTTGTGGGCTCTGTATGATTTTGGATAGAGAAATGGAGAAAGTAAACGATCGAGTATGCGATCAAACGATCGTGTATAAGAAGAAGCCTATCGCATAGACTTGATACTCGATCGTGTAGAAAACGAGTACTATCGCATAGTAACTCGACGCTCAATCATTTATGCTTTGTAATACTATCATTTAGTAAAACTCTTTTACTCGATAGTTTTTCTTTTGTGAGATGATGCGACTGAATAAGCACACTCCATGATTTTGAAAAATAATTTTTCTTTATATCTCACAGTTACCATAAAACTGCAATTAATCTCCCACTCAAGTCGATTATAGAGAAAAAGATTTATTAATTATCATATAATTAATAAATTATAAATAAATACAATAACTAACTTATCATATTATATTTATAACCTATAGTTTTATTATTGCATCATATGCAATATATAAACCATAGTTCTTTTTCTATTTTTATGGTATTTAATATAAATCACATTTATATTAATTCCTCAAATTTAGTAATGTATCAAATACATCATATCAATTATATCACATATAATTAAATTAATTTAATTATATCATATATAATCAAATTCCCTCTTGTTAATTTGAATACTTCAAACTAACCCAAAATCTTATTCTCAACTTGAACCCATTGAGCTACCAAGGGAACCTTATGAACCTGTAGCTTGAAGCTCCAACAGTACGTGAATAATTGACTAAACTCTTTAATCACGATATCCACCATCCATTAACTGCCGGACACTCCACTAACAACCGACAGTTGCACTCTTCGCACTATAGATATATTTTTATGTCCAATGGATATAACTAATCAACGTGTGATGACCCTTCACAAATTGTTCGTATGTACAACTGGGCCGATTTACATTTTACCCTTGTAGTTACATCTAACTCCTTAAGTACTATTGATTCCTCTAATGAACAATAAGGCATAGTCTCACTATGACTGATTCCTCTTCCTAAGAAAGGGTGTGGCTACTATGTTCAAGACCCAGAATCAGCCTTTAACAGAGCAATTTATCTACTTCCCCCTGTTTTGGGGAAGGAGTCAATTCTGTCTTGTGTATCTGAGCTCCCAATTCCCCAATCAGATGAATCCCCAAAATGGTAGGCTTGTTGAGTTGGCAATCTGGCCACTTTCACCCATATAAATCAAAAGGACCGCCCTCATAAGTAAGAGTTCCCAACTCACTCAGGATCCAGGTCATGTCACCTATGTTCATCCTAGTGAAATGTAAGTCTCAATTATCAACAGCGCTATATAAAGAGACTAATCATCTCGTGGTCCGGTCTTATACAAACTCTTTGTATAGGATACCCCCACTAACATGGCTCCACATGAATTATTAGGATCATACCATTTCTAGCACTTTACAGCACTTGTAACATCTACAAAGCGGGCTGTATCCGTAGTGTCACCAGGATAAGGTATCCCTCCTTATCCATCTGCTACAAACCATTTAGGTTATTAATTTAAACAAGATCCATTTGCATGTCTTTACATACTTGTTTAAATTTACATAAAATAACCTCGGATCTTAGTTTATTGGATTGAGTAAATGCTTATAAAATAATATTTATTTTATTAAAAACAGTATGTTTACAGAGTTTACAAACTATGAGACTATCAAGAGATTTAAAAATAATATGTTTATAGAGTTTGTGTTTGGTTTATCTGGATGACATAGTCATTTATAGTCCTACCTTGGAGGAACACCAAATTCACCTCCAACTAGTTTCAACAAGTTGTGACAGAATCATTTGTATGTCAAGAAAGAGAAATGTGCTTTTGCGCAACGTCAAATAGACTTCTTGGTACATGTAATTGATATGGAAAGATTAAAATGGACAGCGAGAAGTTGCAGGCTATACAGAAGGGGAAAGTCCCCAACTCTGTGATCGGGCTACGTTCTTTCCTAGGATTGGCTAATTATTATCGCCGATTCATCGAAAGGTTTTCAAGAAGAGCTACCCCACTGACTGAGTTATTGAAGAAAGGCACAGTGTTGTAGTGTTCGGTAGAATGTCATAATGCCTTTGAAAAGTTAAAGGCAACCATGACAATGGGTCCTGTCCTTGGTCTAGTTTATGTGTCAAAGTCGTTTGAGATGGAGACGGATGTGTCAAAGTACGCCTTCGGAGGTGTCCTCATGCAGAAGGGCCATCATGTGGCCTATGAAAGCTGGAAACTAAACAGCGCCGAGAGGAGGTATACAGTCTGTGAGAAGGAAATTTTGGTCGTGGTTCATTGTCTGAGGGCCTAGAGACAGTATCTATTGGGGTCCTCCTTTGTAGTGCAGATCGATAACAATGTCATCTGTCACTTCTTTAAATAGTCCAAGTTGACTTCTAAACAGGCGTGGTGGCAAGAATTTCTTGTTGGATTTGATTTTAAGTTTGAACACAAAAAAGGAACAAGTAACCAAGCAGCCGACGCTCTGAGTCAGAAGGGTGAGCATGTAGGCCTGTATATATTAGCCCACATTCATGCAAGTAAGGTCGATGTATCCATGCGGAACATCATCAAAGAGTTCTTATAGAAGGACCCCTCTTCCCAAGCTGTCATCACTCTAGCTAAAGATGGTAAAACCAAGTTGTTTTAGGTTGAGGGAGACTTGTTGGTGACAAAAGGGAATCGATTGTATGTTCCAAGAGCAGGAGACTTAAGGAAGAAGTTGTTATACGAGTGCCACGATACCTTGTGGGCCGGTCATCCAGGCTAGCAAAAGACCTATGCATCGTTGAAGAATGGCTACTTTTGGCTCAATATGAGAGACGATGCCATGCAGTATACCAAGACTTGTCTTATCTGTCAATAAAACAAGGTCGAAAAAGCGAAAATTATCAGGCTCCTAGAGCCCTTGCTTGTATCGACAAGACTCTAGGAAAGTGTATCCATGGATTTTATTACCCATCTTCCAAAGGTGGGCGACCATGAGGCCATCTTCGTTATCATTAACAGGTTCTCGAAATATGCAACTTCGTACCTACACCGAAATGTTGTTCGACTGAGCTGATAACCCATCTGTTCTTCAGACATGTAGTGACGTTATGGGGAGTTTCGATGAGTATTGTTAGTGATAGAGATGGAAGGTTCATTGGCACATTTTGGACCAAGCTATTTGCGTTCATGGGGAAAAGTTTGAATACATCCTCAAGTTATCATCTGCAAACTGACGGTCAAACAGAGAGATTTAATTGCTTGTTGGAGGAATATTTACGTTACTTTTTTTATGCACACCAAAAGAATTGGGTCCGGTTACTTGACATAGCCCAATTTTGTTTCAATTGTCAAACAAGCTCATCAACAGGAAAGAGCCCCTTTGAAGTTGTAAGCGGGAGGCAACCTTTATTACCTCATATTGTTGACCACCCGTATACTGGAAAAAATTCTCAAGCCCAAAACTTTAGCAAAGAGAGGAAGCAGACTACCGATGTCACTTGGGCAAACCTAGAGAAAACTTCCAAACATATGCAGAAGTGGGCCAATAAGAAGTGTCACCCTCTCAAGTTTTGAGTAGGGGACCAAGTCCTTGTAAAGTTGAGACTAGAACAGATCCGATTTCGAAGCCGCAAGGACCAGCGTCTTATCATAAAGTATGAAGGTCTAGTGGAAGTTCTCAAGAAGATTGGGAACACTTCATATAGGGTGCCATTTCCTGTATGGATGAAAATTCACTCAGTACTCCATGTAAGCAACTTAAAGCCTTATTATCCTGATCCTGAAGAAGATTGCCGCAATGAGACTGTTCGACCGAGCATTGACTTGAAGCAGAAAGAAGAGAAGGGAGTAGAAGAGATTCTTACCGACAGAGTGAGAACATCCAGAAGACTCACTAGGAGAGTCCACGAATATCTGGTTAAATGGAAGAACCTCCCCGTGGAAGAAACCAATTGGGTACGTGTCGATGATTTAGAAGCTTGGAAGCATAAGATTGTTGAGTTCAAGCTACGCCAGTCGACAGGGACGTCAATTATTTAAGTGGGGGAAAATGTCTTGGGCATGCTCGTTCGGGGTAATGTTAACTCATGGTCGTATGTTCAAACCATCCTCAGCCATCCTATCTTTGAATCTTGTAATTAGTTTAGTAAGTTATTTTGATTCCAAATTGTTTTTCATGCAAGTGACCGTTCGCCACTTTTGATATGCTAGCTAGGCATTTTAGAAATTGTTCATAATGCACTATAGGGGAGGCCCACTAGTCAACTCCCCGACCGATTTATCGATGTACTCTTTGCAATCAAAGATTTCTTGCAATTTCAGTCTTTAATGCATTCTTTAATGATGTTTTCAATGTTTTTCCTCTCTCACGTTTTATAAAACCATTTTCTCTCAAAACATGAGTGGAGGCTACGTCATATACCAACACTGTCCGCAACTTTCAATTTTTACACGGCTGACTTGCTCGTCGGATTAAAGCAAGTGTCACACAATTGCCTGTCCTGTACACGAAAGTCTGCTATTGTGACACAACGCATGCCCCCCAAAACACATGTAAAGAACTTGTTTCAATGGTCAAGTGGTGTACTCTATAAGCTGGTGACCGAAGTTTCAACCATTTAAGAAGCAGTTGAATTTTTTCTTTTTTCTTTTTAACCATTTTTTTTTTCTTTAAAGTATATTTATATATATAATAGGTTAGAAAAAACATAATTTATTTTTTATTTTTTCTCATATATGTGTTCATATTTATATACATATATATTTAAAATTTTAGGCTTGTCTACTAACTATTTGATTATTGAATTTTAGTTTTTGAAAATTAAGGCATATAAACATCATTTTCAATTTTCACATATAAAATTTTTGCTTTGTTATTTACTTTACCATTATTTTAAAGTTACATTCAACTTAATACGAGATTAATTCTTAGTTTTTTAAAATTATGACTAATAAATATCTAAATTAAACTTTTAATTTTAACTCTAAATAGTTTCTTAAAAATGTCTAATAGATAAACTCTCAATTTAGCATCTAAAAATCTCATAAAATATTAAAAATGCTTAACAATTAACCATTGTATTAGAGAAAAAAATATTTTCATTTATAATTGAACCTCAAAATTTCAATTTTGTAGCAAACAACATTATTTTTTCTTTTAAATGTCGAGTACTACATATTAGACATACAAATCGAGATATTAGTAATCTACTTTATATTTTTAAGTTCAAGAACTATATTTGACACAAATTTAGACGATAATGGGCTAAAACTTTAACCTTATATAAGTTGTGCTCCTAACATGAAATTCTGAATTTGTCACTATCCATATCTCAGTTAATTGTGCTCGTTTGAGCAATATTATATGATTTGAATATTATATCGATGCATCTAAAGTTATATTTATGTGAACTAATCGTGCCCCCTACATTAATCCTGGATTTGCCACTGAATATCAACAAAACTAATTTTAGAAAGAATATATAGATTCACCAACCATGTTTAACAAACCATGAAATTGAAATTAAACTCCAACTAAATTGACATCCAAAATTAACAAAACTTGTTAGTGTATAGAATTCAAAACATCCAAAATCAATAAGATAAAAACATTGGGTTTTCCCAAAAAAAAAAATCTTCAAATAGCATCATCCATTAAACTAGTTTTACTACTTAGATTCAAAATTTAGAAACCAAACTAAGATAATCAAAATTAAAATTAAAATTGAAAAAGAGAGAGAGATAGAAATAGAACAAAAATTGAAATTTTTTTTTTTTAAAAAAAAAGATAGATAGAAATAGTACCTAAATGGAAATTTTAGAATTTAATTTAACCAATTTATAGAAAAATTTAGATTAAAATGGATTTGATTTTGAATAGAATCACATATTCATTTGGGAAAAAAGAGAGAGAGAGAGAGAGAATATATTTAAAGTATTGTAACGTTTAATTTAGTCAGATATTTTAATATTTGAATTTAACACAATATTATATATAAAAGTTAAAGTCAACAAAATGAGGATTATTTAAATTTAGAACAAATCATTGTAAAAAAACTTGCTTAAAGATAAAACAAATCACTATAAAAACTTAGTTTAATAGTTAATTGATCACGTAATTAACTAAATCTAAACTAAAAAATCGTTTTTTTTTTTTTTTTTTTTTTTTTTTACGCCCCTACTAGTACTAGGACTCTTCGACCATGGAGGCATCTTGGTAAGGAAGGCCGATCACTATATAAGCCGTCATCTATCTAGGAGAGAAGCAAGCTACCTTTCTTTGATCCACCTTTCCAAATGGGGAAGAGAACGAAAATAATTTGAAACCAACAAAATCTAAATTATAAATCTTTTTTTTATCCCCATGAATGATAACATTTTTGTTTTTTAATGATAAATTTTAGATCTTAAATCAAATATTAGAAATAATCAGATTTAAAAGCAATAAAATTTATGTAAATGACAAATCTTTTTTTTATCCACATGAATGATAATTTTTTATTTTTTTTATTATAAATTTTGAATTTTAATCAAATATTAGAAATAACCAAATTACATTTACGTGTATTATAAAATAAGATAGCCAAATTTTAAAGCAATTAGAATTCATGTGAACTATAAACTAATTAGAATCTAATATTAGAGATAACTAAATTTTAAACCAATTAAATTTATGTGAATTATAAAATAAGATAACCAAATTTTAATCAATTAAAATGACATGAACTAGAATTAAATATCAGAGATAATCAATTAAATTTATGTAAATTATAAACTATTTAATGTGAATTTTTTAATGACTTAAATATAAAGTTATATATTAAAATCTTATAATCATCAACTAAAAGGATTTTGAGAAATCAAATGTTTCTCACTCGTAGTCACATTGATTACATAATTAGAGTATTTTATTTAGTTTAAAAAATAATGAAACAAATACATCATTAGTTAAATAATTTATTACCAAGAGGGCCTTTATTAATAGTTTTTACTTTTAACTTTTTTCTTTAAATCTTTTATATATTCTTATTTAACTGTCATCTCATAATGATGTAATTTAATTACTAGCGTTTTGCAATTTATTAATTAATTATGGATTGTGACTTAAAAAGTCAACATTAGCAATTTCCAAAGAAGACAACAGGTAAACATTAGCAATCTGATATAATCATCGTTAAATTACGTCTTTAAAAAAATAATAAAAAATAAAAAATTTGTTTGTTCTAAATTTTCATAAGTATCTAATGAATTTTTAAATTTAAAATTTTGTATTCACTAAATTCTTGAATATAAGTATTCAATAAGTCATTAAATTTTCATATATAAAAAATTTCAAATTTTTATTTTGTGTCTAATTGATTCTCAATTTGTAATTTTGTATCCGCTATCTAATAAAACTTCCAACTATTTTATTTTTAATCTCATAAAATCTGATTTAATATATTATGAGATCACTAGTAAATTTTTATTTTTCAATTTAAATTTATAAAAAAAATTAATATCAAATTATTTACAGAAATAACAAAAGAATATTAATGTAGACCAAAATCTTATTATTTTGTGTAAATAATTTTCCTTATTTTTCTATTTTTGAAAATCTCTATTTATAAAAATAATGTCTAAATTTAGTAGTTTCTCACGTGACTCATTTTATTGGTTTATTTGAATAGTACTAGAATGTTTTTATTCAAATTATAATGTTAATGAATAGATTTATTTATTTCAAATACTAAATATTTGGGCAAATTTGAAATTATGCCAATTTAGCTGAAAAAAAAAATTTGTCTTAAAACTTTCATGAAAGTAATCATTTAGTTCATGTTTGGAATGCGACCAAAGCTACGCATTAGATAAAAGGAGGATCATGGGTATATAAATGAGAATGACTATTTCCATTGGTATAAGATCTTTTTGAGGTGAAATCAAAAACAAAGTTATGCCCAAAGTAGACAATATCATACCATTATAAAAATAATTTGAGGGTTTGTCCCTATCAATTCATATTCTTTACAATTTATAATTATTTTTTTTATCAAAATTAGTTATTTCAAACTTTTAACTGACATTTTTTATTATTAATAAAGTTTATATTATCATAAGAAATAAAATGGATAAATTATAAAAATATATTGTAACTTCATCTATGTTTGTTTCCATAATACTCTTATTCCTCAAGACATTCAATAAAAATGAGAGATGAAACGATCAAAATAGTGTAATGATCCGAATTTTCATTTTGGGTCACCGCCACATCATTCTAGATTTCAATTTTGTTTGAAATTCTAAAGGATTTCTTTATCAACGATAGTTTTGAAATGTTTATAAAAAGACGAATATTGCAACGTTTAGAAAAAAAAAATACGCATATTTTTTTAAACAAATGGCAAAACTTCAAAAGTATATTTTATAACTAAACCAAATAAAATTGTGGGAAAGTGAAAGCAAAAAGACCATAGAGAAGAAAATAAAATCGTACTGCGTTTCCCTTTTTGGTTTCTTTGGGAAGAAAAGACATACAAAATAGGAATAAAGTGTAAGAAAAAGGACAAGAAGCCATTTATGGGTCCCTCTTTAAAAAATATCTTAGGAACATAACAATGCATTGTTTTGAAACTTTTTTCCTACACTTTTTCTTGCACTTTTCACACTTCAATTATTAAGCAATGATTTAGTAGTTCTTTCAAAGATTAATTATTAATACTACCCTTTAATATTTTTTTCAATTTTGTGATTATGTAAATCTATTAAAGCTTGACTAAGCTTGCACAAATTAGATAAAGAAGAAGACGACGAATTATATACCACTTTACTATGATCTTAAACGTTGGAGATCAATACTTTATGTAAACCATATGATTAAATCAATACCTCGAATTTTTACAAGTGTTAAAACTGGACCCTCAAACTTATAATCGTTGGAAGTTAGACCCCTAAATGATAAAAATTGAACTCTCATATGTATATAGTTGTTACAATTTCTGTAATCATTGTAAAGTTCAAGGTTTAATTTTAACGTTTGTATAAGTTTGAGGACTCAGTTTTTACAATTTAAAAGTTTGACGGTATAATTACAACTGTGACCATATTTTAAATGTGTTTTTTTAGCAATTTGTGTAGTAAAATAAGTTACAAGCTCAAATTATGTGACAAAACATGAAGATATTTTATTTATGTGCCAACATAGGCACATGCATATTTTGGATTTGTTCTATGTTGTTCATTTGGTAAAATTTTACAAGAATACAATATAACATTGAAATATAAACAATCATAATTTCAAAATGTAAAAAACTATTAGATGGGACCTAAAAACAGTTGAAAGGTGTGAAAAAGTATAAGGCAAAGGAGGGCAAAAAGGGGAAGAAAATAGTTGATACCATGTTTTTCCTTTTGGTGTTTCTTACTAAACAGAAAAAAAAAATGATGAAGAAGAATATGACAACTCATATAACCTTAAATTGTATCCAAATAAATATCTTTAGGTTTCTTACTTGTCAACTTCTTTCACTCATTAATACATTTTTGCCTTTATTTCTTAGAACAATTTCCACATGCTTTAGTGTCATCAATGGCCCCATATTGGTTCATGGGACACTAAATTCTTCTTTATCTTCAATATACTCAAAAGGGTTTGTGAAACATATTGGATTCAATCTGACTTACTTCAATTTGTCTTAAAAGTTTTTCAAGAAATGAGAGAGATTTAGATCCTACAATGCTTTGTAGTTTATACCATTTTTCTTCAATACTTTACAAATATGGTTTGTTCTTGTTCTCTTAGTCTAATGATTCGTAGATGTCATAAAAAACTTGCACTAAGTTAAATCGAATCAAAATGTTGAAAAACTTGCAAGTTATGATTCCAAATGGATAAGGTGAACAATCCATATTGTTTTTTTTTTTTTTTTTAATTCGGGTTGAGGGATTGAAATCACTGACTTTGTGATGGCTAACATATACAGATGCTAGTTGAGTTATGCTCTATGTGGCTGAACAATTAATATTGTAAATAATTCTTTCAAAACTTAAATTCCTCTGAAACTTTTCTTCATGGTTATGGATAGAAAGTTTCCTTTCTTCTTCATTTTCCTATCTTTTAGGAGTTTTTTGTGCTATAATCTTATAGTACTTATTGAACAAATAAAGATGGATTGTAATGCTAAAGATTACTGTCATCTCAAGGGAACACCATTTTCATGCCTTCATGGTCTGCTTCTCATTTGATCAAATGTTAAAAGTTCTTGACATCCAACATAAAGTCCTTACTCTATTCTAAGTGTCCTGTTTCCTGCTTCGATCTCGTAGCTATTTTGAATTTCAGTTAACTTATCATTCTTTTGAGACTTCATTTGACTTCTTACTTGTAGAAACATCCAGCCAAAGAACTTGATATAATTCCTCGAGTTCTTTCCTACACTATACGTAGAATCGAGATGAAACAAGTAATGACAAGACAGGAAAAGAGGCTGTATCAGTTTTAATGAACAAGCCACCCACCTAAGAAGGTTTTGAATCATAGATCAGCAAAATTAGAACAGAATCAAATGGGACTACTTTCTTGTCAAAGCATATAAAGGCAAATACAGATCATCATCATCATATATTAATAAATATATTGCAGCATCTTTCTTGGAAACCTACATTCCAAATTTCTTGAAAAAGCAATGGATTGAGAGAATAACGATTCAATTCATTTGTATTCATGACAAACAACATCAGCCAAAGAAGATGACAATGAATACAGTAACCGAACATAGTACTGACTGATAGGACTAAAGAGCTTTTACTTGCAACAACTCCTAGCTATAAAAGCAACGACATTACATCCAGAAGACAAACTAGATAGTTTCAAGCTTTCGTCCTTCGCGACGCCTTTCTCTCTCGTCTTTTTTTTTTCCAGCATCAGCATCAGTTGGCTATTCTTGCTGAGCAAGTACTAACTAACCAAGTCTTCACCATTGGTTTAGGTTTACCTTGAGTGAAATTATAGAAAATGAGAATGCTTACAGTGAGCTATAGCTCCTTCGATGGAACGTGCCATCTCCGAACTTGCACTGTTGCATCTCTTGAGTATTTGTGAATCAAACATCCCACTTGACGAGCTCAAAGAGAAAGAAGAAGACAACGAGGAAGAACCGGAAGAAGATAACGAGGATGGATTCGGTTTAGTTGCAGAGAATGAGGCCCTCCTCTGGTTTCTAACTCTGTTTTTGTCAACTAATGTAGCTGTAAAATGGTCTCTTTTAAAGCCTAATTCTTTTCTTTTTGGCCTATTTTCAGCTAATTTTGCACAAGATTCATCTGTACAGGCAGACTTATTGAAAAGCGACCAGATGTATGCTCGCGAGGCCTTAAGTTTCTGAAACAAAGTGGACTGCCTATGCTGTCTCAGCTTTTGGTGCCCTCCCATTTCAGTATTTATCCAATGCTCAACAGGTTTTAGCTCAAAACTAAACCTGCACGACTCCGCTGGTGAAAAGTTAAGGGACTTATGAGGGGTGTAAATACTTGCATTAGCAGAGGAAGCAGAGGAGCTGGAGATGAAGGAGATTTGGAAGTTTTCTTCAAAGCGAGGTTCGGTTTCATGGTGAGCATTGGAGTTCTGAATAAGCTTTTGGACCATTTGAATGCGAGGTGGGAGATGAAGAGGAAGAAGCTTTCCCTTGTAGAAAAGCTCATCAGCCGGGGAAATGGCGGTTTCTCTTTCGAGAGAAACTGCATTCATTTGGAACTCAAACTCTCTCGCTTGAGGCGGAGAGTGCAGAGAATAACAGAAATTGGAAGAACTTATATCCATTTCTATGTAATCCTCTGTGTAGGTACATGAGAATTGTCCAATGGCCATCTCTCCCTTTGCTTTCTTTCTCTACTTAAACTTAATTAAGGAAAAGTGTGGAGGAAGTGATGCTCTTTGAAATGAAGAATGTCAGAATTTATAGTATCAGCCATTGGATGTCTCAAAATACTCAACCTTAGATATTTTGAATACTTCCAATAAGAGAATTGTAACTGTCTATTTAACATGTGCCAGGAGGAAGAAGTAGAGGACCATTTGACATGAGTGTGGTCCTCTATCAAAATCATCTCATTTCTTAAGTCTATGATTGAATTAAGGAAGTCTGTAAAGGGGAAAAAAAAAGTTCTATGCAAACTGCAGAACTATCTCATGAAGTCTTTCACATTTTTACTTTGAGCTTTGGAAGACTTGAGCAATAACTGAAAGATGGCTCAATCAGATTGGAAAACTTTCACAACATTACTTGAACATGATCTGTTTTATAGATTGTACAACTATGTCCTTGAATTCTAAAGATCGGAAACTTGTTGAGAGAGTAGGCAATAAGTCTGAGAAACCTGTTTGATCTAAAAATCCAACTAGAAAAATGTCTATAGAATTCTAAACAAAATACCGCATCGACCATTGTGAAACCTTTTGCACCATATTTCGTGAGTGTTTTTCAAGTACTCTTTAAGAACTCATGTCATAGTAGTGATGTTCCGCTCATTTTTGTTCATAGAAGAAAATTTGTACATCATCAAATGTAAATCCTATCTGGTCTATTCACCATATTTTTTCATTCCCTTGACTTATCAAACTTTTGAGAATTTTAAACAAAGAAAGAAAATGGACATGATAAGAAAAGTAAAACATTTCAACCATATTTGATAATAATTTTGTTTTTTGTTTTTTGTTTTTGAAAATTGAGCCTATTTCCTCCTCATTTCTTATATTGATTTGCATCTTTCTTAAGTACAATGGTTGAATTCTTGGCCAAATTCCAAAAACAAAAACAACTTTTGAAAAGCTACTTTTTCTAGTTTTCAAAGTTTGGCTTGGTTTTTTAAACCAGTAAAAAGTAGATGAAAAAGTAAGGAATTTGGAGGTGAAAGTAGTGTTTATAGGCTTAATCTTAAAAAAACAAAAGAGTTACCGGACGAAACCTACCTATTTTGCATTCTTGAATGTATAAATTATGAGAAATATCAGTCCCCACTCACTCAACCTTAAAAGGCAATAGGACAAAAGTTAAACACTTTCCGGAAAAGATATCTTTAAAAAGGAAAAAAGAGAAGACGCTGAAGAAAAATTCAACCTAGTGATAGACACGTACGAAGAAATCGGCAAAAGGCCTGGAAAGAGAAAATAAAATAAATATATAAATTTTAAAAAATAAAAAATAAAAATAAATAAAAAAGAGGAAAAGTTCCAAGGGAACACCAACTAATGAGCTCTCTTATTCAACCAACTACTCTTGTCTGTTACTTGAATGATAATAGAACATACTGCAAGAGAATCGCCCACAGCATCAGGATGTTGACAATGTTGTTGTTTTTTGCAGCAAATTCCAAAAGAAAGCAACATCCCCCAATAGCTGTTAAAACAGTGGTAGAGAAAAGAAGAGAGTCGATAGCGACTTGATAAACTTTAAAATGGGAATGCCTGTACTTTCATGGGATTTCTGGATAGACTGAGGTATTCATACTATGTAAATTGTTTTCATTTGTACTACATTCTTTTTCTGAGCATTATCTAACAAGTGGAAACTTTGGCATTCATTTCATTCAAATTCTATGTACTGTTTTTTCTGTATTGTTCTTTTGCCAACTATCTGATTGAATGTTAGCCCAAATGTCTAAAGGAAGTTTCTTATAGCCCCACAGTCTGACATGGCGGGCACTGGAGATCAACTTCGAAAGAAATGTCAAAGCAGTGTTGCTTGGTGGCCCTTCGAGATGGAAACTTGTTTTAGTTCCCAATATAGTACTATTTGGGGATGTGATTGAGTTATGAAGTCCGAAGTTAATATGTTAGAGTCCGGAAGTTTATGTTCGGGTGTAAAGTTGTAAAATGAAGTTTTTTGGTAGATAGAGTTTCTCGATAAGTGTGTAAACTTCAATAGTAAACACTATTGAAGTTGAGTTATTGAACACCAACTTATAAAATTGATAGGCCAAATACCCCTATGTGTAGTTGGAATTTGAATCTTTAGCCTTTTGATCAAAAATATAATGTATTAACCAATTGAGTTATACTCAAGTTAGTAGCCCTTTTAAGAAAAGAATTGTAACACACAGGGCAATCACAATTCAGTAGTAAACTTGATCAAAATCAACTTCAATGTTAAATAAGTCCGTGTTAAGTGGCTCGTATATTAGTGAACCAAGTGATCTAAGAAATTCATAGATGCAGATTCGCGATAATTGGATTTGTCAGAACAATTGCAAGCTAGGAGCACACACCTTCTGTTTTAGACAGTGGTCAATGTCGGACGGGGATTCATCGAGACATGCTCTGGAAAAATCTCCAACTTGCAAAAGATGTGTCTAACATTATACCTATATTTTTTTATGATTCTGAACACGACTCTGAAAAAAAATTGAAGTCTAACACATGTATGCCCAACCTCTAAAAAAAACACAGCTTCTACAACATATTCTAATCCTTGTATATATATATGATCACCAAGTACATCTTCATCTTCTAGCCATACCGGCCAAACCCTTTTATACTTTCAAGCTCTTCATATATTGGTATTTTTGGTGAGGTATATTATTTTTATGTTAAAGTTGTATGCTTTTTCCATAATAAAATATTAAATACATCAATATACATTCATATTTTCTAAAATGATTCCAAATGTGCGATCCTAATTTTTTGAAATAGACGTGTCGTGCTTCTTAGAAAGTTCTGTCCCTAATTGAAAATTGTCAAGCGCTCTCACTTGTTCTTTCTTAATAGAGAGATAAGTATAGAACCGTTGTATATATTACATCACATATGTTCATTGTTTGATGTTTCTTCATGTTATAGTAAAGAAAAAGACTGACTTACATTATATGGTTGTCCTCTTTCATTTACTACTTCACCATTCTTTCCAAATCAGCAAAAAGAAAATCTACAAGATTGTTGTGTGTACATTTTGGTTTTAACGTATTACGGAAGTGCTTTTCAAATTTAACTTCTCAACAATTATAGACCTCAGAAACTCTTTAACACACGTCTCCAAGCCATAGGTTGTGTCAACTTTTCTCAAAGTATAGCTGAACCTCAAGGTTTGAAAAGACTTGTTAGAATCACGTCTAAAAATTGTTGGAGCAGATCATTTGGGATCCTCCTAGGGGAATATCGTCTTCTCTGGTAGGCCAACTTCATCGTGTACTATGGCTTGTCTTGGCTTTTTTCTCTTTTTTTTTTTTTTTAAGCTACATAAGTGTCGTGACTCGTGACTAGTTTGCACACATCTCAACTATTCTCATCTAAGAAGCACAAAAACTTTAGTTTGGTTAACATGTCCATGTCCGACACTTGGACACACCGACACTTGGACACACTGACACTTGTTGGACACATATCAGACACTCGTTAGTATAACATATGTGTTAGACATGTATAGAACATTTGTTGAATAGACTAAAAAGACACATATATGACAAATAATAGTAAATTTTGAGTGTGAAATACATCAAGCTAAGTTTTTTTAAGCATATAAGTGCATCAACTCACTTACTCTTAATTTTCTTTTAGTATAAAAGTTATTTATATTTTTAAAAATGTATAATTTAATAAGTGTGTCTTTGCCGTGTTGTATCCTGAATTTTTAAAAAATGACAAGTTACCTGTCCGTATCGTGTCGTCTCCGTGTCTCGTATCCGTATTTATGCTTCTTAGATTCTCATGGAACAACTACTCTATTATATTTGATTGACATAAATTTCGTACGATATTCTTAGGTAAATTCACCATGTTTTAAACCCATCCTCTCTAAGCCCTTTGCTATACTTCATAGCCTTATCAACCAACCTATGACGGTTAAATAAGAGAAGATTATTTAAGTCCCTCCCACCTCCCTTTTACAAAACTGCCGTCTTCTCTACTAAGCTAACTCTAGTTTGTATTATGGCTTGTTTGGTTAGAAGAGAATAGGAGAACAAAGTCTAGTAAAGGTCATAGAAGGATGCTTAAAGTTTTGCATAAGAGATCCTTTAATGAAAGTTTACCTTCTTATTATCCCTTCCTTTTGAGTTATTCGTTGCGATTTCTTGTCATATCCCCTTTTGGCTTAGCATTTTGGCCTTCCTTCTGATTATTTTATGGGTCTTAATAAAAGTAGGTTACTTATTTTCAAAAAAAATAAAATAAAATAGTATGCCTAAAGTCTACTCAAACTCTCAGTACTCTTTTTCAACCTCTCATGTAAGGCAGCTTCATACTCAATTCAGTAGGCTTTTGCTGCAAATCCTCATTTTTGTATGTTGAGGTCTCAATCGTCACAACTTTAAAAGATGAAAGACTAAATTACTAAACGAAACAAAGAGGCTGAAACAGAACAGAAACTGCAAGTTCAGGCAATAAAAGCATACTTCAAACAGGATATTTATGGTAGAGGTGAATGGAAAGGATGTGAAGATCATAGAGCATCTACTGTGTGTGGAAATAAAGGCTACTTTAGATTTATTTGGAAAAAAGGAAGAAGAAGAAGAAGAAGAAGAAAAATTATGCAACGGCTACCACTGATGAATGAAAAGTTAACTGATACTGCTTGATAATCTCCAACTAGACAAAGACGTTGACAGTGTTATGGATTTTCTCAGCAAGTTCCTATTGAAAATTACGTATTTCATACAGCTAAAGGAAAGAGAGGAAGAACATGGTTATGGAGAGGATAAGGATGGATCTAACACTTTGGAAGTTATGTAGTTTGGGTTAAGTGTATGATCTTATGGGAAAGTTTCATAAGGAGAGAGAGCAAGCAGCTGTGTCTTTCAGTGGTATTCTTTTTCTCATTACTAGAAGCATCCATAGGCTTGTCTGCAAAGCCAGCCCATATGCCTAAAGGAGGTTTCTCAAAGACCCACAACCTTTGATTGAGATAGAGAGAGCTTCCACTTGGGGTGGTTTTAACTTGGTTCATATGTTTGGAGGTAAATTGACAGGGCATTAAATATAAAGTTGCTTTGCAAGCAGGCAAAAAGTTTTTTTTTTTTAGGGGGACATGGCATTATTTAGGAGGCGTTTGGGGTAAATAGCTATTATAGTCCTAAGTCATTATAGCTGGATTATGATAGTTTGTGTTTATAATATAGATTATTTTAGTTTAGATTATAATAGTATGTGTTTGAAGTGTAAATTATTTTAGTTTGAAAAGGAAATAGTAAACACTACAACAATGAATAAAAAAAATGATGAATGTAAAATAGTAAAAACGATAGCAAATAGTAAATATAGTAGTAAATGGGAGTTTTTGGAATAGTGTTGACTGTAACTAATTAGGAAATATAAAATAGTATTTACTGTAACAAGAAGTGATTATTATAGTCTTAGGACAGTCCTCACCCCAAACACACCCTCAGTTTTTTACCAAGTTTTTACTTTTTAGTATATGACAACATTTCATTTCTTCATTTTCCTACAGTGAAAGGTAACCAAAGAACCTCAAAGCATCACCAGCAGGAACAAAAGTTTGAGTTGACTATTCTGTATATTAATGAATTAAGTGCATCTGAATGTAGAAAATCAAAAAGGAAGCAGAAGAAGACAAGATTAAGAGACATTCAACTAACATCTTTACTTTTATTCCACAGGAACTTGCTTGATCCACCCAAATAGCTACGGCTTCAAACACTCCTCCAGTGGCTCTGTCTGTCAAAATTACTTGTGGAAGAAAACAGGGAAAATGTGAAGAATTTCAAATACTTCTATCTCGTGTGGAAGAAAAGCCCACTTTGATCTTTTTTTTTCTTTTTTGTCAATGTAAAGCAGTCTTCACTATTCAATGACTATAATTCAATGTCAGGCAACGGCATTTTCCAAAAATTCCAAGCGTTATAGTCTTCCTGCAAGGATACAAAATGATAACAGCAGTGTTAGCTGGTAACATAACAAAACCAGTCTCCAGACATCTTTAAGTTTTCTCATGTTGCTTGGACATATCTTTAAGGATTTTACACTCATTACCTGCTCGACCAGTGAGGTTGGCGGAAACATATCGTTAACAAGTGTGTGCAAAGACGTGTAAGACTTCACGTCGATCCGATGACTAATAGCCACTTCTCCCTGAAAACCGACGCAGAGTTTGTGGTTATAAGTGAATGCCAAATTGCTACTCGATGAATTAAGGTGAAAAAAAGGTTTATAAAAGATGGATACTTGGATACCTTGGGGTTGATTATAAATATCTTTCCTTTCGGAATCCCAACTTTTCGATAGCTGAGCTCATCTGTGTCTCTATTGCCAAACCCAGCATAAAATGGATTGTAGTCAGGAGGGAAAAGCTTCTTAATATCCTGCATTTCATCAGAAGCAAAATAAGGAAAGCATCCTCATCATCAGGATATTAATGAAGATCAGCTGTTCAATTTTACTTTTCTTTACCTCTAAACATGCAATCTTAAATTCATGTGGTGCTCTTCTTATCACTGCCACAAATAAACAAAACCCAAAGTCAATAATATCATACAGATAAAGCAAAGCAAAAATTAATGATGAATGAATATAAATTTGTGCACATGAAAGCATGCTCAAGTGAAAAGGCATATAAACCATTTCATGCCAAAAGAGGGGGTGATGTGATCGTGTTCCAAAGGCAGGCAATCAAATTTGCCTCAGAATATTTATCTACAACGGCTCTCCATGTTGACAATAAACTTAACAAGATTCTGATAACTTAGTTAAATGGACTTATCATAGAAATAGAAAGAAGGGTAGCAGAACAGAAAGAAGAGATAAATGCAGAAAGAGTAAAGGAAGTGGTTGGAAAAAATTGAGGGGGGAGATTCTTGAATTTCACTCCACTTTGGCGATAATGATTTTCATCTATTGAAGTGATTTAAGTTTATAGTTCTATCAGTGTTATTGGAGCTTTGAACTGTGAAATGATGTAGAAATGTCCCTATTCCCATCATTGAGGAGTGGTTGGTAGAGCTACCAAGTATTGTACGTCTTAAATCACTGATTGACCCAAAAGTTTAAGTTAATGAGTGAAGATAAATTTAATATGGTTGAAAATTGTTAAGGGCATTTTAGTCTTTTTATATTTCTCTACTTAGGGTTTGCCTTAGTCTATTTATATGTTTGGTCTGTGATGTTTGTAGGGTGTGGAAATTAATAATAATGCTTCTATCGTGGTTTTTTCTCCTTGGTCTAGGGTTTTCCACATAAACTGTGAGTTCTTCTACTTCTTTTCTTTATTTCAATACGGTACAGAGCATGGTGACAAAACCCTAGCCGCTATAGAAGAAAATCAATCATCAACCCTAGCTGGTGATGGAACTATAGCAGAAACGACTAATACTGCTGCTATTCAGGCTGTTGTCAACAGGATCCAGCCACGCCACAAGGGGTCCAGCAGCCGTTCAGAATCCATCCAGCCGCGTCCTTGTCCGTCGATGGGGTCTTCGAGTCACGTCCGACGCTGACTGAACCGGCCAACTCCAAGCCCAATCGGAGCCCCAGCCACGATCCGAACAGGTCACAATCTTCCACCATCCGAAGCCCCAGTCGCAACTTCAATCACAGCCGACCCATCCAGGCTCTACGCCATTCTAGTCGCTATTCCAACCTTCAACCGTCGACTATACGGGTGAAGCATTGTCTTCTTTTTCCTCTGGGCAGGAACCACCTACATCAGCCCCCTTTATTCCTCCTCAACATGGACCGACTGGTCATGGTGCTTCGAGATTGATGGTTTATCTCCTGTTAGGGTCCAACAACAATTAGCTAATCTTCAGCAACAGATTGCTCTTGGGGCTGTTCTTGGGACCACAACAAATCTTCAAACAAATCCGATTAACTAAGACTTTTCTTCCAGTCTTCCACTATATTCGAAAAATCCGGTAACAGCTTTCCCTAATTTACCTACTACAAATATTTTATCTAGATCTATGGGAAATTCTACAAGGGATAATTACGGGAGAGAAGCTGAATGACCAGAATTATTTCTCTTGGTCCCAGTCCATCAAAATGGCCCTTATGGGGCGACATAAGTTTGGGTATCTAACTATCAAGATACCGAGACAAAAATCTGGAGATCCTCAAGAACACATCTGGAAGGGAGAAGACTCCTTGCTCCGCTCTATGCTAGTTAATAGCATGGAACCTCAAATAGGAAAACCCTTGTTGTACTCTGCAATTGCTCGGAAAACTGTATTCTAAAAGGTAGAAAGCATCACATCTGTATACCTTGCGAAAACAAGTTCACGAGTGGAACCAAGGGACCATGGACATGACTTCTTATTTCAATAAACTATACTGTGGCAGGAGATAGACCTGTGTCGTGAGATTGTTTGGGATTGCTCATGTGGCCGGGTTCAGTATTCGAAGATGGAGGAAGTTGACCATGTTTATGACTTCCTTGCTGAGTTGAACTCCAAATTTGATACTATTCATATTTGAATACTGGGACAAAGACCAATACCGTTTCTCATGGAGGTGTGTTCTGAGATCTGATTAGAGGAAGATAGGTCAAGTGCTATGAATAGCTCTGTGGTTACTACTGTTGACTCCGCTGTGTTCGATGTGAAGTCATCCGGACCTAATGGTGACAAGCAGAATGGTAAATCTCCTCCAATATGTGAACATTGCAAGAAACCGTGGCACACTAGGATCAGTGCTAGAAGCTACATGGTCGACCCCCGAATGGCAAACGTCGCCCTACAAATGACAAGTCAAAGTCTGGCTGAGCACTCGTGAGTGAATCTACTAATGGTGCTCACAGTCTCAGGACCAGAATGACCCAGGTACGGTTGAGGTCGATACGATTGTCCAATCAAGTATCCCTCAATCCTTTAGTCTTTTTATTTAGGGAAAAGGGATTCTGGAGTAACAGATCACTTAACTGGCTCATCTGATCGATTTCTCTCATATTTTCTGAGTGTTGGTGATGAGAGGATTCGGATTGCATATGGGTCATTTGCTCCTGTTGCAGGGAAGAGTCATCTTTCTCCCTTCCAGGTAAGGGTGAGCAGGAAATACGGTAAGGGTGAGCAGAAAATACCGAAAAATCGAGCCGGCCGACCAAAATCGGCCGAACCAACAACAACCGGCCAGTTTAATGTATATTTCGGGCGGAGGTCGGTTCTGCACTTAGCAAAACCGACCAGTCGGCCGAACAGCAAGCCCAAAGAGGCTTGAACCGCCCGAATCGCTTGAATACCCTTATTTATGTATATAATAATTATTCTTTAAAGAAAACCCTTCAAATGTGCACTGCCCAACGTGCACAGTGACGGCCCATACATGTTTGCATGTGAAAATGTGAAACCATGGTTGGTTTTTCAAAACCACGATACTTTCACTATATGGGTAATGATTACCTATACATGGGTAATCATTACATAATTTTTTTTTTCCTTTTTTAATTGTATTTATCTTTTTTTTGGTTTCTCTCCCCTTTCTCTAATAAATATTCTCTCTTTTTCTCTTCTTGGTGCTCGTCCTTCATCTCTTTTCTCTCACTTTTCTTCTTTTTTTCTTTTTTTTTTTCTTCAATCACTTCTAGTTTTCCTACCCTCTTGTTTTCTATTTTTTCTTTTTACCTTTTTCTGCTATTTTTAGCTTTCGATCACTTCTCTGTTTTTCTTTTTATAACTAGCTTGCCGGAGATGCAAACCGAAAAAATCGACCAGCTGGCCGATCAGTCGGCCGATCGGCATCAGAATCTTCGTCCAAATTGCTGAACGCCAACCAATGAACACCGAAACATCGGTTGCCAGTGCTGGGTTGAGTATAAAAACGACGTCGCCTGACCAATGATCACCCCTACTTCTAGGGTTTGACTTTATAGAATGTATTGCATGTTCTAAAAATAACTTACAACTAGCTATCTATCAGTAAAATAACTAGGGATTTAAACTGTCGGGTTGTTCTCTCACCAGATACTGTTTTGTTTCAGGACTTGAGCTTGGAGACGACGTTTGGCACTGTCCGGCATGATAGGGGTCTCTATTTCCTTTCTGATGATGCTGCCTCTAGGAATTTTTCTAGGACTAGTCTGTTATCTTCATTTTCAACTTCTTAAAAAGATTATTTGTTATGGCATTTTCGTCTTGGTCACCCAAACTTTCAATATATGAAGTATTTATTTCCCCATCCATTTCATGGTGTGGATATTTCTTCTTTGTCGTGTGATGTATGTATACGTGCAAAACAGCATCAGGTTACCTTCCCTTCTCAGCCTTACAAACCTTCCCAGTCATTCCATTTGGTCCATAGTGATGTTTGGGGTCCTTCCAACATCATTACTTTGTCTGACAAGCATTAGTTGTAACTTTTATTGATGATCACACCCGTCTTACATGGGTGTTTCTACTCACTGACAAGTCAGAGGTGACGTATGTTTTCCAACAATTTTATACTACAGTAGGAACACAGTTTAAAACCAAGATTGTCATTCTTTAAAGTGACAATGGCCAGGAGTTCGTAAATAACACCCTTCGCAAGTTCCTGACTTTGAAAGGTATTGTCCATCAAAATTCATGTGCTTATACTCCTCAACAAAATGGGGTGGCTGAACAAAAAAATCGTCACCTCATTGAAGTTGCCCGGTCTCTCATGTTCTCTGCATCTCTTCCCTCATATTTATGGGGAGATGTTCTAATCGCAGCCCATCTTCGTGTTCTCGGATTCCAAACACCTCTTGAATGTTTCCAAGAGTCTTACCTATCCACGCGTCTTATTCCTGACGTTCCTCTTTAGGTGTTTGGATGCACTACTTTTGTCCATAGTCATGGTCCTCACCAAACTAAATTTGCTCCTCACACTCAAAAGTGTGTCTTTGTCGAGTATCCTCTTCACCAGCAGGGTTATAAGTGTTTCCATCCATCCTCAAGGAAGTACTTTGTCTCTATGGACGTAACATTCCTTGAGGACAAACCCTTTTTTCCCATTAGTCCTCTTCAGAGGGAGAATACTTGTGAAGAGACTGACTCGTCCACATATTCTGTTCTTATGGACTTCCTTCCTGAGCCGGTCCTTAATATAAATAACACTGTCCTTCCTACTAAACAAATTCCCTAGATAACATACTACAGGAAGAATCTTAGAAAGGAAATAGTGCCTCCTGTTACTCCACCAGATACTGTCCATGAATCGGAACCGACACCGGCTCAGGTTCAAGGTACTTCTGTTCCTAATAGTACTGATGAGTGTGTTGAGAGTGATGAGATTGAAAGTGATGAAACTGATGAGATTGTTCCAGACAATGACAAAACTACAGGTAGTAATGAGTCATCAGGAGAAATTCAAGAGGATGAGGGCTTGCTGCAAGTAAGCAAGTGTGACCACCGTTCTCTTACTAATGAGAGGTCTAGTAAAACAGGAGATTATGATGCCACTTTTTGATATACCCATTACCCTATGAAAAGGAACTAGGTCGTGTACCAAGTATTTCATACATGGTTTCCTTTCTTACAGTAACTTATCTTCTGGGTTTAGAGCATTCACTACCAACCTGGATACTGTAACAATACCGACCAATGTATATATGGCCATGAAAATTCCCGAATGGAAGGCTGCAATTATGGAAGAGATGAAAGCTTTTGAGACGAATAAAACGTGGGACCTTGTAGCCCTCCTTGAAGAGCATAAAACAGTTGGGTGAAAATGGGTGTTCACTGTTAAGTATAAGTCTGATGGAACTCTTGATAGATACAAGGTCATATTGGTTGCTAAAGGGTTTACTCAGACGTATGGGGTCAATTATTAAGAAACTTTCTCTCCGGTGGCAAAACTAAACACGATTAAAGTCCTTCTCTCAATAGCCGTTAACAAAGACTAGCCCTTCCATCAACTTGATCTGAAGAATGCGTTCTTGAATAGTGAATTAGAAGAAGAGGTCTATATGAGTCCTCCTGGATTTGAAGCTCAATTTGATCACTAAGTTTGTAAATTTAAGAAATCCTTATATGGTTTGAAACAGTCTCCGAGAGCTTGGTTTGACAGGTTCACCACCTTTGTTAAGTCCCAAGGTTTCATTCAGGGGCACTCTGATCATACTTTGTTTACAAAGAAGTCAGTATCGGGAAAGATAGTTGTTCTAATCGCGTATGTTGATGATATCATTCTGTCAGGTGATGATGCCGCTGAGATTACCAAACTGAAACAGAAAATGACTGATGAATTTAAGATTAAAGATCTCGGGAGTTTAAGATATTTTCTTGGAATGGAGGTGGCAAGATCGAAAGAAGGAATATTTGTTTCTCAACGAAAATATGCCCTTAATTTGTTGATGGAAACAGGGATGACTGGATGTAAACTCATTGATACCCCTGTTGAAGTCAACACTAAGCTAGGAGATTCTGTCAACGAAGCTCCTATTAATAAAAAGAGGTACCAACGTCTAGTAGGGAAATTGATTTACTTATATGATACTAGACCGGATATATCCTATGCTGTTAGCATGGTTAGTCTGTTTATGCAGGCACCTTACGAGAAACATATGGAGGTTGTTACTCGGATTCTGAGGTATTTGAAATCTACTCCAGGAAAAGGCCTAATGTTCAGGAAATATGACACGAGATGCATTGAGGCTTACATTGACTCTGATTGGGCAGGATCTATTATAGACAGAAAATCAACTTCAGAGTATTCTTGTACTTTTGTATGGGGAAATCTTGTTACTTAGCGGAGTAAGAAACAAGGTGTGGTTACTAGAAGCAGTGCAGAAGCAGAATACAGGGCTATGAGTCTGGGAATATGTGAAGAGATATGGTTGAAGAAAGTCTTGTCGGATCTACACCAAGACAATGACGCTCCTATGAAACTCTATTGTGATAACAAGGCAGCTACAAGTATAGCCAACAACCCTGTGCAACATAATAGAACTAAACATGTGGAGATCGATACACTTCATTAAAGAAAAACTTAACAGTGGCAGTATTTGAAAAACTGGACAATGGCAGTATCTGTATTTCCTACATTCCTTCAAGTCAACAAGTTGCGGACATTCTCACCAAAGGATTACTAAGGCAAAGCTTTAATACTTGTGTTAGCAAGTTGGATCTTATTGACATCTATGCCCCAACTTAAGGGGGAGTGTTGAAAATTATTGTATTTGCCCTAAGGGCATTTTAGTCTTTGTATATTTCTCTATTTAGGGTTTGCCTTAGTCTATTTATATGTTGGGTTTGTGATGCTTGTAGGGTGTGGAAATTAATAATAATTTTTCTATCATGGTTTTTTCTCCCTGGTCTAGGGTTTTCCACGTAAACTGTGCTTTCTTCTTCTTTTCTTTATTTCAATAAATATTATATCATCAAATGCTCCCCTTACTTGTGGGCTTGAAATATGAAGAATGTCCAACAAGTGAAAATTAATATTAATCGGGGAGAATAAAATTGTGGGGATCTAAACTCAAAACCTCCTAGACCACTTGCTATGATACCATCTTAAATTACAGATTGATGGAAAAGGTTAAACTAATGGGTGAAGATAAATTTAATATTATATCATCTAACAATATGCTAAAAACTTATCTCATAGCCCATTATCATCATATATGGATTAAAGAAGAGGATAAGCATAAGAAGCTTTTCACACACATGGGGGCGTAGCATTTGGGGCAATCTTGCAGGTTTTCATAGATGAACATCATGTAGAATTTAATCAAGAGAAGTGCCTATTTTCTTTAAAAAAAAGTTAAGCATCTGGGTCAAATGGTGTCTGCTTCGGGGGTAGCTTCTGATAATGCTAAAACCACAGCTACGTTGAGACGGATAATATCATATTCCTATAAGGCTGCTGGAAAAAAAGATAGATTCTATGATATGAGTGCCTTCCAAGAATTAAAAGAATCCATGGTTCGCGTTCTTGATTTAGCACTGCCTGATTTCTCTAAAGTCCTTAATTAAAGAAATGGATACTTTGGGATTGGGTGCAGGCACGGTACTCGTGCAGGAATGGAACAAATAGCTTATTTTATCCAAGCATTTTCATCTACAGAGAAGAGCAAAGTTATCTCAAAAGCCTCTTACTGCATGCTCAACAACGAACGAAGGCAGTTACTGATGCAAAGAGAATGGATATTCAGTATGCAGTTGGGGGCTCAATATTTCTTTAACTTCGACTATATTGACAGGCAACCTTGGCTAAGGTTCTTTACGAACTGTTAGCTACAAAGTTCAGGCCTTCTGAAATTATTTAGTAGGCTGTGGTCGTGGAATATAAATTGTGGTTACCAGAGAGCACCAGCATAAATTAATGTCTTTCATGTGGCACAACTAAGAACAGACGAAGCTGCTGATTTTCTGATTATACCATTACACATAATGCCCCTACAGAAGGATTAACTATTCACCTAGCCATATTGGGATACATGTACTGGAGGCTGCTTAAAGACAAGAAGTCTTGTCTCAATACATTGGGAATTTCAAGTTTTAACCTCCATTAAAACAACTGTTTCGTGAAATTTTACATGTAAGAGATCTTACCTTCTCGAAATAAAGAAGGAAATAGTCCATCTGGTGAGATAACGATTGGTCCATTTGGTAAAGCTTTTCCATCCTGCAGCGTAGAAGAACTATTTATCAAATTCATAGTTTCCTATAAGTCTATATGAGATTAAAGGGGAAAAAATATCAGTGCAAATAATCAAGGAGAAAGAGAGATCATGATAATACAAATCAAAACTTTCAGGTAACTGGTCTGGCCTAGGTCAATGTTTCAGTCAAAAGGAAGCAGTCACCAGCAATTTATATCAATGGAACCTGTTTTAGGTTGAGTAAGAAACTTCGGGTAAGATATGCCTGAACAATGGCCCGTGCACTGAGAAACAGCAGCTGATAACCATTCTCCTGAGCAAAGCCCAATACACCGCATCAGATAATGGCTTCAGCAGAGTAAACCACATTATTGTATTCAAATAATGGGAAACCTTCACCAACAATTTCACACCTAAACCAAATCCTAGTTCATCATCATCACCACCCACCCCACCCCCCAAGAGAGAGAGAGAGAGAGAGAAGATAGAACTTAATTCAAAAAAAATTTCCCTGTTACTGATCTCAATTTGAGAACGTACCTGATAATTTTTCCTTCTAACTGCTCGATTAAGTGCACAGATATCGTATTAATCATTATATTCTAATTTAAACCAGTTAATCCCAAACCAACTGACATGGTATATTCTAATTGTATAGTTCATTCAGCCTCAATTTACTTCAAATATGATACACATTAAATAAAGATGTAGCCTGATTCAAACATTGTAACATCATTTTCCATTCACATTTTCCCCTTCATGGACATCATACTCTGATAAATAGCTAAAAAATGAGGTGTAAAAATGGAAATGGAGTCATCTAGGCAACACCATTATGTAAGAACAAATGCAGGAGATGTACCTTAATTGCGGTAAAAAGTCTAGCCACGCCAGATTGCGTCCAATCCTTCCCAACTAAAGGCATGAATTGACCTAACACATCAGACCTGAAAAATATGATTCAAGGTGAATTATATTACCAAAGGATCACTACATATATCATTGAAGCTAACAATTTCACACCAAAGCAGAAAAGACCCCACTGTTATAAATCCTTGTGGGGTCATATGTTCTCTTTCCATAGAACACATGACTAAAACTAGCAATCCTTTTACAATCCTTTTATTTTCTTTCCGTCGTTGTGTTACACCAAAAGAAAGAACGGAAAAAGGAGACAAAAACTTCAAGGATTTAAGGTGAATTGGCCTAACATATATTTAAGATGAAAGAACCCTCACTTGGTAATAGTCCCATCAACATCAGAAATCACAATTCTAGCATTCCATTTCCACAGATAAATGTGAGCATCAACCTGATAAAAAGAATTTTAGCATTAACATATAAAAAATATGATAAAGTGGTTATTATGTACATATACAATACTGATTCTAGACTGAAACCTTTTGTGTCCCAAGAACCCTAGTTGAAAAGGTGAAAGCTATCATATTTTGCCCTTCTTTCAGATTCAATGATGCTATCTGCTCAGTTGTTGGAACATTTGTCCTCACAAGCTGTCTCTTAAAAGGCTCCTTGCTGCCATTCTGCAACCTTGGACTTTGTTCTGCTTGTAAATTCTGCAACCTTGGACTTTGTTCTGCTTGTAAGTTCTGTAATGTGGATTCGGAATCAACAAAAATTTCCTCATTTGATGAGTTGCTGTTACTGTGATCAAGCGTTTTAACCCTTCTAAATGGAATAGGCCACAGCCTCCATCTTCGGCCGGCGGGAGTGGGAGTAGATTCATCCTCCTCAGCCCTCAATGAATCATCCTGTTCCACAGAAATTGCATCTTTGGGATCCACTTCTAAATCAATTCCAAATGCAGCCATCCCCAGTACTATAGGAGCAGCTTTTTCCCATGACATGTACCTTTCTCCAAATCTAATAATTAGATTTTCATTTTTAATAATTGATGAAGCAGACTTTTCAAATTCCTCTGCTGACACACGATGTGCGTCAAAGGCTTCGGCTGCAGCATGCAAGCCCATACCAGGATGAAGTTCATTACCGCAAAGCGAGATCTCAAAACCTGCATAGGGTTGAAGTAATTAGAGAATATATAGTCTGTGTTAAGGTACTGAGAATTAGTAATTACTTTTAAATGAGAAGATACCTGTTGAATGATGTTGTATTCTTCCACATAAAACATCCACTGGAGATTCCTCTAACTGTCTTACATTGGATTCGTCATCAGCAACAGGCCCTTGTGAACCGCTGTCCATTCTTTCAATTCCCTCAACTGTGTCAAACTGTTTGATATTCAAAGGATCATTATTATGAACAGAAACAACACATTTGTCATCTGAAGTGGCTTGCTCTTCACCAAACTCATTTTCCTCAGTTCCACCAGCTTTAACAAGTAGCTCTGGAGTCATATTGACAAGAGCGCTATCAGAATCACTATCAGAATGCGTCCCATTTTTATCTCTGGAATCGATAACATTTCCATTGGTTTCAGATACTGAAGGAACAATCATGTTGAATTTTTCTTCTAAATTTCCAGCCTCCACTGGAGAGACAGCGTTTTCAGAATCAGTGTTTCCAGCCCGTTTGGCTAATTCCGATAGCTCTAGACAGCTCTTAAAAATCTCTTCCTCAATTATAATGCGGACATCTTCCGAATCACTCTGCACAAGATCATCTTCCTGAACTTGAGTGCCTGAGGTTTCTTCAGTTTGAGAAATATGTTTTACATCCCTTTCTGAAACCACTAGCTCATACACACTACCATTAGACTCATTACTCAAAGCACCAACTTTATTGGATGTGACGTTTTCTGTAGATGTATCCAGCTGCTTGATATAATCAGCTGCCCAGGCATCTTCACCTGTAAATTCATTGTCTTCACAAAATTCCGTCCCCTCACCAGGACCCAAATGAAATTGAGGTGTACTTAACTGCACATCTTCTGTATTTTGTTCAGTTGCCAAGATTGGAGCAGTCAGTATGTGACCATCCACACTCACTAGGATAACCTCTGAATCCGTACCCTGTGATTCGGCACTACTCTCATTCTCTAAATTCTCATATCTGTTAGAATCACTCTCTGACACCTCTACCAAATCCTCCACAGAAGACTGCTCATCCTGAAAATCATAGAATCTATGTTCAACGTCAGATTCTGCCCTCTCAATTCGTGGAACTGCCATAGAATTGTTTTCATCTCGCAGCTGAACAACAGTAGAATCAGAGACACTGTGCTCCAGTCTACCTGTTACAAACAATTTTTTATTATGTTCATCCTTGCTGTCTCCATATATCACATCCTTAACCAAATGATCTGTAACTCCATCAACCTCATTTCCCTGACCAGTTTCTACTTCCTTTATGAAATAGGCCTCACCAGAGTTATCAAGATACATGTGGAAATTGGATTCAATGCCATTGACAGATATGTGGACGATCTTCTCAGCACCCTTTAAAACGCCCTGAAATTTACCAAACCGAACATACCAAGGTGTGCTGCGGAAAGTCCCATCCTGCTGCTGAACGACGATTATATCGACTGCCCCACCGAAGGGATGAAATGGCGTGGCAACTGAATAAACTCCTTGAGAAATGAGACTCCCAACTTTGCCAACAACGTTCATTTGGACGCCTGATCAATACCCTCTCCAATTTGTGATAAATGCCAATTAGAAAATCACTTTCCTTAGTTTCTTTCCTTCCAATCAAACCTGGCATAATTTATATCCTCCAGTACTTGTGAAAAGAATTTCACAACTTGAATGCTTTTCAATCTTTTGTTATAATCACCAGTCTACCACCTCTACCAAGAAAATTTACTACATTAAAATTCAAGAACAATAAAAGAAAAATAACGATTATAAAGGCAACAGAGATAGAGCAAATTCAAGCCCTAAAAAGCCACCAATTCTTCATATTGAAACTGTTGAACCAAAAAAATCAAACTTTCCATCCATCACTTTCAATCTAATCACAAACAGCAGAATGAACCATATAATTAAAATCCAAAAATAAAATTCTTCTACATGAACAAACCCATTCAGTTAATTTTACATAGAACACAAAATCTTGAGGCGAATCATCACTAAACATAAATGCATTATTGAATGAAAAAAAAAAAAATCAAAACAAACCCAATCCCGATCATACGATAATGAGAAGAAACAAAGAAAGAAAAAATAAATTTGCCGCCAATTTCGACCGCTAAAAAGCTAAAACAACATACATTCTTCAATCTTTTCTGAGACATTCCTCTGCTGGCAACGAAAAAATTGGAAATTTTGAGGTTTGTGAAGGTGGGTCGGAAAGTGGGTGTCATAAAATTTCTTTAAAGAATGAATTGGACGACAAAGAAATTAAGAAAAGGGAAGAAAAAAAATCATCCAGAAGCAGAAATCTCTTCCATGGATAACCATAAGCATTACATAGGTAAATGGGGGTGGTGGAAATACCAAAATAACCTCTTGGAAAACGAAATTAGCGATCGGATCCGAAAGATTTAAGGCATTTGGGATGTTGATATGATCAGAAGAGTAAGGGTGTTTTGGAGATTAAGAAAGGTTTCGTGTCTGATAAACGTTCTTCAAAGCTCCAATATTTGGTAGAACCAGACAACTACAACCTCGTGGAAGTCGTGTCTTCAATTCATGTCATTTTATGTTTAATTTATCATTTTTCTAAAATAAAATACAAAGTAAAAATTCATAAAAATTGCTTTTTTTTCCTTTTTTTTCCCATTTCTTCAAAGGGGTATTTGTAATTGTTTCTGACAAACATTTCTCCTGGTCCCAACTCCCATGTTCAAAACTTCAAACCTGAAAAATGTGTCCAACTCTCCAATGTTTTAGAGCTTTTGGCTCAATTCGAGATTAATATTATATTCTATATTTTAATTGAGTCACTTTCATTTTAACATATTATCAAAAAAAAAAAAAAAAAAGGAAAAATACACATCTTTCTTATTAGGGCTTTTATTAGTTTCGCTAATAATATACGTGAGATTAAACCTTTAATTTTAAAAATGTAATAGTTGTTTTATCTGTCCAATTATATTTTGGATATTGCTTTTTTTTTTTCTAAGTTTTAATCATACTAAAGGTGGTCAGTTTAAATATAATTAAATGGAAGAAAAATTATTTCTAAACTCGATAGTTCGAAATCACAGATGATTATATAAAATGTATCAAGCATGTGGTTATTTTAATTTTGCTTCTAACATTATATAAATAATCTTTTATCTTTTGTTGAGATGATTAAGGGAAGTCTATTTAAAATATCAAGTTAAATGTTTACAACGTGGCAAAATTGAAAGCAATGATGGATGGGTGTTTTATTTGATTTGTGTTTGAACTTATTTTATAACCATTTGATTTTTATTTTTTTGGACTTTGACAATTAAATTTATATATATTATTTTCATCTATTACTTTGATTGTTTTGTTATTTGCTTTTTAAGAGTGTTTTCAAAAATCAAGCTTTTAAATTAGGAAAAATAGTTTTAAAACTTGTCATTGTTTTGAAATTTGGATAAAAATCAAATGTTTTTTTTGAAAGATAAGAACCACATAGAAATTGTAAAGAAAAATAAGCCCAACTTTTAACACCAATCAATGGAATTTTAGTTTTCAATTTTTATCTTTCGAGGTAAGTTTTATTTTTTTTAGTACTATAGAAAATAGAAGATTCGAATAGCGGATCGCACATATTATATGTTAGTTGAGTTATGCTCTCTTTAATGTATTTGATGTACGTTTTCATTTTGTTTTAAAATTTCCATTATAATTTATATTGCCAATAAAATAAGCCTTTTTTGAGTTGAAACATTTTGGTAGATTTGTAAAATAGGTACGTAAATTGACGTTGTGTTGTACCGTTTAGTCATTAAAAAAAATATTTCATATAAGCTTATAACTAAAGGAGGAAGATATATGATGGTTTGTTTTTTTTTCTTGTCATAGACTTATATTTAGATTTAAAAATTATTTTAAAAATATGAATCCTCTCAAGTATTTATATTTTTCTAGTCCTTATATTTTCTGATGAATGCAAGTACCTGAAAGTTGAAGGTACATCATGAGGATAGTGGGCCTGTTCATTGGGCCACACAAGATGACTTGTAATTATTTTGGGCCGTCGGCCTTTGATTCAAAAAATATTTTGGACTGATAAATCGGGACCCAAGCCCAGTGATAGTTTAGTTCTAGGGCTTCTACACAAAAGGCCTTAAAATAAGACTCATATTATATTAACGTCTCCAACATTCTATTCTTTTTAAAAAAAAAAAAAAAAAAAAAAAAAAAAAAAAACTATCATCCCTAAATTTTACACAAATGTAGTAGGTCATTTACAAATAAGCTCTTCCATCCTCTCACACAAACATATATTAAAAGAAGGAGAAATGGTCCAGTTGCTTTACATCCCATTAATGACATAATTTCCTATTTCCAATCAAACTTCTCCCCACATCTTTTCTTCTTTTTCGTTCAATCAGCGACAGACAATGGTTTATTCAATTGACAACAAACAAGGACCTCTTCTTCCTTCTTCTTCGTTCAATCGGCGACCAACAATCAACGACAAGGCCAACAGAATATCGACAATCTTCGGAGGTTTATTCTTAACCTCGACTATCGAATCCCAACGGAGGTTTATTTTGAACTAATACGACAGACGGAGGTTTTTCTTCATTCATCGAACATTCTTATTCGTTCTTCTTCATTTGGCTACCAACGTTAAACCAATAGGCCAATGGAGAATCAACAACCGACAAAGGTTCATCTTGAACTGAGACTATCGACAACCTATGGAGGTTTAAGAAAAAAGAAGGTTGATAGCACATGTCAAGACAATGAAAAGAAGACATCGAAAACAAAGCATGTATATTTCAAACAATTGAAATTTAAGAAATTTGCTACATATTCAGGAGATTAAGCCTAATTTATTACGATATATTTTGAACACAGGTACAAGGTATTGCTCTAGTGGCATAAAACAACCTAGTAAAACAAATGGGAGGAGAAAAATAATTCCTTCAAAGACAATGAAGTCGCCTTTCACAATGAAGTTCGGGTCAGCTAAGGAAAAAGAAAAAGCAAAGAAAGTGAAACTAGAAGATTGTGCATCTTCATTCAACTTACTGTCACAACCGTAGTTACCGTCACAATGAAACCATCAATCGTACTTCATTTGGCGGTTGTAGAAATTATGAACTTTCGTATTATTTTGATTACGTTGTTGCTAGTTTTTTGTTTCGAATATAGGATATTATTTTTTGTTTAACGGATATAGAATATTGTTTGTTGTTGCTAGTTTTTTACAAATGTTAAGGACACACTTATTTTGTTGTTATGAATGTCATTACGGTTTTATGAATCACATTAGGATTTATGAGTCTCAACTTCTATGGCACAAATATATGAACATACATTGTAGCTATACTAAATATATTTAAAAATATAAAGAATATCATAAGTATAAAGAATATACTTGAAATTATACAAAATATACTTCGCAATATACTCAAAGATATTCATGATATACATGTTTCTAAAAGACAATATTGCACTAAATAAACATTAAAACTATAAATAACATCAAGAATGTTAAAAATATATTTGAAACTATACGAAATATACTTCACAATATACTCAAGGATATTCAAGATATACACGTTTCTAAAAGAAAATAGTGTTCACTAAATAAACATATTCATGTTAAATATAGTCGAGAATATGATGAAGACAAAAAATAGAATAATACCAAAACTAAGCTAAATAATATAGTTGAAGTATATTTTTTATAAACTGTGTCATATGTAATTATGCTAAATATATTATAAATTTTATAAATCACATCAGAAATATAGATAATATACTTGTACTTATGCGAAATATACTTTTTCAATATACACATGTGTATTCATGATATACTGCTCAACGGGAAAACTCTCGGTGTTGTTCAATCCAAGAGCCTCCGAAACAAAAGAAAATTTGTAAATATCAAACTACTCCTATAACTACTAAAACGTAGCAACAGTGGTAAGTCTGAGTCGATACGCAGGGAAGCACGATTTGTTTCATTAAGCCAATTTTCTAACTAGAGCGGTAAATGTGGAGTTTGGTATGAAAGAGATAAATGCGTAAAATTGAAATAAAATGGTAAATGTAATCTATGATAAAGGTTTGTCTAATTTATAGAGCAAGAGAGTTTCCTATGCAATTTCTATCATGGAAATCAATAATTAAACAAACATTCTATTATATGCATGCACGACTACTAAATCGATTTGACTTAACTAATCTCTACAAAGGCCGACAATCAATTAAATCAAAATCAATCAAACGTCCTAATTATTAATTAAAGTCGGAAAGACTATACCCTAATTAAACTATAT
Organism: Benincasa hispida; assembly: GCF_027475165.1. Taxonomy (NCBI): domain Eukaryota; kingdom Viridiplantae; phylum Streptophyta; class Magnoliopsida; order Cucurbitales; family Cucurbitaceae; genus Benincasa; species Benincasa hispida. The sequence goes on along the minus strand of NC_143488.1, from coordinate 68,762,499 downwards.
GCTCTTAATTCTACTGGGTTCTTAGCGATCATATATAATTTAAAAATCATATTCGTTAAGAATGGTGATTTAATTGCGTTGATTAAATGTCAGGAAAAGCCATATTCAATTAACTAAATTATTCTTCGAATCTAAATTAAACATGAATTACCAAGATTCGAGGTCAGCCTATAAATCTAAGCATTCACATCTAATTTTTTGCTACTGAGGTAAATTCAAGTATAGATGTATACAAGGAAATGTGCGAGCTCGAAATTAACTAGCGGAGACATGCAATTATGATAGAGTCGTCAGTCCAACACATAAATGCAAATCTAATTACACTGAGATTCAAACAAAACATAGAATTGAAGAGCATCACATTTAATTACAGAATTATCAAGAAATTAAACATAGGGCTCTTGTTCAAAGGACTTAGATAGAAATGACCTCTTAATTCATAGACAAATTCGAGATAAACATCTGATCCACTAATTACAACCCAAAATAAAAGGAAAAACGAACCTAAAGATACTAAAGTTTGAAGGGAAAAGAAAAAGAATGAAGATCAACCATGGCCTCTATTAATTCGGCCAAAAATTCAGCATCATTTGACCTAAAGATGAAGGGAGGTATTTACAGAAATCGACGCAGCGTTACAATGCTAGGAAAAACGTTGCAATGCTCGACAAATCAAGCCACGAGCATCAAGAAATCATTGCAACAAGGGCATTGTGTAAACTTCGCAGCATCGCAACACTAGAGGTAGCGTTACAACGCTGCCCTACACACCAGCATTATGTCTTTTAGCATCAGGTGAGCATTGGACTTAGGTATAGGATGAGCATTGCAATGTTGAAGCAGGGACATTTTCGTAATTTCTTCTCCTTTGAAGTCGGATGCTCAAATCACCTCCAAATTGCTTCAAATTGACCTCGTTCTTCACTAAATCGCCAATTCTACCTCATGGTTGCTCAAAACCTACAAAATACATAAAATTCAACAAAAACTCAAATTAAGCAGAGAAATATAACTCTTTTTTAGAGCTATCAAACACCCCCATCTTAATCCTTGCTCGGGAACACACAATCAAATATAATTTAAAACGATCAAAGATATGTTAGCTATAGTTGAAAAGTTGCTACTACGGTCTCAACAGTCAATTAGAATAAAGTTTGTAATCAAGAACGAATTTCGATTACAATCGATCAACGAAGCACAATATCAAGAATGATTATTAATCTATTCATGCATGAGTGAGCCTAAAGTCTTGCTAGTTAAGCTTGCATAGCCCGAAAAAGTTTTATAAGGTCCTCATCCCGTTTTTCCCCTACTGTGGTTTGATTATCGACCTCGGACATACCATACTTGCAAAAAAAAGGGGCAACATTAAGACAAGGGTGCCTAAACACACACAAAAAACATAAAGGGCATTTATTTTACCTAGAAGACTAGCCTTCACACCCCACTATCGGGAATGTATCCACTCTTTTCTCGCGGGGCCCTAACTAAACCCGAAGAAGGTAGCTCTTTTCACCTCTATCCATGCACACACACACTAATTATTTTTTATTTTTTATTTTTTGCAGGCACACCGACATATGCCTCATTTTTTTGTTTTTGTTTTTGTTTTTCTCTTTTTTTAATTCGCAGTAGGCCTTATTTTATCCACTTTGTCTAATTTTGTTCTACAACAAGTAAGGTTACTACTAAGTCAAAGGTGGACCTTTCGGGGTGACAACAGAAATACAAACTAGATAACCCAATTCTAAGCATGCAAGACTTTAATTTCGCAAAACAATGATTTAAAGATGCATGAGAGAAAAGAAAAAAGTTTTAAATTGGGCTAAAAATCGTGATCATGCTTTCCTAACATTCTTTCATGCAAATTCTATCACACGAAGAGTGCTTCATAAACCATCATAATAACAATAGAGCAACAAAGCAAACAAGACAATTAAAGCACAAAAATCATAGTCTGAGTGCAACACTTAAGGACCCCAAGCTAAGATAAGAACTACCCAACGAGTAACCCACCCCCCATCTTAGTATAATACATTGTCCCCAATGTATCTCAAATATAGCTAAAAAAGAAAAAGGAACAAAGGAACAAAAAACTTTCCCTGAAAATATTTTCGCGCACGGGATGGTGGTGATAGTAAGGCTCGCCTCTAAAAAAGATGCTCTTCTCTTCTAGGTCGTCCCTAAAAAACAAAAACAAAAAGAAAGCTAATCTAGAAAACAAATAAAGAAAGCATAAATTTTTATCACCGAACTCCATCTAGGAAGGACAAATTTTTAACGTTGATTGCTCTACGTGACCTGTCCCTTGTCAAGGCACAAAAAAATTTCATATTTCTTTAGTCCATTCTTGGATGAGTCGATATGGCCCGAAAAGACTATAAGGCTCTGCATCTTTTGAAGAGAACTAGATAGGTCGAACTTGGTGTTTTTCGTATAAGTCAAAAAAAGGTTAAAAAAAAAGAATAAAAAAATAATAAAAAAAACTCAAATGACCTAAAAGAAGAACCAGAGGAGAGTGTGTGTGTTTTTTTTTCTTTCTTCTAATTTGTTAATTGCGTTTTGGGAGAGAATCGGGGTTCGGGAGTCATAACTCCATCCCCTTCATTTTTAATAAATTCAAATTCAAAATTTGATTTTTTTTAAATAAATATTAACTAACTTAATATATATAAATATTAAACTATATGTTATATCACATATAACATATAACCTATAGTTTATATTATATCACATGTAAATATAACCTATAGTTTTTATATAAATCACATCCATATAATTTAATATTTGAATCACATTCAAATAACGATCCCTCTCGTCAAACTATATAAATTTAATATGAATCATATTCATATTAATTTAACATATAGCTTCTATGTGAATCATATTCACATAATCAATATTTGAATCATATTCAAATATATATCTCTCATAAATTTAATATGAATGATATTCACATTAAATTTTAACATATAGTTTTTATTTGAATCATATTCAAACATTTATATCTCCCATTAAACTATATAAATTTAATATGAATCATATTCACACTAAATTTTAACATATAGTTTTTATATGAATCATATTCATATAATTAATATTCGAATCATATTCAAACATTTATTTCTCTTGTAAAAATATATTAACATACATCATATCATATATATATCAATGTACACTATTTAACTGTATCCTATACAATTAACTTCCTTTAATTTATTTGAACAATTCAAATCACGCTAAAGTTAATTTGATTCTCATCAGTCGTCATTGAGTTAACGAGGGAACCTTATGAACCTATAGATCGAAACTCCAATGATACGAGATTAATTGATTAAACTTTTTCAATCAAATTAATCAAAATTCACTAATTTTCGGTCACTCCACTAGAGATCGATAGCTAAACTCTTTGCATTATAGATATATTTATGTGTTCATTGGATATAACCAATCAATAGTGGGTTGACCCTTTACAAATTGCTTGTAAGTACAATTGGGTCTAATTACCGTTTTACCCCTATAATTACATCTAACTTCTTAAGTATTACTGATCCCTCTGATGAATAATTAGTCATAGTCCAACTATGACCGAACCCCTCTTGAGCCAGGAGAAGGTGAGACGTCTCATTGTTCAAGCCTCAAAGTCAGCCCTTAAGGGAGCAATTTATCTTCTTACCCTACCTATAGGGAAAGAGTGAATTCCTTCTCGTGTAATTGTGTTCCCAACTCCCCAATCAGACGAATCCCCAAAATGATAGGCTTATTGAGTCGGCGAATCTGGTCACTCTCACTCATACAAATCAAAGGATTGCCCTCATAGGCAGGAGTTCACAACTCACTCAGGATTAAGGTCAAGTTACCTATGGTCATCCTGGTGAAATGTAAGTTTCTTCTAGCAACAACGTTATAAAGAGAGACTTAACATTTTGTGGTTCGGTCTTTATACAAACTCTTTTGTATAAGATACCCTCGATCATATGTCTCTACAAGAATGGTTAGGATCAGATCATTTGTAGCACTTTACAACAATTGTGACAACTACAAAGCGGGTCGTATTAGTAGTGTTACCACGATAAGGCACCCAACTTTATCGATATACTACAGACCATTTAAGTTATCACTTAAACATGATCTATCTGTATGTCTCCACATATATGTTTAAGTTACATCATATAACCTTGGATCTTAGGTTAATGGATTATTGCACAAGTAATATAAAATCAATCAACCATTGATTCAACTAACATAAAACTACGAGACTTTAAGGCATACACCCCAACAGTCTAAACATCCAACCATCACCACATAACACAAAAAAATTTAAGAACCCATTTGAGAAGCTTTAAATTATTTTCGCTAAAATATATGAAAATTTGATTCTTTTTTCCTTTAAAAACTTCAACAATGCTACCATAAGTGGATAAAATCATGAAAAATCTAGCTTTCAATCACACAAGATCAACAAGATATAATTTTTTAGTAAAAATAATGTCATCCAATCTCACATTCAACAAACATTTATAAGTTTTTGTTAAAAAAAATATTTTCACAAAGACTACAACTGCAAGCAGAAGAACCAAGATAGAATCTTTGCACTTGTATCCCTGTCAAACCAACATTAAATTAAGAACCATATGAAACTTAATTTTCAAACTTAAATCAATTAACATTATTTGTCCCCCTAAACCTGATTGTGACACCTTTCGGCCTAGCCCACTCTACTTCAGGACCACACAAAGTCTCAATAACCCTTGCTCTAGAAACTGCTGGGAGAAGGATCTACTGTACTCATCTTTGAAGTCTATCAACCCGTAGACTTCATTGATGCGAACAAAGGAAAAGGGAACTCTAATGTCTCTAACTAACGAGAAATCCTTATTATCGTCAATATTAGCATAAAACTCTCTAAATATGGGAACAACTGCCTTTCCGGGACGGTTAGCCAAGGCTTCCCAATCTCTCCACTGTATCTCAGCAGAGATGTGGGGATAGAAACCGAACTCTAAGGTTAAGGCTCTCTTAGGGACTAGGTTCCTAGAGGAAACGATATAATGATATCTATATAAGCCCCTTTGAGAACTTAACCTAGGGTGCTCGAAAACCGATTTAGGTCACGTCCACCCCAACTAGAACTAGCGTCATTTCTCCTTCATTCTCGCCTAGGACCCATGAAAGTTTTTCTAATTGGAAAAACTCACAAAATCGGGTTTCACAAGGCAAAATCCAACAAATCCTAAAAAATCTACCTATCCCACACAAAATATTAACAATTAAGATTAATTTCACTTGCACACAAAAAAATCCTAACATGTATTTCAATTTCAATAAAAATATCATCAACCAAATTTTTAACACAATTCAAATTAAGCATAGATCCACACAATCTAGGAGATTTCAACATATTCAGTAAATCTATAGAAAAATATATAATGAAAAGCTCAAAATTTACCTCAAGTGAAGAAATCCCAAGATTACACAAAAAAGCCCTAGAATTCGATTTGGGTATGAAACCCACGAATTTAAGGATGAAAAGTGGAGAAAACTTGAAGAAACGGTCAAATCCACAGAAAAGTAGCAAAGAAATCGTGTAGGAAAGGGGAAAGATTTGAGAGAAAATGGGTTGAAATCAAAAGTGGAAGATGAAAAGATGACCCTTCGACACTGCAAAACTGCGCTTTAACGTAGTTTTGCTTCACAACAAATTTTTATATTTTATTTCTATTTTAATTACCCTACTTAAACTAAAAATGAAAGACTAACCTAAAATTTAAAAACTAATTTTAAAAACTATCCTAAAAAGGAAAGAAAAAAAACTAGAAAATTAAAATTAAAAGAAAAATTTATCCTGGTTACCTCTAGGAAATGCAAATTTTTAACATCACGCCCCCTATCAAAATACAAAGAAAATCTCGTTTTTCTCTGTTCCTTTCTTGGATGGGTCGATATGGCCTGGTAAGGCCATAAGAGTTCCCATCTTTTGAAAAGAACCAGACAGGTCGAATTTGAGATTTTTAAATTTTTTCAAATGAGGGAAAAATAAAGAATCAAAAGACTCAAGAACCGACTCTTCAGAAAATAAAGACTTTGGCTTAACTTACTCACAAGGTAAAGATGAGCAATATTCAAAAATAAAAGAAAGAACAAATCGAGGCTTGAAAGCCTCTAACTCTTTAATCTGAGACTCCTTGAAGTAAAGCTCGGATTCATACTTAACCTCACTAACCTATTCTAAACATGGCATGGGATAAACATCGTCATCATCATCGGTCCAAGGGAATTCCTCAATAAGGTCGCCCTCGGTGCCACAGACGATGCAAAGCTCTAAATAATTCTCCAAGGTCAGCACTGAATATGCAAGATGAGGGTTCAAAGAAACCTCAACTAGCACAAGGGTTTAAGTCTCCAGGTGAAACTCAATAAACTCCTGCTTACACTAAGAAAAACTGTTAGCAAGTTCACATATTAAGGAATCCAACGCCTTACCTATTGAGGATGATGCTCTCAATTCTCGTTGGGTCTTGTAGTTTATAAACACAGTATTGAACAAACGCTTGTAATGTAATAATATATGATATTTTCTTCACTTTGTCTATGAAACATTGGATGTTTTAATTGCTTTACCACAAATCAATAAGCTAAGATCCCTATTTGTCGTTTGTAACTTAAGCATGTATGTGGAGACATACAGGTGGATCATGCCTTAAGTGATAACCAAAATGGTCTGTAGTATGTGGATATAGAAGGGAAACCTTATCCTGGTAACGCTACGGATGCGGCCTGCTTTGTAGAATAGTTACAAGTATTGTGACTTGCTACAGATGGTCTGATCCCGATAATTCATGTGGAGACATGCGAGCGGGGGCATTCTATACAAAGGAGTCTGTATAAGACCGGACCACGAAGTGTTATAGTCTCGTTATATAACGTCGTTCATGACAAAGACTTCATTTCACTAGGATGACCATAGGTAACATAACCTCAATCCTGAGTGAGTTAGGAACTCCTGCCTTTGAAGGCAGTCCTTTAATTTGTACGGGTGCGAATGGCCAAATCACCGACTCAAACCTACCACTTTGGAGATTCGTTTGATTTGGGAGCTGGGAACTCAGCTACACAAGATGGAATTCACTCATTCCCTGAAGCAAGGATAAGTAAATAGATTGCTCCCTTAAGGGTTGATCCCGAGGCTTGAACGATGTGGTGCCACACACCTTCTCATGGCCTGAGAGGTGTCCACATATAGTAGAACTATGTTGTATTGTTCATTAGAGGGATCAGTGGTACTTAAGAAGTTAGATGTAACTATAGGGGCAAAACTGTAAATTAGTCCAACTATACTTACGAGCATCTGTGAAGGGTTATCGTACTATTGATTGGTTATATGTTATATCCAATGGACACAAAAATATATATGTGGCAAGAAGAGTGCAGTTGTTGGTCTTTAGTGGAATGTCTGACAGTTAATAGATGGTGGATCTCGTGGCTAAAGAATTTAGTCAGCTATTCACGTACCGTTGAAGCTTCAAGCCATAGGTCCATAAGGTCCCCTTGGAGCTCAATGGATTCAACTTGAGAATCAGTTTTGAGGTCAGTTTGAAGTGTTCAAATTGACAAGAGGGAGTTCGATTATATATGATATGATTGAAATGGTCAATTATATATGTTATAGTTGACATGATGTATGAGATACATTAATTAGAGAAAATGATATAAATATGATTTATATCTAATGGAGGAGAAAAAGATTATGGTTCATATGTTGCATATGATGTAATATTAAACCATAGTTTATAAATATAACAAGATTATATTTATTTTTTAATTTAACAATTATGGAATAATTGTGGCAGTTTTTCTCTGTAACCGAATGAGTTAGTGGGAGGTTGCATTCAGTTTTTGTAATTGAAGGATAAAATGAAAATTGTTTTCATTTTGCAAAGGATCAGAAATTCGCTCACCGACTGTGTATACTATCTATCGCATAGCAAACCGAGAGCATACACGACAACTCAGTGTTTACTAAATGATTGTGTACACGCGCGCCTTTTCCTAAACGATTACATAGAATTTACTAAATGATCGTCTAGTGTTTTATACGTGATCGCGTGCCCAAGCGTTTTACTAAATGATCGTCTATACGATCTCACCCTTTTTACTACATGATCGTCCACCTTTACCTAAACGATCAAGCATCCGTCTATATGATAGACACCCGATATCTCCCATTTGCTTGGTCGTAGTAAACGATTCTCTTCCTCCTTCCCTCTACCAAATCCAACAGAGCCCACACCTCCTAGATTCTCACTCCGAGAATATTGAGGGTTTCGAGTGGTAGTGTCTTCTTTGCTGCCGAGTTCGTGAGGAGCCTATTCGTGGGTAGACGACGACAGTGATTTGGTGGACAATAGCTTGGATGATCTCAGCGAGAGCGAGAGGTGCATTCTTTTCCCGAGAATGAGATTTGAGGCGAAGAAGGGTTCTTCAACTGGTATGTATCTTGTTCTCTTTGTTGTTTAAAATTCAAAGCATGTTGTAATTTGTTTTTAAATGCATAACTAGTCAGTTTGATTGTGAATGTGGTAATTCTGTCACGATGAATTCAGAACAATCTTGCTTCCGCTCAGAGGTGCTCTTTGATAAGAGTTCCTTCATTACCTTGATCGGAAATTCGAGGAACCAACCATTCTACGGGGTCATTGATGCGTTATTTTATACGATGAAATAATGGTAAGGATTGTTGGTGGAAATGCATTGTGCAAGCAAGTTTTCTCAGCAAGATCCAAGTATAAATCCTACTGAGTTGCCTAGTAAACCCAGGGTCGAACTCAGGGACTAAGGAAAACAATAAGCGGTGGTAATTTTTAGATCACTTTGCGATAACAAATAAATCAAGGAGTTGGTTGGTTTTTTGTTTACAGTATAAAAGTAGGCGGCAGATTTGAGAAAAGAGTAATTATGCGACAGATACACTAAGTATGCATAGGAACGGGTTAAGAAGGTCTTTAGCTAGCGTTTCCTGAGAATGCGTTCAAGCTATGCGACATGCTACACTCAGGCGACCATAAATCATTTTCCAATGCAAATGCGATGACTCCTAATTTTAGGACGCATGCGATGAATGCGTTAATGTCTATAGAGCTTATTTCTAAGTCTCTACTTCTTGCCTATGCGATGATGCATGATGCACACAAGGACAAAGTGACCGCATTCAATCATAATCTATCTCTAGGGTGCATGCGATGCGTTAATAGGAAACAGAACTTATTCCTAAGCTTCTATCTCTTGATTATACGTTCTAATCTGACTCTCCCGAGCCTATATTCTAACTTGACTTTTCCAAGCCTAGATTCTATCCTTAGACTACCCTCCCGAGTATCTCTAATGGATGAATGACGCATACATAATATAAGATAATCGCATAGAATGAAGATCCCAAGTTATGCTGGCTAAGTATTTCTCAACCCATTCGACAGATTTAGCTACTCATGCGTAATATACAGAGAGTGAACAAATATAAAGATGCAATTTCCATTTCTATAAATAAATTCAGAGTACAAAATGACAATGGAAATAAGGGTAGAGAGCCTGGTAGTAATTCCTTGCTTCTCAAGGCTTTTACACTGTGTTATCTCTATTCCACCCAAAAGATGTTCTTGCTTCTACAAGAGTTAGCCCTCTCTCTGGTTTCGACACTTCCGGCACTCTTCCAAGTTCACCGGAATGATCTCTTGGTATAATCTCCCTTCGCTCGCTTCCGCCTTCTAAGTAAAAGAAAACTATGAACAAGGCTACTTCTATCTAAAGGGAAAATTATTTAACTGAACGAACTCCTTCACTGAAGGTGGCCTTTGGTATTTATAGACTTCAGGATAAGAAGCTTCTTCTCTCTTATGATTGCATTGATGAGATGACATTAATTCTCTATCTGATGCGTCGAATATTTGTCACCGAAAAGTTGAGTGTACTTGCTACAGTGGTCGTTAACGGCTTGTCAACTTAATTCAGAATCGACCGTCATAAGCTTTCTGTCCCACTTAATTCAGAATCGACCGTCATCAGCTTTCTGTCCCATCATGATTTATTATGCTTTTCACCCAGAAGTGCCCACCATGATGTGCCGGCTTTATGCGGCCACCTTCTTGAGCAGATATTCACGAGCGCAAATGATCGCATAACCTTGCGTCAACGCAATCTCTTAATGTGCTCGGACGTTAATTTCTTTGGACCGCATTTCCATGTTGTGCATTTTCTACACAAAAATACATAAGTTAGTTGTTTTAATGCGATGGACGCATGCGATCGCAATGTTGTAAACTTAATTGTTTTGGACGCAATATTGTATATTTTTATCATCCCAATCCTGCATTCTTTTATAATTTTGCGCTGTAATAATGTGCATTTCTGTCCGTTATCACTTATCAATATTAGTCTCTCCACTACTCAACTCAGCATCTCAGAAGATGTGTTATGCTCCCCCAGTGCAAATTTCCAAGAATCTTCAAGTCTCACAACTGATTTAGTAATCTGAGCAACAAGGTCACACAAATTCTTAAACTCAGTTCTAGTATCATGTTCATAATAGAAGCTATCCTGTTGGGGACTCGAGGGTTCTTAATAACTGTAGGGACGTTCCTACGCAAACTCACTAGAGCATTTAGAAAGTTCCCTAACCAGATGATAACTTGTAGAAATACAAGTTATTTTTGCTCTTAAGTTGGAACAACTAAGGTTTTTAATGATAGATTCTCCTCATTTTTAGAAGAAATGCATGAATTTATTCAAACATTAGCAAACTCATGCAAAAGAAGTTTTATCACCAAATATCGCGGCACTAACGCATTGTATTGCAGGATTTCAACGCAAGGATTAACGCTAACGCATTAGACAAGTGTCGCAAGAAAAGCTCTAACGCATGGGCCATGCGTCGGAGGGAGTTCAACACAGAGAAGATTCATTGCTCCATGTTGATTGTGTCATATCACCACTTGCAAGTATGGGCACCTGTAGCAGGCGGCATCTGAAAAGCTTCCGAGAGTCAGGCGGCTAATCAGGGCATGGACTTTAATGCTGACTAGGATATGGACTTTAATGCTACACATTCACCAAGTGGACGTGACCAACGCCTATAAATAGATGAAGTCCCTCCAGAGTTAAGGAGTTCGAAAATTATCAAGATTTTTACTCTCTGTATATTGTAGTCATAGTTTTAATTCTGTAGAGGCTGTGCTGTGGTGCTAGACGATCAGAAGGGTTGAGAACCACCACCACCGCCGGTCAGGGAGCGGAGGAAGCTACTTTTGAGAAAGATACTCCATCCAATTCCTAAACAAGTGATTGTACACAATGAGATTGAGCCAAAGAAATACAAGAGATTGTATTTCTTTGGCTCAATCTCGTTGCTTTTGTTTTGTATTTCTTTGGCTCGACTCAGTTTCCTTCTTCTCATTTATCACTTCATTCCATTTTATTAAATGTTGCTTTTGTAAAGACTCTCTGTTTCTTTATAAAATTCATATGTTTGATCCATCATACTTGTCATTGTTTATTTCTTGTTTATGTTGAATGCATTAATACTTTATGCACAACTTCATTCTAAAGCTCAAGCCAACTTGACAAATTGGTAACAACATCTTTTAACTTACTAATGTCTATTGCATTTTGTGTTAGATGCATGCATCCTAGAGATAGGCTTTGTATGTCATTCGCGTTGAGAAATGTTGAATGAAGTCTAAAGCATAAACAAAAGATAAGCAAATCACTCCATTTCATCCATATCACATCCTAGTTGTGTATGTTCATCTTAGACCAACACGTCCACTTACCTTAAATCCCATTTTCGCATGATTCATCATTCAACACTCAACTCTTTTGTATCTCTTGCACAGGCACAACAATTTAGTGTAAATAACACATTTCTCACATTTATTTAGGAAAACCCCTATAGTAGACACAACGCAAGGTCTGCGTTTGGTTAACTGAATCCCTGAGTTCGACCCTAGACTTATCAAAAACCTAAATTTGATTTATACTTGGGTCTAGTTTAGGAAAACTTGAATGTCATTAGAAGGAGTTGTGTGCGTTCTGCTGCAAATATTTGACGCCTCAATGCGTTACATTTACTTAAACGCATCACTTATACTTAGAACTTATTTCTCCAATTTATTTTACACAATACACTCCTAGAGCAAATCACAATAGCAATGAACACCAGATTTTCTAAAAAAATACCTATATTGGCAAAAAGAGATTGCATCGACAATGGAGTTTGGCTAGGCATTTCCCCATGGGGATAATATTCGCGTTCAGAACCACGCGAATCCCGAAACTGTTTAGTAACCAAAACTTAAACAATAAAGGTTAGTTCGAATATTTGACTTTTAAGCTCATTAAACTCACTTACCTCTTGTTCTACAGTGGGCCGCATACTTTGCTTGAAGCGCATAATAGATATTCAAATCGCCTGCCATTAAAAAAAAAAAAAAAAAAATAGACACAAGAAAAGAAAATTATTTTTGGGTTTTTAAAGTTAACAGTCAATTTCAACTAAAAGAGATTTTGGCATGCCTCCCCAACAACGACGCCATTTTGATAGGTTCTGAAACTTACGTTGTTAATAAGCCCAAGACTTGGTCAAAAGAAAATTTATAAAACTGTACTACTCCTATTACTATTAAAACGAGCAAGAGTGGGTCGAACCACTGGGAGACAAATAATTAATTTCTCTTAAGCTAAATTTGGCTGTGAAAAGCGATAAAAATGGGTTTTGGTTTTGATTGATGAAAAACTTAAATGCAAGAAAATAAATTGTAAAGATGAAGGTAAACGGTAGTTGGTTCATCTAGACCTCAGATCAGGATAGGTATTCGATGCAAATTCATTCATTGTTTTCTGCGTTCAAATTATGCATGCATAACTACCAAATTGATGCAATTTAACTAGCCTCTACAAAGGCTGACAACTAACTAAATTGAAATCAATCAAGCATCCATCATTGATTAAGGTCGGAAATGCCATACCCTAACTAATCTACATACTCCTAAATTCAATTGGGTTCTCAGCGGCCATAAAAAATTAGAAACACATGCATAAGATTTAGGATTCTTAGCCATCAAATGTCTCACTATTGTTGCTACTTAAGACCTTAGTGAGACTAAGAATTATTAGCATGCACGATAAAGCATGAAAGTCGACATCAATAATCATGCTTGGGAATTTAAACAGATTCAAAGAAAAACATAATTTTGAATTGTAAGATTCAATTGAAAAACAGAAAACTCATGAAATCGACATCAAATTCTTGATCCAAGAAACCACATGAAAATTAACTCATAAATTCATAGACAAATTCAAGAGTTCAAGCCAATACATGTTTACAATTTAAAATTAAAACTAAAATCTAATCTAACGATACCAAAAATATCAAAGGGAAAGAAGATAGTAAAGCCTCTCCTCAGCCTCCATAGCCTCTCTAAATTCACAACCCTTCAGTCGCCATGAATTTTCAGCATAAATTAACCTAAAAACCGAAGGGATGTTTTATAGAAAAGTGGCAGTGTCGCAACGTTAGATAGAGCGTTGTAATGCTTTAATGCGACTGGTCTCAAGCGTCAGACATAGAGGCGCAACGTTGGGCTAACGCTCACTTGCATGCGCATGAGGGCATCTCCGTCTCAATGTTCGTAGCGTTGCAACGCTACCCTGCACCATAGCATTCTGCCTTCCAACGTAGAGCATTTGGGCTAAGCAAATCACGAGCGTTGCGACGCTCTAATAGAGGCATTTTGATCTTTTTAACTCATTTGAAGTTCGGATGCTCAAATCAACTCTAATTTGCTTCAAATTAACCCCGTTCAGCTCCAAATCGCCAATTTTACCTCTTGATTGCTTAGTACCTACAAACTAACACAATAAACACAAAAAATCCAATAACAAGTCCAAATTAAGCTAGGAATAATAGGTCTTTTTTAGAGCCATCATTAACCTAAAAACTACATAAAATTGTTCTCACCGAAAATATTAACAAAAGTAAGTAAGGTTTTCATATATCAACTCACCAAGTAATAAGATAAAGAGGGATAGGAATCAACATGGATCCCCAAACTTTCACCAAAGCATCACGGATTAATACACAGATTGGTAAGAGAAAAAAAACTTTAGCAACAATCCAAACAACCAAATAAGTTTACAAAATGAATATACAGACAAACCACCTCAATCAACCGTTTCAATTCTTTATTGATTCAGCAAGTTAGAGATTAGATAATCACTTAAATAACAACAAAAATCAGCAACATGGAGATTAGGTAATCACTCAGGTAACAACAAAAAACCACCCTAATTCACACGAGCTAATATTTTTCAAGTGAAATCTCTAAAACAAAATCCAATCATTATTTTTCGAGATGTAGGCCACATGAATTAAAAATTGAAACAAAATCATTCCATGGCATTGCAAAACTCAATAAAACACATGTATGAAAATTTTCTAGACGAAATTTTCAATATTATCATTATAATTCTTCTTAATATAGGTTTATAAATGGAAAATACCTACAGTAGTCATATGCAATCAAATCTTCTCGAAGTTCTCAATCCATGGGACGATACTACAAAAACATCCATACTGAGCGGAGCTAATGGATTGTGAGACAAAAGAATTGTACTTTCATAGAAAACGACCAATCGGTTCAATCAAGCCACAAATCTTATTACTAAAAAAGAGTTCTAATTATTAAAATACAATAGTTAAAGAGAAACAAACTTAAAAGAGCCCAAAAACTCAATGAACTCTCAACCTTAACAGTAACTTACAACAGAGCAAAATAGTATGTCTTCTTTAGTAAAACAATTAAACAAGACTAACAATCAAATAACCACATTTTCAAGAAAAGAAAACAATTTACATTTTTTTTTGTCTTGGGAATGTGTTATGCAGGGCACCTCTTTAGAAAACTCTAAACCCACAAATGAATACCAAACAAACATAAATGAAAACCATCAAAGTTAAAAATCCAAACAAGAACTAACGGAGACCAAATTGTGCATCAAAAAGTCCGAATCTAAAATCACAAGTGACAATACAACAATGAGACCACATATCCATGGAACCAAATCTTCGAGAAACCTCTAAACCTCTATGGAAAGAGCAACGACAATAAATTAAGAATGGACGGGAAAAACATAATGAACCTCTAAACATACCTCAAAACATATGAGCAACAACAATAACGGTAATAATCCATAATAGCAACGACGATGCTCGACGACAAGGGCTAGAAGCTTGAAGATCGAAATCAATTGTGCATAAATGTTTCGATGTTTTCATTGTATTCCAAAAGATTGCAGAGCAACGAAGTGGATAAGACCACCTTAAAGTAGACTCTGATGTTCGAGCCATGAATTTTGCAGGCTGAAAAAAGAAGTGATCGAGTGTTAGTTTAAAAGGAAGAGTTAACTGAAGTCAGAAAAAAGCAAACCCAGTAGGCAATAAACAAATCGAATGAAGAGCTTTGAATAGAAATCAAACAAGATTTATAAGTGTAGGAAAAGAAAACTAATCTTGTTGGAATTGTCTGATTCCCTCAAATACTTCACCTACGATAATAAAGAACAAAACCCTAAATTGAAGATTAATCGCTAACTCAAAAAATCAAAGGACGTTGTTTTGAAGGGGAAATCAAAGGGATAGAAGACAAACCATGGCAATAGCTGCAACTTCGATTTGTAAGAAAAGTTCGATTTCGTGTGAAGAAAGGAAGGGAAATTCGTTGTTTTTTCACAAAATGTGGTCTAAGGACATTTGCAATGTGAATGGTGTATCATCCTTTGTTCTTCTTCGCCGCTCATAGATGAACGACAAGGAAACGAGTAGTAAGAGGAGAAACGAAATAGGAGAAAATTGGAGAGAAGTTTCAGATGTCCTAGACGTTTTACGTGCAAAATCTTCTTTTGGAGAACAAAAGAGGAGAAGGGAGATTGAGAAACGATCGCTTCAATTTTGGGTCGTGCGTGTGGAAAATACTAAAATTTTGGGCACGATGAGTAAATATTTTCTTCTCTTCTTTATTCCATGTTTTCTCACTTGATTTTATAGCTTATTTTTAAAATGACTATATTTAAAAGCTATAAAAGAGTATATTTCTTGTAGTGACACCACTTAAAATTAGACAAAACAACTACTTAACGTCATTATCTTCTCTGAATTTCAAATCATTCTGATAAAACTCTTTGAGCCAACGCACGCAAAATTTTCAATGTTACCATAATTGCCTACACTACTTATCATATCACCTACTAATTGTCGAAACTAAACAAATGACATTTGATGATGAAAATCTATTTAAACTACTTTGTAATTAATGTAGTTATCTCTCTCGTTGAAACGAGTACCTATAAAATGAAGTACATAATAAATCATAAATGCAAAATGATTATTTAAATTACTCATATATCATATATATCTCAATAGACAAACAGTTATAAAAACAAATTCATACACACGCACACAGTATATACCTCAGTATAGAAACAAAAATAATAGAAATTACAAATAGTAAAATGTATACACAACATTTGAACATTTCAAATTAACTCATTTCAATACTAAGGAAGAACGTGCAAAAAACTATTAAATTTGTAAAAAAAAATCGAAATAAATAAATAAAAACAAAAAAATGCATAAAAAAATACATAAGGGTTATGGAGGGAAAAAATAAAGGAGAAACAAATTGAAAAAAAAGACAAAATGCATGAAGAAAACGAAATTGAAAGCACGAAAAAAATGAAGAAATTGGAAATAAAAAATGTGAAAAAACGAAGATGAAGACGAGGAGAGTGGTAGAAATAATGCATGGAGACAATGGAAAGAAAGAAAATGCATGAAAAAAATTGAATAAGGGAGAAAGAAACATACACCTTTCTATTGCGAAAGAAGAGAGATGAAGAAGAGCAAAAACAAGAATCATTAAAAAGAGTTTTTTACACAAAAAAAATTAGAAATGAATTAGAATATGAAACATCATTCTTAGGCACATTGAACAATATACAAAGTATAATAAAAGGTGGCTCGAATAATGATTAGACACAAACCAATGATATAAAATGAAGATTAGAAAAAGGAAAAAAAATGAAATAATTATACACAAAACAATGATGAAAAACAAAATTAAAAAAAAGGCAAATTTGTCCAAAAAATACAAAAAAAACCTTCATTGAAAAAATACAAAAGAAAAAATATTTTTGAAAAATATTACCCAAGGATGATTATTTATCTAAAAATCTCTTATTACTATTATTATTTAGGGTAATTGCAATAGGTAGTAATTTTAAAACTAATAATTAAATGAATAGCAACCATTTTAAACAATTGTAAATATAGTAAAATCTATCAGTGATGGATTTGAGAGTTTGGTCTAAATTTTACTATATCTACAAATTTATTGCATTATGTTATATCTATCCGCTAACATTCTAGATCTAATTGTTATATTTATATTTTTCCCTATTATTTAAGAAAGATGACTTGATAGGTTACAATTTGATTGAAGTTATAATATCTTAATTGAGTAAGCTATGTTTAGATCGATATGTAAATAGTGTTAATAAACTTTTTATTCACAAATTTTATAATTTTTTTTTTATGGTAAGGTGTTATTTAAACAGTTTAATGCATTTAAGGTGAAACTGTATTCTAAAATGTTGCTTACCAAAATGCTTAGAAGATTGCACTAAATTTAGAATGAAGTTTAGTTGAGAAGAAAAAAAAAATCTAAAAACATTGCTCATTAATATCGTACTCGTTAATCCGATCCATTACATAGTAGTTAGTCCCAAGAATCCATTTTTTCATGTTACAAACTTTGTCTATGAAAAATATATTTTTTAAAATTAATTTGATTATTAGATGCAATATGAATTTTATATTTAATAGGAGCTCGAAACTTTTAATTTTGTATCTAGTAGATTCGTGCATTTTAGAAAAAGAAAAGTCTAGAGATTAACTTTGTGATTTTGAAATTTCAATAATTAAATAGACTCAAACTTCAAAGTTCGGAAATTAGATTTGCAATTTAATCACAAATAAGTAAGTCTGATAGAAGACGAAGATACGAATCCTAAATTATTTTTCACATAATATTGAGGAAAATTTACTATATTGGATTCATTGTTGATTGGAATATTATGAAGATGTTTGTTTTTTTAAAGTTCTTTCACGAGGAGCGAGATGATTGTTCAATTTTCATAGTCAAGGAAAAAAAACCGTACAATAAGCTTTTCACTATTTGTTCCTTTTTCAATCTCTATCCTCGTCTTGAATGCCACCAAGAAAGCAATAGATTGGTAGTTCAAACGTGTCCAAAAAAAAAATGTTTTGTATTGATTTTGGTATCGATCAAGGCCGAGATGACACTGCTCGCACGAGATTTCCAGGGAAACTTAATTTATGGAATTTGAACGTTGTATTTCTATTGATTTCTGTATAGCAAGTACAATCTTTAATACATAATCTTTTGATGCTTTCAAAATAAACTATAATCTTTGAGGTGGTTGATCTTCTTGGATGATCGACCTTTGAGCTTATTGATCGTCTTAGATTATCGACCTTTGAGCTTGTTGATCTTTTTGGACGATCGACATTGAAGCTTGATGAGTTCATAGAGGATCATTGTTTGTACGAGGTTTCTGGAGAAAACTTTTTTTTTTTAGTTGAACTTGAGTTGATTTAGATGTTGACTGGATGCGATATGGTTTGATCTCTAATATTTGATCCTCAGATTCTCTCTCATTCGAATGTGTATGCTTGGTTTGATTTTCTCTCTCATTCGAATGCGTACGCTTGATTTGATTTGAGGAAGTGTATGATTTTCTTGGAGTTGAAGTTTTGGAAGAATGCTTGTATCTCCAAAGAACTTCAAACGACTTCCATCTTCAATTGTGGTCAACATCAAAGTCTAGGTATTCTAGAATATAGTATTGACAAATGAGAAAGGTCATTTATTCATAGAGTTCTCTAGTGAACCTTGTGGGCTTGGGTTTGATTGGTCCATTGGCCTGGGCCTTGGGCTTTGGTCTGATTAGTTGGATTTGGACTTGTTTGGACATTTGAGTCAAATTCAACCCATCTTTGGGCTTAGTTGGACTTTAACTCAAATAATAATATCAAATTGGGTTTATTTGATTCAAATCAAACCATATGACTTGATCAGAATTTGTATTCAACTTCAATTTAGGATGCATGTCAACTCCTAATTGATACTAAATTTGATGATTTGGAATTTCATCATGAATGACGTGGCAATTTGTGATTGATCCAGAATTTATCATTCAACAAATACTTTTTTCGAGATTTATGCACATATATGGTGGATGAATCTCGAAAAATATAAAGTTAGAATCGAAATTTAAATATATCTATTATTGAATTTGATCTCAATGGATGTGTTAGTCAAACTAGGAATTTAGTATATAAGTTTTAACTCAAATTTGGAACTTGAATTTGGTTGAATTTGATATAAAATTTGAAAAACGCTCAAAATTGAATTTTATATGAATTTGAGATTTTATCATCGATTTAATTTGACTTGAGTATAAAAGTCTAAATTTGGATGATTTAGATTTGGGATAAAATTTGGAATGTCCAAATTTTAATTTGAGATTTTATATACAATTTAATCTTAAAGTTGAACTATTTGAAATTCTTTTAATAAAATTTGGAATATGGCCAATTTTTAATTTGACATTTTATCCCAATTTGATTAGGAAATATGATAAAAGCTAAACTTATTTGAATTTGCGATAAAATTTGGAATATGGCTAAATTTTATTTTTGAGATAAATTTGAAACTTTATCCCAAATTTAATTTTGCTTCGAGGATAAAAGGCTAAATTTGAATGATTTGAACTTGGGATAAATTTTGGAATATGACTAAATTTTAACTTGACATTTTATTCGTAATTTAATCTCAAAGTTGAACAATTTGAGTTTGGATAAAATTTGGAATATGACCAAATTTTAATTTGAAATAAATTTGAAATTTTACCTTCAATTTGATTTGGATGGAGGATAAAAGCTCAATTTGATTTGAATATGATATAAAATTTGGAATATAACCAAATTTTAATTTGAAATAAATTTGAGATTTTACCCTCAATTTGATTGGATTGAGGATAAAAGTTAGATTTGATTTGAATACGAAATAAAATTTGGAATATGGACAAATATTAATTTGAAATAAACTTGAGATTTTACCCACAATTTGATTTAGATGGAGGATAAAAGCTAAATGTCAATTTGATTTAGATGGAAGATAAAAGCTAAATTTTGATTTGATTTGGATAGAGAACAAAGACTAAATTTGATTTGAATATGAGATAAAATTTAGAATATGATCAAATTTTAATTTGAGATTTTATCACAATTTGATTTGAAATAGGATAAAGCTAAATTTGATTTAAATTTGCGACAAAATTTGGAATATGACTAAATTTTATTTTGAGATAATTTGATATTGTACCCTCAATTTGATTTGGATGGAGGATAAAAGCTATATTCGATTTGAATATGAGATAAAATTTGGAATATGACCAAATTTTAATTTGAGATTTTATCACATTTTGGTTTGGAAATAGGATAAGAGCTAAACTTGATTTGAATTTGCCATAAAATTTGGTATATGGCCAAATTTTATTTTGACATAATTTGAGATTTTACCCAAAATTTGATTTGGATTGAGGATAAAAGCTAAATTTGATTTGAATATGAGATAAAATTTGAAATATGGTCAAATTTTAATCTGGAATAAATTTGAGATAAAATTTGGAATATGCCCAAATTTAAAATTGATGTAAATGGATTTTGATGTCATTTGATTTATTCATTCAAACTCATCGAGAATCTTAAATTCAAATTTAAAAGATAAGATATTTTGATTCAAATCTTATCAAAATCTTTTTTAAAGATAAGATTTTAGTAGGAAATCCAAATTAAATTAGAAATTTAAGTTCACCTTGGTCTTTATAAATAGGGCTCACCACATACATTTTTCTCATTCTCATTTCCACTCCTCCGTCTCTCTTTTCTTCCTACTTTATATATATATATATACTAACTTGCCCTACCCTTTTTTTTGTTTACACAAGCTACAGCTACTCAATCGAAGGAGTAATCCTTTTCTTTTTTGCCAACTTGTCAGTCTTTTATTATTATTATTATTATTATTATTATTTTACAAAGGGTGAGTTTTTTCATCACTATTTTTTTTTTTTACAGTAATGGTCCACTATGTTACCGCTTGCTTAACACATAGGGATGACCCCGGAAAGGTATAAATAACCCTATTATAACACTATTTCTTGATCAACATGGGGATGGTCTCGGAAAGGTCTAACAACCCTCATTTTATCAACATAGGGATGACCCTAGAAAGATCTATTCTATTATATCGCCACTTCCCGTTCAACATGGGATGACCCCGGAAAGATCTAACAAGCCCCATTTGACCAACATAGAGATGACAGATTATATTTTGATCAACATGGGATGACCCCGGAAAGGTCTAACAACCTTCATTTGATCAACATAGGGATGACCTATTATATTTTGATCAAACATGGGGATGACTCTGAAAATGTCTAACAATCCCCATTTGATCAACATAAAAATGACCCCGGAAAAGTCTACCCTTTCATATCTCAGTTAACATGGACCTTTACCCTGGAAAGGCCTAACAATTCTCATTTGATCCTTATAGGGATGACCCCGAAAAGGTCTTGTAACATCCTGAACTTCAGGAAAATTTAAGTTAATTATCTAAAATTATTGAGTTTAAATTTTCCTTTCATTTGGAAAATTGAGATTAAATTGAAATAATTGAAAAACTTTTATTAGTTAAATTGAATTTAATTATTAGATATTTGAACTAATTATCTTGAATTTTGAATTTTAGGGTCAACTTTAAAAAAATAAAAAAAAAATTAAGGAGATAATTAATTTCATGTGGTTTTGAATTGATTTAAATATTTGGAAGGATTGAGAATTTTCGAAATTAAATGAGAGTGAGAAGATGCCAAAAATCGGGGATAAAGCTAGTCGGTTTTTCAACGATAGCTTCCACAAAATTGTCAATTGTTGGAGTTTGAACCGTTGGATCATACTCAAATTTGGTCAGTCTGTTCGAGACATAGAGTTTCACTTTGAATGGTTGGATCGTTGTTCGAAGCTCTGGTTTGTTCGTAATCGCTGCTAAATAAAATTTGTAAAACTAGAAATTCCCCTTCTCTCTCACCCTCGCAAACCCTCATTATGCAAGACCCTCACTACCAACCACTAGCCTAAACAATTTATGCCGTCCGCTATGGTTGTCACCACCGCTGATGTCATTGTCACCGAAATTGATATTTTAGGTAAGTTTTAGAATTCTTGGAGGTTCTTGACCACCAATTAACTTTTGGCCCAAATTGGTTGATACATTTCGCTTCTAGATTGAAGTTTGGGAGCATTTCTAGTCACTATCCAATGAGGGAAACGAGTTTTTGAACATTTACTATTCAAAGTTGGGAGATTAGTGGCGTGCTTTCTAGCAGGATTTACAATCATTCGATCATTTCGTTGGTATTAGTTCAAGTAAATTGTTGAAATTAATTGTCGAGATAACTGTCCTTGACTTAATTTGAGGTAATTGGTACTATTACTGGTGCCTTCGTGCCAGGCAACCTAGGTTAGATTTTTAAAGTTAATTAATGGACTCTAGAAGCATGATTTTGTCGTTGTGATATACTTGTTGCATGACAGTTATGAGTATTATGAGCATGTTTGAAATTCTAAACAGTATTGAAATTATGTATTTGATGCATGATTAAACCAATAGGACAGTTTACCGTCTCGCCTTGATGCATGTTTTATTTCAGAGGATCGAAGGGTCTAGTTTCATGTTTGACGGTGTGCCTTCGAGCCGCTAAACATGTGTGAATCGACAGGTTCACATTCATGTTATTTTTACATGTTTGACGATGTGCCTTCGGGCCGCTAAACATGTGTGAATTGACATATTCACGTTTATGTTATTTTTCCATGTTTGACGATGTGCCTATGGACCGCTAGACATACGAATCGACAGGTTCACGTTTATGATACTTTTCCATGTTTGAGGTGTGCCATCAGGCCACTAGACATGGGAGTCAAGGCAAGAAAGAACGTCATTTGGTTTCTTTTCATCATCTAAGATAGATGTAGTTGTTTGAGCCACGACCCATCATTCTCTGCTCGTGGATGCATAGTCTGATCCTGGTAATAGGATCACTTACTGAGTATTTTATAGTCAACCTTTCTTAATTTATCTTTTTCAAGTAAGGATAGGAACGGACCGATGGGTGACGAGAGAGACCTATAATCGTTCCATATGGGACATGTAAATCGCTTCCCCTCAGTTTACGTTTTCAAGCTATTTAAAGTTTTGATTTGAAATTCGATGTTGTTCAACATTTTATTTGTTTATGTTATTTTTTCTTCGTTATTTTAGGGGCCCTGGACAAAGGTTTTACTTATTTGTTATTTATTTTAGAAAAATGTCTTTATTATTTTAATTAAATTTAGTTTCCTCAATGGTCAAAATATTTTTTAATGTAAATGTGTAATTATGAGTAACGACCCTTATCATAGTACTAAAAAAGTTGGGTCGTTACAGGTCTACCCTATTATATCGCCGCTTCTCAATCAACACGGGGATGACCCAGAAAAGTCTAACAACCCTCATTTTATCAACATGGGGATGACCCCAGAAAGGTCTGCTCTATCATATCTCAGTCAACATAAGGATGACCCCAGAAAGGTCTAACAATCTTCATTTGATCCACATAGAGATGACCCCGGAAAGGTCTACCATATTATATCGTCGTTTTTCAATCAACATAGGGATGATCCTGAAAAGGTCTAACAACCCTTATTTGATCAACATGTGGATGCCTGGAAAGGTCTGCTCTATTATATCTCTACCTGGGAAAGGTCTACCCTATTATATCGCGATCAACATAGGGATGATCCCGGAAAGGTCTAACAATCTCTATTTGATCCACATAGGGATGACCCCGAAAAGGTCTAGCCTATTATATCGTTGTTTGTCAATCAACATAGGGATGACCTCGGAAAGGTCCAACAACCCTATTTGATCACTTCTTGATTCGACTTTGAAGATAAGGCAAATATGCCATCGAGTTTTTAAAATGAGGCGGATATGCTATCAAACTTTGAAGATGGGGAGAATATGCTATCAAGCTTTTGAGTAGGGTGGATCGGATCGCATATGAGGCGAAGCCAGACAGACTAGAGTTGTTCTCGCGTATGAGACGGAGCCAAGCAGACAAACTTGATTTTGCATATAAGGTGAAGCTATATTAACATATTTGGAGAGGGAGCGAAGCTACATCAATATTTTGGGGTGGGAGTGAAGTTGCACCCTTATTTTGGAGAAGGAGCGAAGCCACACCAACATTTTTTTGGGAAGAAGCAAAGCTACACCAACATTTTGGAGAATGAGTGAAGTTGCACTAACATTTTGGAGAAGGAGCGAAGCTGCACCAACATTATTTGGGAGGAAGCAAAGTTGCACCAACATTTTGGAGAAGAAGTGAAACTGCACCAATATTTTAGAGAAGGAGCGAAGTCTCACCAACATTATTTGGGAAGAAACAAAGCTGCACCAACATTTTGGTGAAGGAGTGAAGTCGCACCAGCATTTTAGAGAAGGAGCGAAGCCTTACCAACATTTTTTGGGAGGAAGCAAAGTTGTACCGACAATTTGGAGAAGGAAAGAAGTTGTAACAATATTTTGAAGAGGAATCGAAGCATCCAAACCTGACTTCGAAGAGAAAGTGGTGAAGCCTCCGAACTTGAAGATGGAAGAGCATTGACGAAGCTTCTGAACTTGAAGATGAAGGAACATCGACAGAGCCTTTGAACTTGAAGATGGAAAAACATCGACAAAACCTTTAAACTTTAAGATGAAGGAACATCGACAAAACCTCTGAACTTTGAAGATGGAGAAGCATCAAAGAAACCTCTAAACTTGAAGATAGAGGAGCACCGACGGAGCCTCTGAACTTGAAGATAGAGAAGCATCAACAAAACCTTCACACTTGAGTTTGACAAAGCATCGGAGAATCCTCCACATTTGAGTTTGATGAAGTATTGACGAATCTTTTGCATTTGAGTTTGACGAAGATCGATAAATCTTCGACATTTGAGCTTGGCGAAGCGTCGACGAATCCTCTGCACTTGAGTTTGACAAAGCATTGGCAAATCCTCCGCATTTGATTTTGACGACGCACCGATGAATCTTCCACATTAAGTTTGACTTCGTGACTTTAAGAATGAAGATGACATTGCAAAGCCTCCAAACTTGAGCATGAAGATGGAGTATCAATGAAACCACTACATTTGAAGATGGAGGAGCTTTGACGAATCCCTTGAACTTAAAGATGGAGAAGCATTGATGGAGCTTCTAAACTTGAAGATGGAGGAGCATCAACGAAGCCTTTGAATTTGAAGATGGAGAGGCATTGACGAAGCCTCTAAGCTTGAAGATGGAGGGGCATCAAACGAACCCTTCGCACTTGAAGATGGAGAAGCATCGACGAAACCTCTAAACTTGAAGATGGAAAATCATCAACGAAGCCTCTAATCTTTAATTTAAAGAAGCATCGACAAAACTTCTGAAATTGATCTTGAAGAACTTCTATAGCTGAATATAAAGAGTTGAACTATAGATGAGTGATGCTTCGAACTTGAAGTAAGCAACGCCCATCACTACTTCTTTATTTAAGTGAGCGAAAATATAATTGAATTTTCTAGCGATAACCTTATTGTACACATCCAACCTGTGTAGAATCGTGCAGACGATATGCGTCTTCAATTTTTTGCGTTGCCCCTAGCAGGGTAGAACATCTTCAATTTATTGTGTTGCCCCCGGTAGGGATGAACATCTTCAATTTATTGTGTTGCCTTCAACAGAGATGAACATCTGTTGCCCCCCAGTAGAAATGAACAACATCAAATTTTTTTATATCGTCGACATAAGGTGATTATGCCACTTTTTGATGGATTGAACTTAAATTTCTTTAAGTTGTCTATGTATCTTTGAAGAAAAGGATCAAGTCATGAAGTTCATGAGGGTTTTTTTTTATTGCTTTTTTTTCCTTTTCTTTTTTGTTTGGACTGAACTTAAAGTTTCCTTCAAGTTGCCTACGTACCCTTTACAATGACAGGGATCAAGTCATAACGTAGTAAAATCCTTTTTTTTTTTTTTTTGTCGTTCACCTTTTAAGCTCATGCGGGCTAGGAGCAACATGCAGTTTAGGCTCTTACGATGAGGAGCTTCTATATTTAAACTTCAAAAGCTCTTATTTCATCATGGCTTTGATCATCCACTTCATTTATAGGATTCATCAATATGATGAGTTTTGACTTCACCATCAAGGAACCTTCTATATTTATATCAACAGACAATTTCCTCTTCATGCATGAAAGAACACGACTGTGAATCTTTTCGTCATTGTTTTCTTCATGAAATAGTATTACCTTCAAGGTTTTCATCTTTTTTTTATGTTGATCGCCTATCATCTTAAGACGATAAAAAACAGATGTTGAAGGTCAATCTTTCTTTAATGTGAAGATACTTAACCTCTTAAAAGTTGAAGTTTGAGCTGCAATAGACATTGGACATTGGCTTTCTTCTTCTATCGTGGCCATACTTAATCTTTGGAAGACTGAAGATCGAGTATTTGAAGGCTTGATACGATCGAAGACATAAATTCTTTGCTCAATTTCTTTTTAATCATCGACTTCTTTAGTAGTTATATGATTGTTGTCGACTTCCACTATGCCGACAACGTGACATGCAATAACTTCTAATACTTCCTCTTGACGATTATCGAGGAAACTTCTTGGGAGGAATTCTGCCAAAGTAACCGGTCGTCAAAGTTAGGGCCTAGGGGAAGTCATTATCTTCTTTCTGCATGATTTTAGGTTTCCATGCCTTCTTTAGTCTTTTCTTTTTTCGGGTCTTGCTTCCTCTTCTGTAATTGTGACGGAAGTGCAACTTCTTTTTGGATGGAACTCGACTTTCCTCTTTTTTAACGAGTCATAAGGATCCACCCTTTGTCGTTATCTTCAACATGCTCATCTCTCTTTTGGGAGTTTATCGTTTGGATCTCTTGTTGGAACCGAACAACTATAGACTCGAAGGTCTAAAACTGGATTATGCTTTCTCTCTGGTCATAAAACGTGGTCGACATTGGAACATTGGAAGGCATTGCTATTGTAGCATGATTTGTCTGAGTTACTTCATCCAAATCTAGTCAGTCTTCTTTTCACGAGCCAATTTTAGAATTTTCTCTTTCAGTATGAAACATTTTTCCACTGGGTGGCTAACGACTTGGTGATACTTACAGTAGTTAGGATCATTTACTTTTCCTGCTTGTTCTAGTCGCTTGCTCCGAAAATTGAATAAGTTATTTCTCTAATAATTGCTCCAACATGTTGGCAACATCAAAGATAGAGAATGGAAAAACTTTCTCCCATCTTTCTTTTAAAGTTGAGCGATGCTTCTGGCCACCATCATGATTTCTTTCAAACCTTGTTTCTTTTTCTTTGAAGGCAAATTTTAGCGAGATCGTATTTACGATCATAGATTCTGTTATGGCACTATTCACAATCTTTTTAGTGCCTTTGATTTCTTTCTTGTCCTTTCTCTCTTCAGGGAGTAGGAAATCTTTAGTCCCCCTGTTGGGTGATGCTCAACTCTATATCATGAGCGCGTGTTGCCAACTCCTTAAATGTACGAGGCTTTATCCCTTGCAGAATGTAGAGAAGTTCTCAGTGTATGCCTTGGGTGCACATCTCCACTGTAGATAATTCAGCGAGTTTATCTTTGCAATCCATACTCAAAGCTCTCCATCGGTTGATGTAATCGATGACTGACTTTCCCTTCCATTGTTTGGTGTTCATGCTCCATCATACTAACAGTGCGCTTTGTGCTGTAGAAGCGGTTCAAGAACTCCCTTTCTAGCTCTTCCCAACTGTCAATCACTTATGGATCCCAATCAATGTACCAGTATAAAAAACATTCCCTTTTAAGGTTTTGATAAATTGCTTGACTAGCAGGTCTTCTTTAGTTCCTGCATTTTCACAAGTTTTAATGAAATAAGTAACATGTTGTTTTGGATTGTCTTTTCCATTAAACTGTTGGCACTTTAGAGGTTGGTACGCAGCTGTCATTCTCAAGTTATTGATTCTTTTGGTGTACAACTTGGAGTACAAAAAAAAAAGTTTGCGACAATCTTCCGTACTAAGCTCTTATAAAGTTTGTGATCACATCCTGCAGTTGTTGAACTAACAAGGAAGCGACAGAGGTGGATTGTGGTGGCTGACTTTCCTGCAAGATAGTCTTTGCTTTATCATTGGTTTTGACAATAGGAGTTTGACTTGTCTCTGCAATTTATCGAGCCTGCATTTGATCTCTTAAGGCGGCGATTTCATGACCTCGCTCTTTAATAACTTTCATTAGGAGATCTATTTTCTTTTCCATCTCTGTCATGGCCGACTCAGTCGTTACATCAGTCATCATGACAAACACTACATCAAAGTATGATTCTTTCCCTGATGGATCAAAAGTAGAAGCATAGTTGTCAAACAAAGGATTTTCTCTGATGACGATTCCGCCTTTAAGAGATTCCATCAGTTGTTCCCAGATTTTCTCCAAGATGACAAACTTTATGTAAGTGTCGCTTCCGACGGTAACTTTGGATGCAGCTTGCTTTGATGCCATTGATTTGTTTGAATGTTGAGTGAGAGATGAGAGGTAGAGAGATCTCACCAGGTGTGGCAATTTGTTCGCACGAGGTTTCCAAAGAAACCTAATTTGTGGAATTTGAACGTTGTATTTGTATTGATTTTTGTATAGCAAGTACAATCTCTAATACATAATCTTTTGATGCTTTTAAAATAAACTATAATCTTTGAGGTGGTTGATCTTTTTGGATGATTAGCCCTTTGGGCTTGTTGATCTTCTTGGATGATTGACCTTTGAGCTTGTTGATCCTCTTGGATGATTGGCCTTTGAGTTTGTTGATCTTCTTGGATGATTGATCTTCAGGCTTGATGATTTATTGGATGATCGTTGTTCGTACGAGGTTTTTTGAGAAATCTTATTTCTTGAAGTTGAACTTGAGTTGATTTTGATGTTGATGTTGGTTTAATGCGATGTGGTTCGATCTCTAGTATTTGATCCTCCTCTAATTCTCTCTCATTCAAATGCGTACGCTTGATTTGAGGAATCTAAACGCTTGATTTGGGTTTGTTTTGACATTTGGGTCAAATTCTTTTTTTTTTTTTTTTTTTTTTTGTCTTAGTTGGATCTTAACCTAAACAATAATATCAAATTGGGTTAAATTAATCTTATCTGATTCAACGGTCACGATGAAACCACGTGGCATCATCAGAATTTGTATTCAACTTCATTTTGGGATACATGTCAACTCCTAATTGGTCCCAAATTTGATGATTTTGAATTTCGTCATAAATGACGTGACAATTTTTTATTGGTCCAAAATTTCTCCTAAAATGATCCAATAAAACAATTAGCGAATAAAAGTATGATATTATCTGTGAAAAGATCCAAACCTTCTAAACTATTTCAGACAATTCCCCACTTCTTACACATACACATCAAAATTTAACATCATTAATACATCACCCTTTTGACTAACATCATTAATAAAATCACTCTTTTGACTATGTAACAATCTCTAATCATCTTCAAAAAATGTCAACAATCTTATACCAAACCCTATTGAATTTGAAAAGCAAGCAGGCTCTTTATGCTAAGTCATCATTGATAGTGACATTATTCCAATCAGTTAATTTTAATTTACATTAGGTCCCATATTTGATTATCCATCATTAAAAAAATAAAATTAATCACTTTTTTTTTTTTCATATGGGCAATTATTACAATAATAGTAATCAAAGTTAAGAGTTTGACCAAATTTTTTTCCGGTTAATTATTAACAAACTTTACCGAAAATGGTTTTCCACCTTCACATGTACAATTAATTAAATAACTTTTATAATTAATGTGAACTTAATATAATTAGTATAAAGTGTAAAATGAATTCAACTCAATCATAATTATATATATTTTTTTTTGGAGGTTAGAGATTTTTAGATTGTTATGTATAAAATTATATGAATAAAAATTGTGTAAAGAAGATTAAAAATATAACAAATTAGAATTCTTATCATTTTTAACTAAATCAAAGGTTCTTATTATTAACATGTTTATGCACAATTGTGATTTATTGTTGATATTTTGTATGCTTTATCAAATTGTTACAAGTAGTGGAAATGTCAAACCATGATAGAAATTTAATTTTGTTATTATAAGTTAAAATTCTAGTTAAAATATCAATTTTTGTATACTTTTAAATGTTAAAATTTAAATCGTTTTTAATAAATTTCGAAGTACTCCTTTAAAGTTTATTTTTATCAAAATAGGTTGAATAATATTATTCGAAGTTCATTAATAATAATAATAATTTCAATGCAAAGTGAGATACAAATGTCAAAAAATAATAGAGGAAGATCTAAAAGATTTTATATAATATATATATAACACTAAGCTAACATTAAAAACTAATCTTAACATTTATTGAAACTACCCGACTAAAATGAAATAAAATTTATAAGGAGTAATAAAATATTTTAACCAAAATCTTTATACATGGTTTGAATGGTAACATTTTTGGTAATATTAAAGCATTGATGAGTTTTCTTTTGGACTCTTTTGATTCTCATATACATTAATGTGGGGCTTTTAGGAAAATGTATTTGAATCATTGAGTTGAATTATTAAACTCGTACAATATAAATTTTATTTTGTATTTTTTTATTATTTTTATCTTTTTCGGTAAAGGCAAAAGAAATTAGGTAAATAAATTATAAAATATATAAAATTTCCGTCCAAGTATGGAGACCAGCCCCACGAAAGGGGTGGAAATGTTTTTTCAACCAAAAGAATCCTAAGCAAAATCATATCCCCTCTAGTAATATTTTCCATTTTTTGCTTTTAACTTTTTCTTTATGTAATATTCCTTCAAATCTATTTATTACGTTTGAAAAAACAAAGTTTATTAATTATTTGATTTTATTTTATTTTTTTGACTCTCTTTATTAGTAAAAAGAGAGGTTGAAATAGTCTCTTTTTTTTTTTCTTTTGATATTTAAATATTTAATATTAACTAGGGAAGACATAAAAACGAGAGGGAAAAAATTAGTTGTGAATTAACTTCCATTACTTTAAAACATTATGTTTATTTAAGGTTGATTTTTTAATTGATTAAAATAATCATTAGAATTTTAGATTATGATTTTTTTTAGCCTACCAAATGTATCTTGTCATCTTTTTGTGATAGATATTAAATAAAAACTTAAATATTACCTTTGGTAGTAATTTCTTTAATGGTCTATTTAACAAAAGGGCAAATGTAAGCATAATGAATTAATGATATTTGTTTTTCAGAAAATTAAGTTTTAAAATGTGTTTTGGGTAAAGGTGAAGAATATTTTTAAAATATCGTGTTCAAGCCATCATAATTTCTTTAAAATGTAACTAAAACCAAAATTAATTTGGTTATAACTTGAAGTCTGGTTTGATAGTCATTTATTCAAATAACTCGAACAATCCGGACTATCCAACCTAAAATGTAAAGATTGAGTTGGGTTAGTTTTGTTCTTGTATTGGGTTGAGTTTTTATATTTTTATTGGGTTGAATTGGATGTGCGTTGGTTAAAAAAAAATTTGAGTTGACCCAACCCAACCCAAATTATATCATATATAGATAGATATAGATATATATATATATATATTCCTCTTTGTTTAAATTTTGATTACTTTGTATTGATTAATTTGTAAATTTTTAATATTTTTCTTTTAAAACTGTTATGATATTTGTCTTTGTTTAAAGTTTGCAATAAATATCATAGATATTTGGTATTTAACATTTGAATTTTATGAGATTTTAGTTATTAGTCATATGTTGTATAATAAATTTACATATTTTTCATTAAAAATAAAAAATAAGTTATAACCCGACAATCCAACTCAACTCGAATTTTAAAGGTTGGGTTGGAAACTTTATTTGGGTCATTTGGGTTGTCAATCTAACCAACTCGAAATTCGAATTGGTCCAAAAAATACCCTCACTCCAATCCATGTACACTTCTAATCCTTTGTTTTTTTTTCAAAACTATCATTGTTGTCTCGCAATTGTTTTTTCTTACTATATTTTCATCACTCTACATAATCATTTGAATGCTCGACTCCTTTTTTTAAAAGAAGAAATAAAAAAGTCGTAGTTTCTTAAATTTAACCCTTGTTTTAGAAATGTTTCTTAAAATTAAGAAACAACACACAAGAATAACTATCAAATAACTCACTTCATTTAAAATAATGAAAAAGAAAAAAAGAAAAAAATAAATAAGATCGTTACCAAAGAGTATTAGTTAACTTTTCACTTTTTTTCGAGTACAATTCTATATTTAAAAGACCCATTAAAAAAAAGTGTAAAATTGAAAATTTATAAACATTTTTAAAGTCTAATTAAATTAAAAAAAAATTAGAAATTCAAACCTTTATTAAATTGTTCTTGAACCAGTCTTGTAACTTTTCTTCTTTAATTAACATTAAAGTGCAGACCTATGACGTAACAAAGAAAAAATTAAAGGCTCATAGATGACCAACTATTCGGTGAATACTTTCAACAGAGAAGGAAGAAGAAAGATCAGAATGAACTATGAAGCAATGAAGATGATTTCAATTTTCAATCTGTTAAAAGAAATCAAGTTCGCTAGAAATTAATGAACTAAACACAAACGCAATCCACAATCAAATTCAATTACAGAAGAAGAAGAAGAGGAGGAAGAAGAAAGATGAAGAAGAATAAAGAACAGAGTAAACCCTAAATTCAGAATCAATTACCATTTCTTCCACTGCTCTGTTCCACCACATCAATACTCGCAGCACATGACAAAATCCTTCTAAAAATCCCAAACAGAATGAAACTGCATGAAAATTCCTTCATCTTCTTCCAAATCAAACACTTCCTCTTCCTCTTTCGATTCCGATTCAGATTCCTCTTTTCGCCCGATCTTCTCCTCTTTCTCTGACTTAATTTCTCCTTCACTTTCCCCAAACACCTCCTCGTTTTCTCCGGCACCGATTCCTTCTTCGTCGAAAATTTATAGCTCCTCAAGTACATTTGCCTGCACGATACTCCATCCACTACCGGAACTCTGCGGATTGCTCTCGGAATCGCCGATTTCACGATCTCGTTGTCTGAATCCGTCCAGTTGTAGAGGTTGATGTACGCCGCGCGCGGTGGACGGCTACTGCCGGCGGTGCCGATGCAGTACTTCGTTGTGCAGACGGTGCTCATCTTTTTTGAAGATTATTTTTTTCTTTCCGATGATCGTTAATGGCGGAGAACGGCGAGGAGGATCGGAAGCATTGGCGGATATGTCCTTTTATTATTGATTTGTTTGTTTTTATAAGGAAAATTTGGGAGAATTCTCGTAAATTGAAGCTGGAAATGGATCCGAGGGCCTGTTATTTTATTTATTTTTGTCAGTAAAATCAACGGTCTAATATTGACATTATTTTTTCTATTAGGATACTATTTTATTGACATTATTATTATTTATTAGTGATACTAAATATAAATATATATATATATATATATAAATGGACTTTCATAAACAGGTAGGGATCGTCTAATTAGAGGGTTTTTTTTGCCTAAGAATTGACATCAACGTACAAAATAGATTTTTGTTTCACAGTGCTATTCTCGAGAAAGGTTTTTTCTATTCCCTTAAAAAGCGGTGAATTCTCTTTTTCATTTTTTCCCTTCTATCTTTTTTTTTTAATTTTATATATAATTTCATCTGGTATATAATTATTTAATTAATTAATAATAATTTTATAAAATTAATATAAATATTTATTTTAATAAATCAATAATAATCTATTAAAATATTCACTTAACTTATTTTTCAATAAAAACTTATTAAATGAATGCTAATTGATTAATTAACTTATAATATCTTAAATATATTTAATCAATAAATTAGGATTCGATAAATTTAGTTAGTATAAAAAAAATTATTCAATAATAATAATTAATTATTTTTTCTTTTATATTCAAACAATTATTTATTAAAATTAAGTTTAATTTGATATTTCATTATAAATATATAATCATTATTAATTATTTATAATATGTTTATTATTTATTGTGATTAATTTGTATCATTCAGTTGATTATTAACCTAATATATTTATAAAAAATTTAATTTTTTTTTTATTAATGTATCATATTTTTATATATTTTTTACTTTTTATATAATATATTGTTTATTAAAATATATTTTCTTATATTATTTAATTTAAATTAAGATTTATAATGTTAACTTAATTAATTATAAAAATTATTAGATATTATATTATAATTAATGTAATATTTATTTTTCATTATAAATTACTCGATTTTCAGATATTTATAATTAAAATTGTTATTGATTATGGATTAATTAACTTTTATCGATACATTAAATGATATTTATTTTTTAATTAATTATTCTATTATAATCATAGAAGATTGTCATGTTTGATTTCATAAATTAAACACAAACACGGTTTTTTTCATGAAATTCTTAAAGCATCTTTCATATACAACTAAATACAGTCATATTTGATTTTTAAACATCTCATTCTCAGATATTCTATTCCAAGCATCATTTATTTTCAGACATCTTTAAAACCTTGAATCAAACAACCTTTTATATGTGAACCTTTATTTTTATAACAATGTTTATTTAAGCTCTTTTTGATATTGATTTCGTTTTAACCAATTAAACTCTGATCTTACGATTAAAAATACGAGTCTTAACCAATTAAGTTAGATTTTAATTGGTGTTGGTATGAGTTATAATATATATATATATATATATATATATATATACACATTCCTTGCGGAAAAAAAAATTAAGATATCAAATTTTCTGTGAGAACCGTTAATTAAAGACAAGATGGAAGTACAATACCATTAACACACTTGAAGTTGGATAGATATAATACTAAAATTATATGAATATAATTGCGAGAGTCGTCTATATGTTAATATGAGTTGTTTTCAATATAGAACAATAAACTAAAATGTTTGTAAATATAGCAAAATTTATAGTCTATTTGTGATAAACAACGATATTTTGCTATTATTTGTAAATATTTTCAACAGTTTTATCATTTAAAATAATTTTCCTTAAAATAATAGCAAATTTTGACAATCAAATTTACAAATCTAACGTAATTTAAAGACAAATCCAAATACAACAATTTTGAAGGGTGAAAAAACCATATCGCAACTTCGTACCTGCGATAGATGTTTGATATTGTTTTTCACCATCAAATCTTTGAGTGATATACACGTATATCATTGATAAATGTCAATAAGTGAATATTTATTTAGTTATATTGGACTGATTTATATATATTTATATCATATGCATAAAAAATGGATAGAGAGATTTGTTGTTCTTAAAAGTAGAATGAGAGTTACATAAGTGTACATAATTAAGCATGCAAAAATGTTAAAATTTTACCATATTTTAAAATTAATTTTTGAAAAATATGATGTGCACTTTGTTATACAATAATTTTTTTAAAATAAAAAACACTGCATCATCATTTTTTATTTAAAGATATCAAGTCATCGTATTTACTATTTGATGAAGACATTAATTTAAGGACCAAATGGAATGATTTTCTAATATTAGGATAAGATTATTGCACTTTCAACATTTGTTTTCCAATTTGGTGGATTGTGTAATGGTAAGATTAAATTATAAATTTAGTTAAAATAATCATAATAAGGAAAAATATTTTTTTATCCATATGTTTTGATATAGTTTTCATTTGGTCTTTATGTCTCACAAGGTTATGCATTAAGTACTTAAATTTTAAGTTTAGTTTTAATTTAATCCATAAATTTTAAAATGGTACAATTTTATTATTGATATTTGAATTTTGTTTCAATTTAATCTCTAATTCTTAAAACTTTGTACTCTTAATATTAACTTTTCATTAAATACCCACTTTCAGTCATCGAGATCAATGTCTATTAATTAATTCAAAATAATTAAGAAGTAAAATTTCAAAATTAATTTTCTCAGTGATGGAAAATAATTAGTTATAATTATTTGAGTTATTTCAAACTAAATGACCTACGTTAATAATAAAGAAGAACAATGATTATTTAGTAAAAAAATTAAGGTTAAAAGATTAAATTTTGAAACTTATGAACCAGATTAAAACAAAATTCAAGCCTCAATAGTAAAATTGTAAAATTTTGAAATAAAAATGACTAAATTGAAAGAAAATTTAAAATTTAAAGACTAGATATGTAAAATTTTAAATTTTAAGAACTAAATAGAAATTAAACCTAAAACGGAAAAGATAAAACTAGTTTCCCCCAATAAAGCCGAAAGACTTTTGAACTTGGCCCATTTTAATGTTGGAGCCCACGGGTGGATTTGGTTCGAACGGCCCAACTTAATGCCATAGGCCTTAGTTCAATAAATCTTCGAATCAACCTTCTTTGTTTGTTGGAATTTTGAAGTCATGGTTATTTTTTTAAAAAAATTGGTAAAATAATAACAATAATTTCTATTTAAGTAAAAATATGATGGGATTTTTTTTTTCAAAATTTATATCGAAAAGACTAATAGAGACAACAAAAATCTATAAAAAAAACTAATCACAAATTAATTATATGGATTGATTTTAAGATTTATTAAAAAGATAAAAAATTAAAAGTAGAAATTTGAATAGTACAAATATTAAAATGACACAAACAATAAAAGGCAAGAGCAAAAATGATATTTTAATCTAAATATATACTTATTTATTGAGGACATAACTAGATAAAATATTTTATGAAATTGGTAAAAGTTGAAACGATTTGTGTTGAGAATGAATTATAAGAATAATAGAAACTCAAAAGCGTATTGGTCCTCACATGAGGGTCGTGGAGGTCTTAGTGGCATCGTGCAAGATCGTTATGGTTGGGTGATCTTAAGCGGTTGCAACCCACGAGAGGAGGAGTGTTGCTCTGTTGGAAGTCGAAACATTCTTAAAGGGCTTAAAAGCGATTAATCTAGAGTGACAAGTGTCTAATCTCCGCTTGAGCTCATCTCGGATTCGTTGGAAGTTATCAATCTCATAAACGGGGTGATTTCCTTCATGTCTAATGTCATAACTTTTGTAAAATACATTATTTTTGTTGGCATATCTGTTAATGTCTTGAGTTTTTATCATGTTTTTTCGTGAGGAGAACAAAGCTGTTCATGCTTTCGCAGCTTTGACATTATTTAAAAGTCTCTCTTCGCTCTAAAAAGAGTTTTTCGTTAGGTCGTAATTTATGTATTTGTCTAAAAAAAAAAGTATTGGAACCTTATTTATTTATTTAATTTGAATAATAACAAGGATACGAAATGGGGGGTTGGGTTAACATACCTACCTAATGCTAACATCAATTACTTCTTCCCTAATGGGTATTTCCAGAATATTGAACAAACGAAAGCGTGTGGAAAACATCATAGTTGGTAGACACGTGTCTCTTTCTATTTATCGGATATTAATTTATTATTTAAGATTGGAGAATTGCACTTCAAATAACATTTTTAATTAAAAAAAAACATTTTCAAGTAAAAAGAATAATAATCTTTTGAGCACATCAAAATACAAGATTTATTAGATAACACGAGGTTTTTCTCACAACCTAATAATATTAAGAATAATTCATCTATCATATGGAGATTCGAGGTTTCTTGATTTTTTTTTTTCCATATGAGATTCTAAAAAAAATTCATTTTGATGTTGCCCCTTTTAGCTTATGAGAAAGTAATTTTTTTTGCTAAGTCGAAGTATTAATGTTTAACTACTAAGTATCTCTCGGATAAGCAATATTTGGGTGTAATCTAATAATAATAATAATAATAATTAGCCAGCTATAATTTCCGTGCGACAAATTTTTATTTTCTTTCTTTTTTTTATCTCTTAAATATTTGTGGATTTTTTTTACTCTATAATTTGAGTAGATGACAAAATGATGTGTATAAATTATGGCGAATCTAAATTTTTTTTCCTCTCAAATAGCAAAAATTTTAATTGATTGGCATACTTTAATTCTAAAATATATGTACCGCGAAATATAATTATATGTATAATGAAATATATTATTTGGTGCTTGGGTTATTTCTTAATGTCTTCCTATTTCAATTTTTTTACTTGCTAAAAAGTTGCAAGTATGCCATACCTATCTATTAGATATAATAAATATAGATCATAACAACAAATAAACTACTTCTAAGAATAAATGCATGATTGGCGTGAAGAACTTGGCAAGTATTACTTGTGATGTTTCTAAATTCCAATTTTGTCCTTTTAACTTAAAAAAAAAACCTAATTATTTTGGTTCATTACTTTTATTTGCTTTTAATAAATCGATTGATTAATTTTGAGTATGTGGTTAAAAATACTAATATGGGCATGTATTTAAAAGTATTAAGTTAAAGAAAATATCTAGATCATAAAATAAACGGCAATAACCACAATATCAATTAACTAAAATTTATTATAAATATTATGATAATAGATGTCTATTAAATATTCATGCTTAATGTCAAAGTGTTGTCCATGTATCTCAACGTTATACATATTTAGTGTTCATGTAATTCACCTCTTACTTGCCAAATTGCCTATAAATAGTGACATTGGGTGGATTTTAGAATACACACATTGAGAAAATTCAAAAATATTAGATAAAGTTGAGAAATCCGTCCATTTTTATTTTATTTACTTTTGTTATTTATTAATTTCATATATTTATATATTATGTTTAATTTATTTTAATATTTATTTAGTATTATTATACTATATTATACTCATTTTAGTATTATATTTTATTGGTATCTGTATTCCCATTGTGCTTTTCAAGTTCAAAACAAGTTATCAACACGAGTTTCTATCGTTTTCCTCACTAAAGATAGGTCCTAAAGGTATGCCGATTTTTTTCTCTTCGTTATAATTAATAAATTAAATGTTGTTTTACATATTTGATATATATTAAATTTCTGATATAAATATAATATTTTGTAATAGTGTTACTATGAAAATATTATAAAATTAGATTTTGTAGCATTTGATATTAATGGTAATAATTATTTGTCATTAGTGCTTGATGCTAAAATATACCTAGATGCCATAAAAATGTGATCATCTAAAAATAATTTTTCTTCCTAAGGCTCGTCGTAAATGGATGCACTTGAGGCTCCAAAATTTTAAATCAATATATTAGAGAAGACATTTTTCTACATTTCGAATATGCTCATGCAATAGAAATATCGAGAGAAAGATTTTAAACAATATTCTGAACTAATTTTATGTCTTCTCGTAACGAGTTATTGATGAAAAATCATAAATCTAGAATGTTGGGATTGGTGTCCTAATTCTCCTAGAGTCTCCTTGTTTGTAATGATACACATTGTTTTATGAATAAAATAACTGTTATTACATTTTGACATTTACTCATATCCAATAAACAAAGCTCCATGGTTAACTTATGTAAACTTAAACATGTATATGTGATATATAAGTGGATCATGCCTTAAGTGATAACCTAAATAGGTCTGTAGTATAAGAATTAAGATGGGATACTTGATCCTGGTGATGCAACGGATACGGTCCGCTTTGTAGAGGTATGCAAGTGTTGTAAACTACTACATATGGTAGATCCTAACTAACATTCATGTGGAAACATGCGAGTGGGGGTGTCCTATATAAAGAGTTTGTATAAGACCGGACCACGAGATGACTAGACTCTGTATGTAACGACGTCGATACTAGAGACTTACATCTCACCTAAACGACCATAGGTGACACGACCTCAATCCTGAGTGTTTTGAAAACTCTTGCATTTGAGGGCGGTCCTTTGATTAGTATGGGTGAGAATGGTCAGATTGTCAACTCAACATGCCTACCTTTTTGGGGACTTGTCTAATTTGGAAGCTGGGAACTCAATACACAAGATGGAATTCACTCTTTTCTGGAAGCAGGAATAAGTAGAGAGATTGTTCCCTTAAGAGCTGATTTCGGGGCTTGAACATAGTGGTCACAACTTCTCTTTGGAAGAGAGGACTCAGTCATAGTAGGACTATGACTTATGTTCATTAGAGAGATCAGTGGTACTTAAGGAGTTAGATGTAACTATAGGGGCATAACGATTATTGACCGAGTTGTACTTACGAGCAATATGTGAAGGGTTGTTGCACTGTTGATTGGTTAAGATGGATACATGATATATCTGTGGTAAGGAGAGTTCAGCTGTCGGTCTTTAGTAAAGTGTCTGGCAGTTAATGGATGGTGGATCCCATGACTAAAGAGTTTAGTCAGTTATTCACGTATCGTTGGAACTTCGAGCTACAGGTCCATAAGGTCTCCTAGGTAGCTCAATGGATTCAGTTGAGGATCAGTTCTTGGTGTTGATTTGAAATGTTCAAATTGACAAGAGGTAATTCGATTATATATGATATGATTGGTATGATGTATGAGATACATCTAGTGGAGGATTAATGTAAATGAGATTTACATTAAGTACCATGGAATAGAAAAAGAGCTATGGTTTATATGTTTTATGAGATGAAATATTAAAACTATAGGTTATAAATATAGTATGATAAGTTGGTTATCATTTATATTTATATAATATTAATTATTGGATAATTAACTATTTTTTTCTAATAACCAATTAAGTGGGAGGTTATTGGTGGTTTCATGGTAACCGTGAGATAAAAGGAAAAATATTTTCCTAATTAAAAAAATAAATAAAAAGTAAGGATTTGAGATTTCCAATCTAGGAATTACTCACGGGAAGTTATCAAGTAAATAGGATTTACTAAACAACAAC
The DNA here is from genome assembly GCF_027475165.1 of Benincasa hispida. Lineage (NCBI taxonomy): Eukaryota > Viridiplantae > Streptophyta > Magnoliopsida > Cucurbitales > Cucurbitaceae > Benincasa > Benincasa hispida. The sequence continues at coordinate 68,721,432 of NC_143488.1, read as the reverse complement.
TTGGATAGGGTAAACGATCGTGGAGTATTTGTAGGCGACAGACAGTTAGCTAAGCGATGAGCTAAACGATCGCATAACTTTTGCTAGATGATTTCTCAGCTTTTACTTAATGGTTAGGCATTGACCTATACGATAGGTTCTGCCATCTCCCACTTACTCAACCGTTTATACGATTTTCGTTTCGTCCGTCTTCTGCCTCAAACCAAGTCCACACAGAGTCAACCTTCTAGATTCTCACACCGAGAATACCAAGGTAGCCTTCTTGGTGGTGTCATACTCAACTCGACACTGTCGAGGTTCTGTGGAGGTCGTTCGTGTTGTTCAGGGTGTTTGTGACCTAGGCGATCACTGAGTTCGAATGCGCGATATTCATGCAGTGTAGCGGTCGTGTTGGACGAAAGTTCGTGGTTGCTATGATCGAGCATTCGTGATCAATGAGCTTTGGCAATGAGTCTACAAAAGTGTGTAGCATTTTTTCTTGATCTTTTGTATTATCATGTTGTAATTTCTGTAATTAATGCATAACCGTATGTTTCTATTTATGATTGTAATTGTAAAGTTCATATATGATTGTAATTTGGAATGATCTTTTCGCTGCTCATGGAAATCCTCGTGTTCGATTTCCTTCATTTACAACCTGGAACAACACCATTCCTTGAAGTGAATGCTGTGAGTGTTAATAATTATGGTTGAGGTAGTGGTCGCAGTCGCGGTCGTGGCCGTGGCAAAGGAAGAAATAATTATTATTTTCGTAGTGATCATTTTAATAATTCAAATTTCAAAAGAACCACACAAAATGATAATTACAAAGGAAAAACTCATAAGATAAGAGTTTAAAAAGTGTTGAAAATAAATGTTTCCGATGTAGAATGACTAGGCATTGGTCACATGTCTGTTGTACGTCAAAACACTTAGTTAATCTCTACCAAGTCTCCCTGAAGGAAAAAGGAAAAAATGTGGAACAAATTTTGCATACCAGAATAATGACATATTTGACCCATAACATATGAAAAATTTGGATATGACGGACTTCTTTGAATTTCCTGAAGAGAAAATCAGCAGAAAGAATGGAACATCGTTTACTTTAAAAATATCTAAATATAATGTTGGGGTTGATGCCCTAAATTTCTTAGGGTCCTGTAGTTTGTAATTGTATTATACAAACATTTTATTTATTTAATAAAATGCGAGATGTTTTATTTGACATTTAGTAGCATTAAACCCACAAACCAATAAACTAACATCCAAGGTTATCTTCTGTAGCTTAAACATGTATATAGGGACATATAGGTGGATCATGTTTAAGTGATAACCTAAATGGTCTGTAGCAGATGGATAAGGCTGAATATCTTATCCTGGTGATACTACGAGTACAACTCGCTTTGTAGATGTTACAATTGTTGTAAACTGCTATAAATGATCTGATCCTGATCATCTATGTGGAGACATGTGAGTGGGGGTATTCTATACAAAGGAATTTGTATAAGACCGGACCATGAAATGACTAGTCTCATTATATAACACCGTTCATAATAGAGACTTACATTTCATCATAATGATCATAAGTGACATGATCTGAATCCTCAATAAGTTGTGAACTTCTGTCTATGAAGGCGATCCTTTGATTTGTATGGGTGAGAGTGGCCAAATCGCCGACTCAACAAGCCTACCATTTTGGGGATTCGTCTGATTGGGGAGCCGAAAACACAACTACACAAAACAGAATTCACTCTTTCTCCGAGGTCGGGATAAGTAGATAAATTGCACTTTCATGGGCTAATTCTAGGACTTAACAATGTGGCGCCACACCCTCTCCTAGCTCGAGAAAGGTTTGATCATAGTTGACTATGACTTTTAAGGGGATCGGTGGTACTTAAGGAGATAGATGTAACTACATGGGCAAAATGGTAATTTTGGCCTAGCTGTACTTACGAGCAATTTGTGAAGGGTCATCGCACTATTGATTGGTTATATCCATTAAATATATTTCTATTGATTGGTTATATACAATAGATACATAAATATATCTATAGTGTGAAGAGTGTAGCTGTTGGTCTTTAGTGGATTATCTGACAGTTAATGGATGTTGAATAATATAATTAAAAGAGTTTATTTAATTATTCAAGTACCATTTGAGCTTCAAGCTATATGTCCATGAGGTCTCCTCTATAACTCAACATAGATTAAATGAAAATCAATTTTAGATTAATTTCAATTGTTCAAATTAATTGAGAGAATTTGTTATATGTGATATAATTAATTTAATTTAATTATATTTGATATAATTACTAAAAAGTATTTGATACATTATAATATAAAGTTTATTTGAGAGGAAATAAATATTTGAATATGATTCAATATTAAATTCATATAATTAAATTTAATATAAATGAGATTTATATTAATATCATTGGTGAGAGAATTGAAACTATAGGTTATATTGTATTTGCGACAATGTAGAAACTATAGGTTATATGTTATATGGATATAACATATAGTTATGTATATATGTACAATAGATTAGTTACTAATATATATATATATTCATTAATTATCATTTAATTTAATTTAATTTAAATTAATGGGAGGGAAATAATTTCCCTCCCTTATTCTCTCTCAACCCACGTATCGTGAGTAGCTGGTTGGGAAGTGATCATCTTCTTCTTCGTTTGATAGAGGGAGTAACACATTACTTTTTTTTTTTTTTTTGCAAAGAAATTCCCAGAGATTTTTTTTCTTCCCAATCTCAATTATACTCTCAATTCCAATTCCATTCTTTTTCAAAAAATAAAAAACCCGTAAAACTTATGTGATTCTTACCCTAGAGAATACAGAGGAAACCAGTTGGGTAAAAAATTAGGGTTTCGAGTTTGTGGCCATTTTGCAGAGGAGAAATCTTACGAGAAGAAAAGTTTGTCAAGGGTTAGTATTTCTTCCCCGAATTATCTCTTTCCTTTAATTTTATTTTAATATGCTGTATTTTTGTGATTAAATGCATAATGTTTTGTTCTTTTATGTAAAGTTGTCTATTCTGCAAAAATTGGGATTTGGGTCCAATCCCTGTTTCCGCTCAAGGACTTTCACTGTATTCTTCAGTTTTTACATCTCCATGTTTTTTTTTCTTTTCTTAGTAGATGTTAACCTTTGTATATTTCAAATGTTGTTATTCTTATTGTAATCATTTTCTTTTAATGAAGAAGTCTGGATCATTTCCATATATTGGGTGACTAAAAAATCAGTGAAGAAGATCTATCAGTGCAATTACACATACAATACTTACAAGTTTGTGGAAGCAAGAGTCAATACAATATCAGGTTATGCAAACCTGATTGAAGGATTTGGGAAAAAAAAAATTATTTTGCCTAGAAGAACAAAATTTACAATTGATAATGGATTGTTATATAGTCAATTAAAGAGAAATCTACTTAGTTTTAAAGATATACGTTGCATTAGTTATCATATTGAGACTGATAGAAAAAGTAGTATGAAGTGTCTTTATATCATACCTATTGTTTCATATGAAAAACGTAACCTGGAAGAGTTACCTGCTTTATCTTCTAGATTAAATGTAATAATGAACTTGAAGTTCATGAATCCAAATATATTTACAATTTGACATGACATATTAGGTCATCTAGGGTCTATAAGTACTGACTCTAGGTCTTGAACAATCAGGGCCCCGTCTTCTCATGATAGAGAAAGGATTTCATTCATAGAGATTATGAATCAGAATTGTTCATTAGAGGATCGGTAGGAACTTAAGGAACAAGATGTATTCACTAGGGTAAAACGGAATTTTTGATCTAGTTGTGATTACAAACAACCTGTGAAGGATCGACTTACTGATTATGGTTATTAAGTGGATATAATATATCTACAGTGAGGGGAGTTCAACTATGGGCTATAGTGGAGTGTCCCACTAGTTAACGAACGAGGGTTAGATCAGACTAATGAGTTTAGCCGATTAATCTCGAATTGTTGGAGCTCATGATCTGTAGGTCCGCGAGGTCCCCCTACTAGCTTGTAAATGGAAAAACTTTAGGCTAGCTTGAGAAATTAATTTGAAACGTTCAAATTAAACGGAACAAGAGAATATATATTTAAATATGATTTAAATATATGAAGATGATCATTGTGCAAAAATTAATTTAATATTTGATATTAAATTAAATAATATTTTAAACTGAAATTAATTTAAGAAAATAAATGTTTAATTAAAATGGTTTTGAAATCATTTTATGTTTTAAAAGAAAAGTGAAAAACGGTTTATGCATGTTGCACGAAACGGAGATTGAATTTTTTCCATTAACCTTCATCTTCATGCTCACACAAAGGCCATTATCTTCTCTTCATTGATTCTCCAAGTATGAGCTGCAAGCCATGCATTTCACTTATTTACATGTTAATCTCCAATATATAAAGAAGATTAGAATCATTTAAGAAGAAGGAATGCAGAATTTTTCAGAGAAAAGTTACTGTGAGAAGATGGTCTTTTTGTCGGCTACTGTGAGTTCTTCATTGTTCTTCACCTTTTCAAGCTGTTCTTGAGTCCCACAACTCTGCATAAAGCTCCAGGAGGATAGTAGGGAAGGCTTTGAGGTGGTTCACAGTGATATCAAGTGAAGACTGCTGCTGTACACTCGGTTTCTTGGAGAATTCTTGAAAGGTATGATTTTAAAAGCCATTTTTTAGAAAAGCATGCTTTAGTTTTTGCCAAAATTAGTGAGTTTGAATGCTTATGGATCCTTGATACTTCTGCTGCATGTTATTTAACTTTTTCAATTGGTATTAGAGCATTTTTTAAGCTTTCAATTCAACCTAATTTTGGCAAAATGGGTGTTTTTCATGAGATATATGAAATTGATGTATTGCTATGGTCTTATGAGTTTTGGCATATTAATTCTCTTTAATTTCTCAATTAAATTTGTGATTGGCTCTTGTTTGATGAGCTTTTGTGTGTTAGCAAGAGTCTGTAATTTATTTGGAGTCATTAGAGTTGAAATTCAGATGTAATCGAAGAAACAAGCGAAGAAGGCTGAGCTGCTGTTCTAGTATTTTCAGCTTCTGCTTAAACTTGTTGTTGAGGTCCAGTTGATAAGCGATCGTTTAGCTCTAGATGTTACATGATGAGAAGAAAATCTAGATGATCGTTTAGCAATATGTGCTGGATGTTGTGATGTTGAACGCTAAACGATCGTGTACTTACAGAAGCTAAGCGATACATTTATTTTTTATACAATATCATTACGCGATCGTTTAACTTTGTCGTGGGAACTAAACGATATGTTGAATTTGCTAAACGATGGCGCTATACATCGTTTAGCTACGATGTGATGAAGTGCTACGCGATAGCACTGAACGATCGTTTGGTCGCGGAGCTAAGCGACCGTGTAGATAAATGCTAAGTGACGCGATGATGTTCTATATGATGGAGCTAAGCAATCGTTTAGCTGTGACGGATATTAAACGATGACATGAAGGCGTTGGGCGATGGTGTTAAGCGATCGCTTAGTACTATGCGATGGAGCTAAGCGATAGTGTTATGAATTACTACAGATGGTAGACCCTGACCATTCATGTGGAGATATGTGAGCGGGGATGTCCTGTACAAAGAGTTTGTATAAGACTGGACCACGAGATGAATAGTCTCTTTATATAACATCGTTGATACTTGAGACTTACATCTCACCTAAATAATCATAAGTGACATGACCTCAATCCTGAGTGTTTTGGGAACTTCTGCCTTTGAGGGCAGTCCTTTGATTAGTATGGGTGAGAGTGGCCAGATTGCCAACTCAACATGCCTACCCTTTGGGGATTTGTCTGATTTAGGAGCTGGGAACTCAGTTACACAAGATGGAATTCACTCATTCCTCGAAGCAGGGGTAAGTAGATAGATTGCTCCTTTAAGGGCTTATTCCGGGTCTTGAACATAGTGGCCACAACTTTTCTTTGGGAGAGAGGACTCAGTCATAGTAGGATTATGACTTATGTTCATTAAAGGGATCAGTAGTACTTAAGGAGTTAGATGTAACTACAGGGGCATAACGGTTATTGGCCTAGCTATACTTACGATTCGATTATATATGATATGATCGGTGTGATGTATGAGATACGTCAAGTGGAGGATGAATATAAATGAGATTTACATTAAGTATCATGAAATAGAAAAAGAACTATAGTTTATATGTTTCATGAGATGAAATATTAAAACTATATATTATAAATATAGTATGGTAAGTTGGTTATCACATATATTTAATAATATTAATTATTGGATAATTATATCTTTTTCTCTAATAACCAATTGAGTGGGAGGTTATTGGTGGTTTCATCGTAACCGTGACATAAAAGGAAAAATATTTTCTGAAATTTAGCAAGATTTGAGATTTGCAAGAGTTGCTATTCTCGGAAAAACTCACGGAGTGGATGTCAAGTGAATTAGATTCACTAAATGATAGCTGAAGAGAGACTAAATGATCGTCGAGTGACATTACACATTAGTTCACTCAGCTGCCGTCTTCTAAAACGATCCCGGAGCATTTGCTAAACGATTGAGCATTCGTCTATACGATAGAATTTTTTCATCTCCCACTTGCTCAATCGTTTACACGATTGTTACTCCTCCGGTCTCTTCCTCTAGCTAAGTCTACACAGAGCTCACACTTCTTGATTTTCACAATGAGAATACCAAGGTAGCCATTGTGGCGGTGTCTTACTCAACTTGTCTTAGTTTGAGGTTTTGGAGACAGTTCGTTGAGTTCGTGATCTTGGAGTTCGTTGTGTTCGTGTTTGCTGATTGATCGTGCAATGTTTTGGTCGTAGTGTTTGAGCGCTTGTGTGTTGTTGTCTTGGAGATTGAACGAGCGTTCATAATCGAGTGAGTTTGAAGATGAGTCTTCAAAGGTATGTTTAATCTTTCCCTCAATTATCTGGTAAAGCATGCTATAATTTCGTATTGTGCATAACCTATAAGTTTTCGTTTCTTAACTGTAGTTGTCTATGTTCACTAAGCGATAGCTGAAGAGAGACTAGATGATCGTGGAGTGACACTACACGTTAGTTCACTCAGCTGGTCGTCTTCTAAAACGATCACAGAGCATTTCCTAAACGATTGGGCATTCGTCTATACGATAGACTTTTTTCATCTTCCACTTGCTCAATCGTGTACACGATTGTTACTCCTCCGGTCTCTTCCTCTAACTAAGTCCACACAGAGCCCACACTTCTTGATTCTCACAAGGAGAATACCAAGGTAGCCATTGTGGTGGTGTCTTACTCAACTTGACTTAGTTCAAGGTTTTAGAGGCCGTTTGTTGAGTTCGTGATCTTGGAGTTTGTTGTGTTCGTGTTTACTGATTGATCGTGCAGTGTTTCGGTCGTAATCTTCAAGCGCTTGTGTGTTGCTGTCTTGGAGATTGAACGAGCATTCGTGATTGAGTGAGTTTAAAGATGAGTCTTCAAAGGTATGTTTAATCTTTCCCTTGATTATCTGGTAAAGCATTCTATAATTTCGTATTGTGCATAACCTGTAAGTTTTCATTTCTTAATTGTAGTTGTCTATGTTCACTAAATGATAGCTGAATAAAGACTAAATGATCGTGGAGTGACACTATACGTTAGTCACTCAGCTGGTCGTCTTCTAAAACGATCACGGAGCATTTGCTAAATGATTGGGCATTCGTCTATACGATAGACTTTTGTCATCTCCCACTTGCTCAATCATTTTCACAATTGTTACTCCTTCGGTCTCTTCCTTTAACCAAGGCCACATAGAACCCACACTTCTTGATTTTCACAACGAGAATACCAAGGTAGCCATTGTGGTGGTGTCTTACTCAACTTGACTTAATTCGAGGTTTTGAAGGCCGTTCGTTGAGTTCGTGATCTTAGAGTTCGTTGTGTTTGTGTTTGCTGATTGATCGTGCAGTGTTTTGGTCGTAGTGTTCGAGCGCTTGTGTATTGTTGTCTTGGAGATTGAACGAGCGTTCGTGATCGAGTGAGTTTGAAGATGAGTCTACAAAGGTATGTTTAATCTTTCCTTCGATTATCTGGTAAAGCATGCTATAATTTCGTATTGTGTATAACCTGTATGTTTTTGTTTCTTAACTGTAACTATCTATGTTCAATTTCGAATAAAAGTTGGAATGATCATTTTACTGCTCATGAAAATCCTCATGTCTAATTTCCTTCAATTGGTATCAAAGCCAAGTTGTTCTTATATTTCAATTGGAAATCCTCATGTCGTGGTGGGTTTTCTACATTGCATTTAAATGTCAAATGCATTTGTGGATGGCGTTGATGAATGTTTACGGGCCAATTGCCTCTGTTTAAAGCTTTCTTTTGATTACAAAGTGTTAATTTGTAAGGGCCCACGTGTTTTTGGGCATAATTAACAAGCAATCGAGTATGTAATTCAAAGTGTTTGAGTTTGTCGAGTCGTTCGTGATGAAGTTTTGAAGCATGGAGATGTGGTTCTCAACGAAGAAGAAGACCAAGAGTTGGTCGTATCGTTAGCCTCAGGTAAACGATCGTTGGGATTTGGCTAAATGATCGTGTAGATTTTTCTACGCGATCGTATAGTATTTACTAAATGATTGTTTAACAAATGCTAAACGATGGAGTAAAGTGTTTGCTCTATCATGTAGCGTTGGTTGGTCGATCGCATGGACGTTGGAGGTAAATGATCGAGTGGGAGCATTTGATGCTCATCGTTTAATAAAAGATGCGCGCATTAAAAGATTGTGTAGTTAGCATCCCTCAGCGCATAGTCACTGACTACATGATCACGCAATATTCGATACTTAGACGCTTGCTCAGCGATCGTTTAGACAATTGTGCTTCATCGCATCATTGTCGTTTAGAGATCGTTTAAGGTTTGCGTTATGCATGGTGCGTTGCACGATCGCATACCTTATGCTTCATTGCATAGTAAAAGGTACACGATCGTTGCTAAACGATTGAGTAAAGCATTTACTCTTTTGTGTAGACGATCACTTGGTGTTTTGGTACACGATCAGTGGAGACGCGGACTTCGACCAGACGGTTCAAGACCCGGTTCGCTGATGACTCTTTGCTTTTGTAATAATTAGCTTTTGGTTTTGTGGATTTGAGGCCAATTATCCCGGTTCATCAATTTTTTCTTAATACACATGAGATGTATATAGTTTATATGGCATAGTGTATGACATATAGATTTGAAACCCACCTTAAGTTGTGCAATTATTCATGCATCACGTATTATAAGTGTTATAATATGGCCTGATGAAATTACAAGAAAGCATGAGCATGCATCATGAAATATAAGAGTTATATTTATGCATGCAGTAAGCATATGCATGAATCATTTTTATATTATAAGCACTATAGTATAAGGATGAATGGGAGCATACTTGCTTGGTTCATTGTTGTTTTGTATAAGTGTTATATAAAAAATAGCAATGAATGAACAATGTATGGAGCATGACACTTAGGCTGTTTGTAAGAGTTATGAATGCCTTGTATGTGTTTTGCTTTGTGTTATGAATGGTTTTGGTTGCTTCTGTTACAAACGTTATAATAGAAATTAGAACTAAAATTGATAAGAAAGAATTGCATGCGGACTTAGGAAAACTCATGTTTTAAAAGGGTTTTAAAATTGGATTGAAATAGACCTAAGTTCAAGGTTTTAATGGAATTAGCAATCTAGTTTAATCTTTTTAAATCGGTTTAATAGGATTAAATTGATTGACATAAAAGATTAAAATATATTAAATCTATCTATAAGGGACCTTTTGTCTAAGGCGGGCTCTGTCTAGGTTGGGATACTTAAACTGACGGAAACGGAGCACCCATACTTGGGAACCTACCTGAAAAGATGAATTAGATAGATTTTCTGCAAGTATGCGACAGTTGGTCAAAGAATCCGTTAAAAAGTTTAATGGATGATGATTAAAAGTTGTTCAACTATCCAAGGTAAAAGTTACTCTTTGGGCAAACCTAAAAAGTCACTTAGTTAAAATTCTTAGCCGTGTTTTTTTCTAAGTAAACTAAACATTAGGTTATAAAATACTTAGTGGGAGGAAGAGATGTATCTGATATGTCAATGGTTCCACTCACATTTCTTCCTGAATATTCACGTCGTGAGATTCATGCTTGGCCTCTGGTGCCCTGGGAGCATACCGCTTCGGATGGTGTTTGCATGAGTCAATATCAAGGTGGACGGAGAGAGTGTTTATAGTAAGTGGATGAAGAGTGTGTGTCAACACATCCTACGATCTTTGTCATTGGTTCACACCGTGAGATCATTTTGTACTCCCTCGCGGCGCCCTGGGAGCATTCCCCTTCGGATGGATTTTGTGCAGTTGGTCAATATCAAGGTGAACTCCAGAAATGGATAGGGTCACTTTAGTTTTTGCCCAATCGGATATTTTCCCTTTGGATTGGTTGCTTGGGACGGAACTTTAGGGCCTAAAATGGAGGATCACACTTACGGAAAATTGTTGAGTAAGTTAATGATTTCTTGACCAAATCAATGATGGCTAGTCATTATAGGACCAAGAGTTGTTCTAGTATTAATGACTGGTCAAGAATGTCTCAATTCAGAGGAGGTATAAATTAACCACTATTCGATGACTTTTTTCCTAAACCTTTGGAGTGTTATTGTGAAACTAGATGTCACACGAGGTTCATGTTAGTTTTGCTAAACTGTATTAGATGTTGTAGTTTTTCAACGGGTATTTGCTTAAAACCTAACGTAGGTCAATGTGTTTTTGTTTTTAGCAATATGTTTGTTTTTCCGATAAATGCCTCTATTTTGATCGATTTCATATAGTGGAAAGATTCTTGTAAAACGTATTTCGTGGTAAACGACCTCGAGTTTTTCATGGTTGAGGAGTGTTCTCAAGTCCCAACCCTTGGTGCACCATGAAGTGTTCGTAATGCATATGATGTGTGGATGAGGGTTAATTCATTGTCTCGACTTCACATTTTGGCTAGCATACTTGATACTTTGGCCAAAAGAGTTGAGAACATGGTCATGGCATCTTAGATCATGGACTCATTGTAAGATTTGTTTGAACGTCAGTTCTTACTTTTCAAGCACAAAGGGATGGATGACAATACTAGTAGTGTAAGTTCCTAAGTTAAACTCTAGGAAGAGAAAGCAAGTGTTATTGACTCTGTTAAAGTTCATAGAAGAGAAATGTTCTCTTAAATGAAACTTGGAGCTTATTTAGGTTCAGATACAAATCCCACTACTCTCCAAAAAAGAAAGAAGTCTAAATACAGTAAATATGATTTATTGGTCTTGGAGACGTGTTTGGTAGAGAATGATGATTTTGCCTGGATCCTTGATTCAGGTGCTACTAATCATATTAGTTCCTCTTACCACGGATTTAGTTCCTGGCAAATGTTGCCACAGGGAGAGATGACTCTTTGAGTCGGTACTAGTGAGGTTGTTTCAACTGTTGCTGTAGGCAGATTGAAGTTACTTTTGGACAAAAAAACGTTATCTATTACTGGATAATGTTTTTATAGTTCCTCATATCATGAGAAACTTGATCTTGGTTTCTTGTCTCATTGAACAAGCTTATACTGTCTTCTTTTCTGAGAGTAAAGTGTTTATTTTTAAGAATGGAATGGAGATTGGTTTTGGTTCAATGGAAAGTAACTTATATGTACTAAAGTGGTTAGTCATAAAAGCCTTGTTTAATACTGAAATGTTCAGTACAACGACAACAACTAAAAGACCAAAGGTTTCTCCTAAGGAAAACTCCCATCTTTGTCATCTAAGGTTAGGTCACATCAACCTCTGAAAAGTGAACTTCTAAAGAGTTTAGAAGAAAACTCCTTGTCGGTGTGTGAATTATGCCTCGAAGGTAAGATGACCAAACAACCTTTTACTGGAAAAGGTTACAGTGCCAAGGAAGCCTTGGAGCTTGTACATTCTGACCTCTGTGGTCCGATGAGTATTAGACTTCAAGGTGGGTATGAATATTTCATCTCTTTCATAGATGATTATTCAAGGTACGGGTATCTCTACCTCATACAACGTAAGTCTGAAGCCCTTAACAAGTTAAAGGAGTATAAGGCTGAAGTTGAAAACTTGTTAGGTAAGAAAATAAAAACACTACGATCATGGTGGAGAGTATATGGACCTCTAATTCCAGAACTATATGATAGAACATGAAATTACGTCCCAACTCTCGGCCTCAGGTACACCTGAGCAGAATGGAGTATCAGAAAGGAGAAACAACACCTTGTTGGACATGGTTTAGTCTATGATGAATCTTGATCATCTTCCAGACTCGTTTTGGGGTTTTGCAGTGGAGACTGCATATTACATTATGAACAACGTTCCCTCGAAAAGTGTTTCTGAAACACCTTTTAAGTTGTAGAGAGGCCGTAAAGTTAGTTTACGCCACTTTAGGATTCGAAGGTGTCTGGCTCACGTGCTTGTGACTATCCTGAAGAAGTTGGAATCGTGTTCGAAATTTTGCCTCTTTGTAGGCTACCCCAGGGAAACGAGGGGTGGATACTTCTACGATCCAAGTGAAAACAAAGTGTTTGTTTCTATAAATGCTATCTTCTTGAAGAAGACCACATTGGGGATCATAAACCACGAAGTAAGCTTGTTTTACGTGAGATTTCTAGTGAGACCAAGACTACTGAGGATTCAAATAGAGTTGTTGAACAAACTGATAGATCAATAAGAGTTGTTGAGGTCGGTACATCTAATCAACCAGCTCAAGAGTTGAGACTGCCTCGACGTAGTAGGAGGGTTATGAACCCACGGGATCGCTACATGGGTTTGACTGAAGCCCAAAACATCATTTCTAATGATGGGGTTGAGGATACATTGTCTTTTAAGCAAGCAATGGAGGATGTTGACAAGGATTAGTGGATTAATGCCGTGAACCAAAAGATGGGGGCTATGTACTTCAATCAAGTTTGAGAGATTGTGGATCAGCCTGATGGGGTAAAACCTATAGGGTGTAAGTGGATCTATAAGCAAAAGCGAGGTATAGATGGAAAGGTGCAAACTTTTAAGGCTAGACTCATGGCAAAGGGTTATATCCAGGTCATGGGAGTGGATTATGAGGAAACTTTCTCACTTGTTGTCATGCTAAAGTCCATCAGGATACTCCTGTTCATAGCCACATTTTATGATTATGAGATATGTCAAATGAACGTCAAGACTGTCTTTCTTAATGGTAATCTTAAAGAGACCATCTACATGGCTCAACTAGAGGGGTTCATAGTTCTAGATCAAGAGCAAAGAGTTTGCAAGCTTAATAGGTCCATTTATGGGCTGAAACAAGCGTCTAGATCGTGGAACATTAGATTTGATAGTGTGGTCAAATCGTTTGGCTTTGATCAGAACATTGATGAGCCTTGTGTTTACAAGAAGATCATCAACAACTCAGTAGCTTTCCTGGTACTATATGTGGATGATATCCTACTTATTGGAAATGATGTAGGATTTTTTACTGACATTAAAAAGTGGCTAGCTGCCCAGTTCCAAATGAAAGATTTGGGTGAGGCGTAGTATGTTCTAGGGATCCATATAATTTGGGATTGTAAGAACAAGAGGTTAGCCTTGTCTTAGACATCGTACATCGATCAAATGTTGATCAGGTACATGATGCAGGATTTAAAGAGGGGCTTATTACCCTTCAGACATGGAATCATATTGTCTAAGGATCAATGTCCTAAGACAGCTTAAGAGGTTGAGAAGATGAGATAAATTCCCCATGCTTCAGCTGTTGGAAGCTTAATGTATGCAATGTTGTGTACCAGACTTGACATTTGCTATGCAATAGGGATTGTCAGTCGTTATCAGTCCAATCTAGGATTTGATCACTAAACAGTAATCAAGATGATCCTCAAGTATCTTTGGAGAACGAGGGAGTACATGCTCGTGTATGGAGATAAGGATTTGGCCCTTACAAGATACACAGACTCTGCCTTTCAGACTAATAGAGATTCTCATAAATCGACATCAGGGTCAGTGTTCACTTTGAATGGAGGGGTTGTAGTATGGCGAAGCATCAAGCAAGGATCATCGTGGACTCCACTATGGAAGCCGAATACATAGCCGCTTGTGAAGCAACTAAGAAGGATGTTTGGCTGAGGAAATTCCTTACAGATTTGGAAGCTGTTTCAAATATGGATTTGTCAATCACTCTCTATTGTGATAATAGCGGGGTTGTGGTAAATTCGAAGGAGCCTCAGAGCCATCGTCAAGGTAAACATATAGAACGGAATTACCAATTGATCAGGGAGATTGTGGATCGCGGTGATGTAATAGTCACGAAGATCGTGTCGGAGCATAACGTTGTTGATCCATTTATAAATGCTCTCACGGCTAAAGTGTTCCGGGTCACCTAGAGAGTTTGGGTCTGTGGGAAATGTGACATCTTGTCTAGGGCAAGTAGGAGATGATACTGAGGTATAGAGTATGCCCTAGTTTATTGTATATTGTACTTGTATTTATCTTGTATTGACATTAGTCTCTCGAGGCATTATGACAAGTGGGAGATTGTTGGGATTGGTGTCCTAATTCTCCCGGAGTCTCGTAGTTTGTAAACTATACACATTGCTATGAATAAAATAAGAGTTATTTTATTTAGCATTTGCTCATATCCAATAAACAAAGCTTCACGGTTATTTTATGTAAACTTAAGCATGTATATGAGATATACAAGTGGATCATGCCTTAAGTGATAACCTAAAGAGGTCTATCGTATAAGGATTAAGGAAGGATACCTGATCCTGGTGAACTTACGGATACGACTCGCTTTGTAGAGGTTTAGAAGTGTTGTGAACTACTACAAATGGTAGATCCTGACCATTCACATAGAGACATGCGAGCGGGGGTGTCCTGTGAAAAGAGTTTATATAAGGCCAAACCACAAGATGAATAGTCTCTTTATATAACGTTGTTGATACTTGAGACTTACATCTCATCTAAATGACCATAGGTGACATGACCTCAATCTTGAGTGTTTTGGGAACTCCTGCCTTTGAGGGTGGTCCTTTGATTAGTATGGGTGAGAGTGGCTAGATTGCCAACTCAATATGCCTACTTTTTTGGGGATTTTTCTGATTTGGGAGTTAGAAACTCAGTTACACAAGATAGAATTCATTCCTTCCCTGAAGTAGAAGTAAGTAGATAGATTGCTCCCTTAAGGGCTGGTTCTGGGTCTTGAACATAGTGGCCACAACTTCTCTTTGGAAGAGAACTCAGTCATAGTAAGACTATGACTTATGTTCATTAGGGGGATCAATGGTACTTAAGGAGTTAGATGTAACTATAGAGGCGTAACGGTTATTGGCCTAGTTGTACTTACGAGCAATCTGTGAAGGGTTATTACACTGTTGATTGGTTAATATGGACACAAAATATATCTGTAGTAAGCAGAATGCAACAGTCAGTTTTTAATGGAGTGCCTGACAGTTAACAGATGGTGGATCCCGTGACTAAAGAGTTTAATCAATTATTCACATACCGTTGGAGCTTCAAGCTACAGGTCCATAAGGTCCCCTTGGTATCTCAATTGATTCAAGTTGAGAATCAGTTCTTGGTGTTGATTTGAAATGTTCAAATTGACAAGAGGAAATCGATTATATATGATATGATCGGTATGATGTATGAGATACATCAAATAGAGGATTAATGTGAATGAGATTTACATTAAGTACCATGAAATAGAAAAAGAACTATGGTTTATATGTTTCATGAGATGAAATATTAAAACTATAGGTTATAAATATAATATGGTAAGTTGGTTATCATATATATTTATAATAATTATTGGTGGTTTCATGATAACCGTGAGATAAAAGGAAAAAATATTTTCCTAAATTTAGTAAGGTTTGATATTTCCAAGAGTTGCTATTTTCGGAAAAACTCACGGAGTTGCTGTCAAGTGAATTGGATTCACTAAACGAAAGCTAAAGAGAGACTAAACGATCGTAAAGTGACACTACACGATAGTTCACTCAGCTGGTCGTCTTTTAAACGATTGCGGAGCATTTGCTAAACGATTGGGCATTCGTATATACGATAAACTTTTGTCATCTTCCACTTGCTCAATTGTTTACATGATTGTTACTCCTCCGGTATCTTCCTCTAATCAAGTCCATACAGAGCCCATGCTTCTGGATTCTCACACTGAGGATACCAAGGTAGCCATTGTGGTGGTGTCTTACACAACTTAACTTAGTTCGAGGTTTTTGAGGCCGTTCTTTGAGTTCGTGATCTTGGAATTCATTGTGTTCGTGTTTGCTGATTGATCGTACTGTGTTTCGGTCGTAGTGTTCGAGCGCTTGTGTGTTGCTGTTTTGGAGACTGAACGAGCGTTCGTGATCGAGTGAGTTTGAAGATGAGTCTTCAAAGGTATGTTTAATCTTTCGCTTGATTATCTGGTAAAGCATGTTGTACTTTCGTGTTGTGCATAACCTATAAGTTTTCTTTTCTTAACTGTAATTGTCTATGTTCAATTTCGAATGAAATTTGGAACGATCATTCTGCTGCTCATGGAAATCCTCATGTCTGATTGCTTCAGTCATGGTGTACTATATTTTATTCATAATCGCATTGATATAGAATTGAAGGAAACGCTTCGGAAGAGATTCCAAAATAAAGGCACATGACTTTGCTCGTAAATGACCACACCGTTCATTTTGGCATCATTAAATTGGACCACCAAGTCAAGAATATGTTCTCTCATTGACTAACCTTCCTTCATGCGTGCAATATAAATGTACTTGAGGGCCTTATGCCGGATCTGAATGGACGGTTGTCCAAACATCTCCTGGAGGAAAGCCATAATCTGACGCACAGACACCATGACCTCATGCTTCTTGTTAAGAACGTCAGACAGACTTGCCAAGATGCAAACTCGGGCCTTGTCATTAGCCTTTGTCCAACAGTCATAAACATCCTTCAACACTTGGGATGCATTGCGGGTGGAGACTAGAGGTTATTCCTCCGTCAAGATAAACTGTAAATCATCAATAACCAAAATCGTATCTAGGTTAGATTTCCATGTCGCATGGTTTCCACTAATTAATTTTTCAATTTTAAGCAAGGAAAATGATTAAGGAAGATATGCTGAAATGAATAACAAACAATTGATCGTATTAGTTATATTTGTCTTAACCCATTACTTAATTATCCAATCAATTTATTAAAAACACGTATAATCATAGAACCCTAATTAAACTATTGATTTAGTTTTTGCAATGATACTTCAGAGGTTTAGAGCAACAATCACCGAAGGGTGATCAACTACTCCTCCCCTGAATTGAGACAATCTCAGCTAATCACTAATACCAGAATAACTTTTATTCCTATAGTTTTTAGCTGTCGTTTTTCGGTCAAGGATTTATTAACTAGCTTAATTTATCCTGTAAGTGTGAGCCTCTCATTTTTGGATCATAGAGGTACGCTTCAACAGACTGCTGAAAGAAAATAAAACGGTTAAAGATTAACCTAAGAAACTCTATCCATTGTTGGAGTTTGCATTGTTCCAACTCATATGATTAGACCCTCCGAAAGGATGGTCGGTCTGGGACGACACGCAAGCGGACCATAGGAATCTCACGGTGCAACCCAATGGAAGAGACCATAGGATACATTGACACACATCCCTCTCCCACTTACTATAAACACTTTCCTTATTCGCCTTGCTATTGACCGATGCAAACACTTTCCGAAGGGAGGCTATGCCCAGGGCGACACAAGTCAAGCATGGATCTCACGGTGTGAACTCTTAAGGAGGCAAGAGCGGAAATTTGATATATCATATATACCAATTTCCTCCCACTAAAGTATTCTAATATGTTTAGGATTTTATTATACTTAGTTAAAAACGGGCTAATGAATTTAGCTAAATCCTTTTAATTTGCTCAATATAATATTTATATTGAATGATTTAACAATACCTAATTTCATTCATTAAACTCTTTAATAAAATCAATCATTTATTGCATGCTTATAAAATATTTTCTCAATTCACCTCCTAGATTGGTTCCCAGGTGGAGGTGTTCCATTTCTGTCAACTTAAATATCCCCGCCTAGACAGAACGTTCCTCAAACAAAGGTCATTTATGGCAATTATTTTATACATTAATCTTTTAACGAAATTCATTTTAATCCTGTTAAAATAAATTAAAAGATTAATCTGTTTCTAATCTCAGTAGAAAAACTTCCAACATAAGTCTAGGTGAATTAATTTTAAACCATTGAAAATTAATTTGGACCTATATTTGCATGCAAATCTTGATTATAGATTTTAATCTATCTCATTAAAAACATAACACTTATATTTTAATACTTTACTAAAACCTATAAATTTACATCTAATGACATTGGTTAAATACAACAATTATATTTATCTAAGTAATACCATGCTCAATACAAATTTCAATTTCATTTGATAAATATAGTACTTATATTAATCATACATGAAAATCAAGCATTCACATACATCATTCCACCATTCATTATAATAATTATAACATAGCATGATGCATGAACATGCTTAATGTGATCATACGTCCTTATAACATAACACTTATATTATGTTATAAGAATGCACGTACACTTATAATCATGCATCCATAAAATATAGCCCTTATATTTAATTATGATGCATGTACATGTTTATCCTAAGGTAGAAATTTTTTGAATTTATATGACATACAATATGTAATATGTATTCAAACATTAATCTAAATATACATCCAATGTATAATTAAATTAATTTAAAAAGAAAAAATTGGATCAATTTTGGCACTCTAATGCAAAATTAATATAACTATTATATCATTTAATTAGTTAATACTAATTAATTACATAAGCAAATTAGGTAAAAAAAAAAAAAAAAAACAGCTTCAGCCACAACCTCCTCACGTGTGCTCAACCATAGATCCATCAAAGTTCATAGCATCCCGACATTATGACTTCCTCGCGTTGCACCTCACCTCGTAGCGGTGCAACACTGTGATTGTAGTGTCGAGACGTTGTAAGGCAGAATACCCCTTTTTGTGCATTTTTGCTCCGAACTTGCCTCGAACACCTTTGTTTCTCCCGATCTCTTCAACAATAGTTGCTCTATCGATTGACACGGACTTAAAGACTCAAAGCAAAAATTAAAATGCCCAAAAATACAACGGGCCATTGCATTTTAATCACATTAAAAGGTAATCTAAGTGCCAAAATTGAAACGTCCAATCTTGCAAACCTTCATTTAAAATGCAGATTTAAAACCCCACCTCTAAACTGATTTTTGCTTAAAAAATATGAAGAATGAAGATGTAAAAAATTGACTATGATACCAGTTGTTGGGATCGAATCTCCAATGGAAGCATGTGAACGTCTTGCATCTCGAAATTCCATTTAAAGAAACAAAAAACAGTATTCTAAAAAGAATATAGAAAGATAAACATGTTAAAAGCATGCTTGAGAAAAGGCAAATAAGAAGGAATAACCATTCTTACCTTCGAAGATTCCCAAGCTTCTACAACGATCCTCTCGCTATTCCAACGAATACGATCTCGAACACGAACATCTCCTCGAACAATATTGAACACAACCACAAGAATAACCTTGTTATTCTCTAAGAGTCTAAAAGAAGGCTAGGTGGTATCCAACTATTGGAAGAAAGTGAAGAGGAGAGAATTCTTTGGAGAGAGTAAAGAGGATTTCATTGGTGGTTAGGATAAAAATTGCAAAATGGAATTACCCTAAAAAGGTCGTAAGAAAGACTTTATATGGAAAATGGTTAGCCCCTTCTTCAAAATTTTCCCAATTTATCCTTGTGCACAATTAATTAAATAACACTCATCTAATTAATTAGCATATTAATTAAATAATCCTTTATACATTAAATCCAACTTAACATATCTATTTAATTATCATAAACATCATATGTCTTTGTGCAATACCTCTCTATTAATCTTTGTAAATCTAATTCACTAGAATTAATTATTTGAATCTCATTCAAATGTTTCTTTCCAACTTAATTTAAATTATAGATCACATCCATAATCAATTACATATTAATCATATTAATATAGTTTGCTCAAATTGATTTGAACAATTCAAATCATTCCTCTTTAATATCCTTCAGTGAGCTAATAAGGGGACCTGGTAGACCTGCAAATCAGAAGCTCCAACTATGAGATTAATTGGCTAAACTAATTAATCAAATTAATCAATATTCGTTAACTATGGGTACATTTCAATAAAGACCCACAACTGCACTCTTCTCACTATAGATATATTACTGTGTCCATGGATATAGACCAATAACAGCAAGTCAATCCTTCACGAGTGTTCGTAATGTCAATTGGGTCAAATCACTGTTTTACCCTTAGGTTACCTCTGACTCCTTAAGTACCAGTGCTCTTCTAATAAAAAACTTGTTTATAGTCCAACCAATAAACAGAAATCTCTCTCGAGCCAATGAGAGGGTGGAGCCCTTTGTTTAAGTCTTGGAGACATCACTTAAGGGAACACTCCTCTACTTACCCTGAAGTGGGAAAGAGTGAATTCCATTTTG
The DNA here is from genome assembly GCF_027475165.1 of Benincasa hispida. Lineage (NCBI taxonomy): Eukaryota > Viridiplantae > Streptophyta > Magnoliopsida > Cucurbitales > Cucurbitaceae > Benincasa > Benincasa hispida. Next base: position 68,700,880 of record NC_143488.1, on the reverse strand, counting down.
TATTATTATGTTCATAGCTCCCCACTCGGTCTTGTCTCCCAAATTGTAGGCATGTTGAGTCGGCGAACCGGCCACTCTCTCATACAAATCAAAGGACCATACCTTGTGAATAGGAGTTCATAATACACTAAGGATTCAGACTAAGTTACTTAGGTCATCCAATTAAAATAGGAACCTAACTAGTTAATGACACTACATCTAGTGGTTACTATTTCGTAGTCCAATCTTATGCAAACTCAGTGCATAGGATACATCCACTCGCGTATCACCTACACAAACGTTTTGGATCATTGTGTTTGTATCAAATACAAAGTGGGTCGTATCCATAGTGCCACCAGGATAAGGCTAAGGTACCTAGCCTTATCCCTATACTATAGATTTTCTAGGCTATTTCTTGAACATTGATCCTTATATGTCTCCACATAAAATTCAACTCATAAGGCAATCCTGAAAGTTAGTTGAATGGATTTAGGGTTATTAAGACAAAATAAAATACAACATAATCAATAACATTTATTGAACTAACATCGATAACTCATTATTAATGACAGTCAATTAATAACATTTACTATCTACGAGTTTTAGGGCATAAAACCCAACATTTACATCCCAAGCTTTTGATAATTATTGTATGCCAATTGCGATAAGTATTGAACATCCTGTAGCTCATGTTCATACATAAAATGGTTTAGTAGAATCATTCATAAAACGGTGACATTTAATTGCTAGACCATTGCTTATAAGAGCTAAGTTTCCTACATTTGTATGGGGACATGCTATTTTGCATGCAACTTCACTTGTACGCATTAGACCAGTATCTTATCATAAGTACTCGCCATTACAATTAGCTTATGACCATGAGCCAAATATTTACCATTTGAGAATTTTTTTTTTATGTGCAGTATATGTTCTAATTGCTTCACCACAACATATTAAGATGAGTCCTCAAAGAAGGTTAAGAATATATATTGGATATGATTCCCTATCAATTATTAAATATCTTGAACTCCTGGATGATGTATTTATTACACGATTTGCTGATTTTTATTTTAATGAGACAAATTTTCCAACATTAGGGGGATGATTTAAGAAGTTGGAAAAAGAAATTACATGGAATATATCGTTATTGTTTCATTTAGATCCCTATATAGATCAATGTGAACTTAAAGTTCAGAAAATAATTCATTTACAAAATATAGCAAATTAGTTACCAGATGCATTTATAGATGCAAAGAAAGTAACTAAGTCACATATACCAGCTGCAAATGTTCCATTGAAATTTGATATCCTAACACAGCAAGTTGTTACTAATGAGTCTGGAACACGCTAGAAGCGTGGTAGACCAGTGGGTTGCAACGATAAAAATCCTCGAAAAAGAAAAATAATTAATAGTGAAGAGGACTTGGTTGAGGATGTAAATACCCATGAAGAAATCCTTGACACGACTAGTGGGGAAGGTGAAATACCTAAAGATAATTATAAGATTTCAATAAACTATGTCATGACAAGAAAAAGATGAAACCGAACTAATGGAGTTATTGACAATATTTTTGCGTAATGTTGCTCTTAATATATATCTAAAAGTGAGGATCCTGAACCAAAGTTTGTTGGAAAATGTCGATGTAGAAAAGATTTGCTTCAGTGGAAAGAAGCAATCAAGACATAATTAAACTCATTTTCAAAACGTCATATTTTTAGACCAGTAGTCCGAACACCAGAAGGTATCAAACCTGTGGGATAAAAATGGGTATTTGTGAGGAAAATAAATAAAAATAATGAGGTCACAATATATAAAGAAAGACTAGTCGCACGAGGTTTTATATAAAGACCTAGTATTGATTATGAAAAGACATATTATCCAGTGGTGGATGCAATTAAACTAAGATAATTAATTGGCTTGACTATGTATGAAAATCTGGACATACATCTAATGGATGTAATCACGATATACTTATATGGATCTCTTGATAATGATATTTATATGAAAATCTTAGAAGGACTTAAGGACCTGAAACATATAAATCAAATTTCCGGGAGTATTTAATAAAGTTACAAAGATCATTGTATGGATTGAAACAATCAGGACGATGTAGTACAATTGCTTGAGTGAATATTTGTTGAAAGAAGGATATTAAAATAATCCAATATGTCCATGTGTTTCATAAAAAAATCACTGTCAAGATTTGCTATTATAATATGTTGATGAATTAAATATAATTGGAACTTCTGGAGAGCTTTCAAAGGTAATAGAATATCTTAAGAAATAATTTGAGATGAAAGATCTCGGAAGAACAAAATTTTTCCTTGGCTTTCGATTTGAGCATTTAACAGGTGAGATATTTGTTCATTGGTCAACTTATATAGGAAAAGTTTTGAAAATATTTTACATGGACAAAACACATCCATTGAACATTCCAATTGAAGTTCGTTTACTAGATATGAAGAAAGATATATTTTGACCTCGAGATGATAATGAAGAACTTCTTGGTCCTGAAGTACTATATTTTAGTACAATTGGTGCACTTATGTATCTTGCTAATAATATAAGACCAGATGTTGCATTTTCACTAAATTTATTAGTAAGATATAGTTCTTCTCCAATAAAAAGATATTGGAACGGAATTAAGCATATACTCCGTTATCTTTGAGGAACGATCGATATGAGTTTGTTTTATTCAAATGAGTCGAATTTTGATCGGGTTGGTTATGCAGATTTTGGATACTTATCTGAACTACACAAAGCTAGATCTCAAACAGGTTATCTATTCACATTTGGAAGAATTATGTATCGTGGTAGTCAGTGAAACAGACCATAACGGTTACTTCCTAAAATCGTGTTGAAATTCTTGCAATTCACGAGGTTAATAGATAATGTGTATGGCTAAGATTAATGACTCAACACATTTATGAAACTTATTATACGAAGACACAAAACATGTATATCCCAAATCAAAATAGGATATATTAAATGAGATAGAACAAGACATATTTCACAAAAACTTTTCTATGCTTACGATCTTGTATGACTACATCACTGTACAACAAATTTGTTCAAAAAATAACATGGCAAACTTATTTACAAAGATATTACCAACCGCAATCTTTGAAAAACTAGTGCACAACATTGGAATATGGCGACTCAGAGATCTCAAGCAATGTTTCCATGGGGAGGAGTAAATATACTTTTTAGGAGTATAAATTATATGAAATATGTACTATTTTCCCTTCACTATGATTTTTTTCTCCCTTGGATTTTTTCCTAATAAGGTTTTAAGGAGACATATTTTATATATATAATGGGCATCTAAGGGGGAGCATTATAAATGTTATGATAGTAGATGACCATTAGATGCTCATGCTTAGTGTCCATCGACCATATATCATGCCCCCATTTCTCAAAATGTTGTCTATGTGTCTCAACATTATACATTATTAGTGTGTATGTAATCCACTTTCTATAAATAGTGGCATTTCGTGGGTTTTAAAAGACACACATCGGGCAAAATTCATGAAAATTGGAGAAACTGGAGATTTTAGAGAATTTTCTTATTTCATATCTTGTTCATTTATTTTACTTAATTTACTTATATATTATGTTTACTTTATGTTAACATTTATTTATTTATTTATTATATTATATTATATTGGTATTCGTGTTCCTGTTGTTCTACTCAAGTTCACAACAAAATTAACAATTAAAAAATTTGACCAAAATATAACAAAATCCAAACTCATTGAGACATAAAGTGATTTTATTATAAATTTAGTTCATCGACTTTAAAAATGAAATAAAATAAAATAAATAATATGTCCTTAAACTTTTAATTTTATGTCAAATAAGTACTTAATCTACTTGCACTTTAAATACTATTTTGGTTCCCTGTATTTTTAGTATTTGTTCATTTTTGTTCTTATACTTTCAACTTTGGTTCATTTTAGTCCTTGTACTTTCAAAATATTTGTTTTGATCCTCACATTTTAAAAAAGTGATCATTTTGGTCCCTTTATTTCTATTTTACTTCATTTTTAATGCATAGAAATAGTTACTTTTTTAGAATTCAATGACTAAAATGAACAAAAGTTGTAAGTACAAGGATCAAAGTGAACTTTCTAAAAGTATATGAACTAAAATAAACCAAAGCTGAAAGTATAAAGACCAAAATGAATATTTTAAAAGTACAAGGACCAAAATGAATAAAAGTCAAAAGTATAGAGACCAAATAAGTATTTAAATAAAGAAAATTACATTATTTAATTAAAAAGATTAAAATACTATGATAGTCCATATATTTTAAAGTGTATTTAATTTTAATTTCTATATTTTTCAATTGTCCAAATTTAGTCCTTGCTATTTTTTTTAAAAAAAACCCTATCCTTTGCATTTTTACTATAAAATTTGAAAATATATTGAGTTATTTTCGTTGAAGATGGTAGGAACTAAAATTGATGAGACTATTATGAAGCTAAAATGATATTTTTTTAACCAATTAAAAAAATATCTAAGGTTTCGTGAGAATGTAAATGTATGTAAGAAAGAGGAAGTTGGGTCGATTTATGTATGACATTGGTAAGAAAAGGGAAACCTTGCCGTCTCTTAATATTCTCCGGCCGTTGGAAATTTGATACTCCAAATTCAACAACCCAAACTTCTCTCCCCCACATTATAAATTCCTCGATTTTAGTGCCTTTCCTAACTAAATTTCCCTTTTCCGCGCCTCTAACCACAACGCCGCTGAAATGGCTGTCACCGGCGGCGACGATTTGCCGTACTTCAATGACGAATTGGAGCTCAGAGAGTTCGGCCGGCGGCCCACTCTCGGCGAGCTCCTGAAGCGAGTGGAAGATGCACAGTCGCCGGACCACCATGTCCTCGACGTTAGTTATGGGTGTAGGTACCCGGCGGCGGCGCCGTTGTTGTATCCTTTCAAGCTGTCGTTTAGGAATCTGAGTTACAGTGTGAAAGTTCGGCGGAGAGGAGGTGGTTCGTCGGTGCCGGAGAATTTGGCGGCGGAGGGGAATGGTGGAAGGGTGAAGTTGTTGCTTAATGATATCTCCGGCGAGGCGAGGGAAGGGGAAATTATGGCGGTGCTTGGTGCTAGTGGGTCTGGGAAATCTACGCTCATCGATGCTCTCGCCGATCGGATTGCAAAAGGTAGTTTTATTTTAAGGCCTACTTTAGTATGATTATAGGGCCGTTTCATAATTATTTCAAATTTAGAGGATATATGCACAATTTTCAAAAATGAAAAATCAAATAACAAAGACTCTAATTTTTTAAAAAAAATTTACATTTTAATTTTTTCTTAGATTTTTTAAAAATATTTGTAGAAAATAACAAAATAAGAAATAGAGGTGAAAGTTATGTTTGACCTCTTACTAAGTGTTAATTGAGCTATGTTCACATTAACAACCTCTCTTTTCTTTTCTCATTCATCTTGGATTAGAAAAAATAAAATAATTGCATGAATTACGTGCAAATAACTCAATTGAAGAATATATATTTTTTTCCAACTAATGGAGATAATCAATATTTAAAAGGTTAAAGTAGAAGTTTATTTCCTAAACTTGGAAGAAGTATTTAATTTGTTGGCAAAATTTGTTGAGTATGTAATAGGTTATAAAAAAATTAATTTTGTGCATAACAATCAAAGTTTAAATTTTGTGAGTTTGTGAGTTATGAACTATTCCCTAATAAAACCAAAATTAAAATTGAGCTGTAATTTTGACCAGGGAAGTTGAAAGGGACAGTGAGATTAAACAATGAAATTTTGGAATCTGGATTATTGAAAGTAATCTCTGCGTATGTTATGCAAGACGACCTTCTATTTCCGATGCTAACAGTGGAAGAAACTCTCATGTTCTCGGCCGAGTTTCGGCTACCTCGATCCCTCTCAAAATCCAAGAAGAAAGCTAGAGTTCAAGCCCTAATCGATCAATTAGGTCTAACAACCGCCGCAAACACCGTCATCGGTGACGAAGGCCACCGCGGCGTCTCCGGCGGAGAACGGCGCCGCGTCTCAATCGGAATCGACATTATTCACGATCCGATACTCTTGTTCCTCGATGAACCTACCTCAGGCCTCGATTCCACCAGCGCTTTCATGGTTGTCAAAGTTTTGCAAAGAATCGCTCAGAGCGGAAGCATTGTGATAATGTCCATTCATCAGCCAAGTTACCGAATCCTCTCTTTACTCGATCGATTGATCTTCCTCTCCCATGGAGAAACTGTTTATAGCGGCTCTCCGATGGATTTACCTAATTTTTTGGCCGAGTTTGGACATCCGATTCCAGGAAACGAAAATCGGACGGAATTTGCCTTGGATTTGGTTCGAGATCTGGAAGAAACCGCTGGTGGGACGAAATCCATGGTTGAACACAACAAATCGTGGCAGAGGAAGACGAAGATTCACTCTGAAGGTAACGAGATTCATCGATTTCATCTCTGTCTCAAAGACGCCATTAGCGCGAGCATTTCTAAAGGGAAATTGGTCTCGGGCGCTCCAACTGATTCGAATCGTTCATCTTCGTTCTCCAAATTTTCAAATCCTCTTTGGACTGAGATTTTAGTGATAGCGAAACGATCGATTATGAATTCAAGGAGAATGCCAGAGCTATTTGGAATTAGATTAGGCGCTGTTCTAATCACTGGAGTAATTTTAGCTACCATGTTTTGGCATCTCGATAATTCCCCTAAAGGCATTCAAGAACGCTTAGGGTTCTTCGCCTTCGCCATGTCCACAACCTTCTACACCTGTGCAGAGGCCATCCCTGTTTTCCTTCAAGAACGATACATTTTCATGAGAGAAACAGCTTACAACGCTTACCGTCGATCTTCATACGTTCTTGCACATTCATTAATCTCCATTCCATCACTGATTATCCTTTCTCTAACCTTCGCCGGAACGACGTATTTCGCCGTCGGTCTTGCTGGTGGCTTCTCCGGCTTTGTTTTCTTCTTCTTCGCCGTACTTAGCGCATTTTGGGCCGGAAGTTCGTTTGTAACCTTTCTATCCGGTGTTGTTTCTCATGTAATGTTGGGCTACACCGTCGTGGTCGCCATTTTAGCGTATTTTCTTCTCTTCAGCGGCTTCTTCCTCAGTCGGGATCGGATGCCGCCGTACTGGATCTGGTTCCATTACATGTCGTTGGTGAAGTATCCGTACGAAGCGGTGTTGCAGAACGAGTTTGGGAAGGAATCGGAGTGTTTCATCCGCGGCGTTCAGATGTTCGACAATACGCCGCTTGCGGCGGTGCCGACGACGGTGAAGATGGAGCTGGTGAAGAGCATGGGGAAGACGTTGGGGTTTAACATCACTGGATCCACTTGCGTTACTACTGGGTTTGATGTATTGAGGCAACAGGGGATTACGGATTTGAGCAAATGGAATTGCATTTGGATCAGTATGGCTTGGGGATTCTTTTTCAGGATTCTGTTTTACTTTGCTCTCTTGTTTGGTAGTAAAAACAAGAGAAACTGAAAATATACTTTGATAAAGAAGATCATTTATGATAGCCATCCACTCTCCATATTTTATTGATATTTTCATAAAATTTTTCGTAAAATTAAGAATTTGATATTTCCATCGCAATCAACATTTTTTAAACCTTAATGATGACTTGATGAATGGAATATATGATTCTATTGGATAATCATTTAGTCTTTTTTATTTTTAAAAATTAATCTTATAAACATTAGATATTACTTCCATGAAAATTAAGCTAAATTTTAAAAACTAAAAAAAAAAAAGCAGTTTTTAAAAGCTTTGTTTTTTTTGAATTTTGGCCAATAATTCAATAATTATAATTAAGAAAAATGTAAATAATTATAAGAATTTGGAGCAAATAGGCTTAATATTAAAAAACGAAATGGTTACCAAACGAGATCTATATATTTTATTTATTTATAGAACCATTTAGCTATATAGTTAATGGGTTAATTAATGAATGATGTAAGTTTACAAATATTTAGGACATCTTAGTCTACACTTATGTTTGTGCATCACATTCTATTATCCGATTATTATTTTTTATTAAGATACTAGAAAAAGTGACTTTGTTTTTAAAAGCATTTTTCACCGGTTAAGCTACTAATTTAAAAACAACATTCATCGTAGTATCACAATTAAGTGAATGTGATCAAATAATGACAACCAAAATGAGCATAGCTCAATTGATATCAAACATATATTACAATCTCGAGATCAACATTTATTATACTATTCATTATACAGTGTAGACACAATAAAGAAAAAGATTAAAAGATGTCTTGACTAATATAAGTTTATATACTAAAACTAATATAGTCATGGTTTTGGTTAAAAATATAATTTTGGTCAATATACTTATTTTATTCGATTTTAATCCATATACTTTCAGATGTCTCGTATCTTAAATTTAGTCTCACAAAGTCAACTATATCAATATTGGTTAAGTAATTACAATAACTTAATACATTTCGAAAATGTTGATAGATAATAAAAAAATATATATTAATTCAATAACAAACTAGTAGTAATGACTAAATTTAAGATTTTTTATGAAAAAATTAGGATCGATTAAAAGCACATAGACTAAAACTAAACGCTAAAAAATACATGTACTTAAATTGAACAAGTCTCAACGTATAAAGACCAAAATAATATTATAATTCATATTTATTAATTAGGTCATTCAACAAGTCGAATAATTATTATTTAAATTAATAGGTTAAATGTTTGAATTCATGTAATTAAGGATCGAGATGAATAGTAATTAATAAATAATCCAGGATTTAAATAAAATATTTATTGAAACAGAAGCTTAGATTAATAGGTAAATTTAATATTGTATCGTTAAGAGTAAATTATATCCCTAATAATACTTGCGTTTGCATAGAATATTTAAAAAAAGAAAAAGAAAAAACAGTAATTTCTATAATTAAGAAAAGCCAACGAGGCCATTGCTTCAGTTTCCTCTTTTTCGAATATGAATTCCTGCAAACCCTCGCCAATCAAAAACGCCCACCGCCCATCAGATCATCATCAATGTCGCCGCCCTACATTCCCGCCGCCGCCGTCGCCGCCTTCTCCCTCCTCCTCCTACATCTTGCGGCTGCGGGCGTCCAACCCCGGCCTCCGCCTGCATCCGCTTCCGCCTCCACAAACGCGACGACTGCACCTGCTCCTCCTCGACGCGGATCTTACGTACGCGAATTCCTTCAAGCGCACAACAAATTCCGATCGATTTTTCAACTTCCGCCGTTGAAATGGGACCGGAATCTGACTCGATTCGCGCGGCGGTGGGGCGAGAAACGCGCCGCGGATTGTAAAATGATCCATTCGTACGGTCCGTACGGCGAGAATATGTTTTGGGGGAAATTAGAGCACTGGACGCCGACGGAAGTGGTGGAATCATGGGCGGGCGAAAACAAATTTTACAATCTGAACAGTAATGAATGTGCCGCCGGCCAAATGTGCGGTCATTACACGCAGATTATTTGGAAGGAATCGCTCCGATTGGGCTGTGCGCGAGTTAATTGCGTTAACGGTGAGTTGCTGGTGATCTGTGAGTACGATCCGCCAGGAAATTATGTGAATGAGAAACCGGTTTGAGTTTCTCCGCCGCCGGAAATCGCCGGAAATCTGTTTGGATATGTTTTAATTTGAAGTCATTTATTATGGATTTTTTCCAATTCTTTTTTTGTTATTGTTTATCGTGTTTGTGTTCTTCGTCGTCTTCTTCGCCATGGATTGAAAGATTCGAAGTTGTTTAAATTTCTGGTGACGATTTTCGTTTCGTTCGGCGGATTTCAAGTTTCAGCATTCCTGCTTTTATCAGGCCAGAGAGGAATGAGAATCTTGAGAGCGATTAATTTGAGTATTTTTTCCCCTACAAAGATGAATGCATGATCATTATGATTTTTTACACTATAATTTTTTTTCTAAGAAAAAGTTAAATTGTGAAGTTCAAATAATGGTTCAATAAAAAAAAAGGGAAAAAAAAAATCAAATTACATTTTTTTTTTGTATTTTGGGGTTAAATATCCTATTCTAGTGTTGTTGATAATGAGAAATTAGTCAATTATTTTAAATTTGGCTAAATTATAATAAATGCAGAAAATAGTCCACTATTGTGTAAGTTGTAACATTATCTTTCAACATTTATAAATGTTTCTTCAGAAAATCTCGAAAAACTCGATCAACCCAACCTAATCGGAACTTGTGTTTTTTCATCCAATACAATTATATATATAGATATAGTTGTTTCAATTTAACATAATTCCATGATTTGAAGGTGACGAACATTAGAACTATTGTATTGTTATATTAGGTAGTTATAATGAGTAGCATTTTGAGGGCTAATAATCAAGTGTATCAACATGTTTAAAAGATTGTAAATATAACAAAATAAAGTAGTAAACTAGACTCCTATCAGCGAAATAATTTATCGTCAATAGACTTCGAGAGTTGGATCTAAATTTTTTATATCTGTCAATTCTTTTGCATTGTACTATGACTACCAATACTTTAGTCTCGATTGTTATATTTGTAATTGTACCTATTATATTCAACTCAAAGCTCAAGTTGTTCTATAGTAGATAGGATAGGATTAGGACCAAAATTTAAATAGGTCCAAGTCCACTCAGAAATTGGGCTAAGGTCCAAATAGACCCAAAGGATGGGTCAAAGTGAACAAAGCTCACACCAAATTTAAGTTAATTCTCACAAATCAAAAATTTTAAAAATCTTGTTCTTGTGTGAAGTCAACATGAGTTTTCAATTTAGCATATTCAAAAATAGGTTTTATGTTTAAGTTTGTTGGTGAGTGAATCTTGTAGGTCGATCTTGTGCGATTGCTTTCTAGCCAAGTTAACATGTACAAGATGTCATAGTGGTTCGGTATCGTTTCACACACTTTGATACCTAAATTAGTAAAGTGAAGTGTTTGATAGAATTTAAGCAATAGTTAACTACTCACATCTATGATCGTTGAAACGTACATCTAACTCACTGTTCAAGGACTTCTTTTCTTCTCATGTCAACGTAGGTTTTGAAGATCTTATGTCAACGTAGTCTTCGAAGGTCTCCATGGGCGCTGTCCTTTTGGTCTTGGACATTAATCAAAATCTGACCCACAACCAAGTTCATGTAAAGTCTTTTTTCAAAGCTAACTAACATAATAATGGAGGGTAAATTGTTTAACTACTTTTAAATTTTTGGTGAAAAGTTAGAACTTTTCATTGCATAGCGATCTAATTCAGAAAATTGAAAAAATACCAAACAAAATCAAAACTTTAGCCCCCTAATAAAATATAAAACTAAAAAGTTTATGAACAAAAACCAAAAGTAGCCTACAATTTACATTAAAAACTCCAAAAAGAAAACTACACATTAGAAAAGAAATGGAATCACAAAGCTTGAATGATATATTCTCTTCTTCGTCTTGGATGGGTAAAAACTGAACTGAGAAAGGGAAAAGAAATCAGGCGGCGGAAAAGACGGCGGTTTCCAGCTGGTAGGCGGCGGTGAAGAAGGAAGGCCAACATAGGTATGTGGACATGATGCTGCTGACTGTGGAAGCTCCGATCATAAAGTTCATTACCACAATTTGCAGCTGAATGGCTTCGATCGGTGAAGCTCCGCCCATTATCAGTCCGGTCATCGCCCCCGGCAGCGAGATCAGCCCCACCGTCTTCGCATTGTCCACCACCGGCGACAGTGCTACCACTAGCGCCCTCTTCACTTGCTGGTGCGTCGCCTGTCGCGGTGTTGCTCCTAGAGCTAATGCGGTTTCCACCTGAATCAGATGTGTCGAGAAGATGAATAAAAAATTAGGGTTAATCGTTGTTTGATTCAACGGTTAAGTTTAGAATGTTGTATTTGTTATTAACCATAGTATTTTAGGATGTTGTAGATGGATTCACTAATTTGGAGTTAACGAAAAATAAATTTATTAAACATAACTGAAAATTTTGAAACATTTTTAAAGTTTTTTAAACTGATTTAGTCCTTCAACTTTTAAATTTTCATTTTAGCTATTAAACATTTAAGCTTTTAAAATATGTAAAATTGTCGATTTTGACCCAAACACTTTTTCTGCATTTAAAACTAACTTCATTTTTAATATCTACTTCTTTTTTTTTCCCTTTTTCTAACGTTTCAGATTTTAAATGGAGGGACTCACCACGTAAAAAGACAATTTAGTCCCTCAACAAATGATCATTCAATTGTCTTGAATATTAAATATTCTAACTTACCTAATTCATATATCTTAAAATGGAAACTTCAATCTTCAGTTTCACATTTTGTTTGCAATAATAGAAATGCTTTACGTGAGGTGAGGGTCCCAACTTCAGAGGAATAATTATTTTCAGAGAGTCTCAAGTTCAGAGGAACAACTTCTTTCCTTTTCGAGAGTTCCAAAAGAGACAATTATGTTGAAAAGTAATTTTTTTATTTTTTTTTCAGAAAGTCGTAAAAATAGAGCAAAAATTTTTTTTTAAAAGAAAGTCGTAAAAATAAGTGTTATTTAATTCTGACATTTACTCATATCCAATAAACAAAACTCCTTGGTTATCTTATGTGAACTTAAACATGTATATGTGATATACAAGTGGATCATGTCTTAAGTGATAACCTAAATCATTCTATAGTATAAGGATTAAGTGGGATATCTGATCCTGGTGACACTACGGATACGGCCCGCTTTGTAGAGGTTTGCAAGTATTGTAAACTACTACAGATGGTTAATCCTGACCATTCATGTGGAGACGTGGAGCGGGGGTGTCCTATACAAAGAGTTTGTATAAGACCGGACCACGAGATGACTAGACTCTGTATATAACGACGTTGATACTAGAGACTTGCATCTCACCTAAACGACCATAGGTGACACGAACTCAATCCTGAGTGTTTTGTGAACTCTTGCCTTTGAGGACGGTCATTTGATTAGTATGGATGAGAGTGGCTAGATTGCCAACTCAACATGCCTACCTTTTTCGGGACTTGTCTGATATGGGAGCTTGGAACTCAATCCACAATATGGAATTCACTCCTTTCCCGAAGCAGGGATAAGTAGAGAGATTGCTCCCTTAAGGGCTGATTCCGGGGCTTGAACATAGTAGCCACAACTTCTCTTTGAAAGAGAAAACTCAGTCATAGTAGGACTATGATTTATGTTCATTAGAGGGATCAGTGGTACAAGAGACAAATGTAATTACAGGGGCATAACGGTCATTGGCCCAACTGTACTTACGAACGATCTGTGAAGGGTTGTCGCATTGCTGATTGGTTAAGATGGACACATAATATATCTGTAGTGAGGAGAGTTCAACTATCAGTCTTTAGTGAGTGCCTGGTAGTTAACGGATTGTGGATCCCGTGACTAAAGAATTTAGTCAGTTATTCACATACTGTTGGAGCTTCGGATTTACAGGTCTATGAGGTCCCTTTGGTAGCTTGGATTCATGTTGAAGGATCAGTTCTTAGTGTTGATTTGAAATTCAAATTGACAAGAGGTATTTTGATTATATGTGATATAATCGGTATGATGTATGAGATACATCTAGTGGAGGATTAATGTAAATGAGATTTACATTAAGTACCATGGAATAGAAAAAGAACTATGGTTTATATGTTTCATGAGATGCAATATTAAGACTATAGGTTATAAATATAGTATGATAAGTTGGTTATCATTTATGTTTATAATAATATTAATTATTAGATAATTAATACCTTTTGGGTGGTTATTGATCATGGTAACTGTGAGTTTAAAAGGAAATCGGTTTCCTATTTTGAAAAAGAGTTTTTACAGAAGTTTTCACAAAAGTTTGAAAAGAATTTGAGTTCTCTTTCCGGCGAAAAGAAACTCATGAAAGTCGTCAAGTAAATACAGATTTATTAAACGACGGCTGGGCGAGCTAAAGAATCGTGCAGGTGCTAATTAAACGATCGTGCAATGTTTACTAAACGATCGCATAGCTTTGCTAGACGATCGCTGGCCCAAGGTAAACTATTGTGTAGAATCGACCGAGCTAAACGATCGCATAGCTTTTGCTAGACGATTGCATAGTTTTATCTAAATGATTGGGCATCGACCTATGCAATAGGTTTCCGACTTCTCCCACTTACCCAGTCGTGTACGCGATCGTTGTTTCCTCCGCTCGTCTGCCTCACACCAAGTCCAAACAGAGCTCACCCTCTGAATTCTCACATCGGGAATACCAAGGTCGCCTTGTTGGTGGTGTCAGACTGAACTCGACATTGTCGAGGTTTTTCGGAGGCCGTTCGTGGTGCTGCGGAGGTCATTCGCTGTTGCGGAGGAGTTCGTGATCGAGGAGATTGTTGAGGACGAGCGCGAAGTATTCGTGCTGTGTTGCGATCATATAGATCAAGTGTTCTTGGTTGCTGTTGTTCGATCAGAGTGCGTATCGGAGCGTGGAGACGCTTCTACTGATGTTCGTATAGAGTTTGTCTCTTTGTACATTTATTGTTCATGCTGTAATTTTCTGTAAATTGTATAACTGCTTGTTTTGAAGTCGACTATAAATGATTTATTGTTTCATGATTGTAATTTGGAATGGTCTTGCTTCCGCTACTCACGGAAATCTCGAGCGTCGATTTCCTTCACTATAGTGGTGTGTCTGGGTAGTTAACGAATATTGATTAATTAGGTTTAAAGAGTTTAATCAATTAATCTCATATCGTTGAATCTCATGATCCGAGGTCCATTAGGTTCCTCTACTAGCTCGTTAAAAGATTAAACCTAAGAATAGCGTGTTGAGAGGATTTGAAATGTTCAAATTCAGTTTAGGGTTTGAATTATTATATTCGATATAATTAAACATTTTATTAACAAATTAAACGATTTTGGAGAGTTCGAAATATTTGAATGAGATTTAAATTTTAATTACATGAATAAGGATTCATGTTTTGGATTAGGTTTTTAATTAATTTAATATTGATATTAAATTATTAAATTATTAAATTAAATTTATATAATTAATTAATTATTTAAAATAAAGTATTTTAGATAATTTTGAATTTCAGATTTCAAATTCAGAATTTAAGTTTTTTTAATTTGATTTGATTTTATCTAAAAATTGAAATTAAATTAAAAAAAAATATTTAAAATGGAAAGTGGCTTTCCCACTTTTTCCATAATCTTCCACCTATTCCACTTAATTAGTGGATGATTGAGTATCAATCTCCACATTGAATCTTTTTGCATGTTCAAATTACTTAAATACAAATTAACTTGAAGAAAGCTCTTGTGATGGTCTACTTCAAATATTGAAGAAGAAATTTAAGGAGATTTCGAGCAATCAAGTGTATTCACTCAAGGTTGTATTCTTTAAACCCTATTTCTGTTATTATCATGAACTTGTATGTTAATCCACTAAAATTGATATAATTAGAGTGCTTAGGATCCTAATAGATTACATGTGTTGATTGTCAACTCTATCATCGTGAAGTTGCCTTTCGCGTGAAGATGACTTTGTCCAACTTTACTAGACAATTCTTTTGTTCAATTTTTGTCTCGTGCAGCTGAACTAATCGAGCCGTCTCGTGAAATTGACCAGGTCAACTCTCTCGTAAAGTCAACTTTCTTCTATTTTTTTTAAATATTTATTTATACATTTTTTTCTAGCCAGTAAGTTTTATCTTTATTTGCAAAATGTCTCGTGTCTTTGTTTGCTATGGCGGTATTTGGAATAAGGATGAACAAGAATATACAGGCGGTAATCTAGGGGGTTTGGATGTAAAATGTGACATTTTCTTTCAAAACTTCTTATTGGAGTTGTATAATCTAAGTGGGATTGACCCAAAAAACCACGATCTCACCCTAAGATGTCTATACAATTTTGGATCCGGGGTTCCTACGTATTTAATATGAAATGATCAAGAACTTAAGTTTTTTTTTTTTTTTTTAAAAAAAAAAAAAAATGGGGAGGACGTATGTAGGCCCTCTATCTATTTATCAACGAAATCCAAACAGGTATGATGACAACGACTTAAACCCCAGTTGCTCATACCAATCAAGCTTTCCATATAATTTAGTCCAAGAATATCCACCCCCTATTATCCTACACAACCTTCCTTCAAACAAAATTATCCTTTAAACTATGCTACATCACTAATCCCCTTAGATAATAATGTTTCCCCATATAAACTATCCAACGACAGTTTCTTTGTTTATCCATATAATCCTAAGGATAATGGTCCATCCTCCTCAATATATAATGAGGATGATATTGGTTGTGTAGATAGGGGGGTTTAGGCATAATGTAAGTGATGAGAATGAGATTGAAGATGAAAATGTATGTGTTGAAGGAGTTTTTTAGCATGGTGTATGAGAGGGAAACGTGAACCCAGAGGAGAACATAATTGAAGTCGATTCAGACTACCAGTTGGGTTTTATGTCCTAAAACTTGCAGTTTGTAAAATGATAAATATTTTCTATTATCAATATACTTGTTATTGATCTCATAAATTGTATGAAAGTCTAAATCCAATAAACTAAGACCCATGACTATTGTATGAGTACTTGAACTTTATGTGGAGACATAAGAGTGGATCAGGTTCGAGTAAATAGTCAAAATGATCTATGGTACATGAATGAGGTTGAATACCTTATTCTGGTAACACCATTGGATGTAGCCTACTCTGTAGTTGTTACAAAGAGTTGTAAAGTGCTACATACGATGTGATCTTAATTCGTACATGTTATGACATGAGAAGTGGGGGCATCCTATGCAATGAGTTTGCATAAGATCAGGACCAAGAAATAAGTCACTCTTACTTTATAACGCTGCTTACTATTTAAGACTGACTATTTCACCTAAATGACCTAAGTAACTCGATTTTAATCCTGAACTAACTATGAACTTCTTTTTATTCGGGATTTCCCTTAGATTTGCATAGTTGAGGGTTGGCTCAACAGCACCAGCTCAATAAGACTCCCATTTCAGGGGTAAGACCGGATAGATAGCTGGGGACATAGGGTGCACGAAAATTCACACCTACCCGATTTAGGGATAGGAGAAAGGTTGTTATCTCAAGTACTGAATCCAGGTCTTGAACAAGGGGCTCCACTCTCTCACTGGGCTGAGAGAGTTTGGTCTGGTGATTGGATCACAAACCAGTTGTTCATTAGAGGATCAGTAGGGACTTGAGAAATAAGACGTAATCTCAGGGGGTAAAACAGATATTTGACCCAACCGTTATTACGAACAACCTGTGAAGGGTTGACTTGCTGATTATGGTTAAATAATGTGGACATAATATATCTACCGTGAGGGGAGTGCAACTATGAGATTTAGTGGAATTACCCATTAGTTAACGAATGGAGATTAATTTGGTCTAATGAGTTTAGCCAATTAATCTCGGATCGTTGGAGCCCATGATCTGTAGGTCCGCGAGGTCCTCCTACTAACTCGTAACGGACTAGCTTTAGAATAGCGTGATAAGTTAATTTGAAACGTTCAAATTAGAATTAAGGGAATTAGTAATTATATGAGATATAATTACATGTTTAATTTTAGAATTAAACGGAATACGATAATTTATATATTTAAATATGATTTAAATATATAAAGATGGAGATGTGTTAAAATTAATTTAATATTTGATATTAAATTAATTAAGTTTTATTTAATAATTAATTTATGAATTTAATTAAATTTTCATTTTTTTAAAATCAAAATAGATTTATAAAATCAAATTTTGATTTTTAGATAAAATTTGAAAAATTGAAAAACAAAAACACAAAATGGAAAAATAGATTTTTCCATTATCCATCACCTAAGTAGCTCACACATGAAGCGTTATTTGCCTTGTCTTTTCCAAGCATGAGATGCAGCTTTTCTCTTTGCATGTTGATCTACAATATAATGAAAAGATTGGAGTGAAAATTGGGCATGCAATCTAAAGAGTTTTGAGAGAAAAACTGGTTTGAAGAAAGGTTCTTCAACAAAGTTGCAACAATGAGTTTTTCTCCTTCATCCTTTGATTGAGCTTGTTTTGAGTCCCACAACTCAATCTAAAGCACCAAGAGAATAGTGAAGAAGATCTTGAGGTGATCTACAACAAGATATGGAGAAGATAGCAGCTAGAGATGGAGCTTTGAAGAAGTTCTATAAGAGATATGTCTTGAAACTCACTTTTTCTGCAAAAGCATGCTTTATATTTTACCAAAATTAATGAATTTGAATGCTTAGATGATCCTTGTGCTTCCGCTGCTATTGATACAATCCTAATTACCAGAGGAATTGGATGATGAGTCCATGAGTCTGATGAGATGACTGAAGATGATGACAGGGACGTTCAAATGGAGGGTGAGTGTAGTAATCATCAATGTAAAGATACCAATTTGTACGTGGAAAATACTCATGCAGAACCTTTGAGTGCATGTCTTGAAGTGGAAATGATTGTGTCAGGTCAGATGTTTGAAAGCGAGGACATCAATATTAAGGTAGGGCAGATATATTTTTCAAATGGAGATCTTTGTGTTGTCCTTTTTCGCTATACGCCAGAATTTTGAACATAGAACACAAATCCATGAAATCACTATTGGTTGTTAAGTGTAGACATGATGTCTGTCATTGGAGGACTCAAACTCGAAAGCTTAAGGATTCAGAGTTGTTCAAAATAACAAGGTATCAGGATGTCCATATATGTTCATAGCAATTAATGGATCACGACTACCATCAAGCTAGAAGCAAGTTAGTCATTCATCTGGTTAAGTCCAAGTTCACGAATGTTGGTAGGACGTATAGGCCGAAGGATATCGCAGTATATGCGGGAGGAATATGGTGTCAATACTAGTTATATGAAAGCTTGGTGGTCTAAAGAAGAGGCGTTAATAATAGTCCGAGGTCAAACTCATCCTTACTGAACGATACCCTAGACTGGGACAGATTAAAAGAAATTACATTCGATCTATCATCCACGACCTCCCTTAGAAGTAGGTGATGTATCGATTGTCCATTGAGGGAGATGGTACTATCTAATATAGGTCTGAATATGGTCTGCCTAAACATGTCTAACTGGACCCTCGTTAACTTCATCCGGATCACCATACAGGTCTTAGCTAGATGAGAAGACGAAGATAATGAAGTCTTAAAGTATCATGCTGGCTCAATCCTTGGCTCCATAATAATTACCTATACGTGCCATAAAATATGGTACAATGTTAAAATCCCTAATGAAAGAAAATACCCTTAAAAAGGATGAACTTCACGAGAAAGAAGCTAGAGAGTCATCACCAAAAAACAACTCTCGTGAAGTTTATAAGAAAGCTTGAGTTGTACTCTCTACGGTTTGTCTCGTAAAATTACTTCACGAGACAAACTTACAACATTATGAGACAAACGACAGAGAGCTTTCGAACCATTTTACGAACTCCCACCGTTGCGAATACTTCACGAGACAAATATTCGCAACAACTTCACGAGATATTTGTCTCGTGAAGTTCAATACACCCAAAAAATATAAAATCAAACCCAGACCAACATATAGCTCTTACCCCATGTATCTTACAGGTTCTTTTAAGTTTGTTAAAGTTTAAAGATGATAAAAAAAAAAAAAAAGGGTTTTGGATTTTCACTACACATTCCTACTAGAAATCATGCAAACTCTCCCTCTATAAACAATAAAATCGATACATTTAGAAATAAAGAAAATGGAAAAGGTACCTTTTGTCAAAATCCGAATCAGACGAAGGAGTAATGGAAGACGAAAAAAGAGGTTTTTTTTATAAGGGTAGGGGAATCTTTGCGAGAAGATAGTCCAACAATGGTGAAGAAAACTCAACGAAAAGAAGAATAGAAAACCCTAACTTCCATGAGAAGATAAAGAGATTCGATTTAACTTTTTGAAATGATCATTTATTGAGGGTAAAATTATCTTTTTACGTGGTGGATCCTCCATTTAAAGTCTGAACCGTTGGAAAAATAGTTAAGAAAAGTAGAATTTAAAGATAAGGTTACTTTTGAATGAAAAAAAGTTTTTGGATCAAAATCGATAATTACCTCGAAAATATCTTATTTAGTTAATGAACTTTTAAGAAAAACAATTATTTTGTTCCTTATCTTTATTTTAATTTCAAAAATTAACCACGCAACTTCATTTTTTTTTAATTTTTTTTTAATGTATAAAGACTTCATCGATTCATCAATTTTCACAAAATAAAAAATTGAAAAGTTAATTAAAGCGAGATAACTAACAGGGAGAGAGAAATTACAAGGCTGAATTGAGTTCTGATATCATCTCGGAGTCTTTTCATGGTGACTCCGGTGACTGTCATGGAGTTTCCGACCATCATTCCGGCGACGGGGATTATGTATCTTGGAGTGAGAGGGAAGACCCCCAACACCACAAGCATCACCATAGTCACTGAAGTTCCGGTCAAAATCGAAGCTCCGGCCACCAACTTTCCTCGAGGCACGTGCTTGGCACGCTGCCCTGCTGTGTACCCAGCAACCGTCACCTTGCCACAACAAACATCACGGTTTCATTTTATATCATTTTGGTTGTTAACGCAATGTAAGGTAGACAAAAAAAATAAAAAAAGTTTGTATCACACATTTTTGCATGTTGTTGAACTAAAAAGTTTTAATTCATTTCAAATAGATTTTAAATTTTGTATATATTCTAAATTTAATCTCTATGATACTATTTAGTAACAATTTGATTTTTAGTTTTTGTTTATGACAATAAATCTATAGACACTATTTTCACCTCAAATTTTCTTCCTTTGTTATCTTCCTCTTACCAATGATTTAAAAAACTAAGTCAACATTTGAAAAAAAAAAAAAAAAAAAAAAGCTTTTCAAAACTTCTTTTTGTTTTCTGAATTTAACTAAGACTTCAACCACTGAAATAGATAAATCATTATAAGAATTGAGGAAAAAATAGACTTAATTTTTAAAAACAAAAAACACAAGACAAAATAGTTGCCAAACGGAATCTATAATTTTTAAATTTTCAATTCTAATTTGATTCCTATAGTTTCAAAAGTTTCATTTTAATTTAGTTTCCACAGTTTCATCAAATTGGACAAACAATTTTTATTAGATTACCAACTTGATCGATTGATTTTTGTGAAAATGGGATGATGGTTCCTGTTTGCTTAACTGTATTAGTTGATTGTATGAAAGTTTAGAGTTATGCTAAAAAAACAAAGAAATAAATATGTAGATTTTTCAAGTGTGTAATAGATAGCTTTTATAAAAGCTTAAAAATTTTATAGTACCATATGGAGTAAATTAACATTAAGACCAAGTTAAATTGAAACCTTTTTTTCAATGAAAATAATCAAAATGAAAATATGTCCAAATTGTATGGACCCAAATGTACAATTTATACATAAATTTCAAACCAAATATATATATTTATTTCGTGAGTGTCAGGGTCAGCTCATGTACACTTCGACTAATCTCACGTGACAACCGCTTAACCTTACAACATTTGGATGTTAAAGAAACTCATATGATATTAAATTCTAAGTAGGTGACTACCATTAATTCAACCGATTCCCCTTTGATCTTTTTTAGACAAAAAAAAAAAAATATACTTACCAACTAATTTGTACCACATGGGACAAGAATAAAAATATGTTAACTTATAAACTAAAGATCACAAAACATCTCATTTTCTCCATATTTTATATCGCACAAATCTTAACTGAATTAAAAACAAAACACAACCATGTAAATAAATATATAAAATGATGTCAGGTATTTCGACGAAAATAGTTTATGAGATTTAATCAAATTATAAGATTATAATACATACAAACGTATAAAACAATAAATATATATTATCTCAATATTCTAAACACCTACAACAATTGAATTAAAGTTGACCTGAAATTGATAATGATTAAATTTGTAACTTGCCTCATAAAAGAATTATATATTTACCATCAAAATTTAAAATCCCCAAATTTGGACTATAGACTTTGATATTTATAATCAGCGCATAAAATTTGCACATGGTCACGATCAGTCCCAAGTTGACCATCACACTTTAACATCATTTTTTCCCCAAATAACTCCTTACATTAGTGAACAAAATGTCATGTTAAAATTTTGATAGAAAATGTGGGATGAAAATGACAATAAAGTGACAAAAGGGTCACTTTATTTTTCTTCATAAATATAAAAATTAAAAATAAACATTCCAAAAATACATTGATAAAATGAACAAAAGAAAATATTTAAACTAAAATGAAACAACCAAATAAACAAAAATCATAATATATGACCAAAATAATATAGTTACACCTTAGTCTTTTCTACACAAACGCGGAAAACTATTTTATAAAATCAATTTTTTTATTATTTATAAAAAGTAAAATCAAAGGATAAGATACTTTCAACTAAA
This sequence comes from Benincasa hispida, assembly GCF_027475165.1. Classification (NCBI taxonomy): domain Eukaryota; kingdom Viridiplantae; phylum Streptophyta; class Magnoliopsida; order Cucurbitales; family Cucurbitaceae; genus Benincasa; species Benincasa hispida. The sequence continues at coordinate 68,678,513 of NC_143488.1, read as the reverse complement.
GAAGGAAATAAAGATTCCCGAATGAAATCAATAGCATCCAAAAAAGTTTTTACAAAATTATTCAAAAAAAATAAAAAAAAATTGCTTCAAATTTTAATTCCAATAATATCATCTTTTTATTATTATTTTTTTTTTAAAAAAAATGCTCATGAGCACGACACCCACAAACAAAGAATCATTAGGTGCAATTTATATGATTCTTCTCTTTACCATACAAAAAAAGAATAAATAAAATTGACATATGATAGTTTTTTATTAGATGCAGCGTAGGTTGTACAAAATATTGGTGTAACCCAATTGTACTTAAGTGATATAACTTATATCACCTTCTAATTAAAATTATTAAAAAAAAGAAATTAATATGACCTGTTGCAAATATTTGAAAGTCGTATAATCTCGAAAAAAGAAAAAGAACTTTCTAGAAGTTAACTCTTTTAGCTCTGTTTTAGGAAATGAAAAACAAATCAGGAAGGCATAAGAGAACCGACTTATATATTTCCCAAAGTCTCAAGAGAAGAGAAGGAAAACTGGATAAATTACAAATGTGTGCATCTAATAATTTCCAAAATTTAAAAATATTTTAATTAGTTTTAGTTTAAAAAATAGTTTATAGTATAGCATTTAAACTTTAATTCTGTAATAATTACCCAACCCAACACATTAAGCTGATAAAATTATCGACAAATATAATATTATATTATCATTTAACTCTAGGTTAAATCATCGATCAACTAAAAAATAAGATGGTAGGTTAAGAAAAATTCCGCTTAAAATTTTATAGAATATCCAAGCCAGTAAAAATCAATATGAATCGGAGGAGGAAATGATTTAGGAGGTTCGAATTTAGAAATTCAAATTACCAATCAATTGAAAGATTTAAGCAACTACGAGAATTCACAAATCAAGAATGTTCTTTGAACTTAAAATTCTTCCATAAACTCTAATTATACCAAATTTTGGTGGATCCAAGTAAATTTCAGTGAGTTGATTTGGAGTATAATTTTAAAAAAATGATGTAAAAGTAAGAATGAAAGATCCTCAGAGACCAAAGATCAAACAGTTTGAAGGCAGAAAAAAGGTTACCATGAAAAGATAGGCGAGAAGGATCCAAGCAAGGTTTTGCTGGTTGAAGATGAACTGAAGAACAAAGCCAATAACAGAGAGCTGAAGAAAAGCTCTGAAAATGGCGTAGATCATTTCGCCTTCGAGGCCGAGTTTCTGGAAGTAAGAGAGAAGAACGGCGAGGGCGACAATGGCGGTGGCGAGAAAAGGCTTGGTCATTCCTTGAAGGAAATCGAGAAGCCATTGGAGATCCATAGGAATTCAGAGAAGAAATCAAGGGAAGAGAGAGAGAGAAATAAAGAGAGATTTGTTCGTTTGTGTTGGACATTGGGAGTGGAGAATGAGGTATTTTACAAGGTGTGTGTACGTGTGTCAGAAATTGATTGATTGCGTTGCGTTCCCACCTCCCCCTGGTACGTAGGGCTTGGTCATCAACTCTCCCAATTTCAATATATTTGCTTCTCCCGCAATTTCTCCTCTTAAAATATCATTTAAGGGGTGTTGTCTGTGATTTTAGTCTCTGTGTTAGAATAGTGGGTGTTTCGGCATCCATTATAATCTATAATTAGTTACGGAATACCATTTCGAGTCCTCTTTCCTATATTCTCATAGTATGGACAATATTCCGTATTATCCTCACATATTAGTGGTGTTAAAAAAATTGATAACTAGAAAAAAATCGATCAATTCGACTCAACTTGTATGATTTGAATTGAATTATCAATTTATTTGGGTTGGATTTAGTTCAAATAAAATGAAAATTTTATATATTATGTTGGTTTATGGGTTTGCTTAAAATATCTTAAACCAACTCGAACTAACCCGACTTATTGTTAATATATATATATATTTTTACTTATGATACAATTAGATATACATATATTTATTTTAGTTTTATTTGATTTCATTAGTTTTTTGGAAATTTATTCTCCAACAACTCCTAAAAATAATTTTTAGCATTTTGGAAAGATATTTTACATTATACAAATTAAAATTGAATTGTTAATCTTTATTCAATATATGAAGATAATCAAATCAAATTTGTACTTATTGACATTTTACTTCTTTTAGAAAAAAAATGTAAACAAATGACCCGAGTAACTCGAACCAACCCAACCCTAATGTTTCATGGTTGTGTTAGGTTGGGTTCATTTTTTAAAGATGGTTATCTATATTGAAGAAATTTATGATTCGAACAATTAGGTTTGGTCTAAAAAAGCATTCAACCCTATTCATCCTAATCCAATCTACGTTAACACATTTTTAAAAGTAGGGTGGGACCCACTAACATTAATATGGGTCCACAAATAAATATTTTTTATCACAAATTTATAGTGTGAATAAGGGGAGTATGGTACTCCTCTAATACTAGAAAAATATATAAGTGTTACTATTTCCTACTCATTCTCTATTTATTCTCTTTGATACAATGTTTACTGTTTCCTATCCAAACTAAAATAGTTTGCAACCCAAACATGAACTATCATAATCTATAGATTATAACAACCATAAACTAACATGACTAAGTCAATGCCCTAAACACCTCCTAATTTATAATAGTTTGTGTTTAGGGTACAAACTATACCAAATTGTAAATATGGTAATAAATAGAGAAAGAAAGGACGAGTATGAAATAGTAAACACTGTAACATAAATGGATTTGAAATAGTTATAATGTAGTTAATTGTAGGTCATCGTAATTAGAAACATCAGTTACTATAATTGGAGTATCAAACATGGAGTGAGCTATTTCATTTGAAGTTGAGGTCCAAACATCTACTTAGTCTTTGTATTTTATTTTTGTTATATTTTGATATATGTATTTTTAATTGTCTAGTTTTGGTTCTAACCATTTTTTTTATTATCTATTAGTTTTTTCACAATTTCGAAAACATATATACATCTTGCATTTTTCTTGTATGAACATTATTATTATTATTATTTAATCAATATTGATCAAAGTTAATTTTGAGGGACTAAATTTAAGATTTATTAAAAATACATTAATTAAAATTAAACAAACTTTAAATTATAGAGACCATAATGGTACTTTAACTTGTATATTTCCTTCTCCAATCGACGAATTATAATCGATATATTTTCAATAAAATTTAAAATTAGTGAGGTTAGTTGTTAATTGTTTGTTTATTCTCAATAAAAAGATGTCATTTTGAGCATTCCATTTATGAATTGTGAGAATATATATTTACATAAGTACTGTTTTTTCTTTAATGAAATTTATTATTATTAATCAATTTTAATAAAAATTAACATGGAATGATTAAGTATTAAGATTTATTTAAAGAACATAAACTAATTTTAAGATGGTTGAAAATACATGAACTAAAATTTGACAATTGAAAGCACATCAATTAAACTTTTACAAAACTCAAAGTACGAGGATAAAATGGTATTTTAATCTATTTTTAATAAATAAAATGTCAAATTACATGTTTAGTTTATTTATATATACTAATTTTTTAATGTGCTTAATAGGTTTTTGAACTTTATGAGACATACTCAAGAAAATTATGATTCTATTGAATATAAAATAAGTATTTATGTGTAATATAATCTCATTACACTACAAGAATTTTTACCTTTATCTACGCAAAAAACGCCAGCAAGGTACTAAAAATATCGGGATAGGTTTTGCTAACAATTTTTTTTTGGGTTGGCATATGTAATTCCCAACAAAATATATTTCTAAACAACAAAAATTTTCAATTCAATTGACAGATTTCTACCAACGTTCATATGCATCGGCATAAGTTGTTTATAATTTTGTATATTTTTTGTAACAATTAAACAACCAAATTTTTATTTCCTCAATATCTAATTATGCAAAAACAAAAATTAATCTTCAAACAAATCAATTGGAGACAAATATAACAAAAGTAAGCTTATACATTTAAAAATAAGACTAAATTATATATTTAAAAATAAGACTAACATTCAATACATAAGCTATAAAATTTTACAAACAAAAACTATGTGTACAATTAAATTTGAGCTTTTCTAGCTTCTTACAAATCTCCTACACACAAAAAGTTTAATCTTCCCTAAGCCCAACTAAATGAGATACTAAACCAAACTAAGTAATCATCTCAAAATCGTCTCGCATTTTCCAAAAAATGATCTTTAAGAATTTACATTAAAAACTTGAAGTAGGAAAAACAAATATTATGAAAGATTTATTAAAATCAACAAAAGAAAAATGCACAAAAAGATCTTAACAACCACACAAAGAATTAAATAAAATGTTTAAAATGGTTATGAGAAATGATCCCCTTTCAAACTACAAACATGTCGCCAATGTTCATAATTAAAACATGGACACCACGAACAATCATTTTACTATCTAAAATGTTATAAAGTGGTTATAATTAAGACGTGAATCCCTCCCCCCCAAGCTACAATCATGTCACTTAATAAAGTAGCAACAAATGTATAGAAAGCGTCGAAGTGAATCCCTCCCCCCTAAATCCACCTAAATTTTTTTCAAGACTAAGTCTGTCATTCGGTAGTCCTAAAAGCATAGGATCCCTATAAATAAGCCAAGAACAAAGTTCCTTTAAAGTGCACAATTAGGCTTCAAGATAATCTAAAAAACAATTACAACATATACATCCCCCAAAGCTACGAACATGTCCTAGTTCCACCTAAATGCCATTAAAACCATAAAGTAGAAACAAATACATAGAATGCGTCGAAGTGAACCCCTCCCCTCTAAATCCACCCAAATTTCTTTCAAGACTAAACCCATCATTCGATAGTCCTAAAAGCATATAACTCAACTCTCGGATCCCTACAAATAAGCCAAGAACAAAGTTCCTTTAAAGTGCACAATTAGGCTTCAAGATAATCTAAAAAACAATTACAACATATACACCCCCCTCCCCCCTCCAAGCTACGAACGTGTCTTAGTCCCACCTAAATGTTATTTAAACCACAAGTAGCAACAAACATATAAAAGTGTCGAAGTGAATCCCTCCCCCTAAATCTATTTAAATTTCTTTCAAGACTAAATCTGTCATCCGATGGTCCTAAAAGCATATAACTCAACTCTTGGAACCCTACAAATAAGCTAAGAACAAAGTTCCTTTAAAGTGCACAATTAGACTTCAAGATGATCTAAAAAATAATTACAACATATACATCTCCCTCTCCCAAGCTACAAACGTGTCCTAGTTCCACCTAAATGCCATTTAAACTACGAAATGACAACAAATACCCTAAAATATACATATTTAAAGTGGCTACCATAACTGCACGATAGCCACAAAACAAACAAATGAAGTTCCTAAATCCACTAAAATACTCATATTTGACGTGGCTACCATAACTGCAGGATAGCCACATAACAACCAAATTAAGTTCCTAAATCCACTAACCAAGAACTGAAAATATCATAACATACCTAGTTGTTCGAAGGTTCATCTCCTTGCTTTTGTTGCGCAACAAACTGTCTTGTGATTTCAGTCAATTGATTTTGAAAACCTGAAACTATTGACTTCAACATGGTATTTTCTTCCTTTAAGCTTATCACCTCGCCTCAAGTTTTTCATACTTATTCCCAATATCTTTCTCAATTTGCGAGGAAGATGTACCACTTGTAGCTAAATTGGGTTTTGGGTTCCATTCAATACCTTTAGTGTGGCTTGATCGTTTTCCCAAAACCTGTTCACAAATAATTTCCTCCGTTATTGATTCAAGTCCATCTTGTGATGATTTTCTAATCTCCTCTTATATTGTCAACTATATTTATAATGGTTTTTTAGCATCAATTGCTTGATGTTTCAACTACTCTTATTTTCTCCTAGTTGAAAAATTATATATTTAGTACTGATTTGTAGATTTTACTTTCATTCATAAGGGTAATTTTTTTTTATTTATTTTTTTTTGTCATGAACAACTTGTTCTTCCTAAAAGAGATTAAATGCAAACTAACACTGAGCATGTATTAATAACATAAATGCAAAATACTTTGTAGAGGAGATAGAATGTATGAATGTGAAATATTATCTATATTGCATCTCTACTCCTAGATAGCAAAAGGGAAAAAGATTCTGAATCAGTTCATTTTTAATATGTTCTCTACTAAAAACAAACTTCTACATATTTTTGGTGAAAATGACATATGAGTCTATTAATTGCTTCTCCGTTGATTTGGAAAAGGGATTAAAAAGAAAAGTTACTTATGTTCTTGTTTCATGATTTTGCTTTTTAACATAAAAATCTCTTATCAGAATGATAACACAAACACAATCCACAGACACATTTGTTAGAAAAAAGTAAAGACAAGGAGAACCAACGCCTTCGAAGGTAGCGTGCGGCAGCGTTGGGGCGTTAAAGTTCAACCAACAAAAAGCATATTCAAAGAAGTTGGAGCATCGGAGTTCAACAGTGCGTGGCGACGACCGTCTGTGTAAAAAAATGGAGGGGAAAGGGAAAGTAGGGGAAAGAAAAAGTAAAAGGGAAAGGAAGAGTCGGGGGAAATATCCAGACGAATTTTGTGTGGTTTTAAATTCATCATTTGGTTTGAAATTTTTTTGTAAGTTTTATAAAGTTATATAAGTTTATAAATTTTTATGATTCAAATGAAATTTTATAAATTCATATGAAAAATTAATCGTCTAGTACACTCTGATTAAAATTGGGAAAGGAAAAATTGAAAAAAAGGAAAAAAGGGAAAAAGGAAAGTGTAGGTTTTTTTAATGACTTTTGTCTATGCATATTTTCGTTGGGATAAGTCCGAAATTTTATCAACATAATTTTTTTCTTTTTAAAAAAATGTACACTTGCTCTATTTTGACCGATGAATTGAATTTTCATCAGGATAAATACGTCTATGTCAATAAAAATATATGCGTCAGAAAAAAATATCGAAATAGATAAAAATTATTATAGTGATTTCAATTTTGTGTCAAACGGACTGCTTTGTAAATTCAACCAAATTTTTAAGATTTAACTGATGTATTAACATAAAATTGGTTTTTATCTCTAAAATATAACACACCACTAAAATTTTATATATTTATTTATATATTACCTAGTGGGTGATTAAAAAAATGGATGAGAGCTTTTAATTTAGATTACACGTGAGTTTTTTTCACCGTGGGAGGTTCTTGTGACCTTTTAATTTTGTTATGATTGTTTTGTTTTTTTTTGTCCTTTTCTTTTCATTCCTTCTTTTTTTCCTTTCTGATAATCTCATTCTGATAATATGTGAGATGAGATAGTTAAATTTCTAATTTTAAAGCCTCTATAATTTTTATATCTAGATTGATTAGTATTTTTAAAGAAATTTTTTTATATAGAAAAAATGTCAAATTATTTATACAAATAACAGAAAAATACAGATATTGTCTATCACATAGTATCAATGATAGATTTCTATCAATTTTTATTATTGATAGACGTTGATAAATTTCTATCAAAATCTATCCGTCTCTATAAAAAAGATTAAATTTTACTATTTTGTGTAAATAATTTTTTTTGGTTGAAAATTTTTCTAAATAACAAGGGGATAAGAAATGGTCCACCGTTCGCATGTTATGATATGCTTTCTTTTTATATATATGTCGCGTTAATATTTTGAATATATTATATGGTGGAAAATCTACGTGTTCTTTAGCACAAACCAACGTAATAGTCCCCCTTTTTCTTTTGTCTTTTCTTCTTTCTACCAAAAAAAAAAAGTTTTGGTTGCTTTTAGATTTTCATGGTTTAACTTTTTCTAGAAGTATTTGTTAAATATTTGAATGAACAAGAGGAATGTGAAGAAGAAAAGAGTATTTATAGAGAAACAGCACAAGAAGGGGTGATGGGAAAAGGAAAGGAAAAAAAGTGATGGGTGTTAATGAAAAAAAAATATATATTTTTTCTCATATAAAAAATATAAAGAATGGTGAACCTAAAAGAGACACTATTTTGAGGAGGCATGTTGAGAATCTCACATTGGATAAATCCATGGACCTCACAGTTTTTATAAAATAGACTAGTTACTCCTCTCATTGTCAATTGGTTTTGTGATAAGATTCTGTGTTATCACATTGAAAAGATCAAGAAATCTTATACTTTTTACAAGAAAGAGGGCTACTCATCTCATTGCCAACTAATTTTTTAATTTGACACATCACCTAAAATTTATATTATGGGCTACTTTCACATGATTTTTTAACATACGGGAAAATATATTTTGTAATATGTTTCCAAAATTTATAGTGGAGAGTCTCATAGATAATGAAGTGTTTTTAGAAAAATAAACGATAAACTAGCAACATGTATTAAGTTTGAGAGATTTATTGAGAATTCATATATCAAGATTGAAAATTTGAAAGTCTAGAGATTAGAATTGAAAAAGTTTTAAAGCTCCAAAGGGCGAAGAATTTGAACATAAAGCTGAACATTCAAACTTGATAGATACTTTTAATTGGTACATATTTAAAAGTTGATACAAAAATAAATTTTATCTTTAATGAAACTTTAAAATTTTAATTTTATGTTGAGTGGATTTGTGAATTTTAAAAATGGTAATACTTAAGTGCAACCCACCTTTATTCATCAACTCTCTTCATACACACAATATATATATATATATATATATATATATATATTATTTTATAAAAAGTAAGAAAAACTTGTCATGTGGCAAAGGACAATATTTTGGTGAATCCCAAAATGCACCATTTTTGTGCATCCCACTCTCTTCACTCACACCCAAAATGAATTAAAATATTTCAAAAAAGAAATGAGAAAATTTTGCCACATGTTAAGTTATGATTGAACAGTTTGGTCAGATGTACAAAGATAGGTGTCATTCATGATATACCTAAATATTTTTCATGGACAAATTATGATTGAACAATTTCTTTTTAAACAAAAATTATGATTGAACAATTTGGTGGGATGCATAAAGATAAATGCTTGATCGGGATGTACCTTTTTGTATATATATATATAAAAGATATGTTGACTAGATTAAAAAAAACACTAGATACAAAATTGAAAATTTTTAACAATACATTAAACAAAAGAAATTAAAAGTTTAAGAATCTATTTAACACTTTAAAATTTATGAACTGTAATGAACATGTTTAAAAAAAAACCTACTAAACACTTTTTAAAGTTCCAAAATTTATTGAGACAAAATTTAGCATTTCAACAAACCAAATAGAAACAAACTTTCTACATATATAACCTAGATAAATAAAGTTAATCACACAATTGTCTAAATTGCTTATATAAATTAATTTAATTATACAATTATCTAGACTTTTCTATTTTTACATGAATAACCTAATGAGTTATTGTTATACACAAATGTTTGACCCAATTTACATTTTCAATTCTCGTTATTCAAAATTTCATTTAAATTTATATAATAATATTAATTCCAAAAGAAGCACATAAAGAAAATTTCTCATGGCTATAGATTTCTCAAAATAATTTTCTTTTTTCAAGACATGCACAATAAGGAGAGTTTCACTAAACTTTCAAAACTTGTTGTCCTTTGTAAATGAAAGTAAGAAACAACACGAAGCTTCAAAGGAGAAAATAGTGTATATTTAATATATACATAGCACTTTATATATGAATTTTCTAAAAATAAACCATGATATATTTGATAGGTGAATTAATAAGACAGTATGTACAATATATCGTTTGGTAGACCGAACAATATATGTGATGTTATTTACATTTTCCAATATATTTGACATATATTTCACTATATAAATTAAAATTGAGTTGTAAATCTTAATTTAATATATGAAAATAATTAAATTGGATTTTTACATATTTACGTTTGCTTCTTTTTAGAATAACATTTTAAATAGATGACCCGATTAACCCGAACCAACACAACCCCAAATATTTCATGGTTGAGTTAGGTTGGATTCATTTTTTAATAAGAGTTACTTGAATTGAAAATTTTTACCACCTGAATAATTAGGTTCGGTCTAAAAAGGTTTCAACTCAACCCAACCCATGAACACCCCTTATCTTAATAGAGAGAGATTTTCAACTAGTAATACAGAAGAACATAAAAGAAATATCCTAAAATGAATAAAATATTGATTGGAAATATCCTACATCAAATGAGTTTATTTGAAATTACTAGATAATAATAACAATGTTAATATTCATAAATGATACTAATAAAAAAAGAATTGGTTAAATTATAAAAATTTCTTTTGGATTTTATGTTTTGTGTCAAAAATACCCATGAACTTTCAAAAGTTTAAAAAATATCTTTAAATTAAAAAAAAATTAGTTTTGGATTTAGACTATTAAAGTTTTGTGTCAAAAATATAACTTTCAGAAGTTTAAAAATGTCCCTAAAATTTAAAAAATTCAAAAATATCCTCACAGTTATTTCATGAACAAAAATCGTTATTAACTCATTCCAAAATAACTCAATTTTTTTTAAGAAAAAAAAACCTCCAAAAATGCTTATACCATTAGTATGTCGATTAATATATTTAAAGTTCTCTTTTGTTTGAAAAGAACCAGATTTAAAACAAATTATACCGATACTCTCTTTTTTTCTTTCCTTCTTATTCTATTATTTTTATTCTTACACTTTTCATCATCCACAATGATGACTATTAAAATGCACTAAACTACCAATATACAACTTTGTTAACATATTTAAGTCCTAAAATATCTTGGTGCTTATATTATTCTCTTTTATCTTATAATAAGTCATATACATTTATTGAAGTGTGCAAATTTATTATTATTATTTTAGATAAATAAATGTCAAACAATTAACAAAAGTGGACTAAGAGGATATTGAAGAAGAGAGGGGAGAAAAAAAAGAGAACAATAGAGAAGTAAGATGGGCTATTTTTTACGCAAAATATTAGCGGTTTCATCCAAAACTAATAGCAAGGATATTTTTTACTTCATTTTGGAAGTTTGAGAGTATTTTTTAAACTTTTGAAATTTTAAGGATATTTTTTACACAAACTATAAAATTAGAGGTATTTTGTATAATTTAGAAAAAAATTAAATGTTTAAAAAATTTATTAATGAAAGATAATGTAATTAATAATATTTTGAAAAAATAAAATCTCTAAATCATAAAATGATATATATATTAAAATATTACAAAATTAAAAGATTAGAAAGAATTCATCTTAAAAATATCCTAAAATTTACTTAAATAAAACATTGATAAATTAATTTTTTTTTAAATAATGTTATTTTAATATATATTGATAAAAGTAGGGTAGGATTGAAAGTATTGTAAAAAATAAGTTTTTAAATCGTGTACCCGATACACGATTACCTGTTGATCTAACGCGCGTAGTCAAGTCATGCAGGAGGTAATCGTGTATCCGGTATATGATTACCTAGTACACGACTCATTTCCCCATTAAACTGCCGCCACCCTTGCATTGCTATTACCCTTGCTTTTGCTATTTACCTTAAGTATTTACCCGAAGAGATGGTATTTGCTTGATTTCTGATAAACATAAGGACATTCTTGCCTCAATTAATAATGAGGAAATTGATTGGACTGAACCTAGAGCGTACTTGTATTTTTTATGTAATTGTATATTTTATGTACTTATATGTATATTGTATGTACTTATACTTTTTATGTAATGGAATCTGTATCAAATACGGATTCGTCCAAATACGATTCAGATACATGTCAGATTTGTGTTTTAGCGTATCTGTTTTACGTATCTTGAAAAAAGATATGTCCATGAGCGAATGAATATCTTGAAAAAAAAAGGATTTAGCGTATCTGTTTTGCATATCTTGTAAAAAACATATCTTGAAAAAAGTCGATCTCACTGTGGGAACTCGCCGGAAATAGCATCAGACCATCGTTACACGGTCGCCGGAGGAGCGAATGAATGGCAAGGTGGTATATGCGCCAGCTAACGAAGCCTTCATCTGAGGAAGAATGGGCAATGAAAATGAGAGGTGTGGGCGGAAGCTTCATCATGCGGTGAAAGTGAGGAAGAGTGGACGACAGCTTCATTAGGGTTCTTCAAAAATTACCATACCTCTACTATATTGGGCCTAATGGGCCACCCAAAAGTTTCAATTTTATTTTTTTTATATGAGTACAAGATAATTATGTTTTCATTGTAGATTAAATATATAATTAAATTTAATGATGAAGGAATTTGTGGATCCGTTCCTAAAGTCTTGATATTGTTGTACATCTCCCACTAAAAAAAATTAGTCAATATATTTTTTTTTAAAAAAAAAAAGAAAAACAAATGGTCCACGAGTTTCCATACAACCAGTCAACCAGTCAGCCGACGTGGTGCTGACTGGATTAAATGGTACTCGTGTACCCAGTACACGAGTTTGCCACATGACAATCGTGTACCATGTACATAATTTCACTACCTTAATTTTGTCAATAGTTTCAACAAACACAACACCTATTTTTAAAAATACTTTCAATCCTATCCCTATTTTAAAAATACTTTCAATCCTACCATATTTTTGTCAATATATATTAAAATAACATTATTTTAAAAAAAAAAATCTAAATTTTAGGACATCTTAAAAATATTAGTTGCATAGTAAAGTAATCCACAATAATTTTCAATATAAACCCTCCTGCCACCTAAACGGGCCAACAAATGAATGAGGAATGCGAAGCCCAAAAACCTTCAAACCTCAGGTTCCCGCCACCGTCTGTCTTTCATGGGCTCTACAGGCGCTCCGCCGCACCGACGAGATGAACTACGGCGCTTATGGCCGCCTTATCCAACACTGCACCGACCAACTCTTCGTCCGCCTCGGTAAGCAGCTTCATGCTCGTCTTGTTCTATCATCCGTCGCTCCCGATAACTTCCTCGGATCAAAACTCATCGCCTTCTACTCAAAATCCGGCAGCCTTAGAGATGCCTACAATGTGTTCGGTAACATTTCTCACAAAAACATTTTCACTTGGAATGCTTTGTTCATCAGCTACACTCTTCACAATATGCACATTGATATGCTGAGGCTGTTTTCGTCTTTGGTTAATTCAAATTCGACGGATGTGAAGCCTGATAAGTTTACGATTACTTGTGTTTTGAAAGCGTTGGCGTCTTTGTTTTCTAATTCGGTTTTGGCTAAGGAAGTTCATTGTTTCATTCTTCGACGAGAGCTTGAGTTTGATATTTTTGTTGTGAATGCTTTGATTACTTTCTACTCGAGGTGTGATGAGCTGGTTTTAGCGAGAATTGTGTTTGATAGAATGCCTGAGAAAGATATAGTGTCTTGGAATGCGATGGTGGCTGGGTACTCTCAGGGCGGGTTCTATGAGGAGTGCAAGGAACTATTTAAAGCAATGTTGAGTTCAGTGGAGCTGAAGCCTAATGCATTAACCACGGTCAGTGTTTTGCAAGCTTGTGCTCAGTCCAATGATCTCATTTTTGGAATGGAAGTTCATAGATTCGTCAGTGAAAGCCAGATTGAAATGGATGTTTCACTATGCAATGCTGTTATTGGATTATATGCAAAATGTGGTAGCTTGGATTATGCTCGGGAGTTGTTTGAAGAAATGCCTAAAAAGGATGAGGTCACCTATGGTTCGATGATATCAGGCTACATGGTTTATGGTTTTGTTAACCAAGCAATGGACCTTTTTCGAGAACTGGAAAGGCCAGTATTGAGCACATGGAATGCCGTGATTTCTGGTTTGGTTCAGAACAACCAGCAAGATGAAGTTCTAGATATATTTCGAGCAATGCAGTCACATGGTTGCAGACCAAATACTGTGACACTTGCGAGCGTTCTTCCCATTTTCTCACATTTTTCAACCATAAAAGGTGGGAAAGAAATTCATGCTTATGCCATTAGAAAAGCTTACGATGGAAATATTTATGTTGCCACTGGCATCATTAATTCTTATGCTAAGTCTGGTTACCTCCATGGGGCACGACAAGTTTTTGATCAATTAAAAGGCAGGAGTCTAATCATTTGGACAGCAATAATCTCAGCATATGCTGCACATGGAGATGCCAATGTGGCTCTTAGTCTTTTCTATGAGATGCTGGCAAACGGGATTCAGCCTGACCCAGTAACCTTTACATCAGTATTGGTTGCCTGTGCCCATTCAGGAGAGTTAGATGAAGCCTGGAAGATATTTAATGTCTTGTTACCAAAGTATGGGATTCAACCACCAGTCGAGCATTATGCTTGCATGGTAGGAGTCCTTAGTAGAGCAGGAAAGCTCTCTGATGCTGTTGAATTTATTTCTAAAATGCCATTTGAACCCACGGCAAAAGTTTGGGGTGCTTTGCTCAATGGGGCTTCCGTTGCTGGTGATGTTGAACTTGGAAAGTATGTTTTTGATCGTCTCTTTGAGATTGAGCCTGAAAATACTGGTAACTACGTCATCATGGCTAACTTATATTCACAATTTGGAAGGTGGAAAGAAGCTGACAAGGTTAGGGATTTGATGAAGGAAGTTGGATTGAAGAAGATCCCAGGAAATAGCTGGATAGAAACAAGGGGAGGGTTACAGAGTTTCATAGCTAGAGACACTTCTAATAACAGGACTCCAGAGATTTATGGAATGTTGGAAGGATTACTCGGGTTGATGAAAGAAGAAGGAATCATTCTGCAACATGAGATAGATGACGACTGTGGCAGTGGTTAGTGCGTGGCCCATAGATGTCTAAGGAAGCAAGAAAACAAGACAACCTGTGAAGCACATTTGCATGCCATTTCTCTGCTTGAATCATGCTCCTTGAAGATAAACCACTTTATTTAGAATTAGAGGTCTTATTTTTTGACAAGAGAGTCCTAGCATTAGTTATTCCTCCTAGCATTAGTTATTCCTTGAAATGTTGTCGACTTGAAGATTTCAATCTCACCATGCCAATTGAGAACTGTGTGTTACCTACCTAGCTGCAGCAAACTGGTTTCTTCATTGGCCACAGTTGTTCTTTATACTGGCAATTAACTTTCCTTCCCTATTTATGAGCCAAGCGATATTCGGAGGGACAATATGTTCACAGGAGCATAATGTTGAAGGCCGCTAGAATTCAACCCGAAGAGGTAAATATTTACGAAAGCAACTACAAATGAAAAGGAATCAGATATTTGGCCCTGCTGGTGGGTAATAAGGATTTTTTAGTTCACAATAGTATGATTAAAGAGTTCAAGATTGAATTTCTAACATCAGAAAAAAGTATGTGACGAGTTGAACCATTTAATTCTATGCATCAGTAGACTGATGAAGATGGTTATATGTCGTCAGTCGAGAGCTAGACAACACTGCAGTTCGTAGGCTTCGTTAACTTTGGATTCCCAAAGGATACTGAAAACGGACCCAGATTGATGCTTACTGTATATAGTATTCCATAACCCCAAAAAAGCAACACTTTATGCTCTGTATAATTGTAAGGTGATTTTGGAATGCACTTTAGTATTTCTTTCAACGGAGGTGGGTGACACTTCTCATTTTCAAAAGTAAGAATGGTGACTGGGCTCTATTTTGTGCTTTTCTTTTTCCTCCTACCTTTTTTCGATAAAGTTCAGCTAACTGTTTGAGATCTTAACAGGGTACCTATTTTCTGATCTTTGACTTGATCGCGTGCCATTGGCCACTGCGTTGCTTGCTTCAGATATCTCAATCATCATGTCTTAAGTTAAAAAAAATCTCCGTCCCACTTACCATGATGATGAGACTGGTGAATCCATTCCCAATTGAGACAACTCAACTTCCCTCAAGCAGCAGCTTGCAGGTATTGAAAGGAAACGTTCTAATATTAAATTCTTTCATACCACTGCCACTAATACCTGAAAGAATTCAAGCTTTATAAACTATAATAAATGTATTGATTTAGCCAAGTATAACAGACAATAATATTTTATATTAAAAAGTAGTTTATTCTCTTAGATTTATCATGGAATATAGATATCTTGGAACTTGTGTGGATAGATCTATATCATCTTCAATTTCCACGATATAAACTTCATTGCTTCTAACTCGTTATTTTTTTTTCTTGATGCTATATTTTACCATTTAGCTTATATCCGTATAATTTCATTTCTTTTTGTCACAACATCATCTATATAGATTGATCGAATTACTAGGTACACCAACACAAGCATAACTCAACTTGGCATTAAGTATGTTCCCTACTCCCAAATTGCTGAACTTCAAAAGGGAAAAAAAACCCTAACTAGACACCTACAAACAAATACATAATATGCATCTTTGAATTTCAATTTTGAGAGTGTTAGGTATTAGAATGCAAAAAATGTAGGAAACGTCGTAAGTAAGGTAATTCGAGGTACTTGTACCTTCCCTCTTGGGATCTCTCCAAATCCTAATTCACTCACCAAAATCATGTCTAAGTTCATCCCTTCCCACCCTCTATCTATTATTAATCTCCCTAACTACTTTCCTAACTAAGTACTAATATGCCATTATAATATCCTTAATTACATTCCTTATTGAGAGATGAAAATTCCAATCAAAGGACAAAAGAGATTATTAAGGCCCAACATTTCAAGGTTGTAAACTAGGTTTCACACCCTTAGATTGAAACTAAACACAATGGAGAAATGAAACTTTGAGACACATGGAAAAGAGCAATGATTTGTCAACCATGTGGGACTAAGCAATTTGCTCATACATATATATATATATATATGTATATTGCCCATAACACAAGGCTAAGCTGGGAAATTGGAAAGAAAAGGTTACAGACAGGGGGCCATGATTGGTGCAGAGAGAGAGAGAGATTACACATGTGGTTGGGTCTTGTGGAATTCCACCGGCTTTGACGAAAGTGTGTTAGGTTGGAGGGGACAAAAGGAAGAGCCATGGATGGGCCACCCTTCCCTTTACTCTTTTCTGTTTGTTTTGTTGCGTTTTACAGAAAAAAGGCAATGACTATCAGCTTATGGAAATGAAAGGGAGTGAATTATAGCTTGAATTTGGCCCTTTCTTTTAACTAAATTAATAATTGTAGTCATTATGTTAGGCTAAATTTCTTTTAACATGTCGATATTTCTACGTTTCCTTGATGTTGACATCGACGTGAAGGATAAATCAATATATCCACTATATCAAAAAAATCTACCAAACATAAAAGATAAGTAACAAAATGTCATTGATATAAATATAATATAAATAGTAGACATGTTAACTTGTTTAAAAATTAAAGTGTTTATTTGTTATTTTTTTAAAATAATTTTTCTTGAGAAATATTCAAAATATCTATCAACAAACATTTTATCAATATTTTCATTGACATTTTCATAAAATTAACACATGGACATTTCTGTCGATATCAACCTTTTAACATATTGCACATTGGATGTGTATCAATACTATCCTTCTCCCTTCCGTTCATTTCCATTTTTACTAAGAGAATTTGTATTTATTTAATATGGTTTCTACATTGTAGCTAACACTCTCGTTCTCATATTTATTAGATATCATGGGGAAGAACAATTTATTCACATTTTGATGATCAGGTGCAAAAGGAAAGCTACATAATATGGTAAATTCTAAGGATTTTCGAAGAAAAAGAAAGCATGTCTTCTTATCATGAAAAAGGTTAGTTATGCCTAATTTCTTTTCTTGCTTCAATCATGCCTAATTTTGACCGATGTTCAATCAAACATTTTATGAACTTGATGAAGAAGCTTCAGAGTTTTAATTTCTTACTATAGATTAACCTTTTTTTATGTTGATAATCTAGATCTATCTTATTGTAAGATTGTAACTCTTTTTAGAGCGTAACTCATGGAGAACTCAATTCTATTGAAAATTTATCCCATGACAGGAGTTTAGATAAACAAGATCCTCTTAGCTCATAACCTAATCTTCCATCAGTATCAATCAAATATTGTTTTGTTCTCTTTAAATTTATGTGCAATTTCATATTCTATAATTGACTTTTAGTCAATATTGATTAAATATCGTGTCATTCCTTTTAACTCTATACCAAATTTTAGAATTATTAAAAATAAAAAGACATTGGAGTGGTCTATTGATCCTTAGAGCAAATGTCGATAGAAAAACAACTTGAACTCCTACATGCTCACCCACTTGTTTAAGACATTAAAGGCATGTTTGATTCAAGGAATATAAGTTGTTAACTTCGTTCCTTATTTGACAAGTTCTTAAATCCATTAAAAACATCAATTTCATGATTTATTAACTTTTTATACTTTGAACACGATTAAAGATGTATTTGTAATACATTTTCAAGTGTTTAATTAAAAAAAAAAAAACCGTTTTTGAAAGAAATTGAATTGTTTAACAATCACTCAAAATAGTTTTTCAAATGTATTTTAATCGATTTTTAAATAAAAATGAGTTTTTTGAAGAATACAATTTTTTTCAAATCAGTGCAAACAAATCAAATTCTATATAACTCTTGAGATTTAACCATTGAGATTTAATCATTCTTTAGACTAAGCAACCTCACTCCCTAGAATCCATGGTTAACCATTGACAAGACACTAAAATGAAAACCTTATTACTCACTTGGTACACAGCAAAACAAGAATTTATTTTTTAAGAATAAAATAAGAACAGAATTAATTGTAGATTTTCTTCATCTAAATTTCAATGGTATTTTTTTTTCTTTTAATACTAAGTTCGGTTAGTAAGATAATATTAATATTTCAGCCTAATATGCCATGAGTAAATTGGGATCCACATAAAAAGGTTTATATCTCTCTCTCTCCGAAGTGAAAGACCAATACACTCGCGAGATTCCATAATGGAAAAATTAGAACCCCCCACTGTCATTATGGCCGCCCTCTCCGCCCTCTCTCCGCCTTCTCTCTCCGATCTCTCCCACTCCATCTTCTCCGACATTCACCTCCACCGCCGCCGCCTCACCTTCATCCTCTCTTCCCCAACCCTCTTCTCCCTCACTCTCCGCCACCTCAATTCCCTCTCTCTCTCCCACAAATCTCTCCTCCTTGCCCGCTTCCTCCTCTCCACCCTCCGCCGCCTCTCCTGCCCCTTCCAGTCACAATCCAAACTCTTCCCGCACCACCCTTCCACCGCCACCATCTCCCCTCAAGACCTCGACGCCGCCGTCCTCCTCCTCCTCCTCTGCGAGGTTCGGCAGCACAATCCAGCCGCCCTCCGAACTCCGATCACCAAATGGCGTGCGACCCTCTGTAGAATCTACTCCGATTCCCTTTTAACGATCTCCGGAATCGCCACCGGGGGGGGCGGAGCTTTGATTCCGTACATTGAGACGGTTGTGAGGTGTTGGAAATTCGTGGGGTTTGTTGGGAGTTGCGGAGGGAAGGCCAGGAGAGAGGTGGCGGCGTCGCCTGTGGCGGTGGTGGAACTGCCGTCAGTGGCGGTGGGTGGTGGCGGTGCGGTGGTGGAATGTGTGATTTGTAAAGAGGAGATGGTAGAAGGAAGAGACGCGTGTAAATTGCCTTGTGACCACTTATTCCATTGGCTCTGTATTTTGCCATGGCTGAGGAAGAGGAACACGTGTCCCTGTTGCAGGTTTCAGCTTCCCACTGATGATATATTCGGAGAGATCCAACGGCTGTGGGAGATCCTCCTCAAGGTGGGCTCCACGATGTGTACATCTGATGGAGATTGACGTCCAAGATTGAGCGGTTTCATGGAATTATCATAGAACCGGATGCAGAGTATAGGACTAACACGTGAGACTAACTTACACGTGTAAAGCAAACTGGAGGACTGTAAGGTATGAGCTACAATGGGAGGAAGGGGAGAAGATGGGCTTTGATAAAGACACGTGTGGTTCACCATGTGAGATTCAAATGAATCTTTGTATTTTTTATTTTTTAGGGTAGGAATTGAGGGATGGTTTTTTTTTTTAATAAAGTATTTTTATGTTTTATGTAAAATATTTAACTAGTTCATCGTTTTTCTTTTAATACAGAATATTAGAACTGTATATTTGGCTTTTATAAGTGAATGTTTTTTGTTTTACCTTACACCTCAATCTTCTTAGTGATCAAGTGTGTCAATTGTAAGATAAGTAATTAGAAAATTGATTTCTTTAACAAGATTTGATAATAGTTGAACTTGTGACATGTTTTAAAAAAAAAAGTTGAATGACAGTGGGTTGTGATCTTTTTAAAATGGCTTATTTAATAAATAAAGAGAAGAACTTTCATTTTTACCAATTAATCTAAGTGTTGTCTTTTAGTCATTGTCAATTGAATAGCTTGCTACTATTGGAGTTGATGTCATAAATCTCATGGTTTTGTAATTTGTAATTGTATTCATACAAATAATTTATTTATGTAATAAAATAAAAGATATTTTATTCGATATTTAGTTGAATTAACCCAGAAACCAATAAATTAGCATCCAAGGTTATATGTTGTAACTTAAACATGTATGTATAAATATATAGGTGGATTATGTTAAAATGATAACTTGAACAATCTGTAGTAAATGGATCAGGTTAGGTATCTAATTTTGGTGACACTACGAACACGATCCGCTTTGTAGTTGTTACAATTGTTGTAAAGTGCTACAAATGATCTGATCTTGATCATTCATGTAGAGACATGTAAGCAAGGTATTTTATACAAAGAATTTGTATAAAATCAGACCAAGACATGAATAATCTCTCTATGTAACATTTAGAAGAAACTTACAGTTCACCAAGATGACCATAAGTGACTTGACTAAGATCATACCAAGAAATGAATAGTCTTCCTATATAATACCTAGAAGAGACTTGACTTGAATCCTGAGTGAGTTGTAAACTAAGATCATACCAAGAAATGAATAGTCTTCCTATATAATACCTAGAAGAGACTTGACTTGAATCCTGAGTGAGTTGTAAACTCCTACCTATGAAGATGGTCATCTACGCAGCTACACAAGAAAGAATTCACTCTTTGTTAGGGTAGATGGTCATCTACGCAGCTACACAAGAAAGAATTCACTCTTTGTTAGGGTAAGTAGAGAGATTGTTCCCTTAAGGGCTGGGTTGAATAACGTGGTGCCACACTCTTGACCTGATGGGGTTTAGTTGTAGTTAGACTATAACTAATTGCTCAATAGAGGAATCAGTGGTAATTAAGAAATTAGATGTAACTACATGGGTACATGGGTAAAATGATAATTTTGGCTCGACTATACTTATGAACAATTTATGAAAGGTCAACGAACTATTAATTGGTTATATCTAATTGACACAAAAATATATCTCTAGTGCGAAGAATACAACTGTCGGTCTTTAGTGGAGTGACTAATAGATTAATCAAGCACCATTGGAGCTTCAATCTATAGGTCAATAAAGTCACATTGTTAGTTCAATAAGAATTAATGAGAATAAAAATTAATTTTGAATTAATTTAAATTGTTCAAATTAATTGAAGGGAATTATTTATATAAAATATAATTAATATAACGTATGTGATGCATTATAATATAAGTTTTATTTGAGAAAAATAAATATTTGAATATGATTTAAATATTAATTATATGAATAAGATTCATATTTAAAATTATAAGTTAAAATTATTATGAATATGATTCATATTAAAGGTTAAATGAGAGAATAATAAACTATAGGTTATATGTTACCTTAGATATAACATATGGTTTAATATATGATATATATATATATTAAATTAAATTAAAAATCAGTCTTTAATTGGTCTTCTTCTTTTCTAAGTATCTATCTTTTATAAAGTATCTATTGATCTCTGAAGAAGAAAAACTCTATGTGCAATTGCTTTCTCAACAAAAACTTTCCCTTTTCCTACCAAAATTAATCTTACTGAGGTCCACACCTCTTAGCAATTCTCTACCTTGAGAATAACGAAGATTCGTTTGTGTTGATGTTTGAAAATTGGAATTCCACTTGTTGTGTTCGTGTGTTCAAGAGAAGAGGAAGAGTTCGAATCGCTTCAAGCAGTACATTCAAAGGGATTCGTGAAGGTCATTGATCTTCAAGGCTAAGTCCTTTAATCTCTTCTTCCTCTCTAAATTATTGTGTAAGCATGCTTAGTTAGAATATTGTATATTTGTTTCTGTCCTCTAAATTAATGGTGTTCCGTAAAATTAAAAAAATTGAGACACAATCTTTCCACTGTTGGTATTCACATATTCCTTCAGCTAGAAGTTAATATGATAACTTCTATCTTTTGCTAGCTAGAAAACGTTAATACAATTATGCTATTGAGATATCTACTCTCGAAATTAGAGATTCACTACTGAAATATTCTCCTTCAAATATGTTGTCTTACAAAGAAAATAGTTTAAATCCTATTTTGGTCTCTAAACTTTGAATCTTATTCTATTTTGGTCTTTAAATTTTAAAAAACGTTTATCGTAGTCCCTAAACTTTTAAAAAGTGTTTATTTTGGTCCTTGCTGTCAGGATTCCGTTAACCTTTTAATAGAAAGTTGAGGTGATTTAAGTCCTACTATTTTTTATGTCAAAAAAAAAAAAAAAAAAAACTACAAGTCCTATTTATTTATTTATTTATTTTCAATTGGAATATCCAAGGAAAACAGAAGAAAATAGGGTAGAATCAAATATAAGAGAACTGGCATATTAGTGTAGAGATGTTTTGTAGAGATTTGTCCATTTTTGATGTAAAAGTTTTTTTTCCCTCAATAGTTAATATTTTTATATTCTATGTATTCTTCTCCACTGTATTCTGTTATGAGAACTTTCAAACCCAAAAATAAAACATCTCATGACAAGGTAAAATAAACTAAAAAAATGCAAATAAGTTCAATCCATATAGAAAATAAACTCTAAGAAATTGCAAATAAATATTACCTCAATGGATCACATAAGTAAAAAAAAAAAGGAAGAAGGGATCGAGTGGAATATGGAAAAATACCTCAATGAATGATTAAAATTTGGAAGGCAAATTGAATGACTAAAATATGGAAGGCAAATTGAATGACTAAAATATGGAAGGCAAAGTGACTGTTACGTTCTTCATAAAAAAAACACTTTGTCCTCTATTTCGAATTCAAAACCCTAGTTTTTTAGGGTGATTAACTTATTTGGCATCTTAGTCATATAAAATATAAGTCACCTCAACTTTCTATTAAAATAGACGTAGAATAAGATTCAAAGTTTAAGAACCAACAAATATTATACTGAATGCATTGAAATTTGTGTCCTACTGATTTCAAATAACATTTTTAGTTAATAAGCTGATCTTTCATCTCTAACTTCTTTTTGTGTATCTGGAACTTGCATACCTGAGTCCTAAGGAAGTGGAGACTTACCATATATGCCAAAACTAGTTGAGTGGACGAACACAATCTATAAAATGAAATTGAAGACAAATTTGAAGTTTTATGGGTATTCTTCAATAGAGGTCTTCATGAGTTGAGTTGGATTGGATTGAAGAATATTTTAGACCCAACCAATTGTTCGGTTGTAAATTTCTTCGACCCAAACAACCATCATTAGAAAATGAACCCAACCCAACCATTTATTTAGATTTTTTTTAATAGGAAGTAAAATATTAATATGTAAAAATACGATTTAATTATTTTTATATATTGAATTAAGATTAATAACTCAATTTCAATTTATATAATGTAAAATTTAAAGTGGTAAAAGCAACTAGGAGTTGTTGGAAAATAAATCATCCAAATAACTAATGAAATTGAGTAAAACTAAAATAAATATATGTATATCTAATTGTATCATAAGTGAAAAATATATAAATTTTAAAGTTAATGATAAGTCTGGTTTGAGTTATTTTATGTGAATCCATAAACTAATCCAACCCACCAAATTTTTATTTATTTGAATCCAATCCAATCTAACTCAATCCAGACCGCATAAATTGGGTTAGGTTGTCCGATTTTTTCAGGTCTTCAGATTTTTTGAATCCCCCTATTCATTGTACTTGTAAATCCTAATTATATTGATTCTTTTTACATCTTATGGTTAGTTTGAAATGAAAATTCTCCATCCAAATTGGAAAAAAGATTCATCGAGGGCACTAAGGCTTCTAATTCTTTCTCCTACAAACGACATGTCGTTTGCAAAAAATGGGAAGATGATAACTTCAAGAGGAAGTATCTTCATCTGGGAGTGGATAGACAAGACCACATGTTTCGACATATCGTCTTGCTGCGGAAACACCCAATAGTACAATTGAGAAGGTCGGCGAACCTTACATATTCTGGGCCCATCTCTTGACTGGAAAAAAGAAACTACGTGTAGTTGGCCATCATTTTTCTCCGGACCCCACTTTCCGACACGTCGAGTTCCCAAAGCAGAAAAACTAGTAAGTTGGGCAATTGATAATTAATCTATAAACTCTTAGAGGCGTTCGTACGATAAAAACATACAATTGAGTTGATAATTATTATACGAAGAGTTATATTATATGTGTTTGATGTACAGAGTTGAGTTGGTAATTATTGTTTGTGTTTGGAGGCAGAATTGAATTGAGATATCTGTTTTTGTAAATGAAATTAATTTTTTTTTGTTATTATTAATTTTAATTTTTAACTATACACGTATTTTCCTAACTTTTCTAAAATAAAAACAAAATAACGTCAAATTCTTTTTCATTATCACAACATAACAAATTTCTACAAAGTATTCATATACAAAACACCAAATTTTGAATTCAATTTTTTAAACACTCAAATAGAAATGGTTATTCCATTAAAAAAACTCAACTTAATCATTGATTACCGTAAAATTAAAAAAAAAAAATGAAATGATTAATGTCATCAAATGAAATTATTGACATTATTTTAGATAGAAGAAGTGACACTTAAATGTTTATCTTAAAAAAAAACCAAAATCTTACAATGTAAATCATAAAACCAACTATTAGATTGTCTTTTTTGACCAATTTGTGGAATATGGATTTACCCTATGAAGACATAGATACGACTACACGATACAGATACGTCGATTCGTCAATTTCTAAAAAATGAGGATACTGATATATTGAAGATACATATTCTTTTTCTTTAAAAAAATTTAAGATATAGATAAATTTAGCATACAAATTAATAACAATAGCACAAAATAAATACAAACACTGAAATAAAATTAAAAAAAAAACATCTAAGATGTTGAAGTACAATAGTTAATAAAATGCAATAGAAAAGTGATTCATATTGCAAAGAAGAAGAAGAAAATTAGAGGGAGAAGTATGAAGATAATCGAAGAACTTTTTTGTTGAAGATATCCAAATGATTTATCTTTTGGTCGACTTGGTGGAAATTCAAATGTGAAGATGGAGATTAGATGATTCTAATCTAGGGTTTGATTCGTTATTTATTTTTTCTTTTAGTTTTAGACTCGAGTAGTGAACTTTTTAAATAGATTTCCTAATTTTAGATTGAGAAAGATTAGATGAGTTGCTTTCTTTTTTCTTTAAAAAAAAAAGTACACATAGAAACAGATACATCAAATTGTGTGTCGGATGCGTATCTGGGAAGTATCGATATCCGATACGTGTCTGACACAGATTCTTTGCCTCACATGAAGTATCTATGCTTCATAGGATTTACCTTTTTCTAAAATCGATGGAATGATTTTAGAAATATCAATGTCTATTTTTTTCTACTATTATGTTGCATTAGTGTATAAACTATCTTTAAAAAAAAAAAAAACTTGAGCCATAATTTTAAGTTCCACTATTTCATTAAAATTATGTAATCTTTGGAAACATCAAGGGATAGGTTGTTTAATTTTGTTTAGTGAAACAGTAATAGGACGTCGTATGTAATATTTTCTAGATCTAAGAAAAAATGAAATAGAAGAAGAATTAGATCTAAAAGAACAGTCAAAGAAAGAAAATAAAAAAAGAGATAGGAAGAGTTAAGAAAGAAAAGGGAAAATAAAACTCATACGAGCCAGACAAAGAAAGAAAAGAGAAAATGAAAAAGGGAAACCAAAAGGCAAAAGAAGATAAGACGATGGGAGAAAAGGAGTAAATATGAAGAGACACACAAGAGAGAGAAATGACAAAGTAATTGTCGGAGTTGGGAAGAGTAGTGAAAAGGTGTGGAAAAACGGGTGAGAGTGATAAAATGGTGGATAATCAAACCCACCCTTTTACTTTTATCAGTTGTCGCTGAAGTTGAGCACACGAAGGTGGTAGTTGGAATTGGTCGTTAGAGTTTTCGTTAGAGGTGGTTGATGGAGTCCAGAGTCCTTCATCAAAGTTGGTCGTGCGAATGTGTAAATCGGAGTTGTTTTGTACGAAGGTGGTCATCAGAATTGGTTGTTGAGGTGTCGTCAAAGGTGGTTGGCTGGAGCTCGAAATTGGCCATCCGAAGGTGGTTATCGGAGTATGTCACCGAAGTGTGGTACCTGTAATCACCGACGAAGATAAAAACCAATTTATAATTATTTATTTATTTTATTTAGAAATATCAAACTTATTGTTTTTTCTTAAAAAAAAAATGGATAAATCGAACTACCTTGCAATGGTAAAACATATCTTAACCACCAAGTTATACAATAAATAATTTATAATTTATTTGAGTCCAATTAACAATTTATAGTTATTCGATAGTTATGTTGAAAATTCTTTAATGAATCTGCAGTAGAAAAAAAAATCAAAGTATCAGAATTGCTTACTTTTTCCAAAATTTTTTTCAGCTCTATATATAATCACAAAAAGATTTCAAGCCTTTTTAATAGCAAATCTACCAGGCAACTACTAAGAAAACACGTAGGATAAAAAATACCAAAATTCTTCTTATATTCAAGTAGTTGATTGAAGAGGGCATCACCTGCCCTAAGCAGCCAGAGCCAGAAGTAGAGTAGCTCCACCAAGAAGATTAGAGCATTCAATTCCAAGGATTTAAATCAATTGTAGATTTTAAAGTTCAAAATTTGTATGTTATGATAAATTTAAGTACATGATACATCAAATTTCCAAGTCCTTGTTTGTCTATTGTTTTTGTTGATGCAGAGAAATGGATCAAGTTCAAGAGTAGAGTAGCTGCCTTCGACCGTTAAGAGAATTGAGTTTGTAAAATGGTTTAGTAGATTTGTAAGTAGATTTCAGCGTTGTTGCCAAATAGGAACTGCTTATTCAGGTCTCAAGAGGGCCTCAAGCTGCGCATTGATTAGAACCGTTATCTGATCATGGCCAATAATAGGCTTAAGCTCTTTTAAGACCTTGGCTAATCATAACACAATTTTGGATAACCAACCTCTCTTAGACGTAGACCCTTCCACTAACCACGCAGGCTCAAGGTCTCTCCCCAGGTTAACCATTTCCGATTCGGGTCGTCGAACCGGCCTCAAAGGCATTTGACCCACATGGACCATATGGGTCACCCAACAATGACAAAAAAGCCCATATCAGCCAACTGGGCAGCCACCATTCTCGATTTAGCCTTATAATTATTTGCCAATTTTCGTTTTTTTTTTTTTTTTTTTTTTTTTTTTTTTTTTTTTTTTTTTTTTTTTTTTGGCTTGTAGGGCTTCATATTTCCAAATTCATCTCAAGTGATGAAATCAATTTTGACATTTTTTTAAAAATTCTGTTGAATCCCCCCTGAACTAAACTTGCAAACTTGGAATTATCACTCTATGATAAAAATTCAATCATCTTTTATATTTCAAACATTTCCATTATCCAAGGTCAGATAAATGAAATGGGTTTTATTCTGGTCCAATTTGAGCTTGACTTCCCTTTCAATCCAAGCTGTGGACAAAAACAGGAACCAATATCGAGAAAGGATATTTAATGCATTATTGCTTTCTCCTGCTATTATTGAAAGAAGGAATGTCTATGATTAAAATTCTGGGTTGAGTTGGGTTTGGTAGTTAAAGAGCAATAAATGGATGAATTAAATGAGAAGGTTTAAACATGGAGGTAGATGAATCAGGTCAGAGTTACCAAATAACTTTTGCACAGTATCTCCAGCATCTGAAGAAGACAGATTTTCAAAAAAGTTCCTTCACAAAAAAAATTAAAAAATTGTTAAAGAGTTCATTTTTCCACTTTTTATGACTATTTGTATTCTAATCCAGGCCATTGTGCCAAGGCCAAGAAAATGGCACCCAATATCAAATGGAGGTCTCTCTCTCTCTCTCTCTCTCTCTAAAATGTGAAGTGGGTTTGTTCTATCTATCTCTTTTTCTAAATTTTGGTGTGGGTTTTGTGTGGCAGTGGCAACAAAATGGAAGGTGGTGAAGTTTCTAAAACAATGGAGTGCCTAAGAAGGAGATTGCTAGCAGAGAGGCAAGCATCGTTACTTGCCAAAGAGGAGGCAGAGCTCATGGGCAAAAGGGTATTACCAATGCCAAAACTCTCCTCATTTTCACCCTAATTGGCTTTAGGTCTTAATTTGGACTTGGTTCATTTTCCCTATTGTATTTCTTTCAAGCATTTTATCGAACATGTTGCAGTCAACAGAATTAGAGAAGCAGATCACAAAGCAGATTCAAATGAAAACAAAAGCAGAAAAGAAGCTTCAATTACTGAAGAAAAAGCTCGGATCACTTAACCTTTCCACCACGATGGTGAACTCAGAGGCTTCAGTTTCGTCGGAAATTTGCGATGAAGATGAACCAAAAACCCTAATCGAAGTTCCGTCTCTGCTAAGCAACTCGAAGGCCATTGGTGAAATTTCTCATTTGGAAGAAGAGAATCGAAATGCTCGTGGTTCTACAAGCTCAAACTCCTCTGCTTCTGAAATTTGCTCCGACGAACCTTCGAAAACGAAGATCGGAAAATGTGAAAAGGAGTTCGATTCCGTCGACGATTCACTTGCAATCGTTGCCGTGAACTCGCCGGGAAAATCAGAAACCGGCGATGAGTTGAAGCCGCTGATCAGTGAAAGGATCATTGAAGTTCTTAATGATCTGAAGCACGCCCGAGAGACGATTCGGAGCTCAATGAAGATTTGTGAAGTTAACATGATTGAAGTCAGCCCTGTTTGAACTCAAATGTGTAAGAGAGAGATTGGATTTGGAAATGGGCCCGATAGAAAAGCCCATTAGACCCAGCCCACATAAGACTTACAAAATGGATATTAGTTTAAAATATCATTTTAATCCCTATATTCTGAGGCTCGTCCAATTTCAATCTCTATACTTTCAAAGGTCTATATTTAATATTTATTATTGAAATACTAAAGTTAGTCTTTATCATATATATATATTTTTTAATATCTTTTAACCGTTTCTCTATACTCTATAAGCTTTGACAATATATTCATATTGTATCTCTTCTCATATGAAAAATATTATTATTATTCAATAGCTTTTGACATAAATTAACTTCAAGACAAAGAATTATTAAGATTTACTAAAATCACTATAATTGGCTATTTGAAACTATGAAGACGAATGAGATGGGATTGAAAGTGTAGAAAATATGAAGACAAATAAAATGAGACTGATAGTAATGTAGGGACCAAAATGATATTTTAGCATACATGTGTCTTACCTATTAATATGGAAAAGATGAATAAATAAATAATATTCTAATTTCTCTGTAATACTTCTATATTTTCATTTATACTTTTTATATTTGGTTAATGATAAATTTACCCTAAACTTTCATGATTGTATCTAAGAGATCTTAGAAGTTAAAAAGTATCTAATAGGTTCATAAATTTTTAATTTTATATTTAAGTTAGGAACAATATTTATAGTTTTTTTTACTTTTAATTTTACATTAATTAAGTTCCTAACCTAATAGCAATTTCATGGCTTATTGGACTCAAAACTGAAACATGATATCACTTCCTTCTAACAAGTGACTAAGAGTTAGCACGTAACCTTGGCCTCTTGATAGAGGTTTACAAACCCTTTCATTTTCAATCTAGTTGCGATACGACACCTGAACTTGAAACTACGATCAGATCTGGTTGGAACTCATATATCTAGTCAATTGGATCTAGTCCTATCAACAACATAAAGGAAGCGGGGATTCATAAGAATCTGTTTTTACTTAGTCTCCTCCACAATCGAGAATATGCATAAAATGATTGATTTTTTGTATGCGCTAATTCAGTTGGACGATCCCATAAAGAAGTAGGATTTGCAGGCAAAGCCGAAAGTAATTAAAAAAAAAAACTAGGGATTAAAGTCTTAATTTAATCCATATATTTTATTTTCATAAGCCAAACCTTATGGTATGTCTAGTAATAGTAAATCAAGTTCTATTAAAATCCTTATATCTTTTTGGATTATTGCTTTTATATAGAAAGTTCAAGGTGGGATGTGAAAGGCATTGCAAAGAGGAGAGGGCACCAACATGACTACTTGTGAACTCAAAGCAAAACATCCACCAAACAACTATGGAAGAAGAGAGCTTAGGATTCAATTATAACTCATAATTGTTTTATTATCATTTTTTTTTAAAAAAAAAAAATTCTTTATGCCTTTGAGGCTCTAAAAAAGAGGGTGAAATATCCCATATTGCCTTCAAAAACCAAGCTTCCTTTGAGACATAAAAGCAAAATCATCATGCCTGAGCCTCAACCCCATCTTATTTCTAACACATTTATATTAATTTAAATCATGATTGTTATCTAAACTAGAAAGGTTAAAGTATAATTTTCATTTCATTTTAATCTCTCTACTTTCGAATGTTTAAATTTAATCTTTTAATTTTTAATAAATTTTAAAATTAGTCTTTAATGTTAAAAAAAAAAAAAGTACAAACGTTTCCAAAATTTATAGAAGGAAGACTAATATAAATCTTTTTCTTTGAAAAAATACATATAAAATAGGAACCAAAGCTTAAAATAGCTCTCTGTTTTACAAATATATCAATATCAACATATCTACGATAGAGAAATTTATAAAAATAATTTAAATTGATAATTAAGTCATTTTTACTTCCAAACTAAGTTATAGCTAATGTCTTATGTGTATCTATAAAAGATGTTAAAGATATCAATTAATCTTTGATATTGATATCAAAATCTTCGATTATGGAAATATTGACACATCTAGACGAATTTTGAGATTTATTAAAAAGTAAAATAGACTAAATTTACACTTTTATAAAGAACTAACTATCTAGAGAGACTCAAAGTACCATTCTTGGAATTATATTTTAATTATTTCTAAAGAACTAACTATCTAGAGAGACTCAAAGTACCATTCTTGGAATTATATTTTAATTACCTTATGAAAATTTATTAATACAGCGCCTTCTAATTTGCCCAAAGTCGAGTTAGATTTCCATTCAATAACTAATAGAGTATATTTGTCTTTAGGTGCTGATTTGGTTTTAATTTTGTTAGTTTCTATTATGGTTGATTATGTTATTTGTATCTTCTCGATCTTGCTTCACATCATTTCTCCTCAATTTCTTCTCGATAGAAATTGTTCATCCTTGAACAATCTATATGCAGATTGGAGAATCTCGAATACTTTTGTCACTTCTATCAAATATCTGAAATGTGACAATAAATTTGTAATAATTGTTAACAAATGCACTTATTTAGTGTAATTTATTCATAATCAAGTCAAGCTCTCATTGTCAATGAATTGATATTATTATATAAATCTACTCTATGATCATCTCTAATTACCTTCAACTTCAATGAAATCTTCACGTCATAGCTAATGAATATACTTATCTTCTAGACCAAATCAAGATTATTAGTCAAGAAAACCTTTGATCTTCTCAACATTTTTCATCTAAATTTGGTTAAAATAACTTAAATAGAGGACGACTCTTTCCAATCCCGAAAGACAACTCTCTTTTACCCTACCGAAAACAAACACGTGTACAAAAAAGCTAAATATTTACATATTTAGAAAAAGAGGGGAGGGGGTGTAACAGGACAATATGATCAATCAGATCCAGACATTATGCTAGGGAACATCTATCAGTTGATCTCAGAAACAGGGTCTTGTGCATGTACCACTCATTTTGGTTGGTGTAGTGTTCACATCACTTCAAAAAAATTATACTTTTTGTATAAAATATTCATATTATTAAAAAAAAAAAAACAGATACTTTCCAAATAAATGCTAAAGCAAGCATTTGAATGTGCTCTCTTTTATCCTTTACATGAGAGGGTTAAAATTAAGAAAAAAGGAAGTTTCCTTAGAGCCAATAATTTCCCATCCTTTTGGTTAAAACAGTTATGGCTATACTTTTCCAAATTTCAGATAAAGAGATAGCAAAATTTTCCATTTCCTAATATGTTAAGATAAAATTTTCATTTTTATGGGTCTGATGAGAAATTTTTTGTTGATTTATTTGAAAATTTCATAATAGAAGTTTGGCATTATATTTAAAAAGCTGGCTAAAAACATGTTGTTGTCTTTAGTGTTTGATTATTTTCTTTCAATTTGGTTTACATCAGTGTTATAAATAATAATAAACTTACATTTACTTAACTAATTTGCTTAGACCATTACAAATATAACAATTAGGCATAAAGTATTAACATATATAGTATAGTGTAAAAAAAAATTACAAATATGACAAAATTTAAATAGTTTACTAATAATAAATCATATCGTTGGTAGGAATCTATCAATAATAGACCATATCGCTGGTAAAAATCTATCAGTGACAGAAGCTTATCACTAATAGACTTTACTATATTTGCAAATTTTTTAAAAATGTTGTTTTACACTCGATTATTATCTCTAAAAATGCTATCCATTGTAACTATCCTAAAATTTATGGTTATTTAGGCCACTTGAAAAAAGAAAAATAAAAATTTATGTCAACTTTTATCTCTAAAGTGGTTTCTCTCCCTGTCAAAATGTATATATGTTTAGCATCATTTAATTTATACATTCAATAACATGAGGAAAAAAGCACTCATGTATTAGAGCTTGAAACGTATATTTAACCTAATGGAGGTTAAATAAAAAAAGATAATAATAGAAATAAAGAACAGATGGAGAGAAAAATGCTATGAATAAAGAATAGGAAATCCAGAGTCACTAATATTGAAAAATTAGTGTGAAAGAAAGACTACTTTATGTCGGTTAACAACTTACAAGTACGATTGAAAGAAATCCTAAAATAAATAACAGTGAACTCATACTATTCCAAAGAGTTCTTATTGGTTGCACTAAAGACTTTTGATTGAATTGAAATCAAGATGTTTTTCCCCAAAAGTTGCAACTAGTTGCTGTTATATTTTTATCTATATTTTTTGTCAATTGATACAAAAATAAGATATATCGACTACTGTTTAATTTGAACTAAAATTTTCAATTTCAACCTTATTACATGAAGAGTGATTTTAAAATCACTAAAATAGTCGCGAGTAAGTACCTAATAGCATGCATCTTATTTTCCTTAGATAGTAAAAAAAAAATCTTTTTTTTTAAATAATGTTACATGACATATTTGTGTTGATGTGCAGTCTGGACTGCATACAATTTTTTTTTTTTTTTTTTTTTTTGTTAAAATAACTTTTGTTGTCTTTAAAATCACTTTGAGACATGTTTTTACCCAACCAAGATTAGTTTAATATTTAATTTCACTTTTAAATGCAGTTGTTTGTATCATCAAAATTAATTTTAGATGAATTAAAACATATTTTTAGAATGATTTTGAGAATGACAAAAGTAATGAAAATCACTCCAAAACATATCCGTAACTTGAAAGAACGAACTATATTGATGTGTGTTAGGTTTTGTTAAATGGACAAACATGTCCATGCATCTAAATATTTTAGTAAAAAGATAATTTAATTACATTTTGTATATAAAGGTTAAATTAGATTTTTTTTTTTTTAAAAAAAACAAGGACCAAATAAGAATGAAGTGAAAATTAAGGATTATCTTGAAAGATTTTGCGGATAACTAATTACTTAAAATTGTAGTTTGTAATTTTATAAGAACAAAAATTTAAATTTATAAGTAGTATGATAACGACACTGGAATCTGTAGTATGACTTTTGATTGACAAATTATGAGCGTCGAATTTGACAGAATATAATTCCCCACTCTTATCCTTTTCCCTTTTAACTTCTTCTTCTCTCTCTCTCTCTCTTTCATAATTGCTTGGCCATGCTGACAGCTATGCAATTCCATTTCAGATTTAATTTCGCAACCACTTTATTGTTGCTTTGTAATGGGAGATACAGTTTTTAGAAATTTTTTGTAGTTTTATTCAATCTTTTTTATTTATTGAGCCACAAAGCTCACACAATCAATTCCTTTATTTTGCTAATTAAGAAGGTTTAGCTTATCTCAGCTCAGGCTAATTAATAATGTCTTATCTCTCTCTCTACCATGCCAAATGAGATGGGGGGGGAAGGATAAAGAAAGAAACCAATGCTGAATCCCACTTCAAAAACTCTACCTAAAAGAGGTTATTACAAACCAAGGCAGGATTGCTGGATTTACAAGGAATGAAAATCCCAATTGGGGAGTGGGGAGGTTAGTTTAAATAGTGTAAAAAGGAAAAAAAAGAGGGGTTTTTTTTTTCCTCCTGATTTAAAATTAGGAAAATTTGGCTGAAATGGTGGGTTTATGGGTGATGATGATAAGGTGATTAGAAATGGTGGGTTTTGCTCATAAATTTCAGTTGGAGCTTTTTATAATTGCAGTGCAGACATGAAGTGGCCAAAGGCCCCAAACCCATAAAAAAGCCCACCACTTGTCTATAAAAATACAGAAAAAGGAAAACGGAAAAAAAAAAAAAGGGAAAAGGAAAGAAAAGGGGCAGAGAGAAGAGAACAAGGGAAAAGGAGGGAGATTGGGGATTGGGCATTGGGGAGGGACAGCAATGTCAGATTTGTAGTTTGTTTAGTGTGTTTTTATTATCCCCATGCTAGATCGCATAAGAAAAAAAAAGAAAAGAAAAGAAAAACAGGGAAAGAAAGAAGGAAAGAAAGAGAAACTAACCTGGTGGATTCTCTGTGGAAAAAGCTTCCAAAAACCCTGCAGTGATTCAATCGGCTGGCTCTCCTCTTTGATCTGAGACCAAACGCCTGCCACTTTCTTAACCGTTATGTGCTTTTACAGCTCAGTTTGTTCCTGGAAGATGGCACAGAAGGGAGGACCAAACCCATAAATCCCAGATTCAAGGTACACAGGACCAGCACCACCTCCATATTCTCTGAACTTTGTATTAAGACTGTTGCTTTCTTGTCTCAAAGGGACATTTTGCAGTTATTTTAGCCCATACCTGTCTGGTCTTTATCTGAATTTCTTCTTTTGTTCATATTAATGGTGTCTGGATATATTGGGGGGGATGTCGATGTAGTTTCAGGAATAGAGGTTGTAAGTGTTGAGTATAAACAAAACCTGGAGCTGAGAGTGGGTCTAGCTCGTGTTCTTGATCTGGGATGATGAATTTTTTGATTGCTGGCTCATTTGGATGATACATATGAAACAGAAACTCCTGTAATTTTGTGTCCAGTGACTGGCCTTTTATAAAAAAAAAATGGTTAAACCCTGCTGGAAGCCTCATGATGATGGCGATTCAAACGGACGAGTTGATGGGTTGTTGTGGTCTAAGGATCTGGGGCATCATGTTTATGGACAGTTCTCCATGGCAGTAATCCAAGCTAATAATGTGGTGGAAGATCAAAGCCAGCTTGAATCTGGGGCGTTGAGTATGACCAATCCAGGTCCGCAGGGGACCTTTGTTGGAGTTTATGATGGCCATGGCGGAGCCGAAGCTTCACGGTTTGTCAATGATAATCTCTTCAGCAATCTCAAAAGTTGGTTTTCATCTTCATTGCAAATATTGTACAGCCTTTTTTGTTGGTTTTCTGTATAAATTTTAAGTCCCCACGAGCTGCTTTTGATGTTTCTTTGTGGTTTTTCAAAGCGCAGGATATGCATCTTTACACCAAAACATCTCAGAAAACGTTATCAGGAAGGCTTTTGCAGCAACAGAAGAGGGATTTCTCTCTCTTGTCCAGAAACAGTGGCTTAATGAACCGAAGATTGCATCTGCTGGATCGTGTTGTTTGGTAGGGATCATATGCAATGGACAGCTATATATTGCAAATGCGGGCGATTCACGAGTAGTGCTTGGGAGAACTGAGAGAGCCACTAGAGAAGTCATTGCCATTCAATTGTCCACAGAACACAATGCAAGCATAGAGTCTGTGAGAGATGAACTTCGGATGGTTCATCCAGAAGATCCCCAGATTGTGATCCTAAAGCACAATGTTTGGCGTGTTAAAGGTCTCATACAGGTAAGTGTCCTGGAAATTTTCTTGAAATCTGATAGGGTAGATGTTAATTGTTAAGTGAAGCAATCTAGAATGCCTCTAGATTCTGAATCTTCAATAGCTTACCCCCTGCAGGTTTCAAGATCCATTGGTGATGCATATTTGAAAAAAGCAAAGTTCAACAGACCTCCTCTGCCGCCAAAATTTCAATTGCCTGAGCCATTCTACAAACCGATCCTCAGCGCAGAACCATCAATACTGGTCCACAAACTCCGCCCAGATGACCAATATCTCATATTTGCTTCTGATGGTCTGTGGGAGCACCTTAGCAACCAGAAGGCTGTTGACATCGTCAACAGCTATCCCCGAAATGTAAGAATCTATCTTGCATAAACCACCATCTTCTTGATTGGTAACATTGAATCGATGACTATCTACTTTCATATTTGTTACCAAATTTTCTTGAATTAATGGTTCCACTTGGTGCAAACTGCAGGGAATAGCAAGGAGACTTGTCAAGGCTGCACTTCGAGAAGCAGCTAAAAAAAGAGAGATGAGATATTCAGACCTGAAAAAGATAGATAGAGGTGTGAGAAGGCATTTCCACGATGACGTTTCTGTTGTAGTTGTGTTCTTAGATCCTCATTTGATCAATGGTAGGCCCTCCCCTTGTTCCTTGTCAATCAAAGGAGGAGAAGGTCTCCCCTCGTCGGCAAACTCCTAGCTGGTAAACTTTGTTAATGTCTTTATACCCTTTTCAATTTCTTTACAAACAAAACTAGAAACTTCAGGCTTCTTAGAAAGAT
Source organism: Benincasa hispida (assembly GCF_027475165.1). Classification (NCBI taxonomy): domain Eukaryota; kingdom Viridiplantae; phylum Streptophyta; class Magnoliopsida; order Cucurbitales; family Cucurbitaceae; genus Benincasa; species Benincasa hispida. Next base: position 68,641,602 of record NC_143488.1, on the reverse strand, counting down.
CTATCAATTTGTAAGATCTTCTATTAGCAAGTAAAATAGAAGATGACGGATGTAAATGTACAAAGTTCGTAAATTGTTTCTTAATGTAACAAAATGAAACAACATCCTTCATCTTTGTAAATCTTGTTATTCCATCAGAAATATAAACATTGTCCAGTTTTTTACCATCAACACATTATTTTCTCGTTTTGTGAGTTGCTGTATTATAGATTAGAAGGCATAAAAAATGGCTGATGCAACTGTAGGATAATCAAATGATGTATTTTTTTTTTCGGGGGGGGGGGGGGGGTGGTGGGGGGTGGTGTGTGGAAGAACGGGACCTATAATACCCTTCACCAAGAAGTACAATTGCATTTCTGTTCCCCAAGAAAAGCAAGCTTGAAACACAGAGAGCAAGCCATACGTTATCCCATCTGACAGGCTACTGAAGATTTTCCTAGACCCCTTATAAGTGATAACTGAGAAAAATATGGGTAACTCAAACAGAGTAAAAGCAGTCTCAAGGTTTTTGAAGCAAATCCTAACCGCTTCTGAACTCCATCTGCCATTCTTGATTATGGTTAAGACCAAAGACCCCTGCAATTTGATACCTCTTGAACTACAACAATCAGAGCAGAAAAATGATGAGGCAGTTGTCAAGGGGATAGGGAAAGAAGCCAAAGGTGATTTAAATGTGTTGTCAAAATTAAGGAAGACTCTGAATTCAATCCATCGCCGTGTGAATCAACAATTTTTTTTGTTTTTTCCTCTTGCAGATCCTCAAGAGCAATAGAAACAAAAAAGAAAACACTTGGTACTGTAGAAAAGAATGGCTAAGAGCCTCATGCCATCACATCTTATCCAACGACTCAAGTAAAGGCACCTGGGTGACAGTAGTAATGATATGCATCAGGATTTCAGCGTGCAAAATGTGGAGAAAGAAGCAAATCAGGAACACCCATGAAAATTAAGTGTAATCTGCAAAGGATAAACAAAGCAATTAGATAATTTCTCCCTTGCTCATTAAGTTGAATAAGGTCTGTAAGAGGCAAATCAGCAGTTTGTTGATCATCAACGGATGAAACAGTAGGAAAAACTTATTTTAGATGATTGTTCTGTCTTCCATAAAATCGTGACACTTCCAAGAAACAGAATGAGATATTATAAGCTATAGACTGTACAGCTATATTGAAAATTAAAAGCCTTCACCAAACAAGTTGCTTAGCCAACTTAAAAGGAACCAACAGGAACATCTCACTCGCCGTTTACCCGGATCAAACTTAAAGGGCTTTCTTGAGAACTGGAAGAATGATGATAATAATAGTGTAGATAATTTTTTTAAAAAATGGGCATGTAGAAAACTGAAAGAAAGTAGCCATTCAATTTGATGAAGAGGGTGCAGTTCTAGAAATTAAAACTTCACCTCCCTCTAATGGAGTTGAATTCCATAGAGTTAATACAAATAATTGCCGCATCCTTAAATTGAAAGGGTTCAGGATACGAAGAACTAAATGGTTAATAGCTCGGCTCGTCCAATTGGTTAAATGGATAATAGCTTGGTTGTGCATAAGAATTGTTGATGTTGCTTTCTTGTTCAACCAAAAGGGAACGCTATAAAAATGGGGCAAATCTGGCAAGCCGAGCTTTCTTCTTTGCCTCTTCGCCAGTAGCCATAGACAAAGTTAAGAGCTCAAATCTGAAAAGCAGAAAAGATAGTCGAACTGAGGAAAGATGAATTATAAAAAATTTTCTAACACAATACCATAAAGCAGAGAGAAAAACCTCTCTGCTCTTGCCTTTCTCTTCAGTTCCTCTGCTTTGACCATTTCATCCGGTCCACAAACTGAATCAATGCCGAACCTGCAAAGTTTAGCGTTCGCAAACGAAATAGAAGCTCTAAAATTGTCAAAAGACACGACAAAGAAAAATAAGAAAGAGGATGAAATAAGAAGTTCAAAACTATCTTCTGCATTCACTTCGAAAAACGAGAATACAGAATATCTTGTTCTTGAAAAATTCAACTATCGATCCATGAAACGGCATCAATTTCAAAAACAAACTCTACGCTTCTGCCATTCAAAGCCTAGACATACGAACACACAACAAATTCATACGAAAAAAAAAAAAAAACAATGCCATAAAACCGAAAAATCACCTCTCAGCTCGAGAGAATCGTTTTTCTGCCTCCGACAAACGTACGGGGATCCCGAATCGCTCCGCACGACGGATCTTCTTGAAGATATCAAAAACAGAAACATGATACTCCGGTATTCTCCCCACGGCGGCATGTTGAGATTCAATAACTTCCTTTGTAATTGTAGCCGAGGAACGGCGATTTTGGTGTTGATCTACTTGGCCATTACCAGCCGCTGCGAATCCTAAATTTAGTGGTAGGGTTTGTTTCGGTCCTGGAAGAGTGTTTTCGCTCAGTTCTTCTGTGAAATTGGTCGCCATTGAAGAAGGAAGATCGAGACCTGCGCGAAATTTAGAATCGATAATATAAAGACGGTGAGCTTTTCGATGCAGTAGCGGTTTTTTTTCCCTTTTTCTTTATACATTTCAACGCCAGACCGGTTTAACGGTTTGTGATCCATTTTGGCGGTTCGTTCCTTTTCTTTTTGGCGGTTTGTATTTTGAGGCAGAAAAATAACGGCGTTTTTCATTTTCAGATATGATAACGGCGTTAAACCAACGTTGTCGTTGAATTTTGTAAAACTGCTTTTAAAAATAAGATAATCGCTAAACAAGTGATAGTAATATGTTACTGAAAAAAAATCCAAACTAAATCAAAAGAAAATAAATATTACGGATACGACATTGAACTCTTGAACCTGAGCATGTCTCAAATTAATTCATTATACTAAAAAAGCCTCATAAATAAATTACTAATTATATCATAACTAGTTTAAGTTAATTGAAAAAATTGGTCAAAAATTATGTTGATAAGGAATGAGTTATAAATATGATCATTGATCTGTAATGATATAGTTTGCAAGTTTAAAATTTAGTAAAAGAAAAACTAATGTAATAAAAGTGATAATGCTTAAAAGAAAAAAAAACTTCGTTTACTATCGAATGCCATCTTCAAGTATATACGTGCTATCTATTTTGTATCGGTTAAATTTGTATTTGAATAAAATCAGAGTAATTGAGAGTACACAATCATCCTTTTGCAAGGTGAATAAATTGATACCAATAAACAAATAAAGGAAAATACATAAATAAAAAATACCAAAAAGAAAATAATAATAAAAAAATAAAATAATTAGGAAAAAAAACCCTAATTTCTTTTTAACACCCTCCCTCAAACTCAAGGTGGTAGAATGACGAATAACTTGAGTTTGCGAAGAAAACTTCCGAATCAAATTAGCAGATTTGGGGTAGAATAAAAAACTCACGGAGAACCAAAACATGAAACTTCTAGACTGAAACAAAAACCCATGAAGAGCAAAACCAAGAACCTTCTGGACTATTAACATAGATCCTTATATAGAGATCTATAACAAAACCTACAAAGAATGAATAAGAACTACTGGGCAAGAACAAATATCTCATTGAGAGATCTAAAAAAAAAACCCTTGAACAACTTATTTGAAATGGAACATAAATTCGCAAACGTAAAATGAACCAAAGCAATCAAACAAACCAAAATCAAATGAACCAAATGAGCCCAGGACTGAAAGTTGGGAAATGTCCTAAAACTCGCAATTTGTAAACTTTAAATGTATTTTATTTCACAATAAAAATGTTATTGAGATTTGTAAATTGCATTAATAGATTTGTAAATTCAATAAACTAATGAACCCATGGCTATAACATGAATACTTAAACTTTTTATAGAGATATAAAAATGGATCAAGTTTCGTATATAGCCAAAACGGTCTGTACATATATGGATAAGGTTGGGTACCTTATCATGAGGACAGTATGGATGTGGCCCGCTTTGTATATCGATACAAATGATGTGATCCCTAAGTCGTTCATGTGGAGAATGCAAGTAGGGGCATCTTATGCAAAATATGTTTGTATAAGACCGGACCACGAAATAGTCACTTTTTTTTATAATGATCATTTACTGTCAAAACTGACTATTTCAATTTGATGACCTAAGGTAATTCGATCTCAATCATGAGCTAACTATGAACTCCTGTTTATTTGGGATTATCCTTTAATTTGCATGGGTGAGAGTGGCTCAACATCGCCGTTCAATAAGCCTCCCATTTTAGGGGTAAGAACAGATAGATAGTTTGTGACATAGTCCTGCAAGACGGAATTCGTTCCTACCCATTTTAGGATTAACAAATAGGTTGTTCCTTTAAGTACTGACTCCTGGTTTTGAACAAAAGGGCCTTGCCCTCTCTTTGGCTGAGAGGGAGTTGGTTTATTGGTAGAATCATAAACCAATTGTTCATTAGAGGATCAATGGAGACTTAAGGAACAAGATGCATTACAGGGGTAAACGAAAATTTTGACCTAGCTGTAAATACGAACAACCTGTGAATGATTGACTTATTGATTATGGTTAAATCAAGTGGACAGAAATATATCTAAAGTGGGGAGAGTACAACTACTAAGCTATAGTGGAGTGTCTTGGTAGTTAACGAATATTGATTAATTCGATTGAAAGAGTTTAGCCAATTGATCTCAAATCGTTGGAGCTCATGATCTATAGGTTCCTTAGGTCCCTAGACTAGCTTGTAAAAGGATTAAACCTTATAATAACGTATTAAGAAATTTGAAATGTTCAAATTCAATTTAGGATTTGGATTCTTATATTCGATATAATGACATGTTTAATTATCGAATTAAACATATCGAAGAGTTAGAAAATATTTAAATATGATTTAAATATTGAACATATGAATAAGGATTTATGTTATGGATTGGTTTTTTGAAAATAATTTAATATGTGATATCAAATTATTTTTTAATTAATTAATTATTTAAAATTAATAATTTATATTAATTTTATTAAAATTAGAATTTAAGAATTCAAAATTTAAATTAATTTTTATTTAATTTAATTTATATGATAAATTAAGATTAATTGAAAATTAAGGGGAAAGTAATTTTTTCCCACATTTCTCACTTAATCCATTTTTATAGTGGTTGATTAAGTGTCATGTAATCATGTAATTCAATTGTAGCTGGTTTGAGGTTGAAAAATTCGGATTTTTCATACAAAATTATTCCCTCATTTCAGTTTGATACTAAAACCAGGGCTCTCAATTTGGTTCCCACAATCAAATATAAGGCCTGAGAATAGTAGATAAACTTTTATGGTGGTCTACTTCAAAGATTGAGGGAGAAATTCAAGGAGATTTGAAGCAATCACGTGAAATCATCAAAGGTTATATTCTTGAAATCCTAATTCTGTTATTTTCATGAATATGCATGCTAATTCACTAAAATTGATGTAGTTAGAATGCTTAGGATTCTAATAGCTTCCATATGTTTGGCATCCTAAGTAAACAAAAACTTAAAATTATTATAAAAAAAAGTTAATACAGGTCTTGAACTGCCCGAATCGACCCGAACTGGCTCCAAATCATTCAAACCAGACATTTAAGAAAGAAATTTGGGTTGAACCAGTCTGAGACATAAACCTCCATGACCCGATTGGTTGAATCGGTTCAGTTGAACCATTGGTAGTCGCGCGTGCGTTTTGGGCTAAGGATTGAACAACATTGCAACGCTTCATCCCTAGTATTGCAACGCCATGGGGATTTTTCTTCTTTTCTAGGCTGGCTGAAGAACAACACTATAACGCTCCAAGGGCAGCGTTGCAACGTTGTGATGTCGAAACTTCACCTGCATGTTTCTGCTGTTGATGATTCTTCAGAAGCAGTCAATTTTAGTGTATGTTTAATTATTTATGCATTTTGAATGTATGTATAATTAAATTAAATCTTGTATGTGCATAAAGTATGCCTTGTAGATTTAAAATCCCACCATAGGAAGCATGTAACATGCATTGAAAGTATGTTATAATATGTTAAAATATATAGTATGCATGATTTGGGGTTTTATGTATTTAATATAAGTTGTTATATTAAATTGTGGAATGCATGATGTATGTTATAGCATGTCTATAGTTTTATAAAGTGTTATAAAATGAATTAGATATTTAAAATCTATAACAAAGATAAGATGCATGCTCAATTAAGGTTAACAAATAACAACTTGTTTTAATAGTTAAACTAGGTCGTTATCGTGTAAAACTTTGGTTACAAACTCAATCGAACTATAATCCTGTCTAAGGCTAGAGGTACTTAAGTTGACGGTTTATGAAACACCTGCTACCTGGGGATTATAGCCGAATTATTGAGCATTGTTAACCCTGTTTTATGAGCATGCATGAGAAATATGAGATAATAAAAATGGTTTTATCACTTAGACATCGTAGGTTAAATCCAAATAAATCGTTATACTTATATAATCACCTAGACTTAGGATGTTTTTAGCCAGAATATACCTAAGTAAAAACATATCCAAACAAATAGAACACTTCATGGGAGATTAGTAATATATATGATATATTGTTTTTAGCTCTCACGTCTTTAAGAGTTCACACCTTGAGATCTATGCTCGACTTCGTGTCGCTTTTACCGCGACTACTCCATTTGGAAAGTGTTTGCATGGGTCAATAACAAGGTGAATAGGGGAAGTAGTTCATAGTAAGTGGATGAAGGAAATGTGTCAACATATCCTATGATCATTTTCATTAGTTTGAACTGTGAGATTGTTATGTTGCGCCTATTGTCGGCTTTAGGCTACATTAACTAGTTGTTTTTCAGCAATTATCCCCTTGGAGGGTTGTGACATAGGATTCAAAACAACTCAAACTTCAGTAATGAATAGGGCTTCTTAGATCCGTCTTCAGCATTGTCTTCAAATTCGGAGGCTTGTTGATACCATTCTATGAAATCTGAAAATGGTGGGTCACACTTACAAGAGTTACTAAGTGTTAGTAAGTTCTTGACCGAAAACAGTAACTAAATATCTAATGGAATAAAGAGTTATTCTGAAATTAATATTTAGTAAAAAATGTCTTACTTCAGTGAAGGAATATTTGACTGCCCCTCGGTAACATGTCTTCTGACTCGCTAAAATATTGTTGCAAATAAATAATGAAATATGGGTACTTTATTACTTTTGGTAAAATGAATTTGGATTTAAATGCAGTTTTCTGATAGAATTTATTTATGTTTCAGCATGTCGAATTCAATTATCCAACTTTTAGCTTTTGATAAATTTAATGGCGAGGGTTATTCAAACTGGAAATCAAACATCAATACGATACTAGTTGTGGATGATCTGAGGTTCATTTTAATGGAGGAATATTCTTTAATTCCCAGCTCAACTGCAAACCGAAATGTTCGGGATGCATATGAGAAATGGGTTAGAGAAAATGAAAAAGCATGAGCCTATATCTTAGCTAGTATATCTGACAAGAAGTCTGGACCTTCTAAGGATAAAAGTATCCAAATGAAGAAGAAGAGCAAAAGGAAAAAGAAACCTATTGCAAAGAAAAGCAAGACGAAGGTTGCAAAAGGAAAATGTTTCCCTTGCAACGAGGATGGGCATTGGAAAAGAAATTGCCCTAAATATCTTGCTGAAAAAAGGCTGAAAAGGAAAATCAAGGTAAATTTGATTTACTTGTAATTGAAACATGCTTAGTGAAAAGTTCTCATTTGACTTGGATACTAGATTCAGGCGCTGATAAGAAACGAAAAATTTCTCCTAACGCCTATCTTGGCACTTAAAACTTGGACACATAGATCTCGATAGGATTGATAGGTTAGTAAATAATGGACTTCTAAATTAGTTAGAAGAAAATTCTCTACCTCCGTGAGAATTATGTCTTGAGGGAAAAATGACTAAGAGCCAAAGAACCTCTAGAGCTTATACATTTAGATCTTTGTGGTTTGATGAATAATAGAGCTCGAGGAGGATTTGAATATTTCATTAGTTTTATTGATGACTATTCAAGATATAGTTATATTTACCTGATATATCATATGTTCGAAACTCTTGAAAAGTTCAAAGAGTACAAGGCAGAGGTTGAGAATTTATTAGGTAAAAAGATTAAAATGATTCAATCAAATCAAGGTGGTGAGTATATGGATTTAGAATTCCAAGACTATTTGATAGAACATGGAATTCAATCTTAACTTACTGCACCTGGTACACTGCAACAAAATGGTGTAGTAGAAATGAGAAATAGAACCTTTGTTACACATGGTTCGTTCAATGATGAGTTACGCGCAATTACCTCAGTCTTTTGGGGGATATACAGTACAAACTACATTATATATTTTAAATATAGTTCCCTTGAAAATTGTTTCAAAAACATCGTACGAGTTATGGAGAGGGCGTAAAGGTAATTTACGTCACTTCTGGATTTGGGGATGCCTAACCCATGTGTTGGTGCAAAACCCAAAGATAGAAAGGCGTTATAAAATATGCCTATTTGTAGGATACCCCAAAGAAACAAAAGGTGGTATGTTTTATGATCCTCAAGATGATAGAGTACTTGTATACATTCTTAGAGGAAGACCATATATGAAATCATCAACCCCGCAGTAAATTAATATTAAAAAAGATGTCTAGAGAAACTACAGATAGATCAACAAAAGTTGTTGATCAAGTTGGTCCTTCAACAAGAGTTATTGATGAAACTGGTTCGTCACATCCTTCTCAAGAATTGAGAATACCTCGGCATAGTAGGAGGATTGTTCAATAGCTTGATCGATACATGAATTTAAAAGAAACTCAGGTCGTTAAACCTGATGATCGCTTAGAGGATCCATTGATCTTTAAACAGGCAATGGAGGATGTAGATCGAGACTAATGGATAAAAGCCATGGATTTTGAAATAGAGTCTATGTACTTCAATTTAGTCTGGGAACTTATAGATCATCTAGATGGGTAAAACCTATTGGTTGTAAATGGATCTATAAGAGAAAGCGAAACCAATCTAGCAAGGTACAAACCCATAAAGCTAGACTCGTGGCAAAAGAATTTACCCAAAAGAGGAGGTAGACTATGAAGAAATCTTCTCTCCTGTTGCCATGATCAAGTCCATTTTATGATTTTGAAATATGGCAAATGGATGTCAAGAAAGCCGTTCTGAATGGCTATCTAGAAAAAAAATATTTACATGTCTCAACCAGAAGGGTACATTGAACAGGGTCAAAAGAAAAAAGTTTGGAAGCTTAAAAGATCCATTTATGGGTTAAAACAAATATCTCGATCCTGGAATATAAGATTTGACACTGCAATAAAATCTTATAGCTTTGAACAGAACGTTGACGAACCTTGTGTTTATAAGAAAATTGTCGACAAAATTGTAGCTTTTTTAGTACTATATGTTGATGATATCCTACTCATTGGGAATGAGATAGGATTCCTTGCTGATGTCAAGAGATGGCTAACGTCGCAATTTAAAATGAAAGATTTAGGAGATCCACAGTATATTATTAGAATCCAAATAGTTCAGAATCATAAGAATAGAATGCTAGTACTACCTCAAGCATCATATATAGACAATATGTTGTCTAGAAATAAAATGCAAAATTGTAAGAGAGATATGTTACCTTTCATGCATGGAATTCATTTGTCTAAGGAACAATGTCCTAAAACACCTTAAGAAGTTGAGGATATGAAAAGAATTCCTTATGCTTCAGCAGGGGAGCTTAATGTATGTCATGGTGTGTACATGTTCAGATATATACTTTGCAGTTGAAATAGTCCATAGGTTTTAGTCCAACCGTGGATATAGTCATTAGAGTGCCATTAAATACATTATCAACTATCTTCGAAGAATGAAAGACTATATGCTCGTGTATGGCTCTAAGGATTTGATCCTTAACTGATTCTGATTTTCAGACTGATGTGAATTTCAGGAAATCTACTTCGGGATCAATATTCATTCTAAATGGAGGAGCTATCGTATGGAGAAGTAAGTTGTATTGCTTACTCCACCATAAAAGTGGAATATGTAGCTGCATGTGAAGTAGACAAGGAAGAAGTATGGTTTAGAAAGTTCTTAATCGATTTGGAAATGGTTCTAAATATGCATTTACCAATCACCCTCTATTGTGATAACAGTGGAGTAGTTGCCAACTCAAAAGAACCAAGAAGGCATAAGCGCAGAAAGCACATCGAGCGCAAGTATAATCTCATCAGAGAGATAGTACACTGAGGAGACGTGATTGTCACACAGATAGCCTCAGAAGACAACTTAGCTAATCCATTTACAAAGACCCATGCGACTAAAGTGTTTGAGGGTCACCTAGTCAGACTAGCATTACGAGCTACAAAAATCTAGGGCAAGTGGGAGAATTCATGGGTATATCGATGTCCTAGATTATTGTATTTATTCTCTCATACTCTACATTGTATATTTGTATATATTTTAACCCACTAGAGTTTTAGTCCAAGTGGGAGTTTGTTGGAAAATGTCCTAAAACTCGTGGTTTGTAAACTTTAAACATTTTCTGCTTCACAATAAAAATATTATTGAGATTTGTAAATTGAATTTGTATATTTCTAAATCTAATAAACTAATGAACCCATGACTACAATATGAATACTTAAACTTTATATAGAGACATAAAAGTGGATCAAGTTTTAGTATATAGTTAAAACGGTCTATAAGTATATGGATAGAGTTAGGTACTTTATCTGGGGACATGATGGATACAACCCGCTTTGTATATTGGTACAAACGATGTGATTCCTAAGTCATTCATGTGGAGACATGCGAGTGGGGACATCCTACGTAAAAGATGTTTGTATAAGATCAGACCACAAAATAGACACTTTTCTTTATAACGACCATTTACTGTCAAAACTGTCTATTTCAATTCAATGACCTAAGGTAACTCGATCTTAATCCTGAGCTAACTATGAACTCCTGTTTATTTGGGATTATCCTTTAATCTGTACAGTTGAGAATGATTCAACATCGCCGCTCAATAAGCCTCCCATTTTAGGGGTAAGACCAGATAGATAGCTAGGGATATAGTCCTGCAAGACGAAATTCGCTCTTACCCATTTTAGGGTTAGCAGATAGGTTGTTCCCTTAAGTACTAACTCTAAGTCTTGAACAAAGAGGCCCTACCCTCTCTATGGCTAAGAGGGACTCGGTTTATTGGTAGGACCATAAACCAACTGTTCATTAGAAGATCAGTGGAGACTTAAGAAGCAAAATGTATTATAGGGGTAAAACGGTTTTTGACCTAGCTGTAAATATGAACAACCTATAAATGATCGACTTACTGATGATGATTAAATCAAGTGGACAGAAATATATCTATAGTGAGGAGAGTATAACTACCAAGATATAGTGAAGTGTCTTGGTAGTTAACGAATATTGATTAATTCGATTTAAAGAGTTTGGCCCATTAATCTCAAATCATTGGAGCTTATGATCTGTAGGTCCATTAGGTCCTATACTAGCTCATAAAAGGATTAAACCTTAGAATAACGTATTGAGAGAATTTGTAATGTTCAAATTCGGTAGGATTTGGATTCTTATATTCGATATAATTAAACATATAATTATGAAATTAAACATATCAGAGAGTTTGAAAAAATTTAAATAATGATTTAAATATTGACCACATGAATAAGGATTCATGTTTTTTTATTGATTTTTTAAAAATAATGAAATATGTGATATCAAATTAATTTTAAAATGATTCAACATCGCCGCTCAATAAGCCTCCCATTTTAGGGGTAAGACCAGATAGATAGCTAGGGATATAGTCTTGCAAGACGAATTTCGCTCTTACCCGTTTTAGAGTTAGCAGATAGGTTGTTCCCTTAAGTACTGACTCTAAGTCTTGAACAAAGAGGCCCTACCCTCTCTATGGCTAAGAGGGACTCGGTTTATTGATAGGACCATAAACCAACTGTTCATTAGAGGATCAGTGGAGACTTAAGAAGCAAAATGTATTATAGGGGTAAAATGGTTTTTGACCTAGCTATAAATACGAACAACCTATGAATGATCGACTTACTGATGATGATTAAATCAAGTGGACAGAAATATATCTATAGTGAGGATAGTGCAACTACCAAGATATAGTGAAGTGTCTTGGTAGTTAACGAATATTGATTAATTTGATTTAAAAAGTTTAGCCCATTAATCTCAAATCATTGGAGCTTATGATCTGTAGGTCCATTAGGTCCCTATACTAGCTCATAAAAGGATTAAACCTTAGAATAATGTATTGAGAGAATTTGTAATGTTCAAATTCGGTAGGATTTGGATTCTTATATTTGATATAATTAAACATATAATTATGAAATTAAACGTATCAGAGAGTTAGAAAAAATTTAAATAATGATTTAAATATTGACCACATGAATAAGGATTCATGTTTTTTTATTGGTTTTTTAAAAATAATGAAATATGTGATATCAAATTAATTTTAAATTAATTAAATTATTTAAAATTAATTTAAAATTAATTAAATTATTTAAAATTAATAATTTGTATTAATTTTATTAAAAATTTGAATTTAAGAATTCAAATGATAAATTAAGATTAACTGAAAATTAAGGGAAAAGTGGAGTTTTCCCACATTTCCCACTCAATCCAATTTTATAGTAGTTGATTAAGTGTCATGTATGTTGGGTTATATGTCATGAAACCCACAGTTTATAAACTTTAACATATTTCTATTTTCAATAAAGATGTTATTGAGATTAGTTCATTAAAGTTATTATTGAACATATAAATTGTATTTATAGACTCCTAAATCCAATAACTAAATGAACTCATGGCTATACCATGAATACTTAAACTTTATGTATAAACATAAAAATGATCAAGTTTAAGTATATAGCCAAAACGGTCTATAAGTATATGGATAGAGTTGGGTACCTTATCTTGGGGACACTATGGATACGACTCGCTATGTATAATGATACAAACGATGTGATCCCAAAGTTGTTCATGTGGAGGCATCCTATGCAAATGAAGACTGGACAGTGAAATAATCACTTTTCTTTATAACGACCATTTTCAATTTGATGACCTAAGGTAATTTGATCTCAATCCTAAGCTAATTATGAACTCATGTTTATTCGAGATTATTCTTTAATCTGCATAGGTGAGAGTGGCTCAATATCGCCGCTCAATAAGCTTCCCATTTTAGGGTTAAGATCAGATAGATAGCTAGGGACATAGTCTTGCAAGACGGAATTCACTCCTACTTGTTTTAGGGTTAGCAGATAGATTGTTCCCTTAAGTACTGATTCCTAGTCTTGCACAAAAGGGGCCCCACCCTCTCTTTGGCTGAGAGGGAGTTGGTTTGTTAGTAGGACCATAAACTAATTGTTTATTAGAGAATCAATGAAGACTTAAAGAGCAAGATGTATTACAGGGGTAAATAGTAATTTGACCTAGTTGTAAATACGAACAACCTGTGAAGGATCGACTTACTGATTATGGTTAAATCAAGTGGACAAAAATATATCTACAGTGAGGAGAGGACAACTACTAAGCTATAGTGGAGTATCTTGGTAGTTAACGAATATTGATTAATTCAGTTTAGATAGTTTAGCCAATTAATCTCAAATCATTGGAGTTCATGATCTGTAAATCCATTAAGTCCCGCTACTAGCTCGTAAAAGGATCAAAACCTTAGAATAACGTGTTGAGAGGATTTGAAATGTTCAAATTTGATTTAGGGTTTAGATTATTATATTCGATATAACAAGCATTTAATAAAAAAAATTAAACAAATTTTCAAGAGTTGAAAATATTTAAATTAGATTTAAATATTCATAACATGAATTGGGATTCATGTTTGATTTAGGTGTTTTAATAATTTAATTAATTAAATTGTTTAATTACTTAATAATTTATTTATTAAATTTTTTTTGTATTTAAAAAATTCAAGATATATAATTTAATTTGATTAAATTAACTTAATTATAAATAAATAAATTAAATTAAATTGAATTTCATTTTATGGAAGTAATTTGAAATTTCATTTAAAATTAAAATAAAATGAGATTAGTGGGAAAAATTAGATTTTCCCACTAACTCAAACACCTAATCCATTAATTGAGTGGAATTTTAAGTGTCAATACCACAATTAAGTCATTTTGTATGTTCAAGTTTCTTAAATACAAGTCAATTTGAATGAATTAGATTCATGCAATTTGAATTTCAAATGTGATTTTTCTGAAAAATTTCCTTCACTCCAACTCTTAATTTTTATCCAAATCTTTCTCAATTTGGATCCCACAATCCAATCCAAGGCCTGTGAATAGTAGAGAAGTTCCTTGTGGTGGTCTAGAACAAGTTGTAGAAAAGAATTCACGGGAAAATTGCGTCGATTGGAGGATTCATCAAAGGTTGTATTCTACAAACTCTATTCTTGTTTTTCTTGAACATGCATACCAGTACTAAAATTAATGTAATTAGAGTGTTTAAGATCCAAATCTCTTCTACATGTTGAACGTCAACTCTATCAATTTGTATCAAAGCATGTTTTAAGCACTCAATTCACGTTAATTTTAGCTTGGTGGATGTTTTTCATGAGTTGCATGAAATGGGTGCTAAAATGGATAAATTATGGTTTTGGCATTAGATTTCTCTTCAATTATGAAGTAATTGTTGTAACTGGCCAATTTTTTTATGAACCTTAATGTATGATTAAGAGTCTGTAACTTTGTTAGAGATAATAAAGTTGCAATTAGGTTGTAAGTGAACAATAATCGAAGCATACTTAACAGTAGGTGAAGCTTCTGCCTTACAGCGTTGCAACGTTGTTCATCCCAGCCCAGAAGGCATGCGCGTCAACCAACCGACGGTTTAACAAAATCAGTTCGACCAGTTTGTATCTTAGAGGTCTGGTTCAACCTGTTTCAGACCAGTTCAACCCAATTTTTTTCCTTGGTGGTCAGGTTCAGGTGGTTTGAAGCCGGTTCGGGAAGTTCAAGACTTGTATTAAATTATTTTGTAATAATTTTAAGCTTTTTCTTGCTTAGAATGCCAAAACCAATCCATTTCAGTGTATATTTAATTATTTATGTATTTTGAATGTATGATTAATTAAATTAAATCTTGTATGTGCATAAAGTATGTCGTATAGATTTAAAATCCCACCATAGGAAGCTTGTTTCATGCATTGAAATTATGTTATAATATGTTATAATATATAGTATGCATGATCTAGGATTTCATGTATTTAATATAAGTTGTTATATTAAATTATGGAATGCTTAGTGTATGTTATAATATGTATATAGTTTTATAAAAGTGTTATAAAATGAATTAGACATTTAAAATCTATAACAAAGATAAGATGCATGCTCACCTAGGCTTAATAAATAACAACTTGTTTTAATAGTTAAACTAGGTCGTTATCGTGTAAAACTTTGGTTACAAACTCAATCGAACTATAATCCTGTCTAAGGCTAGAGGTACTTAAGTTGACGGTTTATGAAACACCTGCTACCTGGGGATTATAGCCGAATTATTGAGCATTGTTAACCCAGTTTTATGAGCATGCGTGAGCAGTCTGGGGTAATAAAATAGTTTTACCACTTAGACATCGTAGGTTAAATCCAAATATAATCGTTATATTTGGATAATCACCTAGACTTTGGATGTTTTAGCCTACATATACCTAAGTTAATGATATACCCAATCAATTAGAACACTTTAGTGGGAGATTAACATGATATATGATGTATTGTTTTTAGCTTTCACGTCCCCTAAAAGTTCACACCGTAAGATCCATGTTCGACTTCTTGTCTCTTTTACCGCGACTGCTCCATTAGAAAAGTGTTTGCATGGGTCAATAACAAAGTGAATAGGGGGAGTTGTTCATAGTAAGTGGGTGAAGGAAATGTGTTAACATATCCTACGGTCTCTTCCATTAGTTTGAACCATGAGATTCTTATGTTGCGCTTGCTGTCGCTTTTAGGCAGCATTAGTTAGTCATTTTTTCCAGTGTCTATCCCCTTTGAGGGTTGTAACATAAGAATCAGAACAACTTAATTCAGAAATGAATAGGGTTTTTTTAGTCCATATTCAGCGTTGTCTTTCATTTCAGGGGCTTGTTGATACCGTTCTATAAAAAAATGAAAAGGGAGTGTCACACTTACAAGAATTACTAAGTGTTAGTAAGTTCTTGACCAAAACTGGTAAATAAATAACTAAAGGGATAAAGAGTTATTCTGGAATTAGTTTTTTAGACAAGAATGTCTTGCTTCAGTGAAGGAATATTTGATTGCCCCTCGTTTGCATCTATTTTGACTCATTAAAGTATCGTTGCATATAAATAATGAAATATGGATATATTATTACTTTTCCTAAAATTAAATTTGGATTTTGATACAATTTTCTAGTAGAATTTGTTTATGTTTCAGCATGTCAAATCCAATTATCCAACTTTTAGCTTCCGAAAAATTTAACCGCGAGGATTATTCAAACTGGAAATCAAACATCAATATGATACTAGTTGTAGATGATTTAAGGTTCATTTTAATGGAGGAACATCCTTCAGTTCCTAGCTCTACTACAAACCGAAATGTTCTGGATGCATATGACAGGTGGGTCAGGGAAAATGAAAAATCCTGAGCCTACATCTTAGCTAGAATATCTGATGTGTTAACTAAGAAGCCTGAAAACATGGTCATCGCAAGGGAGATCATGAAGTCGTTACATCCGCTGTTTGGACAATCGTTCTCATCCATTCGACATGATGCTATTAAATAGGTTTACAATTCCCGTATGAAGGGGGAGACCTCTATTAGAGAACATACCTTGGACATTATGGTCCACTTCAATATAGCGGAAGCAAACGAGGCTGTCATAGATGAAAAGAGACAAGTCAAATTCATCATGGAATCTCTTCCTAAGAGTTTCTTGATATTTTGCACAAATGTTGTGATGAATAAAATAGAATATAATCTAACTACTCTTTTGAATGAGCTTTAGACTTACCAATCCCTGATGAAAAATAAGAATCAAGAAGGGGAAGCAAACGTTGTTACCCAAAAAAAATTCCAGAAGGGATCGTCATCTAAGACGAAACCTTCTAATAAGAAGCCAGAACTTCTAAGGATAAAAGTATCCAAATGAAAAAGAAGGAAAAAGGGAAAAAAGAAGACTCATGCAAAGAAAAGCAACAAGAAGGTTGCAAAAGGAAAATGTTTCCATTGTAGTGGGGATGGGTATTGGAAAAGAAATTGCCCTAAATAACTTGTTGAAAAGACAAACCAAGGTAAATTTGATTTACTTGTAGACATGTTTAGTGGAAAGTTCTCATTTGACCTGGATACTAGATTCAGACGTTGCTAACCATATTTGCACTTTCTTTCAAGAAACTAGTTCCTAGAGACAGCTGATAGAGAACGAGATAACTTTCAAGGTGGGAACAGGTGAAGTCATTTCGGCTCGTGTAGTGAGAGATCTAAATTTATTTTTTAGAGATGCTTACATTTTTTTTTAAAAATGTATATTATGTACCAAAAATGAAAAGAAATTTAATTTCAGTCTCATGTTTATTAGAACATATGCATAAAGTAACTTTATATATCAATGTGTTCATTAGTTCAAAAGGTGTTCAAATATGTTATGCTAAACTTGAAAATAACCTATATATGTTAAAACCAACTGAGAAAAAAGCTATTTTAAATATAGAGATGTTTAAAACAACTTAAACTCAAAATAAGAAAGGAAAAATTTCTCTTAATGCCTATCTTAGGCACTTAAGATTTAGACATATAAATCTCAATAGGATTGAGAGGTTAGTAAAGAATGGACTTCTAAATAAGTTAGAAGATAATTCATACCTCCATGTGAATCATACCTTGAGGGTAAATGACCAAAAGATCTTTTACAAAAAAAGATCTAAGAGCCAAAGAACCTCTAGAGCTTGTACACTTAGATCTCTGTGGTCCAATGTATTGAGGTTGATGCCCTAAAGTCTCGTGTCCTGTAGTTTGTAAACAGATTTTGTACGAACGCTTGTGATGTATAATATATTGTATTTACTTCACTTCTTGACTTTGCACATTTAGATGTTTTATTTGCTTTACCACAAACCAATAAACTTAAAATCTCTGATTGTCTTTATGTAACTTAAGCATGTATATGGTGACATACAAGTAGATCATGTCTTAAGTGATTACCAAAATGATATGTAGTATATAGATATAGAAGGAAAACCGTATCCTGGTAACGCTACGGATGTGACTTGCTTTGTTGAATAGTTATAAGTGTTATGACTTGTCACAGATGGTCTGATCCTGATCATTCGTGTAGGGGACATGCGAGCAGGGCCGTCCTATACAAAGAGTTTGTACAAGACCTGACCATGAAGTGTTAATATCTCATCATATAACCCTGTTCATGACAGAGACTTCACTTCACTAGGATAATCATAGGTAACATAACCTCAATCCTGAGTGAGTTGGGAACTCCTGCCATTAAAAGTGGTCTTTTGATTTGCTTGGGTGCGAGTGGTCAGAGCACCGACTCAAACCTACCACTTTTATTGGCTTTTTGGCCCTTAATCTCAAATTAATTAATTTTAATTAATTAATTAATCAATATTTTGATGATAACAAACTCAATTTTTAATTACTGGAAAATTTAGTGTTCATAGCGTAGAGCTCAGAACAACGATTCCAACACCTCTTGAATCACTCAAATCGAAGCTAAAACAAAGACGATATGACCGAAACAAGTCTATAGAGAAAATACCGTAGTGGATGACGTGGCATAACCAGACCATTTGCATGTAGACATGTGGCAACATATTGGTTGAATGGTGGATCATTAAGAGATTAACATATGATGAACTTTTGATTTTTGGGTTGATTTAAAAAAATGAAATTTAAAAGAAATTTAAAAGGAAAATAAATTTAATATTATTTTATGTTTGTGTCTAACAGCTAGTTTTTTACACATGATATGTATTTTTATTTTTAGATTGACTTTAAAAAGAATGAATTTAAAAAGAAAATGAATTAAAAGGAAAATGAATTTAATATTATTTTATGTTTGTGTCTAACGGCTAGTTTTTGACACATGATATGTTTTTTATTTTTTGAATTAATTTTAAAAAGAAAAGGAATTTCAAAAGAAAAGAAATTTAATATTATATTTTGTTTGTATCTAATGACTAGTTTAGTTTAAAATCTTCACAATTGATTTTTCTTTTCCAAAATCCAATGGTCTAATTTAAATTCAATTTTTTTCCTTTTCCATCTCTATATAAACCATCTTCCTCTCCAAATTTTGTATGAACAAATTTTACATTTCATAATTCTCCAAAACTCAAAAGTCTCAATTATTGCTCTCTCTAAGCTCCCATTTTTTTTTCTTTTCATCTTATTCTTGAGAGAGTGTTATTGTATTGTGAGGATAAATTTGTTGAGTGCTTAAACTTGTAAATCCACTCTAGTGAGAGTTGTATTGTGTTCTTAAAAAATTCCAACATTTGTAACGGTTTGATCCTAAGCCGTGGAAAGGGTCGAGTTTGCTCGTGAACCCGTAAAAGGAGCAGTGGTGTAACGATTGGGCTCTAATCCGTGGAAAGAGTCGGAAAGATTTTATTCAAATTTCCAAGAGGCGCTTGAAGAGTGGAGTAGGTTGAATTTGACCGAACTACTATAAAAATTACGGTGTCTTCTTCTCTAACTCTTTCATTTTTATTTTTGCAATTAATTTAAGTAATTTATTGTATGTTTTAGTTTGTTCTTATTTATTTGCTAAAACTTGATAGAATTAAATCATCACACTATTTGTCATCTTATTTGTTGCATAAATTGAATTTTTTTATTATTTATAAAAAGTGTATTAATTAGTTTAATTGGGTTAATTTAGAAAAAAAGTTTAATTAAACCCTATTCACCCCCCTCTAGGGTTGCCATATCGATCCAACAATTAGTATTAGAGCAGGTTGCTCTTCTTGAAATATTTATTTCTTGATAAACTTAATTGTTTTTTAGCTATGACAACTTTAGGTTTTATCCCTTTTATCGATAATCAATCTATTACAAAGTCTCATTTCTTTAATGGTACTAATTATAGTTATTGGAAAAATAGAATGAGATTTTTATTGCTTTCTATTGATTATGATTTATGGGATATTGTTGAGGAAGGTTTTAAAATTCCAACAAAAGATGTTGATGGTGTTAGCACTGTAAAACCTAAGGAAGAATGATTAATAAATGAAAAGAAAGCATGCTCTTTAAATGCCAAAGCTATTAATTGTTTATTTTGTGCTTTGAATGAAGTTGAGTATAATAGAGTGTTTAGTTGCAAAACCGCTAAAGAGATATGGGATAAATTAGAAATTACTCATGAAGGAACTAGTCAAGTAAAAGAAACAAAGATTGACATGTTAGTTCATCAATATGAAATGTTCAAAATTGATGAAAATGAAGCTATTTCCAATATGTTTATTAGATTTACTAACATTGTCAATGCTTTAGAAGGACTTGGGAAAAAGTACTCAAATCTTGAGAAGATAAAGAAGCTATTGTGGTCTTTGCCTAAACAATGGGAGCCTAAAGTCACCGCCATTCAAGAGGCAAAGGATCTCAAATCTCTTTCTATTGATGAACTCATGGGCTCGTTGTTGACGTATGAGATAAAGATCAAGAAAAACATGGAGGATGAGAAGAAAAAGAAAGAAAAGAGTATAGCTTTAAAGACCATCTCTTTAGAAGTTGACTCCCAAGATGAAGATGACCTTGATGAAGATGATGTTTGCCTATCTTTCACGTAAGTATAAGAACTTCATCAAGAGAAAGAAGCAATTCAAGAAGCATCTCTCCAACCAAAAAGAGTCAAAAGGTGAAAAGAGCAAAAAGGATGAGGTAATATGCTATGAATGCAAGAAGCCGGGTCATATTAGAACCGATTGTCCTTTTCTCAAATCATCCAAGAAATCCAAGAAGAAAGCAATGAAAGCTACTTGGGATGATAGCGATGAAAGCGAAAGTGGGAGTGATAATGAAGAAGTGGCCAATTTTTGCTTCATGGCTCATAGTGACAAAGAGGATGAACAAAATGATGAGGTAACTCTAGAACCTCTTTCTTATAATGAATTGTTTGAAGCTTTTGAAAATATGCAAAATGATTTAGAAAAACTTAGTTCTAAGTATGTTGTGCTTAAAAAGAAATACAATGTTTTATCTAGTAAAAATAAGCCTTTACTTGAAGAAATTGCTTGCTTAAAAGAGAATGAGCATGATGCTATGCATATCGATGAAATGATTATCTCTTGTGACAAGCATGCTTTTGATTGTGATGAGAAAAATGCCTTTCTTGACAAAGTTAAATTTCTTGAGCATGATAGTTGTGAAAAAGATAATTTGATTAAATTACTCAAAGAAAAGGAATTTAGTGCTTTGCAAGAACTTGATAAGACTAAAGAATCTATTAAAAAGTTGACAATAGGTGCTCAAAGATTAGACAAGATAATTGAAGTAGGCAAGCCTTTTGGTGATAAAAGAGGTTTAGGCTATATTGATGAATGTTCTACTCCTTCAAGTTCTAAAACTATATTGATGAATGTTCTACTCCTTCAAGTTCTAAAACTATCTTTGTTAAAGCATCTCATAATATGTCTAAGCTTAATATGCCTAAAGTTGTGTCTAAGCATGTTAAATCTAACTTTGTGCCTATATATCATTATTGTGGTGTTGAAGGCCATATTAGACCTAAGTGTTTTAAATTGAAATATGCTCATACTACTTCTCCAAGAAGAAATTTTTCTCAAAGGATAAAGTTTCACAATGCTCCAAGGAATAATTTCTCCAAGAAAAGTAGAGTGCATAAATTTGTTGTAAGAGATAAATCTTTGCATAATGTTTGTTTCTCATGTGGCAAGTTTAGATTCCCAAGTTGTAAGAGATACTTGTTACTTGTCTAAATCCAATGCCTTAAATGTCTATGCAAAAATGAAATGGATTCCCAAGTTTGTCAATGCTAACCATCTAAGACCCAAACAAGTGTGGGTACCAAAGAATCAAACTTGAACATTTGTATTTGTAGGTTTGTTTGAAAGCCTCTAAGAAAAACAACTGGTACTTGGATAGTGGTTGCTCGAGGCACATGACGGGAGACCCATCCAAGTTTGTCTCTCTCTTCAAAAAGGATGGCGGTCTTGTAACCTTTGGTGACAACAAGAAAGAAGGAAATTTTGGAGATTTACTTGTTAGTGACAAAGGCAAGGAAATTGTTTCAAGTAAGCAAGAGGTGAGCTTAATAAAAAAGAACGAAGTTGGTTCTTCATCCATGCCTAAAGAGTGGAGGTATGCTCCTTCCCATCCCAAAGAATTAATTCTTGGTGATCCCGAACAAGGTGTGAAAACAAGTTCCTCTCTTAATATGTTGCTTTTGTTTCTCAAATTGAATCAAAAAGTTTCAAAGATGCCGAAAATGATGAATTTTGGATTTTAGCTATGCAAAAAGAATTAAATCAATTTGAAAGGAATAAAGTTTGGGAGTTAGTCCCTAGGCCCTCTCATGCTTCTATAATTGGAACTAAATGGGTCTTTAGAAATAAAATGGATGAAAATGGAAATATCATTAGAAATAAAGCTAGACTTGTAGCTCAAGGTTATTGTCAAGAGGAAGGAATAGATTATGAAGAAACTTTTGTACCCGTTGCTAGATTAGAAGCTATTAGAATGTTGCTTGCTTTTGCTTCTTATAAGAATTTCATTTTGTATCAAATGGATGTGAAAAGTGCATTTTTAAATGGTTATATCATGGAGGAAGTTTATGTAGAACAACCTCTGGGGTTTGAAAGTTTTGATTTTCCTAATCATGTCTATAAGTTGAAAAAGGCTCTTTATGGCTTAAAACAAGCTCCAAGAGCTTGGTATGATAGACTTAGTAATTTCTTGCTTGAGAATGAATTTAAAATGGGTAAAATTGATACTACTCTTTTTATCAAGACTAAAGAAAATGATATGCTTTTAGTACAAATATATGTGGATGATATTATTTTTGGTTCTACTAATCCATCTTTGTGTGAAGAATTTTCTAAGTGTATGCATAGTAAATTTGAGATGAGTAAGATGGGAGAACTTAGCTTCTTTCTTGGACTCCAAATCAAACAACTCAAGGATGGTATTTTCATAAGTCAAGAAAAATACACAAGGGATTTGCTCAAAAGGTTCAAATTCAATGAAGGTAAAATTGCAAAAACTCCTATGAGCACATCCACGAAGCTTGACAAGGATGAAAAAGGTAAGTGTGTGGATATAAAAACTTATAGAGGTATGATTGGATTTTTACTTTATTTAACTGCTAGTAGACCCTATATTATGTTTAGTGTATGTCTTTGTGCTAGATTTTAATCTTGTCCTAAGGAATCACATTTACATGTCGTTAAAATAATTTTTAAATATTTGCTTGGTACTATTGATTTAGGCTTATGGTATCTTAGAAATGTTGAATTTAATTTGGTATGATATTCCGATGCGGATTTTGTGGGTAGTTTACTTGACCACAAAAGTACTAGTGGGACTTGTCAATTTTTTGGTAGTTCCTTAGTTTCTTGGTTTAGTAAAAAGCAAAATTTGGTTGCCTTATCCATTACGAAGCGAATATATTGCAGTTGCTAATTGTTGTGCTCAAATTCTTTGGATGAAATAAACTCTTTGTGATTTTGGATTAAAGTTTGATAATGTGCCTATATTTTGTGATAATACTAGTGCTATTAATTTGACTAAAAATCCTATACATCATTCTAGGACTAAGCATATTGATATTAGACATCACTTTATTAGAGAGCATGTGCAAAATGATAATATTACTCTTGAATTTGTAGGCTCTAATAATCAATTAGCGGATATTTTTACCAAGCCTTTGAATGAAGAAAACTTTTGCAAAAATAGGCTTGAGCTCGGTATTATTCGTTGTGATGCCTCTTGATTTTATAATTTTACTTGTTAAATCTTTTAGAAGGCATTTTGATAGGGGGAGATATGGAAAGTATGTGTTAATATTCTTAGGGGAAGTTGTGCTAAATTTATATTCATGTTTTTAAGGGAACATTTATGTAGTTCTAAATTTTTCTTAATTATTCTTTTTGCTGATTTCAAAGGGGGAGAAGTTTAAGAAAAATATGATATAAATTTATTATGATTTTGATTGTATTAATTAGGGAGAGAATTTATTTTTTTGAGTGAATTTCAAGAATGATTTTTATGGTGATATGTTGAATTTTATTGTGTGCTACATATGGTTTACATGTATTTCAAGCTATTTTTCTTGAATGGTTTGTCATCATAAAAAATGGGGAGATTTTGGCTTTTTGGCCCTTAATCTCAAATTAATTAATTTTAATTAATTAATTAATCAATATTTTGATGATAACAAACTCAATTTTTAATTACTGTAAATTTTATTGTCCATAGCGTAGAGCTCAGAATAACGATTCCAACACCTCTTGAATCAATCAAATCGGAGCTAAAATGAAAACGATATGACCGAAACAAGTCTATAAAGAAAATACCGTGGTGGATGACGTGGCATAACCAGACCATTTGCATATAGACATGTGGCAGCATATTGGTTGAATGGTAGATCATTAAGAGATTAACATATGATAGACTTTTGATTTTTGGATTGATTTAAAAAAATGAAATTCAAAAGAAATTTAATATTATTTTATGTTTGTGTCTAACGGTTAGATTTTTACACATGGTATGTTTTTTTATTTTTGGATTGACTTTAAAAGAAATGAATTTAAAAAGAAAATGAATTAAAAGGAAAATGAATTTAATATTATTTTATGCTTGTGTCTAACGGCTAATTTTTTACACATGATATGTTTTTTATTTTTTGGATTAATTTTAAAAAGAAAATAAATTTCAAAAGAAAAAGAATTTAATATTATATTTTGTTTGTATTTAACGACTAGTTTAGTTTAAAATCTCCACCATTGATTTTTCTTTTCCAAAATCCAATGGTCCAATTTAAATTCAATTTTTTTCCTTTTCCATCTCTATATAAACCATCTTCCTCTCCAAATTTTATATGAATAAATTTTATATTTCATAATCCTCCAAAACTCAAAATTCTCCATTGTTGCTCTCTTTAAGCTCCCAATTTTTTTCTTTTCATCTTATTCTTGAGAAAGTGTTATTGTATTGTGAGAATAAATTTGTTGAGTGCTTAAACTTGTAAATCCACTCTAGTGAGTTGTATTGTGTTCTTCAAAAATTCCAACATTTGTAACGGTTTGATCCTAAGCCATGGAAAGGATCGGGTTTGCTCATGAACCCGTAAAAGGAGTAGTGGTGTAATGGTTGGGCTCTAATCCATGGAAAAAGTCGGAAAGATTTTATTCAAATTTCCAAGAGGCACTTTGGAGAGTGGAGTAGGTCGAGTTTGACCGAACCACTATAAAAATTATGGTGTCTTCTTCTCTAACTATTTTTTTTTATTTTTGCAATTAATTTAAGCAATTTATTGTATGTTTTAGTTTGTTCTTATTTATTTGCTAAAATTTGATAGAATTAAATCATCAAACTATTTGTCATCTTATTTGTTGCATAAATTGAATTTTTCTTATTATTTATAAAAAGTGTATTAATTAGTTTAATTGGGTTATTTTAGAAAAAAAAAGTTTAATTAAACCCTATTCACCCTCTCTAGGGTTGCCATATCGATCCAACAACTTTGAGGATTCATTTGATTTGGAAGCTGAGAACTCAACTACACAAGATGGAGTCCACTCCTTCCCCAAAGTAGGGATAAGTAGATAAATTGCTCCTTAAAAGAGTTGATCCCGGGGCTTGAACAATGTAGCGCCACACCCCTTCTCATGGCCCGAGAGGTGTTCACACATAGTAGGAATATGTTGATTGTTGATTAGAGGGATCAGTGGTACTTAAGGAGTAAGATGTAACTACAGGGACAAAACGGTAAATTGGCCCAACTTTACTTACGAGCATCTGTGAAGGGCCATCGTATTGATGATTGGTTATATTCGATGGATATAGAAATATATCTGTGGTAAGAAGAGTTCAGCTACGGGTCTTTAGTGGAATGTCTGACAGTTAACGGATGGTGGATATCGTGGCTAAAGAGTTTAGTCAATTATTCATGTACTGTTGGAACTTCGAGCCATAGGTCCATAAGGTCCCCTCGGTAGCTTGGATACAAGTTGAGAATCAGTTTTTGGGTTAGTTTGAAATGTTCAAATTGATAAGAGGGAGTTCGGTTATATATGATATAATTGAACTAGTTAATTATATATGATATAATTGACATTATGTATGAGATACATTTATTTGGAGGAAATTTGATATAAATATAATTTATATCTAGTGGAGGAAAAATACTATGGTTAATATATGATATTAAACCATAGGTTATTAATATAATGTGATTATATTTATTTTTTATTAATTGGATAGTTATGGGATAATTGGCCCATGTCTCTTCTGTTTTTCGTAACTGATGAGTAAGATGAAGAATCGTTTTGAGACGCTTAAATAGCTCATGATGTGTTGCAATTCGAGAAGGTCATCGCTCAGTAAATCAGAGCCTATACGATAGTGCTGTTTACTGAACGATCGTTTACATCCACGCGTGCTACTTACTAAACGATCACTTATCTTTTACTAAATGATCGTTTAGCGCTCGAGCTTTACTAAACGAACGTATAGACAATCACTTAGCTTTTCCTACACAATCGTATACTTCACCTAAACGATCATGCATTTTGTCTATACGATAGACGAGTCTTTCTCCCACTTGTTTGATCGTTGTATACGATCTCTTTTTCTCCTCCCCTCTACCAAATCCGAACAGAGTCCACTCTTTGGATTCTCACTTCGAGAATACTGAGGGTTCCAAGTGGTGGTGTCGTGTTTGTGTGGAGATTGTTCGTGGTAGATGATTGGGTGTTGCTGAACGATAGCTTGTCGTTCCAAAGAAAGCGAGATTTACTGTGAAGAAAATCTTCAACTGGTATGTTCTCTCGGTCTCTTGTTTATTTATCCTTTAAGCATGCCAGTAATTTAGCGTTGTTAATGCATATCTGTATGTGAGAATGTAAATATGGTAATTCTATCACAATGTTTTTTTTAAAGATCTGTTTCCGCTCATAGGTACTCTTGAATAAGAGTTCCTTCACAATGAATATTAGAGCTCGAGGAGGATTTGAATATTTCATCAGTTTTATTGATGACTATTCGAAATATGGTTATGCTTACCTAATGCATCGCCGAAACTCTTGAAAAGTTCAAAGTGTACAAGGTAGAGGTTGAGAACTTATTAGGTAAAAAGATTAAGACACTTCGATCAGATCGAGGTGGTGAGTATATGGATTTAGAATTTCAGAACTATTTGATAGAACATGAAATTCAATCCCAACTTACTGCACCTAGTACACCACAACAAAATGGTGTAGTAAACAGGAGAAATAGAATCCTGTTAGACATGGTTCGTTTGACGATGAGTTATGCCAGTTACCTCAATCCTTTTGGAGATATGCAGTACAAACTGCCATAATTATTTTAAACATGGTTCCCTCAAAAAATGTTTCAGAAACACCGTATGAGTTACGAAAAAGGCGTAAAGGTAGTTTACGTCACTTCAGGATTTAGGAATGCCCAACACATGTGTTGGTGCAAAACCCAGAGAAATTGGAACGACGTTCTAAAGTATGCCTATTTGTAGGATACCCCAAAGAAACAAAATGTGGTATGTTTTATAATCCTCAAGATGATAAAGTGCTTGTATCGATAAACACTACATTCTTAGAGGAAGACCACATAAGAAATTCAACCTCACAGTAAAGTAGTATTGAATGAGATGTCCAGAGAAACTACAGACAAATCAACTAAAGTTGTAGATCATGTTGGTCTTTTAACAAGAGTTGTCGATAAAACTGGCCTGTCACATCTTTCTCAAGAATTGAAAATATCTCAACCTAATATGAGGGTTGTTCAACAGTCTGACCGGTACATGGGTTTAATAGAAACTCAGGTCATCATACTTGATGATGGTTTAGAGGATCCATTGACTTGTAAACAAGCAATGAAGGATGTAGATAAAGACCAATGGATAAATGTCATGGATCTTGAAATGAAGTCTATATATTTCAATTTAGTCTGGAAACTTGTAGATCAACCAGATGGGGTAAAACTTATTTGTTGTAAGTGGGTATACAAGAGAAAACGAGACTAAGCTGGTAAGGTACAGACTTACAAAGCTAGACTCGTGGCAAAAGGATTTACCCAAAGAGAGGGGGGTAGACTATGAAGAAACCTTCTCTCCTGTTGCCTTGATCAAGTCTATTAGAATATTTTTATCCATTGCCACCTTTTATGATTATGAAATATGACAAATGAATGTCAAAATAGCTTTTCTGAATGGTTATCTTGAAGAAAGTATCTATACGTCTCAACCAGAAGGGTTCATTGAACAAGGATAAGAGCAAAAATTTTGCAAGCTTAATAGATCCATTTATGGGTCAAGCATCTTGATCCTGGAATATAAGATTTGACACTGCGATCAAATCTTATAGCTTTGAACAGAATGTTGATGAACTTTTTATTTACAAGAAAATTGTCAACAAAACTGTAGCTTTTCTAATACTATATGTTGATGTTATCCTACTTATTGGAAATGAGATAGGATTCCTTGCTGACGTCAAGAGATGACTAGCATCGCAATTTCAAATAAACTGTTTAGGAGATGCACAGTATGTTATTGGAATCCAAATAGTTTAGAACCGGAAGAATAGAACGCTAGCACTATTTCAAGCATCTTATATAGACAAGATGTTGTCTAAATATAAGATGCAAAATTCCGAAAGAGGTTTATTACCTTTTAAATACGGTATTCATTTGTCTGAGAAACAGTGTCCTCAGACACCTTAAGAAGTTGGGGAAATGAAAAGAATTCCATATGCATTAGCAGTCATGAGTTTGATGTATGCCATGTTGACATATGCTATGCAGTTGGAATGGTCAGCAGGTTTCAGTCCAATCCTGGATATAGTCACTAGACTGCCATTAAAAATATCCTCAAGTATCTTTAGAGAATAAGGGACTATATGCTTGTGTATGGCTCTAAGAATTTGGTTCTTACTAGATACACTGATTCTGATTTTTAAACCGATGTGGATTCTAGAAAATCTACTTAGGATCAGTATTCACTCTAAATAGAGGAGCTATAGTATGGAGGAGTATTAAGCATAGTTGTATTGCTAACTTCATCATTGGAGCCGAATATGTAGTTACATGTGAAGCAGTCGAAGAAGCAGTATGGCTTAGAAAATTCTTGACCTATTTAGAAGTTGTTCCAAATATGCATCTTCCAATCACCCTCTATTGTGATAACAGTGGAGCAGTTGCAAAATCAAAAGAACCAAGAAGCCATAAGTGCGAAAAGCACATCAAGCACAAGTTCTATCTCATTCTGGAGATAGTACACCAAGGAGACGTGATCGTCATGTAGATAGCCTCAGAAGGCAACTTAGTTGATCTATTTACAAAGACCCTCACGACTAAAGTGTTCGAGGATCACCTAGCCAAACTAGGACTACGAGCTTCATAAATCTAGGGTAAGAGGGAGAATTCATGGGTATTTAGATGCCTTAGTTTATTGTATTTATTCTCTTATACTCAACATTGTATATGTTTAAACCCACTGGAGTTTCAGTTG
The DNA here is from genome assembly GCF_027475165.1 of Benincasa hispida. Classification (NCBI taxonomy): domain Eukaryota; kingdom Viridiplantae; phylum Streptophyta; class Magnoliopsida; order Cucurbitales; family Cucurbitaceae; genus Benincasa; species Benincasa hispida. Next base: position 68,611,937 of record NC_143488.1, on the reverse strand, counting down.
AAGTGGGAGTTTGTTGGGTTATATGTCCCAAAACTCACAGTTTATAAACTTTAAACATATTTTTATTTTCAATAAAAATGTTATTGAGATTATTTCATTAAAGTTGTTATTGAACATATAAATTTCATTTATAGATTTCTAAATCCAACAAACTAAACGAACCCATGGCTATAACATGAATATTTAAACTTTATGTAGAGACATAAAAAGAATCAAGTTTAAGTATATAGCCAAAAAGGTCTATAAGTATATGGATAGGATTGGGTTCCTTATCTTAGAGATACTATTGATGGAGTTAGCATGTAATTAGCGGTAGCAATTAGGATCTTAAACACTCGAATTCCTTAAATTTTAGCAAAGAAACATACATGTTCAATATAAGAAAAATAGGGTTTTGAGATTACCTTTGTTGAACTCTTTAATTCAGCAACTCCAGCTTGAATTTCCTCTCCAAAAGATTGTGAACCACCACTTGATCTTCCCTACTATTTTCTAGGACCTTAGATCGGATTGTGGGATCCAAAATGAGCTAGAATAGAAGGGAATGCATGGAGAATAGAACTGTTTTTAGGTAAAAACTTGAATAACTCTTCTTCAGCATTCTTTCTTTAAAAAAATAGCCATGTAATCTCCTCTCTCAACTGAAGCTTTTTGGTTTTTAAGTAACTTAGTCATGCAAATCAAATTATATACTAAAATGACACCAAAACATTAATAAATGTAGTGGAGTTGTGAATGGAAAGGGCTGGAAAAACCCATTTCCTCGTTTTTCAGTTTTACTGAATTTTTCATTAAAAATTCAAATTAATTTTGAATTTTTTTTTTTAAAAAAAAGTGAAATTTAATTTTCATAAATACTAATTGAAAACAAATTCCTGTTCCTAACTCTTCCCCGGGTAGTTCCCAATGTTTGGCACTTTCCATACTTCGTGGGTGCAACATCAACAAATTTGCTCACGATCAAGTTACAACCTAAGATCTATGACCATATTATGTTAACTGTTCGTATTTCGTTCATTCTATCGGTATGCTCCCAGGTACCTATAATTGTGATCCGTTTGCCAGAACTTAAGGGGTCTTTCTATGGAAACCTTCACGAACAATCGTCGTTTTTTGATGATGTAATTAATATTTAAATCAAAATTAAATATTTACCCAATTCTCCAATTTCGTTTACAACTCACTCAGTATTCAGGTCATGTTACCTATGGTCATCCCGATGAAATATAAATCTCTATTATGAACAACGTTAAATATGAGACTAAACATATCGTGGTCCGGTCTTATACAAACTCCTTTATATAGAATATCCCCGCTCACATGTCTCTACATGAATGATCAGGATTAGATCATTTGTAGCACTTTACAACAATTGTAATATCTTCAAAGCGAGCCATACTTATAGTGTCACTAGGATAAGGTATCCAGCCTTATCCATCTACTACAAACTTTTTAGGTTATCACTTAAACATGATTCACCCATATGTCTCTATATATGTGTTTAAGCTACAAGATAACCTTGGATCTTAGTTTATTGGTTTGTGGTTAATGCAACTAAAAAAAAAATAAAACATCACATATTTTATTATATAAATAAAATGTTTGTACACTACAATTACAAACTATAGGACCCCATAAGATTTAAGGCACCAACCCCAACACACATGTGCTAGGCATCCCAAATCTTGAAGTGACGTAAGCTTCCTTTACGTCCTCTCCATAACTCGTAAGGTATTTCTGGAATACTTTTCGAAGGAACCATGTTCAAAATATATACAATAGACTCTACTGTATGTCCCCAAAAAGAATTTGGCAACTGAGCATAACTCATGATCGAATGAACCATGTCCAACAGGGTTCTATTTCTCCTTTCCTCTACACCATTCTGTTGAAGTGTACCGAGTACTGTGAGTTGTGATTGAATTTCGTGTTCTATCAAATAGTCTTGGAATCTTATGTCCATATACTTACCACATTGATCTGATCGAAGTGTTTTAATATTTTTTATCTAATTTGTTCTCAACCTCTGTCTTATATTCCTTGAAATTTTCAAGGGTTTCCGTCTTGTGATGCATTAGGTAAACATAGCCATATCTAAAATAATCATCTATAAAACTGATGAAATATTCATATTCTACCCGAGCTTTAACATTCATTGGACCACAGAGGTCTGAATGTACTAGCTTTAAGGGTATTTGGCTCTAAGATATTTTCTCATAAAAGATCTTTTAGTCATTTTACCCTCAAGACAAGATTCACAAGGTGGTAAAGAGATATCTTCTAACTGATTGAGGAGTCCACTCTTGAGTAATCTCCCAATCCTATTGAGATTAATGTGACCTAGTCTTAGTGCCAAAGGTAGACATTAGGAGAAATTTTTCGTTTCTTGTATTGAATTTTGGTTGTTTTAAACATCTCTATGTTTAAAATAGCTTTTACCTTAGTTGTTTTGAACACATATAAGTTATTTTCCAATTTCCCATAACATACTTTAACACCTTTTGAGAAAATGAACATTTCATTATCTTCAAAAGAGATTTTATATTTTTGTTCTAGTAAACATAAGATAGATTTTAAATTCCTCCTTACGGTAGGAATTGTATAAACATTTTCAAGTAAAATGAATCTATCTTCAAAAAATAACTTTATATCTCCCACTGCTTTAGCTAAGCCAATCTCCCTGATTCCTATTTAAAAGGTTATTTCGCCATTTGTAAGTTGCCTCCAGGAACTAGTTTCCTGGGAGAAAGCACAAATATGATCAACGGCTCTTAAATCTAATATCTAGATTAACTTGTCATTTTTCACTAAACATGTCTCAAATATTTACTTTGTTGTGCTTCTTTTGTTTCTTCATCTGTAACATTCAAAACTTTTTGGTTTACAGATGAGCTAGGAAATAAAGGATATTCCTCTGTTAAAACAAATTTTAAATCATCATGTGCTAGTATTACGTTTATATTTGATGTTGAAAGATTTAGACCGTTATATTTATCGGAAGCAAGTGATTTAGAAGAATCCGACATGCTGAAAATATGAAAAAAAAATTCTAATTAGTAAATTACTTTCAAATCTAATCAAGTTTTAACAAAATAATAATTTACCCAAATTTCATTATTTATTTGCAATAATAACAGAATAGATGTTACCAAGGGGCAGTCAAATACTCCTTCAATGAAGCAAGACATTCTTGACTAATTACTAATTCTAAAATAACTCTTATTCCTATAGTCATTTAGTTATCGTTTTTTGTCAAGAACTTACTAACACTTAGTAATTCTTATAAGTGTAACCTTCCATTTTCAGACCTCAGATATCGGCCCCAACGATGCTACCGGATTGGAAAGTCAAAGTTAGGAATAGACCTAAGAAATCTTATCCATTGATGGAGTTTGAGTTATTCTGAATCCCATGTTACAACCCTCCAAGGGGATAGTCACCAAAAACAACTAGCTTATGTTGCCTAAAAACGACAAGTAGGTGCAACATAGGAATCTCACAGTCCAAACTAATGGAAAAGACCGCAGGACACGTTGACACACATTCTTCACCCACTTACTATGAACTACTTCCCCTATTCACTTTGCTATTGACCCATGTAAATACTTTTCGAATGGAGATTCACTCCCAGGGTGAGACGAAGTCGAACATGAATATCACGATGTGAACTCTTAGAGATGTGAGAGCTAAGAACAACATATCATATATGTTATTAATCTCCCACTAAAATGTTCTATTTGTTTTGGGTAAATGTTTACTTAGGTATATTTTGGCTAATAAACATTTGAAGTCTAGGTGATTATCCAAGTATAACGTTTATATTTGGATTTAACCTACGATGTCTATGTGATAAACCGATTTTAAAACCTCATATTGCTCACGCATGCTCATAAAATTGAGTTTACAACGGTCAATTATTTGACTATAATCCCCAAGTAGAAGGTGTTTCGTAAACCATCAACCTAAATATCTCCATCCTTAGACAAGATTATCGACTGGTTGAGTCTGTAACAAGAATTTTACAAGATAACGATATATTTTAACTATTAAAACAAGTTGTTATTTGTTAATCCTAAGCGGGTATGCATCTTATCTTTGTTATGGATTTTAAAAGTCTAATCCAATTTTATAACAACTTATAAAACTATAGATATGTTTTTCATCCATAACATCCATCAAGCATTTCAACATTTAATATAACTATTTATATTAAACACTTGAAACCCTAAACATCCATACTATATATTATAACCTTTTATAATATATTTTCAGTGCATGCTACATGTTTCATATGGGTGATTTTAAATCTACATGGCATACCATATGCTCATGCAAGATTTATTTAATTATAACATACATTCATAATGCATACATAATTGAATATATATTGATATGGACCAGTTTTTGCATCCTAAGCAAGCAAAAAACCCAAATTATTACAATAATAATAAAAAATATCTTCAAATTGCCTATGGACTTCACAAACTAACTCAAACTAGACCCGAACCACCTGAACCAAACCTTCAGAGCTCCAAAAAGTGTTGAACCAACCAAAACCGAGTTGAAATAGACCTCCAAGACTCAAACTGGCTGAACCGATTCACTTGAACTGCCGGTCGAGTCGGGCGCGCGTCTTCTAGGCTAAGATGAGTAGTGTTGTGACTCTTCATCTCAATGTTGCCACGAGAAATTTTCTCATTTTTGGGCTGTCTGAAGAACAATGTTGCAATGCTTTAAGAGTAGCGTTGCAACACTGCTTGGCAGTAGCTTCAACCCTTGTCTTCTGCAGCTGACCTTTCTTGCTTCTTTCTTCAATTACAACCTAATTGCAACTCTATTGACTTTAACAAATTTATAGACACTTAATCACACATTAAGGCCCACAAACAAAGAGCCAATTACAACAATCAACATTTAATTGAAGAGAATTTAAATGCCAAAACTGAAATTCATACAACCTATGAAAATCACCCACAAAACTAAAATTAACACGAATTGAGTGCTTAAATCATGCTCTAATACCAATCGATGGAGTTAGCATACAATTAACCAAATCAAATAGGATCTTAAACACTCTTATTCCTTCAAATTTAGCAAAGAACCATGCATGTTCAAGATAAGAAAAATAGGGTTTTGAAATTACCTTTGTTGAACTCTTAAATTCAACAACTCCAGCTTGAATTTCCTATTCAAAAGGTTGTGAACCACCACTTGATCTTCCTTACTATTCTCTAGGACCTTAGATTGGATGAGATTTAAAATAATCTAGAATTGAAGGAAATTTTATGGAGAATAAGACTACGTTTTTAGGTAAAAATTTGAAGAACTCTTCTTCAATATTCTTTCTAAAGAATAGCCATGCAATCTCTTCTCTCTCAACATAAACTTTTTGGTTTTTAAGTAACTTAGTCATGCAATCACATTGCAAACTAAAATCAAAACATCAATAAATGTAGTGGAACAGTGAGTGGAAAGGGTTGGAAAAACCCACTTCTTCTTTTTTTCAATTTTATTGAATTTTTCATTAAAAATCAAAATTGATTTTGAAAAAATAAATTTCAAAACAAAAAAGTGAAATTTAATTTTCATAAATACTAATTGAATAATTAGTATTTTAAAAATTAATTTTAGATAAAATTATTTTTTAATTAATTCAATAAATAATTTAATTAATCAATCAAATTGAAAAACATCAATTCCATAACCATGAATCCCTATTCATGTAATTAATATTTAAATCAAATTTAATCCAATTATCCAATTCTGGTTGATTTGATAATTAAATACGTGATTATATCATATATAATTTTTTATTCCATTATTTTGAATTTGGATGCTTCAAATTTACTCATCACTCTATTCTAAGGTTTAGTCCGTTTGTGAGCTAGTAGGGGGACCTAACGGACCTACAGATCATGAGCTCCAACGATTCGAGATTAACTAGCTAAACTTTTAAACCAAATTAATCAACATTCACTAACTATTGGGTCACTCCACTAAAGCCCAGTAGTTACATTCCCCTCACTGTAGATATATTTCTATCCACTTGATTTAACCATAATCAGTAAGTCGACCCTTCACAAGTTGTTCATAATAACAACTGGGTCAAAAGCTGTTTTACCCCCGAGATTACATCTTGCTCCTTTAGTCCTATTGATCCTCTAATGAACAATTGGTTTATAATTCAATCACCAAAACAAGTCCCTCTCGGGCCAATGATAGGGTATGACCCCTTGTTTAAGACCCAGAGTCAGCAGCTAAGGGAACAACCTCTCTACTATCCCTAAAAGTTGGTAGGAGTGAATTCCGTCTTGCATCCAATGTCCTCAGCTATCTACCTGGTCTTATCTACAAAATGGGAGGTCTATTGAGCCGGCATTGTTGAGCCAACCCTCACTCATGCAAATCTAAAGATAATCCCGAATAATTAGAAGTTCATAATTAGCTCAGGATTAAGGTCAAGTTACCTAGGTCATCGCTTTGAAATAGTCAGTTTTAAACAGTAAAAAAAGTTATAGAGTAAGAGTGACTTATTTCTAGGTTATCTCTATACAAACTCTTTGCATAGAATTCCCCTACTTGCATGTCTTCACATGAACGATTCAGGAGCAAATCGTTTGTACAAGATACAAAGTGAGCCGCATCCAATAGTGTTTTCAGAATAAGGTATCCAACTTTATCTGTATACTTATAGACCGTTTTGGCTATCTACTCGAACTGAGTCCACTCTTATGTCTCCACATAAAGTCCAAGTACTCATGTAATAGCCAGAGATCTTAGTTTATTAGATTTAGTACAATTTACATATTCAACATTAGTTTTATTGAACAAAACTTCAATAATATCTTTATTGAAAACATAATATGTTTAATCTTACAAACTACGAGTTTTAGGACATACAACCCAACAACTATGGATGCGGTCCGCTTTGTATAATGATACAAACGATGTGATCCCAAATTCATTCATGAGAAGACATGTGAGTGGGGACATCCTATGCAAAAGATGTTTGTATAAGACCGGACCGCAAAATAGTCACTTCTCTCTATAACGACTATTTATTATTAAAACTTACTATTTCAATTCGATGACCTAAGGTAACGAGATCTTAATCTTGAGCTAACTGTGAACTTTTGTTTATTCGAGATTATCCTTTAATCTGCGAGGAAGAGTGGTTAAACATCGCCACTCGATAAGCCTCTCATTTTAGGGGTAAGATCGGATAGATAGTTAGGGACATGGTCCTGCAAGACGGAATTCACTCCTACCCGTTTTAGGGTTAGTACATAGGTTGTTCTCTTAAGTACTGCTTCTTGGTCTTGAAAAAAAGGGGCCCCACCTTCTCTTTGGTTGAAAGGGACTTAGTTTATTGGTAGAACCATAAACCAATTGTTCATTAAAGGATCGACGTAGACTTAAGAAGCAAGATGTATTACAGGGGTAAAATGGTAATTTTACCTAATTGTAAATACGAACAACATGTGAAAGATCGACTTACTGATTATGGTTAAATCAAATGGACAGAAATATATCAACAGTGAGGAGAGTGCAACTACTAAGCTATAATGGAGTGTCTCGGTAGTTAACGAATATTGATTAATTCGGTTTAAAGAGTTTAGCCAATTAATCTCAAATCATTAGAGTTCATAATCTTTAGGTCCATTAAGTCCCTCCACTAGCTCGTAAAAGGATCAAAACCTTAGAATAGCGTGTTGAAAGGATTTGAAATGTTTAAATTTGATTTAGGGTTTGGATTATTATATTCGATATAATAAAATTTTAGTCAACAAATTTAACGGATTTTGGAGAGTTGAAAATATTTAAATTAGATTTAAATATTAATAACATGAATTGGAATTCATGTTTTAATTGGGTGTTTTAATAATTTAATTATTTGTTAAAAATATTTGAATTTATAAAATTCAAGATATATAATCAAAATTTTTCCACTAACTCAGACACCTAATCCACTAATTGAGTGGAATTTTAAGTGTCAATGCCACAATTAAGTCATTCTGCATGCTCAAGTTACTTAAATACAAGTTAATTCAAATGAATTTAGATTCATGAAATCTGAATTTCAAATGTGAAATTTCTGAAAAATTTCCTTCACTCCAACTCTCAATTTTCACCCAAATCTTTCTCAATTTATATCTCACAACCCAATCCAAGGCCTGAAAATAGTAGAGAATTTTCTGGTGGTAGGTAGATTACATCAATTGAAGGATTCATTAAAGGTTGTATTCTACAAACCCTATTCTTATTTTTCTTGAACATGCTTACTAATTCACTAAAATTAATGTAATTATAGTGTTTAAGATCCAAATCTCTTCCGCATGTTGAATGTCAACTTTATCAATGTAATCATGCAATTCAATTGCATGTAAAGATTATTAAGTTGGTTTGGGGTTGAAAAATTCAGATTTTTCATGCAAAATCATTCCCTCATTTCAGTTTGACACCAAAACCAGAGCCCTCTTCTTTTCTTCTTCAATTTCTTCTCAATTTGGATCCCACAATCAATCTAAGGCCTAAGAATTAATGAGAATGCTCTAATGGTGGTCTACTTCAAAGATTGAAGGAGAAATTCAAGGAGATTTGGAGCAATCAAGTGAAATCATCAAAGATTGTATTCTTGAAACTCTATTTATGATATTTTCATGTATATGCATGCTAATCCACTAAAATTGATGTAGTTAAAGTGCTTAGGATCCTAATAACTTCTGTATGTTGAATTTCAACTCCAACACCAAACTGAATTAACTTAACCAAACTTGGTTGATTAAACCGAATTTAAATTGAAATTGGTTTGTCTAAACTACACTGAATCGAGATGAAAAACTGAACCCAACCAAGAAAACCCTATTCATGTAATTAATATTTAAATCAAAATCAAATATTTATCCAATTCTCCAATTCCGTTTACAACTCACTCAGTATTCATGTCATGTTACCTATGGTCATCCCGATGAAATGTAAGCTGAATCGAATTGGTCTGAATGACATGAATCGATCCATCTGAATCGAACTGAACCAAAGTTGACTAAACCAACTTAACCAAACCAATTTCATTTGAACCACCAACAGATTAAACTAACTGGGTTTAACTGAACCACCAAATCAAAATTGGGCTGAGAGAACCAAACCAAAATTGAACCACCAAATCTAGGTTGGTTGGACCTCCATGAATTAACTGAACCGGATAAGTGAAAAACACTAAACCAGGCCATGAAACACTTCACCTTTCTTTAGGGTTCTCTTATCTGTCTTGGTGAATGAAATAAATCCACAACTTGCAGATACTAGCAGTGGAAGTCGAGCAGGGACCAACATCATTGATGTCTGAAAATCAGTGGGTTTGGTTGGTGAAAAACGTTTGAGTCAAGCAACAACTTTGATGGCAGAGGGCACGAATGAAAATGTCCTTGGCAGAGAAGCAAGAAATAACTTGGGTGTGCAATGTGAGATGTGTCGACGGATCTGGGCAGTACAAATACGATCTATACGAGCGGCAATGTCGTGGGCTAGGGTAGAGGCCCAAGACGAACAACGAAACCTGGATTTGGGTAAGGGCTTAACGATCGACAGCTGCATGGAAGAAGTGAGAGACAATGGATCTAAGCAGTTTGCAGCTAGGCGGGGGTTGGGCAATCTGATATACAAAGTTGTGACAGAAAATCTACGATAGAGAAAACGAATAGAAAACCCTTTGGTAACAGCTGATGGGTTTACCTCCGTCGATGATCGATAGAGACAGAGAATGAATAGGACTTTGGGGGCTAGGGTTTAATGAGACAAAACCTAATAGACTTTGATACCATGTTAAATTTGTATATTATTGAATAAAATTAGAGTAATTCAGTACACAATCAACCTTTTATAAGGTAAATAAATAGACACCAATAAACCAAAAAAGAAAAATACATAAATGAAAAATACCAAAAATGAAATAATAATGGAAAATAAAATAATTAGGAATAATGCCTAATTTCCTTTTAACAATATCTAAAAGTAAGAGTGTTCAAAAAATCTGACAATCCAAATAACCCAGACTACTGACTCAACCTAGGTGAACTTTTTATATTTTAGTTGGATTGGGTTGGTTAAGTAAACATTTGAGTTGACCCAACCCAATCTGAATTACATATATATTAATTAAAAAAAAATATAATTCTCTTTGTTTAAAGTTTGACTACTTTGGGTTAATGAAATTTTGAATTTTTAATATATATATTTTTAAAATTTTTATGATGTTTGTGTTTGTTTAAATTTTGTAATAAATATTAGAGATATTTTGTTTTTAAGATTGGAATTGTATAAGATTTTAGTTATTAGTCATGTGTCGTAGATAATTTTATGTATTTTAAATTAAGAATATAAAAATAAGTTATTACTTGACAACCCAATCTAACTCAACCCGAATTTTAAGGGGTTGGGTTGGAGATTTTGTTCAAGTCTTTTAGGTTGCTAACCTAATCAAACTTGAATTTTTGGGTTGGTCCAAAAAACAACACCGACTCTGTTAAGGATGCCAACACAGCCAGCCACGTCCCCAAAGGAAAACCTACTCAGCAACTCAGTCAGCAAGGAAAATCTTCATAATTACAGTCTTACCATTTAATAGAAGAATAGGTTAGTTACAGAAGGACCAATTAGGTCACAACACATGTATAGCCATTCTGTTGTTGAATTATTCCTGAATTCTCAAATTAGGAATTCCAGTTGTATAAAAGAAACAAATATGTATATTGAATATAATAAGAAAATAAAAGCAAAGTTGGTCGAATCCCATCGTCTACTATCTCTTCGACTTCTTCACCAACCGACTGCAAACACTTCAGCTTCCGGTGTTAATCTGGTATCCCCTTCAGCTTCCAATTTTAACTTGGTATTAGAGTGAACAATGACCAACATCAATCAAGGAAACCACCCTCGGCACAGCTAACTTCAGCAACCCACCCTTAAACCAACTTCTCAATAGATAACCACCATCAAACTCGATCGCAACAATTTTCTTCTATGGAAAAACTTGACACTTCTAATCCTTCGGAGTTACCGACTCGAAGGGTACCTGACCAGACAAAAGGTATGTCCCCCCATGTTTTTACAATCTGCAGTTGGTGAGAGTATGGCGACTGGATCGACTGGAGCAGAAGTTGCTCCGCTCAGCGCAGAAGGAAGTTCCGGCAGTGGAGCTTCTAGCTAGTCGACAACATATGAGGTAAATCCTTAATATGAAGCGTGGATGGCTGTAGATCAACTTCTCCTCGGCTGGCTGTATAACTCCATGACATCAGAGGTTGCCATTCAAGTGATGAGGTGTGAATGTGCAAGGGATCTGTGGACCAGCATCCAATAACTCTTTGGTGTTCAGTCTAGGGCTGAAGAAGACTATCTGAGACATGTGTTTCAAACAACCAGAAAAGATAATTTGAAAATGGAAGATTATCTTTGAACTATGAAAATGAATGTTGATAATCTCGAGTAGGCTGGTAGTCTAGTGCCACCGAGAGCTCTTGTTTTGCAGGTGCTACTAGGACTTAATGAAGAGTAAAATGCCATCGTGGCCACAATCCAAGGGAGAGCGGACATGTCGTGGCTTGATATGCAGTAGGAACTTCTCCTGTATGAAAAAAGGCCGGAACATTAGTCGAACCAGAAGACAATAGTATGCTTCAACCAAGTCAATAATGCTTAAGGGAATATGACAAATACAAGACATGTCAACCAAAATAACAAGCCTAAAACAGCAACCAGTCTATTGGGGGAGGACAACGAGGTAGTGGTGGTCATGGTAGAGGTCGAGGCAGGGGAAGGAACAACAACAAACCTGTATGTCAGGTTTGTGGGAAGATTGGGCACATAACGTTTTATTACTTCAACAGGTATAATAGAGAATTTATTCCCAGTTCTCCTCAAAAAATGGGACAACCCTTCCCCAACAACTAGACCAAAAACACACAGTCTCATCCAACAGCCCTAGCCACTGCCTAAGGAAGTAACTCCTTTCTGACAAGACAAGAAAACATGACTAATGCTAATTGGTATGCTGACAGTGGTGCCTCCAATCATGTCACCTCAGATTTCAACAATCTTGGCAACCCGACTGAATACTCAGGTACTGAAGCAGTCACTGTGGCTAATGGTAATACTCTAGAAATTTCTCATGTTAGAACTGCTTGTCTAGTGATGTCTGCAATTTGAAACTGAATGATATGTTATGTGTGCCTGCCATAGCAAAAAATCTTGTCAGTATATCTAAGTTAACAAAAGAAAATAACGTGTTTATTAAATTTCACACGAATTACTGTCTTGTTAAGGACAAGGGTACAGGACAAACAATAATGAAGGGAGTGCTTAAAGATGGACTATATCAGTTAGAAGATGTCGAAGCTAGCTCGAAGTCAGTAGAAAACAGCGTACCACTGTAGCCAGTGCACAAGAATAAAGATCTGTTTGCTCTTAGCGTATCTTCTAAGCATAGGGTGTCTAAGATTACATGGCATAGAAGACTTGGCCATCCATCATAAAAAAACACTAGAGTTTATTATCAAAGACTGTAATCTCCCTATATCATCTTATGAAGAGCTCAAATTTTGTGATTCTTGTAGCTATGGCAAATCGCCTTATTTAGCATTCCCTAACTCTAACTCAAGAGCATCTGCAACTTTTGAACTTATACATACTGATTTGTGGGGTCCAGCCCCTCTCTTGTCTACAGATGGTTACAAATATTATGCTATCTTTGTTGATGATCTTAGGTACACATGGATCTACCCTCTAAGATTAAAAAGCGACATACTTGTAGCTTTTCAACATTTTCTCACCATGATACAAACTCAGTTCAATACCCTGATCAAGTCCCTACAGTCGGATAATGGTGGAGAATTTGTCAAAATACACAAAGTTCTGTCATCAACTTAGCATTGCCTTCAGGTATACCTGTCCATATACATCAACAAAAAATGGAAGGGCTGAGCGAAAGCACAGACACATAGTGGAGACAGGGCTAACCCTACTTGCCTAAGCACATCTTCCCTTACATCATTGATGGGATGCTTTTCTATACTCAACACTACTGATTAATGGTCTTCCCACCCCTATCCTAAAAGGACAATCCCCAATGGAAGTAATGTTAAAAAAGAAGCTCAAGTTTGAGGACCTTCGAATATTTGGGTGTGCATGCTTCCTATGCTTAAGACCATACAATTCACATAAGTTAAATTATCACACAGAAAAGTGCATCTACTTAGGCCCTGCTGTGAATCACAAAGGTTATAAATGCCTCAGCTCCAATGGTAGGCAATTCATTTCTTGATATGTTGTGTTTGATGAAACTGACTTTTCTTGTCAAGTGTCTCCTTCAGCTTACAGGACAGCTAAGCAAGAAGTTGTAGTCCACCAGGTTCACTGGCTGCCGCTCAGTCAAAACACACCACATAGTGACTTTATACCTTCTACATCCACAACCTCACCCTTACCAATAATCAGACCAACCCACACCCAATCACCAACTGATAACACTACAGATAGCCCAGCCTTCCCACCTCTCTCTTCTGATCGTTTACTGGCCAGTCCATCGATCATTTACCCACTGGTAGTTTACCCATCAATTGTTTACCCACCGATCGTTTACCTACTGATCATTTATCCATCGATCGTTTGTCCACCAATTATTTACCCATCGATCATTTACCCACCGATCGTTTACCCACCGATCGTTTACACATCAATCGTTTACCCACCGATCGTCTACCCACCGATCGTTTACCCATCAATCGTGTACCCACCAATCGTTTACTTATCGATCGTTTACCCATCGATCGTCTACCCAACACACGTTTACCCACCATTGTTTACCCACTGATTATTTACCTATCGATCATTTATCCACCGATCATTTACCTCCATCGTTTACTGCCCAACCTACCAATCGTTTACCTTTATCGTCTACTGCCCAATCCTCTAATCGCTTACCTTCACAATCACCATCGTCTACTGCCCACCCCACCGATCATTTACCTTCATCATCTACTGCCCAATCCTCTGATCGTTTACCTTCTTACTCACCATCGTCAACTGCCCAACCTACCGATCATTTACCTTCATCGTCCACTGCCTAGTCTACACCCGATACTATCCCAAAACCTTTACCAATACCTACTCATCCCATGATTACCCGAGGAAAAGCATGCATATTCAAACCCAAAATCCTGTCCTCTCACACTCAAAAAGACTGGTCCCTAACCGAACCTACACGAGTCACTGATGCGCTAAAAACCACTCAATGGAATAAAGCAATGAGTGAAGAATTTACAGCACTGATGAAAAAGTAAACCTAGACTTTAGTTCCTCCGTTACCGTCGATGAACATTGTAAGGAATAAATGGATATTCAGAATCAAAAGGATTCCTAACGACTCTATTCTATGCTACAAGGCACGACTCGTAGCATAAGCCTTCCATCAAAATCCGGGCATTGATTTCTTCAAGACATTTAGTCCGAGGTAAAGGCGTCAACCATCCTGATCATTATTAGCCTTGTTGTATCCAAAGGGTGGTAACTGAGACAGTTAGATTTCAATAATGCTTTCCTCAATGGGGTCCTTGATGAACAAGTTTACATGTGCGAACCGTAAGGATTTGTTCATCCCCAACTACCAAATCATGTCTGCCGCTTACACAAGGCCATATATGGCCTAAAACAAGCACCAAGGGCCTAGAACAACACACTAAAGATAGCACTATGCAGCTGAGGATTTCAGAATGCTAAGTTTGATACATCCCTCTTCATATATCGAAGCATTTTTTCCTTGATACTATTACTGGTATATGTTGACGATGTTATTATTACAGGCACCGATCAGCAGGTAATCAACAAGATTGTAATAGCCTTGGACTCCAAGTTTCTTCTAAAGGATCTCAGCCAACTCAGCTACTTCCTTGGAGTCCAACTGCACAATGTAGCCAATGGAGTTATATTGAATCAAGAAAAGTATGTTGAGAACCTACTACACCGACTTGACCTTGGAGACCTGAAACCGACACCCTCTCAAAGTGTATTGAATAAGCAACTCTCCATCTCATATGGCACTCCCCTTAACTATCCCTATATCTATCGGAGCACGATTGGCGCCCTACAGTACCTAACCACAACGAGACCTGATATTACATATGTGGTTAATTCCTAAGTCAGTACTTAAAGCAACCTACGGACGTTCACTGACAAACGGTGAAGAGAATACTAAGGTATGTGAGTGGCACTCGACAATTTGGCCTCTACATTCAACAAGGGTCAGACCTGTCCATTTCTGCCTTCTCTGATGCAGATTGGGCAGCTAATATAGACGAGCGTAAATCAGTTGCTGCTTATTGCATCTTTCTTGGTGGCAATCTTATCTCTTGGTCTTCAGAGAAACAATCCTTTGTAGCTCGGTCAAGCACGAAGTCTGAATACAGAGCCTAGCTCATGCCTCTGCAAAAATCATATGGGTACAACAACTACTATGTGAAATTGGTGTAAAACAGAAGTCGACTTCAATCCTATGGTGTGACAACCTCAGCGCAGGTGCTCTAGCGATAAATCTGGTGTTTCATGCACGAACCAAGCACATTGAAATCGACATTCACTTCGTTCCTGATCAAGTCCTCAGTGGTCAGCTTGATGTTCGATATGTACCATCCTCCGACCAAATAGCTGACTACCTCACCAAGACACTAACACACTCACAGTTTTTCAACCTTCGATCCAAACTCAGTGTAGTAGAACTACCCTCTCATTTGAGGGGGGATGTTAAGGATGCCAACACAACCAGCCACATCACTAAGGAAAACCTACTCAGCAACTCAGTCAGCAAGGAAAGTCTTCATAATTACAGTCTCACCATTTAATAGAAGAATAGTTTAGTTACAGAAGGACCAATAAGGTCACAACACATGTATAGTCATTCTATTATTGAATTATTCGTAAATTCCCAAATTAAGGATTCCAATTGTATAAAAGAAACAAATATGTATATTGAATATAATAAGAAAAAAATAGAAAAGTCAAGTTGGTTGAATCCCATCGTTTACCGTCTCTTCAACTTCTTCACCAACCGACTGCAAACGCTTCAGCTTCCGGTGTTAATCTGGTATCCTCTTCAGCTTCCAATTTTAACTGACTCGACCTGACCCAACCCAATGATTGTTAATGATGTGATAATTGTACTTTTTTTAGTTAAATAATTGTGGGGGTGAGAGATCAAATCGTTAATGTTTAGAAGTGTAATTCGTTCCTTATTAATGAAACTATGTTTGGATTAACAAGTGATTGTACATTGTTGCTTTTGTAAAATATATTAATTTTGAGATAAATTTTTATGAGACGGTCTTATCTCTTTCTCTCTTTTCTTCCTCTCGTTTATCTATCTCTGATCGAACTCTTTTCGTCATGGGTGCCTACCTAGACAAAGATAACCATGGTTGTCACAAGGTACGAGTCTCGTTGTCAATGGGCAGCTAGAGTAAGGGAGAAAGGAGAGAGGAATGAGAAAATAGGTGTAGACTTAAAAGCAAAGCAAAGTTAATGGTGTCATATTCTATATATTTAATCCAATAAAATTATGTAACGAAGGACGTAACAAAACCAAGTAAAGATCATGAAAAAAAAAAAAAAAAATCTTTTACAATCAAATCAATAATAATAATAAAATAATAAATAATAATAAAATAAGCTGTACACTTTTCTTTGAACACTTGGTCTCTTGAACATCTTTAAATATACCCAACTGAGCCGCCAGCTCGACCGCCACGTCACTGCTTGCGAAGTCCACATTTTGGATTTTGCTCCGACGATGGCCTATATAAACGGCTCTCGCCGGCCATTTTCCTCGTCACCAGTTCCCCGAAACCGCCGCAGATCCCGGACTGAAGAAATTAATGGCTACTCCGTGAGTATTTTGCTACTGAAGACATAAATTTCTCGTTTACATGTTCATCTCTAACATTTGAGCTTCTTTTTCTTTTTTGGTTGATCTGTTAATTAGTTGTTGTTTCTGTTGTTTGATTTTCTTCTGTTCTGTATAGAACCGTCGTGCCGGAAGTTCGTCCGCTGTCATTGGAAGCTGACGCCGAACAACCTTCGCTCTTCGACGGAACCACCAGGTTGTTTGTTGTAATACAGTACTTTCTCTGTCATCTATTTTTTTACCGTTATTTAAAAAAAAACAATTTAACTTTCTAAAATTTAGGTTCTGTTTTGTGAGCATTTTATTTTTTGTTTTTGTTTTTTAAAATTAAAATATGAATACTACTACTTTTACTTTTAAATTATTTCATTTATTATTTATTTTTCTTCAATTATTTAAAAAATCAAGCTAAAATTTGAGAACTAAAAAACGTAGCGTTAAAAAAATTATTTTTGTTTTTAGAATTCAACAATTACACTTAAGAAAAATGCAAACCACTATAAGAAATATAGATGAAATAAAGTTAATTTTCAAAAATAAAAACAAAAAACTACATGATTACCAAACGGAGCCTAAAAAATAGTTTTCATTTTTGGAATATAGCTAAGAACTCAACACTTTTACTTAAAAAAATATGTAACCATTGTGAGAAATTGAGAAGAAATAGGTCTAATTTTCAAAAATAATGATTACCACACATGACCTTAGATACTTGCCTTAATTTCTAAATTTGTGTTTGTTTCATCCAAAATATTTATTATATAATTTAAGTTTTTTATCAATTCAAAAACACGAACGAGTTTTTGATAATTATAATAATTTTAGGCTTGTTTGTGATATAATGCGATCAAAGTCTCACATTTGCTATATATGATTATAAGAAGAAGATTCATGGTATATAAGCGAGGACACCTATTTCTAATAGTATGATACCTCTTTTGGTTGGAACCAAAAGCAACCATATAAACTTGTGCTCAAATTGGACAATATGTGAATATCATATCATTGTGTAAATATTTGGAGAGTTTGGATACTATTTAGTTTTTAAAAATTTTCACCATTACCTTTCTTGGTTTTGTTATTTACTTTATAGGATGATTTCAAAATTCAAGCCAAATTTTAAAGTATAGAAGTGGTTTCTAGAAACTTGCTTATGTTTTTTAATTTGAATTCAAATGGTTCTTTAAGAAAATGATAGAAATTTTATATTTAATATGTTCTTACACTTTTAATTTTTGTTTAATATGTCTTTTAAATATTCAAACTTTTTCAAAAGTAATTGATCTACTCAATATACATTTGAATTTTATGTTCAATTAAATTCTAAACATTCAATTTTATATCTAGTAGTCAATGATTTTTTTTTTTTTTTTAAAAAAGCTAATAGACTAAATTTATAATTTTCAAAGTTCACGGACCAAAAAGTCAAGATCTTCAAAATAAAGTGTAACGACCCGACCTTTTTGAGTACTCTGACAAGGGTCGTTACTTATAACCACACATTTACATTCAAAACTTTTCGACTATTGAGGAAAATAAATTTCATTAAAATAATAAAGACAGTTTTCCAAAATAAATAACAAATAAGTAAAACCTTTGTTCGGGACCCCTAAAATAATGAAGGAAAAAAAATAACTTAAGCAAATAAAATTTTGACCAACATTGAGTTTCAAATCAAAACTTTTAAATAGCTTGAAAACGTAAACTGAGCGGAAGTGATTTACATGTCCCATATGGCACGATCACAGGTCCCTCTCATCACCTGCCGGTCTATTCCTATCATTACCTGAAAAACATAAATTAAGAAAGTGCATCCACGAGCAAAGAAAGATAGCCCGTGGCTCATACAGCTGCATCGGTTTTTTATGATGAAAGAAAAACCAAAAGACGTACTATCTTGCCTTGAAACGCATGTCTAGCGGCTCATAGGCACACCGTTAAACATAATAATAATATGAACGTGAACCAATCGACTCAAGCATGTTTAGCGGCCCCTAGGCACACCGTCAAACATGATAATAACATGAACGTTAACCTGTCGATTCACGCATGTCTAGCTGCCCGTAGGCATACCGTCAAAACATGAAACATGAAAATAAAAGTAACATGAACGTAAACCTGTCAGCTCATGCATGTCTAGCGGCCCGTGGGCACACCGTCAAACATGATATAACATGAACGTAAACCTGTCGGTTCACGCATGTCTAGCGGCCCGTAGGCACACCATCAAACATAATGATAACATGCGTCAAAGCGAGAAAATAAACCGCTCTACTGGTCTATTCGTGCATCACATACATAATATCAGTTTTGATTAGAAATTTTAACATGCTCATAATACTTGTAACTGCCATGCAACTAGCAAAACATAAAGTCAAACAAAATCGTGCTCCAGAGTCCACCAAGTAACTTGGTAGGTCAAATCTAGGTCGCCTGGCACGAAGGCACCGGTAATAGTATCACTTACCTCAACTTGATAAAAAAACGCAAAACAAAATTTCCTTAGAACTTCTTTAGCACACTTGAATCAACCTAAAGTTGTGGCTTGGTTCAAGACAAATTCCAAAACTTGATTCAATTAGTCAATCTGATCAAGAATTAAATCCAAAATCAATAACTTAATTTTCCACTATTACTCTCAATCCAAAAGAATAACCATCCAACAACTTACAAAACTTACCGATCTTCACTAATTTTCTGCAAAACAAAATGGTCTCTAGCTTGATGGTCAATGCCCCAAAACTTCCAAATCTTGAATCTAAGAAAGGTTACTAATCTAACCTAAAATCAAATGGGTGAATTTCACCTCCCAAATTATAAGGAAAAATAAGTCTTACCCAAGGTTTTTCTCAAGACTCCGGCAAAGATCGGGCAAGTGGTGGCTGATGATGCATTGGCTCGTGGATACTATAGAAGGCAGCGGGTGTTGCTGTCAGACGACATAAATTGTTTAGGCTAGCGGCTGGTAGTGAGGGTCTTGCATGAGGAGGGTTTGCGAGAGTGAGAGAGAAGGAGAATTTCTAGTTTTACAGATTTTATTCAGTAGCAATTACGAACAAACCATAGCTTTAAACAACAATCCAACCGTTCAAAATGAAACTCCATATTTCTCGAACAGATTGACCAAATTTGAGCGTGATCTAACCGTTCCAACTTCGACAATTTTGTGGAAGCTGTCGCTGAAAAACCAAATTGCTTTCTCCCCAATTTTTGACCTCTTTTCACTCTCATTTGATTTCGAAAAAAATCTCAATTCTTTTATTTTTTTTTTCCAATTTTGAAAAGATAAATAAAATATTTTATCACAATATCTCCAAAATCTCCAAAGATTTTATTAAATTTGTAAATCAATTAACTTTTCAAATTATATTAATTTAGGCTTCAAAAACCAAAATTAAAAGGCATAAAATCCATCAATTTGATACAAATTAAATCCTTCTAAATATTTAAATCAATTAAACCACATGAAATTAATTATCTCTTTAATTTTTTTTATTAGTTGGCCCTAATATTCAAAATTAAAGGGAAACAAAATTCAATATTTTCAAGATAATCAGTTCGAATATCTAATGAATTAAATTCAATTTAATCAATAAAAGTTTTTCAATTATTTCAATTTAACCCCAATTTTCCAAATGAAAGGGAAATTTAAACTCAATAATTTTAGATAATTAACTTAAATTTTTCTGAAATTCGGGATGTTACATAGAGAAACTAAATTTATAATTTAATCTACACATTTGAAAATATAAAAACTAAGAAGTTAAAATATCATTTCAATTCTTGTGCTTTGGAGTTTGTTCAATTTTAATCATTATACTCTCAAATGTCTACTTTTAGTCCCTATACTTTTAATAAAATCTAAATTTAGTCCGTCAAATGTGTAGTTTTTTAGTCAAATTTGGTTAAATAATAATAATAATTTTCATGTAAGAAAATATAATATGTGAATATATATCCAAAAATTATATTGAAAAGGCTGATAATAGTAAATTTTTTTTGAAAAACTATAATAAATTAGTAATATAGACTAAATTTAAGATTTATTACAAGTACAAGAATACAATTTAAACATTTAAAAGTATAAGGACTAAAAATGAACAAACTCAAATATACAAAACCAAAATATTATTTTAACCAGACTAAAACACTACTTACTGAAGTTCAAACTGAAAAGTGGGTAAATAAGCTAATTTGTATGTGCCTTGATGGAAGTGAGTTGAAAAATTCTATAGGAAATTATTTTAAATGGTAAAATGGTTGAAAATATTTATAAATAATAGTAATATATCATAATCTATCTACGATAGACTGTGATAGACTATCTATGTCTATCTATCATAGTTTATCGTAGATAAACAATAAAATTTTTACTATATTTATAAATATTTTGGTTAATTTTCCTATATTTAAAAACAACTTAATTTCATAACCCTAATACAATTTTGGGTTTTTGTTTATGAAGGTTGTATATGGCTTACTATTGTCCATTTGCACAGCGTGCTTGGATCACAAGAAATTACAAGGTCATTCCTCTCTTCACTTCTTCATTATTTCAATTTATTGTCCCGTTTGAAAATCATTTGATTTTTTATTGTTGTTTTTAATATTTAAATCTATTTCATCCGCATTTTTTATAATATTTTGCACCTTTTTAAAGTATAATGGTTTAATAGTTATTTTTTAGTTATCAAAATTTGACTTGGTTTTTTAAAGAATTGGTAAAAAATAGATAACAAAAAAAGAAATTTAGAAGTAAAAGTAGTATCTATAGACTTAATTCTTAAAAAAAAAAAATGGTTACCAAACCAGCAATAATTAAAAACTTCTGATTTTATTTATTTGTTTGTTGTTATTATTTTTTTAAGGGATTACAGGATAAAATTAAATTAGTGCCTCTAAACCTTCAAAACAGGCCTGCCTGGTATAAGGAAAAAGTCAATCCAACAAACAAGGTAGGGTTCTACTTTTACTTGTTTTCGTTTTGGTTATTATTATGAGTTGAACAATAAATCAGGTTGAGAGAATTCGAACCTTTAAACTCTTATTATTTCATTTTAATACTTGCAATTTACTCAACATTCGTTGATATTCATGTAATATGATAGATCGTATTTTTAATTATATCTTATAAATCATATCTTGTATCAACTTAAAAAAAAAAATGGTGTAAGATTTAACTTGAATATGAAAAGTAAATTTAATGGCAAAGATTAAAATAAAATGAATGTCTATAAAAGTTTAGGAACTAAATTATGATGTTTGAAAGTAGAAAAGAACTGAATAAGATATTCAGTAATTTGTTGTTACATGAAATTAGTCTAGATAAATGTAAATTAACTGTTTAATTTCGATTATTGAGAGATAATAAAAGTTTGAGATTCAAATAGGACGACTTTATTGTGCTAACTATATGTGATTTTGAGAACTAACAATGAGAATTCTTTCTTGTTTTCAGGTGCCAGCATTAGAACACAATGGAAAAGTTATTGTAGAAAGCCTTGATTTGATCAAATACATAGATAGCAACTTTGAAGGCCCTTCTCTTTTCCCAGATGTGAGTTTAGCAAAATTTTTCTGCTTTTTTTTGGGAAAAAAATCTACACACATTTGAGAAGAGTTTCATTTTAGGTTCCGCGTTTGGTAATCATTTTGTGTTTTTGTTTTTTTTTTAAAAAAAAATTAAGTCTATGACACTATTTTTACTTCTAAATTTCTTCCTTTGTTATCTATTTTTTACCAATAGTTTAAAAAATCAGGCAAAAATTTGATAACTAAAAAGTAGCTTTCAAAAAATTGTTTTTATTTTTTTGAATTTGACTAACAATTCAACCGTTTTACTTAAGAAAGATGCAAATCATTGTAAGAAATGTAGATAAAATAGACCTAATTTTCAAAAACAAAAATAAAAAACTAAATGAATAACAAAAGGAATCATAGTTTTCATTTCTGAAAGTTATATTTATTTTCTCTTAGTTTTTCTATTATAAAATTCACCCATTTTAAAGAAACGCTTAAATTTCTATTTAAATAATCCTAAAAACAAAAAACTTTTTCCTTTTAGTTTTTAGAATTTGAATTGGTTTTTGAAAACACAAATAGAAAATAGATAACAAAGCATATGAACTTAGAGAAGAAAGTAGCCGTTGTAAGCTTAATTTTCAAAAACAAAAAAATTAAGAGGTCATTTGGTAACCATTTGACTTTTTGTTTTTGTTTATGAAAATTAAGCTTATAAACACAACTTCCACCTCTAAATTTTTTCTTTTGTTATTAACATTTTACTAATGGTTAAAAAAACCAAGCTAAATTTTGAAAACTAAAAAAAATAGCTTTTAACTTTTTTTTTTTTTTGGATTTAGCTAAGAATTCAAGCATTGTGCTTAAGAAAAATGCAAATCAATGTAAAAAAATATCGAAAAAATTGAATTAATTTAAAAAAAAAAAAACAAAAAACGAAACAGTTACTAAACAGGACATAAGAATCTAAAAGTAATGGAGTCTTAGTTTATACCTTTTGACACGATTTTCGTACCATCAAATTTTTGAGTTTATTAAAAATCATATTTGAGAGATTTTTACCATTTTACTGTGAGAAGCACTAAATTAAATACTTCTACCATGTTTGAAATGATAGGATCCTGCTAAAAGGAAATTTGGTGAAGAGTTGCTAGCTTATATTGATACATTTACTGGGGCAGTATACCCTTCATTTAAGGGTGACCCTCCTAAGGAAGCAGGCAAAGGCCCTCATATATCTCTCTTTTTCAACTCTTTTCTTTGCTTATTGTTCAAAACAAGAGCTGATTTTATTAAATTTTCTTTCTTTAATTAGGTCCTCAATTTGATTACTTGGAGAATGCTTTGCAGAAATTTGATGATGGCCCATTCTTTTTGGGTCACTTCAGTGGGGTGATTTTACTATTTTGTACTTGAAAATTTGTATTTAAAGTCAATCTAAATGGATCTTAAAATACGTTGAAAATTTAAGATGATATATTGTATTGGCCACACTTTTTATAACCGAGTTTTTTTTTTTTTTTTTTGGTTTAGGTGGACATTGCATATATCACATTTATGGAAAGATTCCATATTTTCTTAAATGAAATTTTCAACTATGATATCAAAAAAGGAAGACCTCATCTAGCTACATGGATCGAGGTAATAAACGAAACTCATCACGTTAATTCTAAATAAGTTTCTTTTCTTAAATAAGTATACACTTCTAACGATTTTATTTAGTAAATTTTATTTTAGTATCCTAATTTTGAACAATATGTTAGGTGTATCTAGAAATAAGAGTTTGTCACGTAGCAAACTATAGTTAGATAACCGAATAGGTTGTGGACAGATGTACAAAACTACACCCAAATGTTTTCCCTTAATTCTTGTATACTTCTTTCCCATCATATCGAATGAAGATTGTATTTATATTGACTTGTATTCGAAGTTACATATATTGAGTGTGACGTCATATTCATAAATAATTTTATTTATGATTTCAATGGAATAAAATAGGATAAATTTTCAATTTCCCGAACGAGTATTTGTAAACATTTTGGGACCAAACAAAAATATTTCAAAATAAAAGGGCAGAAAAAGAAAAGTTAAAACTCTCAAAGATTCATAACGCGCACCGTTGGATCATGGTACTATAAAATTTTCCTACAGAAGCTGTTACTAATTTGTTGCAGGAGTTCAACAAGATTGATGCTTACAAGCAAACAAAATATGATCCTAAAGCGATTGTTGAACTTTACAAGAAGCGCTTCATGGTACCATATGCTTCTTAACATGAATTTCTTTCAATGAATTACATTATTCTTTGTTTAAGAATTTTTCAATATGATGCTCATGAATGTTATTTTTGTTGTTATCAGGCTTAAAAGAACAAACAATAGAGCTTCGTGGATACATTTAGCTTGACGATATCGATCAAGAATTTCAAAATCGTATGTTTAATTACTTTTTCGGTTTGTGTTGTTAATTTAATAATAATTGGATTAAGGATCAAACCATTAACCTTTAAAATGGTAATTGATCCCTTATTTATTGAACTTTTTAATTTATCTACTTTGATTTCATCTATTTGTATTGATACTTAAACCATATGTGTAAGTTTGGATTAAGGAGATAATTTTATTTTTCTTTTCATGCGTTTGTAATTTGATTTTTATACGATTTTCCATTCGAATGTAGTTGAATTGATAAAAAGTCCATTATCATCTCATATATGTGTCCTACGAACATATGTAAAATACATCTAAATGCACAGATTAACTTAATATATTAGAGAGAAAAAGTCGAAATCAAAATCTTCCCATAAAAAAATGTCAATATAAAATAGATGATAGTAGGTTTTAATGATCACCTTTTTCATCTTCTTTTCTTCATTTGTTTTTATCTATTTTTTTCCCTAAATAATTGCATGATAATTTTCCTTAGTATTTTAGTAAGAATAATCTTTAGTTGATTTTTATTATAAATATTATAATAGAGGGTATATAGATATTCATGCTCAGTATTTAAATGCCACATATCTTATAAATACACGTCATTAGTGTCCAAATCATTCCACATTCTACTTACCAAGACTCCTATAAATAGTCGCCATTTGTAGATTTTGTTGGTGTGAAAATATTAATGAGAATTCTTTAACTTTTTTTTGGAGGCGAAGTAAAGGAAATTTCATAATTTCATAATTTCACTATTTTTTTATTTCTTTATTTTATTTAAGTTATTTATTTTATATCTATATATGTATTTATGTTCTTTTATTATTTATTTATTCTATATATTATAATTTATTATATTATGCTTTATTTATTTTGATATTTATATACTTTATTATATTATATTATATTTATTTTAATATTATATTTTATTGACATTTGTGTTTCATTGTGATCCTCAAATTCACAACACATTATCAGCACGAGTTCCTATCACTTCGATCGCTGAAGGTAGGTCAACTTTTTTCTCTTTATTATAATTAATAAATTAAATGTTATTTTGCGTATTTAGTACATATTAAATTTATAATATAAATACAATATTTTATGATAGTGCTACCATGACAAATCTCATAAAAATAGAATTTTCCGCCCTTGATATTAACAACAATGATTATTTGTCATGGGTACTCAATGCCGAAATCCACCTGGATGTTATGAATCAGGAGATACTATTAAAGAAGAAAATACGACATCTAATAAGACAGAGCAAAAACTATGATTTTCCTTCATTATCATCTCCATGAGGGATTAAAAATAGAGTATCTTACAATAAAAGATCCTCGTATCTATGAAAATTTTTGAAAGAAATGTATGATCATAAAAAAAAATAGTTATTCTTCCTAAAGCTCGTTATGAATGGATGCACTTAGGGCTACAAGATTTCGAATCAGTGATCACAACTTTGCATTATTTAAAATTAGTTCGAAATTATTATTATGTGGAGAGAAAATTACTGATACTCATATGTTAGAAAAAACATTTTCTACATTTCATGTCTCGAATACGCTCCTACAACAGCAATATCAAGAGAAATGTTTTAAACAATATTTTGAATTAATTTCATGTCTTCTCATGCCGAACAAAATAACGAGTTATTGATGAAAAATCATGAATCTCGACCAACTGGAATAACATCATTCCCTGAAGTGAATGCGATAAATGTTAATAATCGTGGTCGAAGTCGTGATTGTGGTAGAGGAAGAAATGATTATTATTTTTGTAGTCGTTCTGATCATTCAAATTTCAAAATAACCACACAAAATGGTGATCACAAAGAAAAAAACTCCACAAGATAAGAGTTTAAAAAGTGTTGAAAATAAATGCTTCCGATGTGGCATGACTGAACATTGATCACGTACCTATTGTACGTCAAAACATTTAGTTGATCTCTATCAAGACTCTTCAAAGGAAAAAGAGAAAAATGTGGAAGCAAAGTTTGCATACCAGAACAATGACATATTTGACCCATCCCATATGATAAATTTGGATGTGGCGGACTTCTTTGAATCTCTTGAAGAGAAAATCGACAAAATTGATGGAACATCTAGTGTTTCATTTGAATTTGAAAATTTCTAGACTTATTGTTGTTTATTCATTTTTATGTTCTTTTTTTCTCTTAGTAGATGTTAACCACTGTATATTCCAAATGTTCTTTTTCTTATTGTAAATATTTTCTTTTAATGAAGAAACCTAGATCATTTTCATATGTTGGGTAACTCAAGAAGAGTAAATAAGATCCATGTCTGGCAAACAGTGCAACTACACATACAATACTTACAAGTAGAAAATATTTTTCCAAATTAATAATGTTGGAAGCAAAAGTCAATACAATATCAGGTTCTGCAAACTTTTGAAGGCTTTGAAAAAACAAATATTATTTTGCCTAGAGGAACAAAATTTACAATTGACAATGCATTATTCTCTAGTCAATCAAAGAGAAATCTACTTAGTTTTAAAGATATATGTTGCAGTGGTTATCATATTGAGATTGATAGGAAAAATAATGTGGAATATCTATATATTACTTCTATTGTCTCAAATAAAAAAACGTATATTGGAAAAGTTGTTTGCCTTATCTTCTGGATTGTATTATATTCATATACAAATAATTGAAACATATGCAA
Source organism: Benincasa hispida (assembly GCF_027475165.1). Taxonomy (NCBI): domain Eukaryota; kingdom Viridiplantae; phylum Streptophyta; class Magnoliopsida; order Cucurbitales; family Cucurbitaceae; genus Benincasa; species Benincasa hispida. The sequence continues at coordinate 68,584,350 of NC_143488.1, read as the reverse complement.
CAATGAACTTGAAATTCATGAATCCATATATATTTGCTATTTGGCATGATAGATTGAGTCATCCAGGGTCTATAATGATGATAAAAATTAGAATCCACGTGGACACCCATTGAAGAGCCAGAAGATTCTTCAATCTAATGAATGATCATGTGATGCTTGCTCTCAAGAAAAAATTGATAATTAAACCATCACCAACTAAAGTAGAGACTGAATCACCTACATTTTTAGAACGAATTCATGGTGATATATGTGGACCTATTAACCCACCAAGTGAACCATTTAAATATTTTATGGTACTAATAGATTCATCCAGTAAATGGTCACACATGTGCTTATTATCCCATCGAAATCTTGTAGTTGCAAGATTACTGGCTCAAATAATTAAGTTAAGAGCATAATTTCCTGATCATACAATTAAGACCATTCGTCTTGATAATGTTGGTGAATATACATCCCAAAATTTTGATGATTATTGTATTCAATTGGGATAAGGGTCGTCGTACTGTAGATTGGTTATATCCAATTGACACATAAATATATTTGTAGTGTGAAGAGTGTAGCTGTCGGTCTTTAGTGGAGTGACCGTCAGTTAATGAAAGTTGGATAATTTAATTAATTATCCAAGTACCAATAGAGCTTCAATCTACAGGTCCATAAGGTCCCCTTTGTAACTCAACTAGGATTATTGAGAATTAATTATATATGATATAATTAATATAATGTATTTGATACATTATAATATAAAGTTTATTATGAGAGGAAAAAAATTGAATTTGATTCAAATACTAATTATATGGATTAAATTCATATAATTAAATTTAATATGAATTTGATTTATATTAAATATCATGAATTATTGAGAGTTTTAAAACTATAGGTTATATTGTATTTGAAAAAAAATAAAATATATAACTCCCTCCACAGATTTCTCTCAATCTATTGTGGCGAGTGGGGGTGGTTTTGAAGATCTTCCTCTTTCCCAAAAATCAACACAAAAAGTCAGCACGTAAAAAAAAGAAAAAAAAAAAAAGAAAGATCTATCCTGCAAAAAAATTGTCTTCTTCTCTCCGTCAAAATATTTTTCCCTCTCCCAAAATCATCAAAGCCCCAAACTACTATGAATTCTCATAATCTATAGAGAATACAGAAGATTTTTCTTGTGGTGGTGTCCATTTGGTCTTTTGTTTGTGATCTTCGTTGAGAAGAATTCGTGAAGATCTTTGGCTTCAAGGATAAGTATATCTTTGAACCTTTTTCCTTCTCTATATTTATTCTTTAGCATGTTGTAAAATTTTGTTAGAATGCATTTTTTATGTTTCTGTTTTTTAGTTTAGTGTGAAATTAAAAATTGTGACCGATCTCCGCTTCCACTTCAGACTTCACAGTCATTCAATTGGTATCAGAGCCAGGTTTTTTATTCCTAATTTTTCAATTTTCGGAATTAAATTATATTGTTTATGGTGGGTAAATTCTGTATTTATGTAGAAGAATGTGGTTTTTGTACATATTGGATGTTTTCGGGATTGATTTTCTCTTTACCACTTTTTTTTTTTTTTTACAAATTGGTTTGTAAGAGCCCGTTGTTTTTGGGTGTATTATGAAATCGAGTCTGTAATTTGATAAGTACGAGTCGTTCGTGGCTATTTCGGTGAAGATCTGGAAGAGACGGGGCCATTTTTGGAGCTTTTTTTTCTTTTGCAGTGGGAGATTTGGTCCGGTCTAGGCGGTTTTTGCCGTGGGAGATTGAAGGAACCCCTGTGAATAGGACCGCAGTGGAAGTAGATCATCCCAATTTTCAATCGTTTTTTAAAAGAAAACAATTGTACAGCACATACATTTGGGGAAAAATTAAATCATACAACATGCCAAAAAAAACCAAAAAGGTTTAGGAAAACTTACCTTTGAAGACGTTCTTCAAACGAAACCCTCGAACACTACCACGAAGGAGTCCTCAGTATTCTCTGGTGAGAATCTAAGAGGTGTGGGCTAAGAGTGTTTTTGGGTTGAGGGAAAAGGAAAGATTTAAAAGAAAAACCTTCAAAGAGCAACATTCTTTCTGTCGTTTTTTTTTCTTTTGTAGGTTTAAGAAGGAGAGATCTTCACCACTCCTTACGTGAGTTGTGGAGAGAAAAAGCAACTTCCTCCTCTTAATTAATTTAAAATTAAATAATCAAAAAATTATTTAATAATAAAATAATTAATAAATAATTTTAATTCACAATTAAAATTATAAAAAATATATATAATAACCAATTTATTATATATATTATGCAATCATATGTTATATCATATATGTCACACCCTACCCCGAGACTGCACTCCTGAGCCCGATGAGAGGCGTGAGGGACCGTAGATACCATCCTTTTGTGATACCTACTGTCCAACTGTACCTCTTTACTACACTCAGTAAACTTTAAGTCAAGAAGACAACAACAACTGATTAAGTAGGCCCATTTTATTACAATAATGTTACGTTTATACAACTCCAAGACTTCACTACAAAGTTTACAACAACAACTGTAAAATCCTTCGGAAGTATAATTGTGGCTTGTGGCAGACCTTGACCTTAGCAGCACCCTGGAACTTCTCACCTTTCACTACCTAGAAAGAAACATAAAATAACAGAATGAGCTTCACAAAGCTCAGTGAGTAGTAAGAAACTTTTAGAGTCTATTTCAACTCATAAAAACAAGCATATCATAAATACGAGATTACATTTAAACCTCAGCCTTGAATGAGTCTGTTCTCAACTCTATCTATACGCACGGTAGATAGCTAAACTGATAACTATTTAGAATGTGTCTATTTACTACCTACACACACGGTAGATAGTTAACTAATACTAATCATGAACGCTTACTTAGTCTCTTATGTGCACATAACTCCCCGCTCATGAGCTCATAAGCTAGGCCCGTTAACCCTCTGACCATCCCATATGAGGATCCTCCCACAGGCTCAGGAACTAGACCTCTCGGTCCCCTGACCATCCCGCGAGGTTAACTTTCAGGCTCAGGAACTAGGTCTATTGACCCCCTGACTATCCCGATCACATAATCTCATTCCCATGCTAGATACTCATTCATAACATAAGCATATACAACTTAATCTAAAAGATATGCTTAAAACTTAAAGGAAAGTACCACTCACCTTGGTAAGGATAGGAATCTTTCTCTTAGAAGTTCCTTGATCTTCCTAGGCTCCGCTTTTGAACCCTAAATTCTAGATTCAATTTAAAGCTCAGATTACTTATAGTTATAGGCTTAATATCGAGTTACTTCCTTCTACAAATAATCTCTAAAATTTCTCAAGAAGCTAACATCAAAATATTAGCTCAGAACTCCTCATGGTTTGGCTAGAATCTTCAAAACATCAAGACTGGCCCAGCTTACCCGACAGCTTGACCCTTCTGTCTTTTCCTCATTCTTCAGCTCGATTCCTTGAAGTTTCTTCTTTAGAAGCCCTACCTTAAAAATTAGACTCTCATAGCTTTCAGGTGGCTTTGGAATCACTCCAAACGCACAAGTGTTTTGGGAGAACTTTTTGTCCCAAATTGATGCTACTTTCAGATCTTCCTGTCCGACAACATCTCCTTCTCTTGAAACTTCATGACCGACGCATGGTTTTTGCTACCAACGCATAGTTTAATCAGTTTTCACACTCTTCCTAATTTCCTTTGAATTATGATCTGAAGAGAAGTCCTTGGACCCATTTATAGGCATCCAAAATCTCTCCAAAGTCGACACTTCCTACTTGGCCGCATGTCCAAGTGTCATTTCTTTACAACATTAACACAATCTTACATCATCGCAACCCAAGGTATCTTCCTCTTCCTTTAGCCAAAACATAGCCCTCACATTTGCATGTCTTCTCGTGCATCCACCTTATTTTCTTAAGGCTTAAGATTTCTTCCTAACAAGCCATATGTTCGGATGACGACCTTAAATGCGTCCATCCAACCTCATATGCACCATCTTTAAATCTCAACATAACACCTTTCACGCCATTGTCGCCTAGCACCTTTCCTCATATGTAACCTACTAACCTCGATTGTGCCATTTCCAATTAACGCAACCTTACTTTGTGCATCCCATCGACGCAACTTGGTCGCATATACTAGATGCTCGCAAGGCTCTTCTTTGGTCGCATGCCCTCTACCGCATGGCTTACCTTTGCCTTATGCGCTCAACTAGGATTATGACCAACCTTTTTCCACCGTATACTATTTGCTCAAGCCTTGTCCTATGTGTCCACATGCTTCGGATGTCCTCGGCACATAGCACATCACCAACGCATAACAACCTTTGGGTCGACTTGGTTCTCAACTCAACACCTCATGGTATAGCTCATCATCGCCTAGGCTCTTTCTAACGCATCCCTTATGACCAACGCATGTATGTCCTTGTTGCCTGTCAATGTCCATAGTCTCTTGCTCAAGACCAACGCACCTCATAAACCTTATTATCAAAAGCCTTAGCAGCACAAAGACAATTCACCATGCATTCACCATGACTTGTCTCATCGCCTAGCTCATCCTTTAGCAAGGCTGCTGCATAGCACCATCGCATAGTGTTTCCGCATACCATCGCGTAGCATCGCCGCATACCATCGCGTAGCATCGCCGCATACCATCGCGTAGCATCGCCGCATCCATCACGTAGCATCATCGTGTAGCATCGCCGCATCCATTGTGTAGCATTGCTGCATACACGATCAACTCGCGCACGCATCTCCAGTGCCTTGCGTCTATGTCCGCACAACTTGAGGCTACCACATGCTCTACTAACCTCTCAAACATAGGCTGCCGCATGCTTGTCCCCGCATAGCCTTTCCTCTCGGTCATACTTCAGCCTCTTTCAATACCCAAATAACTTCTTAAATTCTAATGGCCAACGCATTGTCTAATACTTAGCTATTTTTCCTAGCCTTCAATGCATAGTTCTTTTGGATTCATACTTAACCAAATTTTTACTAGTTAAGACTTATCTCAAAGCTACTAAACAATATTTTTTAAACACTTAAAATTTTCCTTCTCTTTAACATAGGATTTAACTTTCACTTAGTTAATTCCCTTAATCACCTGCTTAAGTAGGCAAAATGGAAATCCGGGTTTCACTATATATAACATATAACATATAGTATAATATTATATCATATACAATATATAACCTATAGTTTCTTTTCTCTCTCTTATGGTATTTAATATAAATCATATTTACATTAAATTTTAATTATATGAAACTAATTTATATAATTAACATTTGAATCATATTCACATTGAATTCCTCTAATAAATTCTTTATGTTATAATATATCAAATACATCGTAGTAATTATATCATATACAATTACTTAAACTTAATTATATCATATATAATTAATTCCCCCAATTAATTTGAACAATTCAAATAAATCCAAAAATTGATTCTCATAAAATCCAATGAGCTACCGAGGGGACCTCATGGACCTGTAGCTTAAGGCTCCAACGGTTCGTGAATAATTAATTAAACTCTTTAATTAAATTATTCACCATTTGTTAACTGTCGGGCACTTCACTAAAGATCGATAGTTGCACTCTTCGTACTATAGATATATTTTTGTGTCCATTGGATATAACCAATCCACAGTACGACGACCCTTCACAAATTGCTTGTAAGTACAGCTGGGTCAATTTACCGTTTTGCCCCTGTAGTTACATCTAACTTCTTAAGTACCACTGATTCCTCTAATAAACAATAAATCATAGTCCCACTATGACTAACCCCTCTCGGGCCAGGAAAAGGTGTGGTGCCACTATGTTCAAGCCGTGGAATCAGCCCTTAAGGGAGCAATTTATCTACTTTCCCTGACATTGAGGAAAAAGTGAACTTTGTCTTGTGTAGCTGTGTTCCCAACTCCCCAACCAGACGAATCCCCAAAATGGTAGGCATGTTGAGTCGGCGATCTGGCCACTCTCACCCATACAAATCAAAGGACTGTCTTCATATGCAGGAGTTCATAACTCACGTAGGATTCATGTCGTGTTGCCTATGGTCATCCTGATGAAATAAAAGTCTCTATTAAGAACGGTGTTATATAATGAGACTACTCATTTCATGGTCCGGTATTATATAAACTTCTTTGTATAGAATATCCCCACTCACATGTCTCCACATGAATGATTAGGAACATATCACCTGAAACACTTTACAACAATTGTAACATCAACAAAGCAGGTCATACTCGTAGTGTCACAAGGATAAGGTATCCAACCTTATCCATCTACTACAGACAATTTAGGTTATCACTTAAAACATGATCCATCCGTATGTCTCTAATACACGTTTAAGTTCTAAGATAACCATGAAACTTAGTTTATTGATTTGCGATTGATGCAATAAAAATTGGAATAAAATATCATATATTTTATTAAATAAACAACGAGTTTGTTCACAAAATTTACAAATTATAGGATCCTATGAGATTTAGGGCATCAAACCCAACAGAGATTTGGTCCGGTCCATGCGGCTTTTGCAGTTTTTTTTCCATTTTATGTAATTTTTTTAGGTTTTAATTAATTAAATTAATATAAAATTATATTAATTTAATAAAGTATTATGAAAGTCAATCCCGGTCCAATGTATGATTTTTTTTTCTCTTATATATGTCATAATATATGTCATATAGAAAAATCTCACGATAGGTTATGCATTATTTCATAGATCATAAATATTATAAATGCTATAGTATATTTTGCATGATTTAATTTTATAGCATGCTCATGCATCAAATCTTATAAATGTTATAATATATGTTTGCATGCATTAATGACATAGTCACGCACCATTTATATTATAAGGGTTATAATATATATAGTTTGGATGTATGGATGTATGCATGTTATTAATAATTTCATCATTTTAGTATATAATCGTTATGTATGATTAAGTAATGAAATTTAAAATTGAGATTGCATGAAGTATGACAATATTTTAGGTAATTTTATAAATGTTATAATTTTATTAAGTACGTCATTTTATGCAATGTATGGTTTTAATTTATTTCATTTGATTTTATAATTGTTATAATTAAACAAAATTAGAAATTAAAATCAATAACAAAGTATTGCATGCAAACTTATGTTAAAATCATTTTTTTAAATAGTATAAAATATGATTCACATAGACCTAAGTTCACAATATTTCTAATATGATTAGAAATTAGTTTAATATGATTAAATTGGTTTTAATAAAAGATTAAATTATAGCAAATGTATCTATAAGGGATCTTTGTCTAAGGCTAGTTCTGTCTAGGCTAGGGTATTTAAGCTGACGGAAACGGAATACCCCTACCTGGGAACTGACTTATAAGATGAATTAGATAGATTTGCTACAAGCATACAATTGTTGATTAAAGTTTATTAAAATGTTTAATGAACATCAATCAGAATTGTTTAACTATCCAAAGTAAGTGTTACTTTTGGGCAAACTTAAACAATCATTTAGTAAAAATAAGTAGCCCCTTTTTTTTCTTAAGTTAAATTAACCTTACATAAAATACTCAGTGGGTGGAAAATGAGGTATATGATATTTCATTATTCTTTTCACGTTTCTCCCTCATAGTTCACACCGTGAAACCTAGTGTCCCCCTAAGGGTGGTGTTTATATAGGTCAATACTAAGATGAATGGAGAGAGTGTTTATAGTAAGTGGGAGTGGGACGTGTGTCCACACATCCCATGGTCTTTCTCATTAGTTTATAGTACATTTTCATGTTTGACTTGAGACACCTTTGCTTGTGTCCCCCTATGGATGATATTTGCATGACTATTTACTTAAACTCCATAAATAGATAGGATTACTTTAGTTTTATCCCAATCGATTTTTTCCTACGGTTGGCTCATTGGGGTGGAACTGTAGAATCTAAAAATGAGGGGTTACACTTATAAGAAAATGTCAAGTATAACATTTTATGGACCAAACAAAGGTGACTAATATGTACGGGAACAAAGAGTTGTTCTGTATATTGGTTGAGATGGTCTCATTTCAGTGAAGGATACCTGATCACACTATGGTGGCTTTTACCCTGTCTCACTGAAACATCATTGTAAAATAAATATCAAATAGGGTGCATTAAATTATTTTGCTAAATTTGATTGGTTTTTCAAAATGAGTAATGCATGGATTACAAATATAAATAAATTGCATGTTTAAGCAATTTTTCAATATGACTTTTGTGGCTCTAAATATGCTCGTCGTCGACAAATTAACTAGGATAATTGCATCACATGGAAAAACACAATCAATACAGATTTAATCATCGATGACTTATGATTTATTCTAGTGGAGGAATGTCCTCCAGTCTCAACTCCAAATATCACTCGAAACATTCGTGAGGCATACAAACGCTGGGTATGGGCAAACGAAAAGGCCTAAGCGTATATTTTGGCAAGTCTTTCTGAAGTCTTGGCCAAGGAGCATGAGCCCATGCTCACTATCCGTGAGATCATGGAGTTATTACAAGGAATTTTTGGAAAACTGTCCGCTCAGCTCAGGCATGACGCTGTTAAATTCATCTTCAATGCCTGTATATAAGAGGGGGTCTCTGTTCAAGAACACGTTTTGAACATGACGGTCCACTTTAATGTGGCTGAGATGAACAAGTCTATAATTGATGGGGCGAGTTAGGTTAGCTTCATCCTGGAAACTTTACCTAAAAGTTTCCTTCAGTTCCGTAGCAATGTTGTTATGAATAGGATTGACTAAAACTTCATCACCTTGCTTAACAAGCTACAGACTTTCCAATCCTTGATGAAAGTCAAGGAACAGAAGGATGAGAAAAATATTGCCTCGTCCTCTAAAAAGTTCTACAGAGGTTCGACCTCTGGTATTAAATTTGTGCCTTCCTCTTCAGACACCAAAAAGTGGAAGAAGAAAAAAGGTGAAAAAGAGATAGAAAATCTAACTCATTAAGTACTCTAATGAACAATAAGTCATATTCCTACTATGACTGGGTTCTTTCTTTAGAAGAGAGGATGTGGCCACTGTGTTCAAGACTTGGAATCAACCCTTAAGGGAGCAATCTATTTACTTACCCATGCTTCGGGGAATGAGTGAATTACATCTTGTGTAACTGAGTTCCCAACTCCCCAATCAGACAAATACCTAAAAAGATAGGCTTGTTGAGTTGGCAATTTGGCTACTCTCACCCATATTAATCAAAGGACTGCCCTCAAAAACAGGAGTTCCCAAAACACTCAGGATTAAGGTCATGTCACCTATGGTCGTTATAGTGAGATGTAAGTCTCAAGTATCAACGGCGTTATATAAAGGGACTAATCATCTTGTGGTCCGATCTTATATAAACTCTTTGTATAAGACACTTCCACCCGCATGTCTCTTCATGAATGGTCAGGATCAGACCATCTATAGTAGTTCACAACACTTGTAAACCTCAACAAAGCGGGTCGTATCCATAGTGTCACTAAGATAAGGTATCCCTCCTTTATCCTTATACTACAGACCTTTTAGATTATTACTTAAGACATGATCCACTTGTATATCTCATATACATGCTTAAGTTTATATACAATAACTACAAATCTTTGTTTATTGGATATGAGTAAATGTAAATAAAATAACTCTTATTTTATTAATAACAATGAGTACAAAGTTTACAAACTATGGAACTTCGGGAGAATTAGGACGTCAATCCCAACACCAGGTGCACGCTTTGACCAAGATGCAAGGCACTGCAAGGTGCCATTGGGCAAGCGCCTTATTCAAATTACTCACCCCAGCTACGTACAAGGCACATAGGCCCTCAGGTGCCTTGTCTCTCGCCTCAGGCGCACGCTTGGGGTCACTTCAAAAACACTGCAACAAACTAATGAGAGAGACTATGGGATATGTTGACACACGTCCCACTCTCACTTACTATAAACACTATCTCCATTATTGACCTATCTAAACATCACTCAGAGGGGCACACAAGCAAAGGTGCCTCGAGGCTGAGTATAAATCTCACAATGCGAACTTTGAAGGAGAAACGTGAAATTGAACATTGAAGTATCATATACCTCATTTTCCTCCCACTGAGTGTTTTATCTGGGATTGATTTAACTTAGAAAAAAAAAAACGGCTAATTGTTTTACTAAGTGATAGTTTAAATTTTCCTAAAAGTAACACTTACTTTGGATAGTTAAAAATTTTGATTAATGTTCATTAAATACTTTAATAAACCTTAATTAATAATTTCATGCTTGTAGCAAATCTATCAAATTTACCTTTCTATGTCAGTTCCTAGATAAAGGTGTTCCGTTTCCGTCAGCTCAAATACCCCAACCTAGACAAAAGGTCTCTTATAGGTACATTTGCTACCAATTTAATCTTTTAGTTAAAACCAAATTAATCCTATTAAACTTATTTCTAATCTCATTAGAAATGTGATATTAGGTTTATGTGAATCATATTTTAAAACTATTTTAAAAAATGATTTTAACCTAAGGTTTGCATGCAGTTCTGCATTATTGATTTTAATTTCTAATTTTATTTAATTACAAATTTAGAAATGAAATAAGTTAAAACCAATTATTGCATGTTAAAGCATACTTAGGTAAATTATAACAATTATAAAATAACCTAAAGTAGTGACATATTTTATGTAATTCCATTTCATTACTTAATATACATAACACTTATATACTAATGAAATAATTAATAACATACATCCATCCATACATTCAACTATATATTATAACACTTATAATATAAATGATGTTTGGTTGTGTTATTAATGCATGCAAACATATATTATAACATTTATATTATATGATGCATGACCATACTATAAAATTAAATCATGCAACTATATATTATAACATTTATAATATAAGTGATGCATGAATAATGCATAACCTATGATAGGATATTATTGTATGGCATACATTATGACATATAAATATATAAAATAAATCATACATCATATGCATAATTTAAAACAATTATTGGACCGAGATTAGACTCCTAAACAATTAATTAAATTAATATACCACTTATATTAATTTACTTAATTAAAAAATAGCTAATTATTACAAAATAATAGCCAACTAGATCAAAACAGGTGAACCGAGTCTTGAACCGCACAAATCGGACCATCCAGCACTCGAACTGCACGAACCAAGTGAACCGGATGCGAACCAGCTTCAACTCGAATCGAACTGCATGCGAACTGGAAAAAAAAATCGTCTCGGAGCATTGCAATGCTGTGGCCTAGCATCGCAACGCTACGAAAAATTCTTGTGTTCACTGTTTGCAGTGTTGCAATGCTAGGGCACAACATTGCAATGCTACTGTACAACAGCCATTTTACAATTGCGAATTCCTCCGATTTTGGCCTCGTTTTCTCTAGACATCCATCGGAAAACTCACAAATGACTCAATACTAAAGAATTTCATACTCTATCGCAATTAATGCCCAAAAACAAAGTGCCCTTATAAACCAAAATTTATTATTTATTATTTATTTGTTTTCGAGTTTATTTTAGAAAAACTATCCTTATTGTTTTAATCAATTTTTTTTTAACAAAATATCTGAGTTTTAAATGTGTATTTAGTCGTAACGGCCTTTGTCAGAGTACTTGAAAGGTCAAGTCGTTACAATTGGTATCAGAGCCTAAGTTTTAGGTTCTGTAGACTGACTTACGATGTAAGTCTTCATTTTGTGTCCCCTATGGCTATTCACGGATCCTTCGTCCTTACCAGGTATGTTCTTTCATTAAATATTTTATGGAAAATGTGTTTAAAATCCTTCATGTCTAAACTTTATATATTGACTAATTGTTATTGCTAGTTTAACAACCTGAAAGAAGTTAATATGAGATGACTATTTTGTTTTTGTGTTATGGAAAAAAAGAAGGATCATAATAAGTTCATTTGGCGTTAGTTCAATTTATGGAAGGACTGTTAGAAACAGACATATATTTCTGTTCATAGATATTGAAACCTGATAGAACTATAAAGTGTTATGCCCTTATGACATGAAAGAAAGAAATGAATGTATTTGGTTAAGCTATAGAATAAGGTAGGTGAACTGGAAATTCACTAGGGAATGATATTAAGTTTTGCATTACGAGAATAAAACTAGCGGTGCTACAAGGAACTTTATCACAAGGCACACGTTCTTAGTTACGAGATTAAAGTTTCTTTATAAGATAAGAAAGAGGTGAAGAAGAGACTATAAATTCTATTAAGGATTACTAGATATTAAAGTCAAAATGTTCCAAGAAAATTTTTGAAAGGATTAATAGATCATGATCACTTTCATGGTATTGAAGTTGGTGGACCGAGTAATGTATGGTATTTTGATTCTTTATGTAACGTACCTAAAAGGAAGAAGAATTACTAGATGGAGCATAAAGCGATAGTATGAGGAACTCTTTACAAGACCTAGGTAAGATGAATTGGTCAAGGAATGCCAAGATGGTTGAAATTATGGTTGCTTTTAGATGGGAGAAAATGAGTTGTTGGATTGAAAAAGTCTTAAGGTGCTTGGGTTTGAACTATGTGTTTGTTACAATGAAAAAGTTCAAGTTTAATTAATCATACCAAGAGGAAGGATAAACGTTTTGAAGTTTAAAAGCAATGTTATCTTGTGGGGATACCCTACTATAGTTCCAAGTTTGGAATGGAATTTTAGATTTATGGAAAAGGTTATAAAGGGTCATGTGTCTTGGTTTAGGGATTATGTTTCACACTGGAAGGGAAAAGTATACCTTCAAGTTGTTGGATTAAGCAAGGATAAATATGAAGAAAAATAAAAGTATTTAAGGAAAGGTTTTTTTTTTAATTTGGAGAGGTAAATGAAAATTAATGTGTTCAAGACTCCCAAATAGTTAAGCATGGTTTGGATTTTAAAACATGATATGGGTGGATACAAGGCGTTGGTTTTAGTATAAAGCAGGCGTTGGTTTTAGTGTAAGGGAGGAATCTCTTATTACCATTTGGAACTTTGGACTGCAGTAGGCATTATTCAAAAAAATATATAGCTTGCTTAGGGTTTTGGATTGTAGACTATGGAAAGGGATTCGAACAGTCATATGATTTGATATAGATATATTTCACTAGGAAAGTAGAAAAGAGCATCTTAGATTTATTGGTCTCGAAAAATATAAGGGTGAAGGAAAATGAAAGTATTTGAGAAATATTTTTTTGGTTTTGAGAAGGTAAGAGAATTAATGTTTTAAGATTGAAAACATAGGTGTTTAAGATAGGTATATATGTTTGCAAATCTTTGGAATTGGTATGAACAATCCTGTTACTACATGGAACTTTGATCTTCATATTTGTTGGTCGAATGGATATCCTACCTAAGCTATTGTTCCTTGAACTCAGTTTTAGAATGAGAATTTGATTAAGCTAGATAATCACGCATTGGAAGAGTACTTGACAAGCTTCTTTAGATTATTGTAGAGTTCTAGGAAATATTGTAAGTGGAGATATTAGTAGCAATAGTTGTTCGAGAACTATTGACATGAAATCATAAGGCTTTATTAGTTAAAATGTACATCATTGCTAGTGTTATCAAGGTTTAGGTGATCCTGATTTTGGGCACAAAATTAGAACGAGAAACAAATGATGCCATTAATTTGACCTTTAAAGGTGAAAGTATTTTAGCTCCAAGTAAAATACAAGTGATACGAGAGTTGAAGTAGTCAAGGCACAGATACATGAACAAAAAGGGAATTTTCATATGCCTAATGTTTGTCTTAGGCATAAGTTTTGTATGTTAAGGAGGTATATGAAAAATCGATCTCATGTGTTGGACTATGAGTGCTTGCATTTGAATGAGAACATGAGTTACGAGGAGCAATCTAGGGAAAATTCTTGCTAGAGTGGTGAAGGCTTTCTGAAACTTGGAGACAGTGCTAGTTATAAGTACTTTGGCAGAATTATCAGTCTGAAGAAGCGATTTGGAAACGTGAGGATGAGACAAGTACTAAGTATCATGAGCCTTTAAGGACTTGAACTTTCAAGGACAAAAGTCTCATAAGGAGGGAAGAATGTAACATCCCAAATTTTAAAAAAGTTTAAGTTAATTATCTAAAATTATTGAGTTTAAATTTCCCTCTTATTTGGGAAATTGAAATTAAATTGAAATAATTGAAAAACTTTTATTGGTTAAATTGAATTTAATTGATTAGATATTCGAACTAATTATCTTGAAAATATTGAATTTTGCTTCCTTTTGATTTTGGATTTTAGGGCCAACTTAAAAAAAATCAAGGAGATAATTAATTTCATGTGGTTTTGAATTGATTTAAATATTTGGAAGGATTTAATTTGTATCAAGTTGATGGATATTATGCCATTTAATTTTGGTTTTTGAAACCTAAATTAAGATAATTTGAAAAGTTAATTGATTTATTAAATTAACAGAATCTTTCGATATTTTGGAGATATTGTGATAAAATATTTTATTTATTTTTCAAAATTTGAAAAAAAATAAAAGAATTGAGATTTTTCGAACTTAAATGAGAGTGAATAGAGACCAAAAATCCAGGAGAAAGCAATTTGATTTTTCAGCGATAGATTCCACAAAATTGTCGATTTTCGGAGTTTGAACTGTCGAATCGTGCTCAAATTTGGTCAGTCTATTCGAGACATGTAAAGTTTCATTTTGAACGATTGGATTGTTGTTTGAAGCTCTTGTTTGTTCGTAATTGTTGTTGAATAAAATCTATAAAACTAGAAATTCCCCTTCTCTCTCACTCTCACAAACCATCCTCATGCAAGACCCTCACTACCAGCCACTAGCCTAAACAATTTATGTCGTCTGACAGCAACATCCGCTGTCTATCTATGGTTGCCACCCTTGCTGATGCTATTGTCACCGAAATTGATATTTTGGGTAAGTTTTAGAATTCTTGGAGGTTCTTGACCACCTATTAGCTTTTGGCCCAAATTGGTTGATATCCTTTGCGTTTCACTTTTCGATTGAAGTTTGGGAGCGTTTCTGGTCACTATCCAATAAGGGAAACGAGTTTTTGAACATATTCGAAGTTTGGAGATCAATGGCGTGCTTTCTAGCAGGATTTAGTTTGGTCCTTTCGTTGGTTTTAGTTCAAGTAAATTGTTGGAGTTGGTTGTCGATATAACTGTCCTTAACTTAATTTGAGGTAAGTGAATCTATTACCGGAGTTTCCATGTCTGGCACCCTAATTTAGGTTTATCAAGTTACTTATTGGGATCTAGAAGCTAGACTTGGAAGTTATACCTTATTGTATATGTATGTTTTTTTGGAGTTTGAGCATGTTTGAGACTACTTGTTATGTCATCATATGAGCTGTGGAACTACCCATGAAATATTTGTATATGATGCATGATTAGACTAGTAGGGGCGATATACCATCTCATCTCGATACATGTATATTTACAGGGGACCGATGAGTCCAATTTCATATTTGACGGTGAGCCTTCGGGCTGCTAGACATGCATTAATTGACAGGTTCATGTTCATGTTATTTTTTCCATGTTTGGTGGTGTGCCTTCAGGCCATTAGACATGCGTGAACCGACAGGTACACGTTTATGTTTCTTTTCCCATGATTGACGGTGTGTCTTCAGACCACTAGACATGCATGAACCGACAGATACACGTTTATGTTTCTTTTTCCATGATTGACAGTGTGCCTTCATGCCACTAGACATGTGTGAACCAACAGGTACACGTTTATGTTTCTTTTCCCATGATTGACGGTGTGCCTTCAGGCCACTAGACATGTGTGATGCGATAGGTACATGATTATGTTTATTTTTCCATGATTGACGGTGTGCCACTAAGTTAAGGCGAGTCAGGTTATCCCCTTAGTTAGCCATTCAGGAACATCTTCACCATGAAAGTTCCACTAACCACAAGCATTCCAACCTGATCCCGGTAATGGGATTACTTACTGGGTATTGTTATACTCATCCTTTATTCCTTTATGTTTTTCAGGGAATGACAGAAACATGTTGGCGAATGACAGACAGGATCTGTGACAGAGCCATATGGGGACAATAGAAATCACTTCCGCCCAGTCTATATTTTTGTCATTTGAATGCTTTGAAATTCGAATTTAATGTAAGACAGCAAATTTTAACATTTTAAATGTTTTCTTTGTGAATATTATTTTTTAAGGGACCCCGAATAAATGTTTTATTTATTTATTTATTTATTATTTATTTGTTTTCGAGTTTTAGAAAAACTATCCTTATTGTTTTAATGAATTTTCTTTTAACAAAATATATGGGTTTTAAATGTGTATTTAGTCATAACGGCCTTTGTCAGAGTACTCAAAATGTCGGGTCATTACAAGAATACTCCCGCTCACATATCAACACATGAATGATCAGGATCAGATCATTTGTAGCACTTTATAAAAACTGTAACATCTAAAAAATGGGTCATATTTGTAGTGTCACCAGGATAAGGTATCCAACTTTATCCATCTACTACAGTCATTTAAGTTATCACTCAAACATGATTCACTTGTATGTCTCTACTATAGGTTAAATTTAATGCACAATAGATGCGCATTAAAATCATAGGTTATGTGAAAGGGAACCATTTAAATCAGATTTAAATGACTATTGGCTTTTATTTATTTAGTTAAATTAAATAGATGGTTTTATTCAATTTTAATTAAATAAAAATGTAACTCCCCACGTAGGCGAGTTACATCCCACGTCTCCTTACTTCTCTCTCATTTTTTCTGTATAAAAAAAAATGCAGAAGGAAGAACATTTTTTCTTTATCTCTCTCCCTTTCTTTTTCTTTTCTTTTTTTTTTTTGTAGAAGCAAAAAACTCTATGTGTTTTTCCCAAAATCCTCCCAATTTCTAAAGAGAATCCCACCATTCTCAAATCCTCAATTTTCCTACAAAAATATGGAGGAGTCCAAGTGGTAGTGCCCGTTGAATTTCACATAATTCCTAAAGGTTTGCAAGGTAAGGTTTCTTCTCTTTGTAGGTTTTGTTTCTAAAATTATATGTTTAATCTATTTTGATATGTAGTTTTTATTCCAAAAAATTGTTTTGATTTTAAATGGCAATTTGAAATACGTTTTGGGTTCTGTATGTTATGACTTTAGGGTTTTCATCCCCACACTTTTAGCGTGTTGTGAAATTGAAGAACACAACGGAAACACGGATATCAATAAAATATAATATTAAAATATATAAATAAATAAAATAAAATAAAATAGCAAAATATAAAGTAAGGAATTTCTCTAAATTCTACACTCTCTCCAATTTTCATGGACTTTGTCTAATATGTATCTTCCAAAACCCACCAAATATTACCATTTATAGATAATTTGATAAGTAAATGTATTATATAGACACTAATAATATGCAATCTTTGGACACATGGACAGGATAATGAATAAGTGACATATAGCTAATTAACACTAAGAATTGACATCTACATTGATACTTAATTTAACATATTTATAATTGGAATAAAATTGTGGGTCAAGAATCTCAAATGTCATACTCTTTTATTAATTTGAGAATCCTAAAAGTACTTTTCGCTAAAATGGAAATTTCGGGATATCCTTGCAGACCACACGTCAGTGCTTGCGTTTTTTTTTATTATTTTTCTTCAGACGTAGTTAGTCGGTCAGTTATCAAAGCCCCAAAAAAGTCCCATAACCTTCTCCCAGTGGTTAATACTGAGACCGAAGCCTTGTGAATTTCACTACCCGCGTTCTTCGATTCCCTATAAATAATCTTCATTTTACTGAAATCGTTCATAGTCCTGTCTGTCTCAGAGCATCTTCTCCAAGTTTTGCATTTCCGAGAGTGAAGTTTTCTACAATCATCTCTCGAAGAACACCCATGGCTGCTGTGTGAGTATTGCGAGTTCAGTAAATGATTTTTCACTCTTTTTTTTTTCCGTTCATGAATTTAATTCTTGTTGCAGCGTGGAAGAAGTTCTACCTCCGTCGTTGAATGCCACCGCCGAACAACCTCCTTTGTTCGACGGAACTACTAGGTTCGCTTTTTTTTTGCCCTTTTTATCTGTTGAGATCTCTGATTCTCGCTGATTGAGTTCCTTTTTAACCCTAAATTCACTCGCATTTGAGACTTCTTCTTCCTCTGCTATTTGAAGGCTGTATACTGCTTACATTTGCCCATATGCTCAACGTGTGTGGATCACCCGGAACTACAAGGTTTGCTTGTTCATTTTTGGGTTGCGAGGTCTTATTCTATTTTCTTGCCTATTTGTCATGGCTGCTTTACGATCGTTATTATTATTTTTGTTTAATTATACTTTTTAAGAATGTACTAAAAAAAAATGGTTAAATTATAAGTTTAGTTTGGAGCTTCAGATTTATGTCAAATAAGTCTCTAAATTTCAGAATGTTTCTAATAGATTTTTAAAATTTCAATTTTTTCTATATTTTTTTTAATTTACTAATTTATCGGACACGAAATCGAGACTTTGACGATTTATCAGATATAAAATATAATTTATGTATTATAGATTTGTTATTTTTTAAAATATTGAATATATACGTACTTATTAGATGCAAAATTAAAAGTCGGGGTTTACTAAATATTTTTTAAAGTTTAAAGATAAACTAGAAACATTAAATGTGCTTAAAGTTTTATGGTTTAGTGATAGTTTAATTAGTATCAGAATAGAGGTGATCACATGTGGAGTCCTGATTCTTATGGTAAGTTCTCAATCCACAGGTCAGAGGAGTGTTAAAAAATGGTTGGAATCGACTTCTTTTCTATTAAAATAGGTTTTGGGTTCATTTGTAAATTTGTAATCAGTCACATGGGAAATTTAGTTTATGATTAAGGATTTTGGTTCTCAATTGGAAAACAGCGAGTCTTTGAGTTTCGAAATTTTTTAAAGGTATTCAACAACTCGATTTAGAAGAATGAGGTTAATTTATTATTTGTCGGTCTATGCACCGTCTTGTTATTTGCAGTTGCGGTGGCTGTATCCTTTCAATTTCATCTACATGCATATAAAATTAAATATTAAATATGGTATCGACTTAATTGTTTTGGATTTAATGGTAGCTGACTATGCTTTACAACACTTAATTAATTTCAACGCTAATTAATTCATGGATCTAATTCCACTCTGAAGTACTCTTAATTAGGTGAATTTTTTTGGTTCTTGGTTCTGTTTTTGTTTTTGTATTTTGTATCATTTATTGCACCAATTGTCATTTTCTGCTCTTCTTCATTGGGTGCAGGGACTACAAGATAAAATAAAGCTAGTTCCTCTCAACCTTTATCACAGGCCTGACTGGTATAAGGAGAAAGTATACCCTACAAACAAGGTGATTCATGTTGAAGAAAATTATCATATTCTTGATCCTTGTTCCATTTGCCTGTTCCTGGGTCATTGAAGTTCGTAGTGTTAAGGCATTAAAATAACTAAATTTACCATAAACCATCGGCTTAATTTTTAAGGGAATTGATGATTTTTCATGTATCAATCGAGAAGGTCTTCTGTCCGAATCCCAATTAATATTGATTTTAACTTGTTGAACCTTTTATAAATTTCCAAGTTTGCATGTGATGGGAAGTGTTAAAACGTTGAAACAATATAATTTACTGTAAGCTTAAGTTTTTGGGTTGGATTGGTGATTTAATGAGTTTCTTCTTGTCTGCAGGTGCCATCTCTGGAACATAATGGGAAAGTTATTGGAGAAAGTCTTGATCTGATCAAATATGTCGATAGCAACTTTGAAGGACCTTCTCTTCTCCCAGATGTAAGTTGAAAACGATGTTTTATTCCGTTTGCTGCTCGAATTGCTCATTTTGGTTATCCAAACGAAATATAGGATCCTGCTAAAAGAGAGTATGCTGAAGAGTTGCTATCCTACAGCGATACGTTTAACAGCGCAATAGTCTTTTCATTTAAAGGCGACACCGCAAAGGAAGCAGGTAAAACTCTTCAGTTTTCAACTCAAGCACTCTCTTCATACAGCCTTTTAGTTATGAAAATGGGCTTATTATACTACGAAATTCAAGGTGCTCAATTTGATTACTTGGAAAATGCTTTGCACAAATTTGATGGCCCCTTCTTCCTTGGAGAGATCAGTCAGGTAACATGAACTTTCAGGTTCTGTTTCTTTTGTATTTCCAATCAAAAGAGTCATGATGTCGTAGGAATTTTAGGAAAGCTAAGCCCAGTTGTTCTGTTTTAAGTAAAGTTATGCTTAAATTTATGACTAAATTTTATGTTCTTTAGGTGGATATAGCATATATTCCATTTGTTGAAAGGTTCCACGTTTTCTTATTTGAGGCTTTCAAGATTGACATCACAGAAGGAAGGCCTAAACTAGCTGCATGGATTGAGGTACTTTGTATGTGCATTTTGCATTCTAATAGTATATACCAGTAGCTCACCGTCGGTAGTTCTGATAAAACTTTGTTGTGAAGATAAATGGTTTCTTTCATACTTCCGTATTTATTCTTTGGTCACTTCTTGAAGTCTGAGCAATACTCCACCTAAGTTGGTATGTTGCTGGAAAATTTCTAATATTTTCCAATACTATAAGAGTACATACTCCCTTTGTTCACATTATAAATTTTACATTCATAAATATTAGCGGATCCCATATTAATGTCAAAGGATTCCACTCTATTTTTAAAATCATGTTGACGTAGCACACAATAAATGGAGGGAGTATAGAAAATTTTTCATACTCCTCTGGTATAGGAAATTTTCCCACAAGTTGCCATAGCTCCTCGGCTCCAAAAGGCATGTTTTCCAGTATTTGTTTGCTATATCAGTTCTCTGTTTCACAGAGAGTGTGTTTGACACCCCTTTTTGAAAAATAAAAAATTAAATTGAATTAAAAACCATCAACCGTCGTAGAATAACTTTGAGATGTAGTGTGTAATTAAATGAACCTATAATTAAAGTCACTTTTAAGAAAATATAATAAAATAAACATATTCCTTTTAATTGAACCACATTTTCCTAGAAAATGTTTTAAGATTGTTTTTTTCCCCTAAATGCACTTTACTTAAACTAAAAGTGTGTCTAACCCTGTTGTCTCATGTATTTTATTTGCTCTATTATCAAATTCACAGTTTTATGTTAATGGCGAATGCTCTAACTCTATTTTCATATTATCATACTAAACCTTGATTTTTTTAAAAAAAATTTCATATTCTCTCACATATATATTTGTACACACTTTCATTCTCGTCGATGTCAACTATGAAAAGGTAGACGATATCGAAATATATTTTAAGAAATGAAATTGGATGCTTTGTAGCTCTTCCAAGCAAATCATATCTAATATGGTCTGTTGATCACGTACTAAACAAAGTGGCCAATGTACCATTGCTTCTACTTGTTTTTTTTTTTTCTTTTTCAAAATTCAAACATCGTCATGGTTGTAAAAATACTTTGTTGTAGGAGCTCAATAAGATTGATGCGTACAAGCAAACAAAAACAGATCCCAAGCTAATTGTTGAAGCTTATACAAAGCGATTTTTGGTAAGATTTGCTTTCCACATCTTGCATATAAATCCCATTTTCCTTGGCATTTATTATCTATGCTTTTTTGTTAACTATCTACACATAATCAGGGTTAAAGAGGAAGGTTGAAGAGATGATACGAATAAACAACTACTTTCTATTTCCTTTCTATGTATTTTGGTAGTGTTTGAAGTGATGTGAATAAACAACTCAATATGTGGACGAGAATTTTTCGATGTCTTGTAGTTTCTATTTCCTTTCTATGTATTATGTTGGTGTTTGAAGCGACTAGTTTGTATAAGTTGCGTTAGTCCATGTCTTAGGAATAAAATTTGAGTTCTCAAAATGTTAAGTTATGAACTATTTTCCTCTTCAATTATTATTATTACTATTATTCTTGTTATTATTATTATTTGATATATATACATTTTTAGTACCATACATGAGAATACAAGGAGAGAAAAGATTAACGAAAGAACATTTGTTCTTAGTTGAATCATAATTGGTCTACAAAGATTAGTATAACTCGAGAGTTTTTTCAAAATCGTTGAAGCTCGGCTACACTCCCTATGGACAAAGATGGATTCTTTAGTTACTTTTGAGTCTTGTTTGTTGGATAACTAAAAGTCCATTTGATAATGTTCTCATTTTCTATTTTCTATTTCTATTTCATGTTTCTGTTTCTTGTTTCCTGTTTTGTAAGAACTAGAAACAAAAACATGTTTGATAACTATTTTTTTTTCTTTGTTTTGTAATAATATAATATAAAAAATTTATGTCATACATTAAACATCGAAAAAAAATATCAAAAGTTTATATTATCTAATACAAATAAATCTTGATGCACAACTATATTCTTCAAATATTGTCCAAATTTGATCGTCAACGTTAACTTTCACTCAAGCCATTTGTAAATTATTTTGATTAAAAATAATAGTAATGTCTTAAAGTATTTTGACTCACATCTAGCTCAATTATACTATACAAATTGTCTGGTAAAATTTGTATTAATCGGTGTGAATAGATTAACTTGACGTTCATGAAGTCTATAGTAATTGTAAATCGTGTGACATGTTATTGGTATAATTTTTGTGTATTGGGTGAGTAAGGAGGCATTTGTAAGAACTAGAAACAAGAACATGTTTGATAACTATTTTTTTTTTGTAATAATATAACATAAAAAAAAAAATATGTCATACATTAAACATCTAAAAAAAATTATCAAAAGTTTATATTATCTAATACCAATAAGTCTCGATGCATAACTACATCCTTCAAATGTTGTCCAAATTTGATCGTCAACGTAACTTTCACTCAATCCATTTGTAAATTATTTTAATTAAAAATAATAGTAATGTCTTAAAGTATTTTGACCCATATCTAACTCAATTATACTATACAAAATGTCCGGCAAATTTTGTGTATCTTCATCGATTATTGATTTATTACTAAAGTAAGTAAATAAATTATCTTGACGATCATGAAATCTATAGTAATTGTAAATTATGCAACATGTTATTGGTATAATTTTTGTTTGTTGAGTGAGCAACATTTGATAACGTTCTCATTTTCTGTTTTCTATTTCATGTTTTCTGTTTCTTGTTTCTTGTTTCCTGCTTTGTAAGAACTAGAAACAGGAACATGTTTGATAACTATTCTCGGTTTCTTTTTTTTTTTTAATAATAATATAACATAAAAAAATATATGTCATACATTAAACATTCAAAAAAAAATTATCAAAAGTTTATATTATCTATTACAAATAAGTCTCGGTGCATAACTATATCCTTCAAATGTTTTCCAAATTTGATCGTCAAAGTTAACTTTCACTCAAGCCATTTGTAAATTATTTTGATTAAAAATAATAGTAATGTCTTAAAGTATTTTTTACTCACATCTAACTCAATTATACTATGCAAATTGTCTGACAAACTTTGTGTATTTTCACTGATTATTAATTAATTACTAAAGTAAGTGAATAGATTACCTTGACGATCATTAAATCTGTAGTAATTGTAAATCATGCAATATGTTATTGGTATAATTTTTATGTGTTGAATGAGCAAGGAGGCATTTTTTGATAATATTTGATCGAGTGTGTGATAAAAAAATATATTAAAAAGTGGAGCTAAATGAAAGTCTTACTAAACAAAATTTAAATACTATAAAATTTTAACCAATTTCAATATACTAAAAGTAAAATCTAAATTTTAAAATAATATATAACCATGAATACTGTAAAATTTACAATACAAAATTCAAAAAATATTTAACTACACATATTGAAAATTAAATTAATATAAATCTAAATATAGAAAATTTCAAATTTCAAAATTAAACTAGCATATAAATATAAAAAAGTTAATCAAGAAAATAATGAAGCAAATTTAGTAGAGAGAATAGATGAAAATAAAAGAAAAGGAAAAAGCCAAAGTGATTTAAGTGATTTGAGTTATTTGAGATAAATTGAACTCACAGCCATGAAGTAGAAGCACCAGTACCATTAGTGCAAGGCTAGAATTCCAAACATTTTTGGAACTGTTATATATAAAATATAAATATACAAGTGAGAAACAATTTAATTGTCTCTCACAATATAGAAATAAGAAATGGAAACAATTATCAAACAAGTTCGTTTCTTAAAAAATGAAAAACAAAAATAGAAAACAGAAAAAAAAAAAAAACGTTATCAAATGGATCATAAATTTGTAGATGAATTTGAATTCTTTATTGATGCTATTAGAGACAAATATCGTCTCATTATGAGATTTGTGCTCATACTCTAGAATTGAATACTATTGTGAATGAGTTAGACCATTCCAACTCGAAGAAACGTATTGAAAGAAGTTTAAATAGATAACCCCCTCCTCGAGGTTTTAATACTCCGATATTTGATGCTTCTATTGCTTAATTCTTTCAATTGTCACATCTTTTCATTTTGTGTACTATATAAAAAAAAAAAGATATAGTTTTCCTACGTTTAATTATAATTTGACATGCAAATATAAATTTTTGTTAACAGGTTAGACATTTTAATTGACCTTTTTACATGTTCATGAATTTAAAATCTTCCTAAAGGATAAATTGATATTTTCGTTATACCATAATCATTGTTACAAAACTAGAAGTAATTGAACCGAGTCTTTTTTTTTTCAAAAAAAAAAATGTTTTTGAACTAAGTTGTTACATGCTAAAGTTTTGAGAAAGTAAATTGTTATAATTATGATAATGTATGAATTGTATATTAGAAAATAAATTTACAAAAAAAAATACACTTTTGATCTCAAAATTTGAGTTTAATTGCATTTGAGTCTCTTAATTAAGTCGTATATAGTAACCATTTTGTTTCTAGTTTTCTTTTCTATGATTTTCACTTTTCTTAATGAAACATTTGAACTCTTATTTAAAATCTAAGAATTAAAGACGTTTTCAAAAATAACTCTCTTTCCGTTTTTAAATTTTGGTTTGGTTTTTGAAAATATGAATAAAAAATAACCTACACAACATAGATATTTAAGTGAAAGTAGAGAAAAACTATAAAAAGAAAAAACAAAAAAAAAAAACAAAGCCCTGTTTGCAACCATTCAGTTTTTTTGTTTTTGGTTTTTAAAATTAAGTTTATTTCATTCACATTTTTTACAATAATTTGCATCTTTCTTGACTACAATTGTTGAATTCTTAACCAAATTTCAAAAATAAAAATAACTTTTTGAAAGTTACTTTTTTTCTTCCAAATTTGATTTGATTTTTCAAAACCATTAATGAGAAGTAGATAATAAAAAAAAAAAATTGAAAGCGAAAATAATATCCATATACTTAATTTTTAAAAACAAAATCATCACTAAACGGGTACAAAATAATTGAATCTTACTTTTTAAACTTGACATTTTGATAAGATAGTTCTTTCAATCTTTGTGTATGTTTTAGTCAACAGAAAGTTGGTTGGTTTTTTTCCCCTAAAGCTAACGTAACATTTCTTTATTAATAAATATTTTCAAACTATTAAAAAAAAAAATTCAGTATAATTTTTTATTTATTTATTGTCTCTTCTTTCTCTCTCATCTCCACTCTTCAAGTTTCTTTCTCATCTTCCACCGAGCAATCTTGACGTTGGTCGTTGCGGTCGCCATCGCCAATACCCAACGTTGTCGCCCATTAAAACACCTTAAATTTTTAGATTTCTCACTTGTTCGATCTTCCTTGCTTCAAATTTAAAATGAAGCCAAAGAATGGAAGGAGACGATGATGAGACGATGATACAAACGATGGTGATAGCGACGCCAACAACGAGGTTGGTCATGGTGGAGAGAAGGATGAAGATGAGAGAGAAGGAGAGATAAAATTAAATAAATAAAACATTATTTTTAAAATTGGGCAATAGGCTAAACCTAATATATGCTTATTGCTTACTTTTCTTCCCTTATTTTAAATAATAAAATTATTGAAAATAATGAAAATATTTATAAATAATGGGCTGTGCACATATAAATATATATAGTCTATCTATCACGTGTTAGATAGACAATAAAATTTTGTTATATTTTATAAATATTTTAATTTATTTTTCTAGATTTGAACACGGTCCTATTTTATAAATATTATTTATTTTTAAAAAATAAAATAAGGTCACGATGATGAAAGTTTAGCACGAAACTTGTTTTCTAATTCTTGTTAATATTAAAGTCAAAACGGTCCCAACCGTCCAGCGTCCGGCCTTCAGTATCTTTTGATTGTGATTCAATGGCGCTTCCTGTCCGAAGAAAACTTCCTGCCGCCTTCTCTGAAGTGGTTCAGAGCTTGAGACCCAGAGCGAAGCTTTGTATATGTCGCTGCTTGCTTTTGATTCCTCCGATTCCCTCTATATATCCGGCCATAGTCTCACTGTAGAATCTCCCTGCACATTATCGCTTTCGAAGAACAGCTATGGCGTCCGCCCAGTGAGTGATTTTGATTCTGGAAGTGAAAATTTCTTACCTCGCTCGTTCTTCTCCTCTTTCATATTCTCAATTTGATTTTCGTTTCGTTTCAGCGTGGAAGAAATTCCACCTCCGTCGTTGGATGCCACCGCCGAACAACCTCCCCTGTTTGATGGAACTACCAGGTTTGTATTGTTTTGCGCTAATGATCTAGGATTTCACTCGCGCTTACGATTTTGCTTCTTGATTCAACTTTTCTTTCTTTAATTCTAATTGTTCTTTTTTTTCTTCTCTGTTGTTTGAAGGTTGTATACTGCTTACATTTGCCCTTATGCACACCGTGTTTGGATCATCCGGAATTACAAGGTTGTTGCATATTCATTTTTTGGTTGCGAAGCTTTTATACTCTTGCCTAATTGCCATGCCTGTTTCATTATCTTTTCTTAATTATACTTTGGAATGAGGATCGTAGGAATATGCATAATAGGTTAAGTATACCATAATCTATCCGCTTAATGTGATTATCCAAATTAACATCGATTCCAATGTCAATATTAGATCAATTTGGAGTTCCATGGAAATTCTAAGATTGAGGGAAGAGTTGGTGTATGTATAAATTAGTAAATATACCATGATTCATCATTGGAAAAATTATAGCACTATGGTTGTACATACGTCTTCCATTCAATATTTGACACGTTATTTGATGAAATATTATTATTTTTGGTAGTGCTTTAATATTCATCTTCCATTTCAGCTTTTTTGTTTCCCCCTTCCCATGGATCTACTATTCACAGGCATTCGTTTTTGTATTTTATGTAATTTGCTGCCATCAATTGTCATTTTCTGATTCTTTATTGGGTGCAGGGACTACAACTTAAAATTAAGCTAGTTCCTCTCGATCTTCATAATAGGCCTGACTGGTATAAGGAGAAAGTATACCCTTTAAACAAGGTGATTAATTTGAAGAAAATCATATTCTGGTTCCTTTGTCTCATTTGTCCATTCTTTGTTGGTTAAAGATCACAGTTGGGTTTCTGGTAATCTGTAGGTGCCATCTCTGGAACATAATGGGAAAGTCATTGGAGAAAGTCTTGATCTGCTCAAATATATTGATAGCAACTTTGAAGGACCTTCTCTTCTCCCAGCTGTAAGAAGACAGTTTTGTTGGCTCATTTTGTCATCGAGCATCTGCTTGGTGCTCTAATTACTCTATTTATCATTTTGGGTTATCCCAATCAAAATGTAGGATTCTGCTAAAAGAGAGTATGCCGAAGAGTTGCTATCCTATAGCGAAACGTTTAACGGCGCAATAATCTATTCGCTTAGAGGTGACACCGCAAAGGAAGCAGGTAAGACTTTTCAACTTGATCGCTCTCTTCAAACATAATTTTGGTTATGAATATCGGCTGATTAGTTCACAAATTCTGTTAGGTGCTCAATTCGATTACTTGGAAAATGCTTTGGGAAAATTTGATGGCCCGTTCCTTCTTGGAGAAATCAGTCAGGTAACTCGACCTTTCATAAGCCATTTCTTGGTACTGTTTTTCTTTTTTTTTTTTTTCTTTTTTTTTTGTATTTTCAATCTAAAAAGTCATCATGCCCTATGAATTTTATGTAAATTAGTTTGTTTGCTGTGTTTTCACTTTTAAGCAAGTTGTGAATAAGTTCATGACGGGATTTTCTGTTCTTCAGGTGGATATAGCATACATTCCATTTGTTGAAAGGTTCCACATTTTCTTATTAGAGGCTCTAAAGATTGACATCACAGAAGGAAGGCCTAAATTAGTTGCATGGATTGAGGTGCGTTGTATGTTCATTTTGCATTTTAGCTCGCTGTCGATAATTCTGAATCTCTGATAAGCTATGTCGTGAACCAACTTACTTATGATTAAAATCGCAAAAATAACAAATCGAACAAACATCAAGTGTTTTAATTGAACCTTTTTTAAAAAAATGGTTTAAGAAAAAAAATATTTTTTTTAAAGAAGGTATACCATAAGTATTCTAAAATTTGTACTCTTTCATCTTATATTTGCTCTATTACCGCACTTTCTCTTCAAAAAACTTGAACATCTTGCGGAAGAAAGAAACTTTTATTAAAAAAGTATAAAGATGGACACTTTTAAGATAATACTCACATTTTAACCTACAGTTGGGGACACAAGTCCTATTTATAGGTGTGAGATGTTTGGACATCAAACAAGAAGATTTTTTTAGGCTTTTCTTGGATCTAAACTATTTTAGATATTTATATGAGATTATCCTTATCTAATGGAATTTCATAATTCCTTGGAATATAAATAGAGACTAAGATATTTCTAGGTCTTTCTTGATAGATATTTGTCTACATCTTCAACGTAATTTTAGAGAAGTCTATTATTGTTACTTTAAGAAGCTTCTAGAATAGTTAGTGTTGTCTGCTGTAACACATCTTTCATATTACCTTTAAAGTATCGACACTTTTAAACTGGCGAACTGTCAGCCAACAAGTTAGCTGACATGTCCATTATTATTATTTGCTTTCTAAGACGTTGTCCAACGACGTGCCAAGGACACTCAATATGCAGAAAAAAGAACCAAAATAATGAAACAAGACCTATTATAGACAGCCTATTTAAGCAGTTGATTAAAATTAACTATTCAGCTCAATTTTTTCAAAATTCTAGAGAATTTCCACACCTTCTCCCTACCTAACACACATTTCACCTTCAAGACTTAACTCACCGCCTGTTTCAAAAGAGAGAAAAGAGAGAGAGAGGAGAAAAAAAAAAAAAAAAAAAAAAACCACCATGCTACCTAATTCTTCTTTATACCATAGTTCACAATGTGTCAAATTATGCACTCATATATTTATTTTTGTTTAAAATAATAATAATGAATATTATGCCCCAACGTGTCATGTTTTACTTTTTTGTAAATTGACATGCGTCGTGTCATGTGTCAGTGTATGTACTTCCGAACATATTACTATATTAAACTTTAATGGCGTCATGAGTCTTGTATTCTCTTGCATAATTATTTTTTCCAACTCTTTCAAATAAATCATATCTAGTTTGGTTCATGTTGGTCACATAATAAACAAAGTAGTCATATATTTGCTTCTACTTGGTTGTTTATCTTTCAAAACTCAGACATTGTCATGGTTGTAAAAATACTTTGCTGCAGGAGTTCAATAAAATTGAAGCGTACAAGCAAACAAAAGTCGATCCCAAGCTGGTCGTTGAAATTTATACAATGCGATTCTTGGGAAGATTTGATTTACAACGTATCTATCTTGCATATAAATGCCATTTTCTAAAACAATTTATTGTAGGGCAAATTGCAAAAACCATTTTTAAGTATGTGGTAGTTGCAATTATGTCTTCAAACTTTCAATTACAAAAATTGAGCCCTCCAATTTCTACAAGTGTTGATATTAGACTCTCAAATTTATATAATTGTATAAAAAGTAACCATTGTCCAAATTTGAGGGTTTAATTTTTATCATTTGGGGATTCAATTTCTACCACAATTATTGTAAGTTTGAAAATCCAATTTTAACACTCGTGGAAGTTTGAAGACTTAATTTTTACAATTGACAGCGTGAAGGTGTAATTGGAACTACGACCATACTTCATGAATGGTTTTGGCAATTTATCGTTTTATTGTATATGCTCTTTTGTTAATTTTATATATTTGTGTGAATTTTCTTATCAGAGTTAAAAGAATGAATGCTGGAGAGGTCGTGTATTGCCTTGACAAATAAGCAGTGCAACATGTTGACACAGAAGTTTTGATGTTTGTACTTCTCATCTCCTTTCTATGTATTTTGGTAGAATCTAAATGTGACTAGTTCGTGTAAGTTTATGTCTTATGAATAAGATTTGAGGGCCATTAGTTCAAAATGTTCATTCATATTTCTACTCGTTGTTAATACTCAATATCATTCTTTTGACTTCGTTCCTTTCTGTTTATTAGTAATGAACATAGTAAAATGATCACATGCAATATACTTATCATGATTTTAGGGACAATTGCAAATATAAAAATCAGACTTAAAATATTTGCAGATATAATATAATGTAAAAAAATTTGTGCTAACAATTTCTAAATTGTATTTTAGAAATTTACTTATAACTTAAAAAATGAATTCGAAAACTCAATTCTTATTTGTTCTACTGAATTTAAACTTTACCTTTAAAGTTTTGGCTCTCTTAAACTTTGGTTGTTTTCTTTAAACTTGGATCATATGAATATTTTAAGATTGTAAATAACCGTATGCTTTTTTTTTTAATTATTATTATCATACATGCATCTCATTCATAAGTAAAAGAATGCACATTCGATGTTTAATCACCTTCACCTGAAAAGCAACTCATTGCTATTAGTTGTATCTATTAAACTCAATACACATACATTTAAATAATCACACCTCATCTTGCAGAGTTGCATCGGTTGCATTTATTAGACTTAATAAATACCTACAAAAGAGTTATGTCCCATCTAGAAAGGGCAAAATATAAAGTTATTTTAAAAAATAGGTGCAAAAGAGGGGGGGAAATGGTCCCATATATATATCAACACAAATTAATAATTGTATACCTTTTTTTAATTATTTGCAAATTTAAATGTATTAAGGGGTTGTTTGAGATGCTGAGTTGAGATATGATATCTGAAGTTCATATATTTGTGGAGTTCATATATCTATGTTTAGGGTGTAGAGTTATTTGGTCTGAGTTTATATATTTGTGTTTTGGGTGTATAGTTGAGTTCATTTGTTTGAAATATCTTATATAGTTTTTTCAATTTTAAATAATATGTTTTTATTATCACTATTTTTGTTTTGAAATTTTTTTTATTCAATAATTCTACTTGTCTTTGTGTTGAATTAAATATAGATTGTAATTTTTGTTGTTTTAATTTTTAAAGTTTTTCTTTCTTTCTTTCTTTCTTTCTTTCTTTTTTTTTTTTTTTTTTATATATATATATGATGAACAACAATTAACCCACTACATTTTTTTGCATGAATATAGTTAAATAAAATGGAAATCAAAGATAAATCAAAATTTTTTATTCTTAATTTTTAAACATTAATTTTATTATTATCTTCTTCTCATTCTTCTTTTTCTATTGTTACTTAGTATTTCTATTTTGTCATGAATTTTTTAATTGAATCTCTCCCATCATCTTAGCAACCAATGGAATGTCACCACATTTCTTCAACAATTTTACTTTTAATTACTCTAAATTTGGAGGATCATCAGATAACAAATCTCCGTTTTTTTCTATTTCTTACCATAAATTTTTTCAGGAAAAAAAATCTTTATTTTATGGGGTTTTTTTGGTTATGTATTATATATTATTCAACTACATACATACTTTTCCAAATATTATTAACTACATACATACTTTTCCAAATATTATTAACACTCATTTGACACATGAATTTAATTAAATAAAAATATACTTTACAAATTTTTACATATAAATGTTTCACTTATTGTAGACATCAACCACCCTATAACATACTTTAATAGTCATCGGTCTTATAATAGTCGAAAGTGTTTGTCGAAGTTGATTGTCCAAGATGATATTCGTTGGAGTTTGTAGTTGGAGGTGATTGTTGGAGCTTGAAGTTGATCAGTAGTATTGAAGTTGGTAGCTAGAGTTTTGTAGTTGGAGGTGGTTTGTAGAGCCTGAAGTTGGTTGTCGGAGTTGGTCACGCGAAGGTGGTCATTGAAGTTGATCATTGAAGATGATTTTTGCTAGACATTTGTAGTCAGAGGTGGTTGTCGAAACTTGAATTGGTCACATGAAGGTGGTATTGGAATTGATTGTTAGAGTTTTGTTGCTAGAGGTAGTTGTCGAAGCCCAGAATTGGTCGTCGAAGATGGTCATTGAAGATGATTTTTGTTAGATTTTTGTAGTCGAAAGTGATTGTCGGAGCCTACGAAGGTAGTTGTCGAAGTTAGTCATCGGATTTTGTTGTCAGATGTGGTTGTTGAAGCCCAGAATGGATTTTCGAAGTTGGTCACACAAGGTGATCGTTGGAGTTGGGTCACCGGGTTATCATCGGTAGTGGCTATCGAAGTCTAGACTTGGTGGTCAGAGTTGGTCGTTGGAGTTATCGTCGAAGGTGGTTGTCAAAGCCCAAAGTTAGTTCTTGGAGTGTAGAAGCGATAGTCAACAACAGTGGTCGATGGGTAGAGTCATTGGAAGTAGGGAGAGTTGGGGTGAGTTGGTAAAATATACCAACTCAACTCCACCAATATTTTTAAATTGGTGGGTCGAAATTGAGTTCGTATATTATACTAACTCAACTCAACTCAACTCATGTCAGTGAGCCAAATACCCCCTCATAGTCTAATCAAATTGGTTGAACAAAAAAATGGCAATAAAAAACACCTGGTAGCTAAAAACATCTACATTGTACATAAAGCGTTAGAGGATCAGAAGTCTTCAATCCTCTCTACTCCTTATCCTGAATGGTTTTCATTGGCTATGTCTCGTGATATACTTGTATAATTTGTTTGGCTTTGGTTGTTTCGTCTCTGTTCCTTAAAAAAAAATATGTTAGATTAGAGGTCTAAAAATAAAACTAGGAGTAGACATGCCAAAATAAATCAACCAATGAAACTAAAACTCATCCAATATATATATATATATATTAACTACTTTCTAGAAAAAAAAATCATTTATACCTCTAAACCATTTTTTTAAGGTGAGGAGTCGAACCTCTAACTCTGAACTTATAATACGGGCATTATATATCTATAAACTTTATAATTAAAACTTCAAAATAATACTATCATTTTTTTCTATTCAAATCATATACTTAGTAAACTACGAGGTTGATAATATGAACACTATACCAGTTGAGCTACGCTTTTGTTGGCTCTTTCTTCCTTCTCTTTATATTATTAATTTTATAAATTAATAAAAACGGCTTTGTTAAAAGAAGAAGAAAGAATAATGATAAAAAGGGGAGCAACACGAGGACTTCCCAAGTGGTCACCCAATTTAGTACTACTCTCGCCCAAGCACACTTAACTGCTTGTATGTTAGTTAAGTTATGCTTATTTTGGCCTAATAATATTAACCTAACCAATAAACTTTTTTAAGTGAATCAGTATAGATTGTTCATCAAAATTAAAATAGTTAATCCATAACTTTGGTATAAGATGTTTTTATTCATTGAAAAAAAAAAAAGAGATTTTTTTTAATGCAAATATTAGTTTAAATTAGAGAGAAATGGAAGAATGAGAAAGTAGTAACGTTTTCCATTATATTTAAGGATGTTATGAATTTGAGGAGTACAACGGAACCTGGATATAAAGAAAATATAATATAATAATAAAATATATTTAAACTAAAATAAAATAACTAACTAATTAAATTAAATAAAGAAAATTATAGGAAGTGGAAAAGTATGGAAATTTCCTCCAAGCCTTTTGGATTTTTTACTAATATGTGTCTTACAAAACCTACCAAATGCCACTATTTATAGGCAATTTGACAAGTAGAAGGTGGATTACATGGACACTAATAGTGTTTAATCTTGAGACACATGGAAAACACTCGGGAAATGGGGGTATGACACATGACTAATGGACACTAAGCATGAATATCTAATGGGCATCTATTATCATAATATTTATAATACCCCTTTAGATGTCCATTATGTATATGAAATATGTCTCCTTAAAACCTTACTAGAAAAACCCAATGGGAAAAAACTCTGGTGAAGGAAAAAGAGTACATATTTCATATAATATATACTCCAAAAAAAAATACAATATATTTACTCCCCCTCATGAAAACATCACTTAAGATCTTTGAGTCGTCGCATTCCAATATTATACACCGATTTTTCAAAGGTGTGGTTGATAATGATTTTGTAAATAAGTCTGTCAGTTTATCCTTCGAATAATTTGTTGTACAGTAATGTCGCCATTTTCTTCAAGATCATGAGTGTAGAAAAGCTTCGGTGAAATATACTTAGTTCTATATATTTATGTTTTGTTCTATCTCCTTTAATATATCCTTCTTTGATTTGAGCTATGCAGGCTATATTGTCTTCGTATAATATTGTTGGAAGATTTTTATTAGAAGACAAGTCACATATTTCACGAATATGTTGAGTGAGTGATCTTAATCATACACAATCTCGACTAGCCTCGTGAATTGCAAAAATTTCAGCATGATTTAAGGAAGTGACTGTTATGGTATGTTTCACCGATCGCCATGATATAGCAGTTCTTCCACATGTGAATAGATAACATGCTTGAGATATAGCTTTGTGTGAATCAGATAAATATCCAGAATTTTCATAACCAACTAGATCAAAATTAGATTTATAAATAAAATAAACTTATATCAATCGTTCCTTAGAGACAATGGAGTATATGCTTAGTTCCGTTCCCATATCTTTTTGTTGGAGAAGAACTATATCTAGCTAATAACTTTACCAAATATGCAATATATGGTCTTGTATTATTAGCAAGATACATAAGTGGACCAATTGAACTAAAATAGGGTACTTCAGAACCAAGAAGTTCTTCGTTATTATCTTAAAGTTGAAATATATCTTTATTCACATCTAGTGAACGAATTTCCATGGGAATATTCAATGGATGTGCTTTGTCCATATAAAATATTTTTCAAAATTTTTTCTGTATAAGTAGACTGGTGAACAAATATCTCATCTGCTGAATGCTCAATTTGCAAGCCAAGGCAAAATTTTGTTTTTCCGAGATTTTTCATCTCAAATTATTTCTTAAGATATTTCATTGCTTTGAAAGTTCTTTAGGAGTTCCAATAATATTTAAATCATCAACATATACAGTTATAATAGCAAATTCTGACTGTGATTTCTTTATAAAAACACACGGACATATTAGATTATTTTGATATCCTTTTTTCAACAAATATCCACTCAAGAGATTGTACCACCATATAATGATCTCTGTAACTTTATTGAATACAATTTTCGGGAATTTATATGTTTCAGGTACCTTAAATCCTTATGGGATTCTCATATAAATATAATTATCAAAAGATTCATATAAATATGTTCTTACTACACCCATAAGATGCATGTCCATATTTTCATACACGATCATACCAATTAAATATCTTGATATAATTGCATCCACCACCGGAGAATACGTCTCCTCATAATCAACACCAGGTTTTTACGAAAAACCTTGTGCAACTAGTCTTGCTTTGTATCTTATGACCTCATTATTTTCATTTCTTTTCCTCACAAATACCCACTTGTATCCCACAGGTTTGACACCTTCTGATGTTCGGACTACGGTTCAAAAACCTAATATTTTGAAAATGAATTTAATTTTGCCTCGATTTCTTCTTTCCACTGAAGCTTTTCTATGTTGACATTCTTCAACAAAAACCTAAGTTGTCTGTTTTTGTTGGGGTTGATGCCCTAAATCTCGTAGGGAATTATAGTTTGTAAACATTTGTTGAACAAACTCGTACTGTTTTAATAAAATATATGATATTTTATTCATTGTCTATAAAATATATGATAACCTAAATGGTCTATAGTAGATAGATAAGGTTGTACCTTATCCTGGTAACACTATGAGTATGGCCCGCTTTGTAGATGTTACAATTGTTGTAAAGTGCTACAAATGTTCTGATCCTGATCATTTATATATAAACATGTGAGCGGGAATATTTTATACAAAGAAGTTTGTATAAGACTGGACCATGAAATGTTTAATCTCATTATATAACGTCGTTCATAATAGAGATTTACATTTCACCAGGATGACCATAGATAACATGAACTAAATCCCGAGTGAGTTGTGAAGTCCTGCCTATAAGAACAGTCCTTTGATTTGTATGGGTGAGAGTGGCCAGATCGCTGACTCGACAAGTCTACCATTTTGGGGATTCTTTTGATTAGGGAGATGGGAACACAGCTACACAAGATGAAATTCATTTCTTCCCCGAGGCTGGGGTAAGTAGATAAATTGCTCCCTCAAGGGCTGATTCTGGGTCTTGAACAATAGACACCACACCCCCTCCTGGCCCGAGAGGGGTTTAGTCATAATCTGACTATGATCTATTATTCATTAGAGGGATTAGTGGTATTTAAGAAGTTAGATGTAACTATAGGGGCAGAATGGTAATTTCGCCTAGTTATACTTACGAGAAATTTGTGAAGAGTTATCGTACTATTGATTAGTTATATCCAATGGACACAAAAATATATATGTAATGTGAAGAGTGCAGCTATCGGTCTTTAGTGGAGTGTCCGACAGTTAATGAATGGTGAATAATGTAATTAAAGAATTTAATTAATTATTCATGTACCGCTGGAGCTTCAAGTTACAGGTCCATGAGGTTCCCTTAGTAGCTCAATATGATTAATTGAGAACTAATTTTTGGATTAATTTAAATTATTCAAATTAATAGAGAGATTTAATTATATATGATATAATTAAGTTGATTCGATTATATGTGATATAATTGTTATAATGTGTTTGATACATTATAGCTTAATAGGAGGAAATAAATATTTGAATGAAATTTAAATATATTCTCTATGAATTGGATTCATAGTTGTTAAATTTAACATAAATATAATTTATATTAAATGTTATATAATAGAGAAAAGAAATTATAGCTTATATTGTATGTGATACAATATTAAAACTATAGGATATATGTTATATTTGATATAACATATAATTTTATATATATATATATATATATATATATATATATATATAACTTATCGTATTTATATTTATATTATTATTATTTTAATAATAAGGAAGGGAGTTACAACTTCCTTCCCCTTATTTTCTCTCCACCCAAGTGGTGGTTATTTTTGGCAAGTAGAAAAGAAAAAGTTTCTTCTTCTTCTTGCAAGTGTTGTTGAACAATTGAGATAGTGAAGAGAAAACAACATAAGTATTCTAGTGGTTTTTTTTTTTTTTTTGTTGTAGAGAGTTCTTAATCTTTCCTCCATCCCCGTTAAGTTTTCACTCATAACCAAAATAGCCAGAGCCCATCACTCCTGGATTCTCACCCTGAGAATATCGAGGAAACATTTGTGGTATTGTTCAATCTTGTTCAAGGTTAATCTTGAAGAAAGTCTTCAAGTTGTTTGTGATCTGTTCGAGGGAAAACGTGAAAAAAGGTTTTCAAATGTGAGGTTTCTTGAAACCCATTTTAAAGCATGTTGTATTTTATAGTTAAATGTGAAGGAAATTAAACTCGAGATTTCCATGAGCAGCGGAAAATAGATCTTCAAATTATAATCATGAATGAACATTACAAATTACAGTCGTACACAAAACATACAGTTATGTAATCAATACAGAAGTTACAGCTTGAACAACTATAAATAAACAAGGCGAAAGCTACAAACATTTGTAGACTTGTCTCTACGCTCTTTGCTCTCGAACACAGCAACCTCGAACGCTAAAAAAAAACGACTGCAATGCTGCACGAACACTTCGCACTCGTCCTCAGCAATCGTCTTGGTCACGAACTCCCCAGCAATATGAACGGTCTCCACAGAACCTCAACGGTGTCAAGTTAAGTATGACACCACCACAAAGGTTACCTTGGTATTCTCGGTGTGAGAATCCAAAGGGTGGGCTCTGTGTGGACTTGGTATGAGGCAGACGAAATAGGATTCAACAATCATGTACATGATTAGGCAAGTAGGAGAAGATAAAAATATATCGCATAGGTCGATGCCCAATCGTTTAGCTCATCGTTTAGCTCAGTGTCTGTCCCCTATAAAACACTACACGATCGTTTACTAAAACACATTGCTGCTTAGTAAATTGGTATTTACTTGACAAGTGCCCGTGAGTTTCTTTTTGCGAGAGAGGAAAAAAAAACTCAAAATCAATTTTCAACATTTTGTAAAAACTTACTAAAATTAGGAAAAACAATTTTTCTTTTAACTTACGGTTACCATGAATTATCAATAACCACCCACTTAATTGGTTATTAAAGAAAAAGAATTAATTATCCAATAATAATTATTATTATGAATATAAATGA
The DNA here is from genome assembly GCF_027475165.1 of Benincasa hispida. NCBI lineage: Eukaryota > Viridiplantae > Streptophyta > Magnoliopsida > Cucurbitales > Cucurbitaceae > Benincasa > Benincasa hispida. The sequence continues at coordinate 68,545,928 of NC_143488.1, read as the reverse complement.
AACCAACTTATCATATTATATTTATAACCTATAGTTTTAATATTTCATCTCATGAAACATATAAACCATAATTCTTTTTCTATTCCATGGTACTTAATGTAAATCTCATTTACATCAATCCTCTACTAGATGTATCTCATACATCATACCGATTATATCATATACAATCAAAATATCTCTTGTCAATTTGAACATTTCAAATCAACACCAAGAACTAATCCTCAACTGAATCCATTGAGCTACAAAGGGGACCTCATGAACCTGTAGCTGAATCTCCAACGGTACGTGAATAACTGACTAAACTCTTTAGTCACGAGATCCACCATCCGTTAACTACCAGGTACTCCACTAAAGACCGACAGTTGAAATCTCCTTACCACAGATATATTATGTATCCTTCTTAACCAATCAGAAGTACGACAACTCTTTACAGATCGTTCGTAAGTACAGTTGGGCCAATAACCGTTATATCCCTATAGTTATATCTAACTCTTTAAGTACCACTGATCCCTCTAATGAACATAAGTCATAGTCCTACTATGACTAAGTCCTCTCTTCTAAAGAGAAGTTGTAGCCACTATGTTCAATCCCCTGAATAAGCCCTTAAGGGAGTAATCTCTTTACTTATCCCTGCTTCGGGAAATGAGTGAATTCCATCTTGTGGATTGAGTTCCCAGCTTCCAGATCAGACAAGTCCCCAAAAAGGTAGGCATGTTGAGTTGGAAATCTGGTCACTTTCACCCATACTAATCAAAGGACTGCCCTCAAAGGCAGGAGTTCCGAAAACACTTAGGATTGAGGTCATGTCATCTATGGTCGTTTAGGTGAGATGTAAGTCTCTAGTATCAACGACGTTATATACAGAGTCTAATCATCTCGTGGTTCAGGTCTTATACAAATTCTTTGTATAGGACATCCCGCTCGCACGTCTCCACATGAATGGTCAGGACCTACCATCTGTAGTAGTTTACAATACTTGCAAACCTTTACAAAGCGGGCTGTATCCGTAGAGTCACCAGGATCAGGTATCCCACCTTAATCCTTATACTACAGACCTATTTAGGTTATCACTTAAGGCATGAATCACATATACATGCTTAAGTTCATATAAGATAACCGAGGAGCTTTGTTTATTGGATATGAGTAAATGCCAGAATTAAATAACACTTATTTTATTTATTAAACAATGTGTATCTTTACAAAAAACGAGACTCTGGGAGAATTAGGACACCAATCCCAACAAAATGCATATCTTGTTTATTGTTTACTGTAAAATTTGATATTCAATGAAAATGGAATTTGGTCGATTCGCTTCCGCTCAAGGTTCTCTTCCCCATAGAGTTCCTTCAATTGGAATATATATTCAACATCTAAAAAATTCTTAGATGGAAAATATTTTCCTCGTGGCCATAAGCTAATTGTGATGGCAAATACTTATGATAAGCTACTAATCTAATGCGTACAAGTGACGCAGATGCAAAATAGCACGTCCCTCATATAGATATAGGAAGCTTAGCTCTCATAAGCAATGGTCTAGCAATTAACTGCAAATGTTTTATGAATGATTCTGCTAAACCATTTTGTGTATAAATATGAGCTATAAGATGTTCAAAACTTATCCCAATTGATATACAATAATTACCAAAAGCTTGGGATGTAAATTCACCAGCAATATCAAGATGAATGGTCTTAATTATATAATCAAAAAAATGTGTTTTAACTTAATTATTTGAGCAAATAATCTTACAAATGCAAGATTTCGACATGATAATAAGCACACGTATGACCATCTGTTGGAAGCGTCTATTAATACCATAAAATATCTAAATGGTCTACTTAGTAGGTCAATAGGTTCACATATAACCATGAATTTGTTCCAATAATGCGGAGGGTTCAATTCCCATTTTGGCTAGTGATGGTCTAACTATTAATTTGCCTTGAAAGCAAGTTGTTGAGGTTGATGCCCTAAATCTCGTAGGTCCTGTAGTTTGTAATTGTAATGTACAAACAATTTATTTATTTAATAAAATATGAGATGTTTTATTCGACATCCAGTAGCATTAATCCACAAACCAATAAACTAACATCCAAGGTTATCTTCTGTAGCTTAAACATGTAGGTAAAGACATACATGTGGATCATGTTTAAGTGATAATCTAAATAAACTGTAGTAGATGGATAAGGTTGGATGTCTTATTCTAGTGATACTGTGAATACGAGTAGCTTTGTAGATGTTACAATTATTGTAAGTGCTACAGATGATCTGATCATGATCATTCATGTAGAGACATATGAATGAGGGTGTTCTATACAAAGAAGTTTATATAAGATCGGACCACGAAATGACTAGTCTCATTATATAACACCTTTAATAATAGAAACTTACATTTCACCAAGATGACCATAGGTGACATGACCCTGAATCCTGAGTGAGTTGTGAACTTCTGCCTATGAAGGTAGTAATTTAATTTGTATGAGTGATAGTGGCCAGATCGTCGACTCAATAAGCCTACCATTTTGAGGATTCGTCTGATTGGGGAGCCGAAAACACAACTACACAAGATAAATTCACTCCTTCCCCAATGTTAAAGTAAGTAGATAGATTGCTCCCTTAAGGGTTGATTTCATGGCTTGAACAATGTGGCACTACACCCTCTCTTGGTCCGAGAGGGATTTGGTCATAGTGGGACTATGACTTATTGTTCATTAGAGGGATCAGTGGTACTTAAGGAGTTAGATGTAACTATAGGGGCAAAATGGTAATTTTGGCCTAATTGTACTTACGAACAATTTGTGAAGGGTCATTGAACTGTTGACTGGTTATATTCAATAGACACAGAAATATATCTGTAGTACGAAGAGTGTAGTTGTCGGTCTTTAGTGGAGTGACCAACAGTTAATAAATGTTGGATCATTTAATTAAAGGAGTTTAATTAATTATTCAAGTACCATTGGAGCTTCAATCTACATGTTCATAAGGTCCCCTTTGTAACTCAACATGAATTATTGAGAATCAATTTTGGACTAATTTGAATTGTTCAAATTAATTGAGGGAATTAATTATATGTGATATAATCAATTTAACTTAATTATATATGATAAAATTAATATAATGTATTGATACATTATAATATAAAGTTTATTTTTAGAGGAAATAAATATTTGAATATGATTCAAATACGAGTTATATGGATGAGATTCATGTAATCAATTTAATATAAATGTGATCTATATTAAATACCACAAATGATTGAGAGAGTTAAAACTATAGGTTATATTGTATTTAATACAATATAAAAACTACAAGTTATGTATTATATTTGGTATAACATATATAGATATATATAATAATTTATTAAATAATTTGTTATTTATTAAATTGTTTTTTATATTGTTACATTAATTTTTTAAAATCAATATGGGAGGGAGTTCCATCCCCCTCTGTTCTCTCTCAGTATTATGTGGGTGGTATGGGTGGTTTTTTTTAGTAGACCTATCATCTTCTTCACAAGGAAGATTTTACAAAAGTAATCGATCTCTTTGTATTAACCAACATTCACATAGAAGAAAATTTCCCCTTTATAATCTTTCCTCCCTCTCCCAAAACTCAGAGTCCACACAACTCTTGAGAATTCTCTTCCCTATTGAGAATATTGAGGAAGATTTTGTGGTTGTGGCCATCTTGGATCGTGATTGTTCGTGATCATTTTGGCTAGACATGAGGCTTTCGTGAAGAACAGTTCTTCAAGGCACTACAAGGAAAAAAAAAATAGTGACATTTTTTTTAGTGACATAACAATTTTCATTGGTAAAAGTTGATTTATAGCGACGTATTAAAAAAATGCCACAAAATATTATTATCGGCGACGCGACTTAAAATTGTGTCACTAAAAGATTCTGCAACGTGTCAATTCATGCCATTAAATATTTATAACTTTTAGCAACATAGTATAGTGTTACTAAAAATGCACAAAATTTTATAAACTAGGGCAAATTTTCAGCCCTTTTGTTTCCCTCCACCGTTCACCCCCTATTTTTTAGCTCCCTCCCTTTCCCATTTTGTTCTCCCCTCTCCCTTTTCATTTTCCCCTTCCTTGAAACCTTTCCCCTTTCCATTTTCTCCAACCTCCTCCCTCGCTTAGCGCATGCAGGCTCCCCTCCGAACCCATCTCCTTCTGTTTTCACGTGGGAACCCATCATTGCCTGGGAACCACCATGGCCACCTCCGAACCCATCTCCCCCTTTCCATTCTCGAGTGGTGATGCTCGTATTTATGAAGGGAAAATATGGATGATATGCACTGATGGATTTTTGTTGTGCACTCAAGTTTCCCCAGTGGAATTCAAGTGTAAATTCCTCTAAGTTTCCTCGTAAGTCCAGGGTCGAACACAGGGAATTGTGAAAATAGATTGCGTTGGTGATTTTTATGTCGGTAACCAGTTAAATAAATAAATTGTTGGGTTTGTTGTTTACGTTGATGAAAAATAAATAACAAATGCGGCGGAGTTTGAAAAGAGTTGATAAACGGGAAATACGATGAATATGCGGTGAACGGGTTGAGAAGGGTTTAATACTCCCTAGAATGCGTTCATGCTTGCGATCATGCAACATGCACACAATAGTGGTGATTGTCTAAAAATTGATAGCGACATCAAATTTATGCTGGCTCCCAAATCACACAGGGCTTGCCCAATATAAAGTCATCCTATGGAGCAAGGAATAGTAAAGCTCCCAGGATCGCTCATCTCCGGTGGAATTATGGATTTGGAACTTTGCGTTAATGCCACCGTGGCAAATTTTCCAGCTCTCCTCTTCTTAGTTACCATATCCTTTAGAAACTTGGCATAGGCAGACATTTCCTCAATCGTTTCACTGAAAGGAATGTTAACATGTAATTGTTTTAACATAGATAAGAAGTGTTGGTACTGTACCTCTTCGTTTTTCTCCTTCCTTAGTCTATGAAGGAAAGGTGATAACTGAACTTTCACGGTTCCTGTTTCATTAGGCTTCAAGGTCGATGCAACCTCCGGTTCTACTACTTATTCTTCTTTTTCTTCTTTTCGTGTTACCGCAATCTCAGGTTCAGCTGTAATGGAAGTTGTTCTACTATGCTCCTTCTTTTCTCCCTCCACAATCTTTCCACTGCGCAATGTCACAACCTGGCATTGCTCCTTCCTTATCCCCCCGAGTTGCGTGGAAGTTCGGTTGAACTTGGCAACACCCTTGCGGTCTACTTTTCAGCTTATTCGCAATTTGGCCCATCTGTAATTCAAGATTGTGGATGGAGGTGGCCTAACTTTGAAGCACCGTCTCGTTTTTCTCTATATATTGCTTCAATAGGCTCTCCAAAGAAGAAGATTGCGGTGGTTGTTGTGAGCTACTTGCTTGATTGCTTGGTTGACCATTGTTGCGTTGAAAGAATCCTGATGGCCCTTCTTTTTGCGCAACAGGTTGAAAATTTTATTATTGATTCTTCCAAGCAAAATTGGGGTGGTTTCTCCACCTGGGGTTGTAGGTATTTGAAAAGGGATTATTTTTCACAAAGTAGACAAATATTGGATTTTGTGGGCAATCTTCCATCGCATGCCCATCACCACAAGTCGCACACCTTGCGGTGTTCTAACCGATTGTGTTGATTTGCCCACCTTGCAGTGTTGGGCTGCTGATCGCCATTCCTTGGATCAAATTCATCATTGCGGTCATTTGGTTTTATAATGAAGTAATAATACCATTCTTTGCGTCAGAGTCTTTAAGTCTCAATATCTGGTCACTCTCTCTCAGTCTTCATGGTTCTTGGAGATGCGATTCAGGATATTCTTCGCCTCATCATAAGTTTTGTCTAGCAGACCACCAACGGCTACCCTGTTGGTAGTGGTCTGCGAAGCGGGATTCAAACCATGATAGAAAATCTCCATTTGAAAGCAGTCTGGTAACCCATTATACGGACAATCCTGGACCAACCTTTTAAACCTCGTCTAAGCATCGCTTAGCGATTCGCCCATATCTTGTTCAAAATTTGTAATCAGTTTCCTTCGTCTTGCGTTCTCGGTAGGTGGAAAATACTTCTTCATAAATTTCTCCACTACCTGCTCCCAAGAAGTGATCTCTTCTGGTTCGAGTGAATATGCCCATTTCCTAGCCTAATCACAGAGAGAAAATGGGAACAACATTAAACGAACTTCTTCAGCAGAGATGTTCGGGAACACAAAAGTATTGCAAATTTCAATAAAACTTCGGAGGTGAGCGTGCGGGTCCTCGCTACGCCTTCCTCTAAATTGACCTGCAGTTTGGATCATCTATAGTATCATCAGTTTCATTTCGAATCTGCTTCCGTCGAGGGCAGGCCTCATGATTCCCAGAGAGAAATCATAGAGGTTTGGCAATGCATAGTCCCTAATGAGCCTATTGCGATCGTTTTCCTACAGAATCGGATTCACCATGATATTATTATCATTTGGTGCTCCATTTCCAGGCTGCTCCGCCATCTCTTCTTTGTCTGATTGTGGTTGCTGTTGGGTCGTAATTCGCCAGAGATTGAGAGTTCTGCAAAGAAATAAAAAAAATTACCGTTAGCAAACTATCTTGCCGAAGTCCCCGGCAACGACGCCAAAAACTTAATGCTCGTATTTATGAAGTGGAAATATGGATGATATGCGTTGATGGATTTGCATTGTGCACTCAAGTTCCCCAACGGAATTCAAGTCTAAATTCCTCTGAGTTTCCTGATAAGTTCAGGGTTGAACACATGGGCTTGTGAAAATAAATTGCGTTGGTGATTTTTATGAAGATTTTGCGGTAACCGGTTAAATAAATAAATTGTTGGATTTGTTGTTTGCGTTGATGAAAAATAAATAACAAATGCGACGGAGTTTGAAAAGAGTTGGTAAACAGGAAATGTGATGAATATGCGATGAACGGGTTGAGAAGGGTTTCGGCTAACACTCCCTAGAATGCGTTCATGCTTGCGATCATGCAACATGCATACAATAGTAAACCACCTCTCGGTGCGAATACCATGGCTTCTAAGGCTAGAACGCATGCGATATATGCGATAAGTCTACAGGGTTTTCACATAAACCTCTGTTTCTATTTATGCGATGACAACATGACGTCCACACAAATATGCGACCACATAATATCATTCCCATCTCTAGAATGCATGCAATGCAAGTTGACAAACAGAGTTTATCTCTAAGTCCCCATCTCTTGTTTATTAAGCATAATCTTGCTCTCTCTCGAATCCAGATTCTAACCTAGCTCTCTCGAGACATTAGGTTCTTTCTTTAGGCTCTCTCTCGAGTAGCTCTAAAGGGTATTTTGCACAACATAAAACAAGAAAATCGCAAGCAAAGAACTTCCTAGGTCATGTTAGCTTAGTTCTTCTCAACCCATTCGACTAGTTTAGCTACTCATGCGTATTACGAGAGTGAGCAGATGTAGAAATAGAACTTCCATTGAATAGATATGAAGATGAAGTACAAAATAACAATGCAAGTATAATAAAGAGCCTGGTAGCAATTTCTTGCTGTCAGGCGTTTATACTGTTTCTACTCGTGCTCTAAAGATAATCTCGCTCTCTGCTCTTACGCCCCAAGGTTCTCTCTCGAGTTGCCCTGAACGATCTCCGGCACCACCACTCTTCTCTTGCTCCACCTTAAAATAGAAAGGAAAACTATGGACAGAGGCGTGAACTAATCAACTGGTTAACTCGCCAACCCCTTCTCTGAAGAATGCCCTTGGTATTTATAGAGTATCCATGGTGAAAGGCGACTTTTCTCTCCTGGTTGTATTGATGGGACAACTTTAATTCCTGACTGATGCGCCGGATAATTGTTACCGATAAAGCTGAATGTATTTTGTGACCGTTATCGACTGTCAACTTAATTTGAATTCGACTGTCATCAGCTTTCTGTCTCATCGCTCTTAATTATCCTTTCACCCGGATGCGCCCACCATGTTGCGCTGAACAAGTTGCGGCGATCCTTCTCGGGCAAATGTTTGCGAGCACGGGCTTTGCGTTGAAGTTGCGCTCGACCAATGAATTCCTATGATCACAATCTTTGCATTGCGTTAACGCATATTCTGCACAAAAATACAAAAATAAATTGTTTTAATGCGTTGAACGCACGCGACCGCAATATTATAGAATTTATGCTTAATGGACGCAATTTAGCATATTTCATCAACGCAATCCAATATTGTTTAAGAACTTAGCACTATGATAACGTGCATTTCTACCCGTTATCAAGTGCCAACCACCGCCTCTGATTGTCGCAACCGCCATGACCGTCCAGTTGAAGCTCCGCCAATCATCGTTGGTCACCGACATTCAGGCATGGAAGAAAATTTGTTGGTCTTCATGATGGCTGTTGCAGATCATGCCACTGTTAATCTATTTGTGATTACTCTCGCCACTCTGTTCACGCCCAGATCTAGTCACATCATCGCTGTTTTCATCATGTGTTGTCGTTGATCTGTGGGTTTTTAAGTAAGGTATGGTTGTTTTAGGTGAGTTTTAAGGATTTCTTTGGAAAATCTTGGATGCCCATGGAATTTTGGCATTACTTGGTTATTACCCATTGAATTTCGATTTGTAAAATGGGGTTTTAAGGGTGTTTTAGGTCGCTGTCTAACAAGACTCGAAGTGTTTTGGCACGTTCCTAGTAAGTATTTAAAATTTTGAAACTCTTTAGATTCAATTTGGTTGCTAGAAATTTAGCTTTGGAACCTTTAATTATGGTTATGTTTAGGTTGGAAGCTTATTTCAAGTTTGGAGTTGAATTTGGATCCACCACTAATTTTCAGGAGATTTTTGGGCACAGAAGCGGGTTGTCCGACACCTGTAAAGGTTAACTTCCATGGATTTTGGTAAGATTTAAGGCTTTACAACTCTTACGAGTTGAGAGTAATTTCTACAAATTAAGTTATTAAGTTTTGTTGGTGATTTTTGGCATGCATGATTGAGTATCTAGGAGTTTGAACCCAAAGATTAAAATTAATTTTGGTTATTGTCGTAGGATCTAATTAAAAAATTGTGGAAACTAGAAGGGTTCAATTGATTGGATTGTGATCAACCAAAACATGTTATGTTATGGTTAACATTGATATTTAGTGTATGCTTTTATAATTGTTTGTTGAAATCACTTTAATGCCTTCAAGTTTGTAGGAGTAAGTTTATTCTCACAACTACCATAATGGTATCAGGGCTATTTGGTTATGCTTAATAAGTATCAGTTCATTTGGAACTCATTCCAACTTGTTTAAAATATTTTAAATTGTCCCAAAAATTTGAAAATCTTTGCTGTAGGTGCAGTCTAGTTCCAAACTTTGGATTCATTTCAAACTTATTCATACTTTTTAGCAAGGTCTCAAATCATTTTTGGTAAGTTTTCCAAGTAAATTTGTTGTTAAGTTTGTTTGTGGTTTCCATTGAGTTGTATGTGTTTATAAGTCTTTTTTGTTTATGTTTATATATTTTGCCAAATTCTAGTTTGTTGTGTTTTCTATTAAGTTCATGAGTATCATTAACTTATTGAGTTTATGTTGAATCATTTATGTGTATTGTTGTGTTTATGTTTATGTTTATGCATTTTGTCAAATGAATTTGGGATTTATTAGTCTTTCCTCTTATTTTGAAAACATTTAGGATGGAAGGAAGAAGACACTTGAGTTCAAGTTGGGTGTGGTGATGCTAACGCCTTCCTTGGAAAAAAACTAAGTGTGGTGAAACTGACGATGAGACTTCATGAAGTATTTAAGCTCAAAAAGATAATTATTTATGGTTAATTTTAAGGTTTTAGAGTCTTGTGCTTATTATAGTTACCAATTTTGTTTATCTTTATAAGTTGAATATAGTTTGTGATGGGACGAATAATTATATTACTTTTGTTAAAGTAAATTAGTTAATTATTATATTTGTTGAAAGTTGTGTATATAAATATCTTATATTAAATTGAATATTATTTTTAAATTAAAAAAATACCTTTAACGACATTTACATATGTTGCAAAATATACTTGCAATGACCATTGATCCACATTTAGCAACAATCTTATATGTTGCTAAAACTTAACTTTTAAAGATGAATTTTCAATATCGTTGTATAACACAAATAGCGACAAAACGAGTGTTGCTAAAAGTACGCTTTTAGTAATGCGATAACATTAGTAAAAGTCACGTTTTAGCGGCGCGTAGTAAGTATGTCACTGAAACTTTCGACTACACGGCTACCGCGACATTCACAGCGACATGCCTCTATGCGTTTCTAATACTTTTAGCGACATTTTTTTTTCTACTTTTAGCAACACGTTTTACTCGCCACTGAAAGCTATTTTTCTTGTAGTGAGGGTAAGTCACGGTTTTAACCCTTCTCCTTGTTTTTTCTATGCATGTTGTAAATTATTTTTTGTTGTGCTGCATAATTTTGGTTTTATAAAATTTGCTATTCTGTGAAAATATTTTTGGGACCAATCCTCGCTTCTATAGTGGACCTTAAGGTTCTTTCACAAGCATCATATTATAATTAATTAGATTGAAGAATCTTCTGGCTTTTCAATGGATATCCATGTGAATTCTCAATAATTCTCCTCATCATTATAGATCATAGATGACCTAATCGGTCATTCCAAATTGTAAATATTTCTGGATTCATGAACTTCAAATTCATTGTTGCATATATTTCAATTACTCGTATATGAGTATAATATAATCCAGAAGATAAAACATGCAACTTTTCTAATATATGTTTTTCATTTGAGACAGTAGAGATAATATATAGATATTCCACATTATTTTTATTATCAGTCTCGATATGATAACCATTGCAAAGTATATCTTTAAAACCAAATAGATTTATCTTTGATTGACTAAAGAACAATGTACTGTCAATTGTAAATTTTGTTTTTTTGGGCAAAAAATTATTTGTTTTTCCAAATTCTTCAACCACGTTTGCATAACCTAATTTTGTATTTACTTTTGCTTTCAGCATTGTTAATTTGAAAAAAATATTTTTTACTTAGAAGTATGGTGTGTGTAGTTCCACTGTTTGCAAAACATAGATCTACTTTGCTTATTTTTTAATCACCCAACATATGAAAATGATACAGGTTTCTTCATTAAAAAAAATTACAATAAGAAAAACAATATTTGGATTATACAAAAATTAATATTTATTAAGAGGAAAAAAACATTAATATGGATAAGAAAAACAACAACATCAAGTCATATTTTCAAAATCAAAAGAAACACTTGATGTTCCATCAACTGTGTCGATTTTCTCTTCAGGAGATTCAAAGAAGTTCGTCACAACCAAATTTATCATATGAGATGAGTCAAATATGTCATTATCTTGAAATGCAAAATTTGCTTCCATATTTTTCCCTTTTTCCTTCGGGGAGGCTTGATAGAGATCAACTAAGTGTTTTGATGTATAACAAGTATATGACCAATGCTTAGTCATTCCGCATCAGAAGCATTTGTTTTTAACATTTTTTGAACTCTTATCTTGTGGAATTTTTCCTTTATGATCATCATTTTGTGTGGTTCTTTTGAAATTTGAATGATTATAACAACTACCATGAAAATAATAATTATTTCTTCCTCTGCCACGACCACGACCTCAACCACGATTATTAACATTCGTAGCATTCACTTGAAAGAATGGTATTGTTTCAATTGGTCGAGGTTCGTAGTTCTTCATCAATAACTCATTATTTTGTTCGACCACGAGAAGACATGAAATTAGTTTAGAATATTGTTTAAAACCTTTCTCTCGATATTGCTGCTGCGTGAGCATATTCGAGACATGAAATGTTGAAAATGTCTCATCTAACATATCAACATCAATAATTTTCTCTCGCATAACAATAATTTCGATCTGATTTTAAATTATGTAGAATTGTAATAACTTAGGAGGTGTTTAGGGCAAAAAAATTGTTATTACAGTCTTGGGTTATTATAGTTGGATTATAATAATTTGTGTTTGGTGCGTATATTATTTTAGTTTAGGTTATAATAGTATATGTTTTAGGTGTAAACTATTTTAGTTGATAATAAAATAGTAAACGTTGTAGCAAAGAATAAAAAAAAATTATGAATGTTAAATAGTAAAAACTACATTAAATAGTAAATACGGTAGCAAATGGATGTTTTGAAATAGTGTTGACTGTAGTTAATTGGAGGTTTTGAATTAGTATTTAGTCCCAAACACGCCTGATTTAAAATATTGTAGCCTCAAATGCATTCACTCATAACGAGCTTTGGGAAGAATAACTGCTTTTTGATGATTATATCTTTCTTTCAAATTTTTTCACAAGATATATGGATATTTTATTGTAAAATACTCAATTTTCAATTCCTCGTGAAGATGATGACGAAGGGAAATCATAGCTTTTGCTTTGTCCTGACTAGATGTCATATTTCCTTCTTTAATTGTTTCCTTAAGTTCATAGCATCTAGGTGAATTTTGGTATCGAGCACCCATGACAAATAACTATTGTCATTAATGTCAAGGACTACGAATCCTAATTTTGTAAGGTTTGTTATAGTAATTTTGCCACAAAATATTGTATTTATATTAAAAATTTAATAAATATTAAATATGCAAAATAACATTAAACATTAATTATAATGAAGAGGAGAAAAACAATATACCTTTAGGACCTACCTTCAACGGGGAAACGACAAGAGCTCGTGTTGATAACGTGTTGTGAATTTGAGGAGCACAATGAAAATCCAGATATGGAGAAAATATAATATATTTAAAATAAAATAAATAACTAAATAATTAAATTAAATAAAGAAATGATATGAAATGTGAAAATATGGAAATTTCCTTCCAGCCTTTTGGATTTCTTAGCAATATGCGTGTCTTATAAAACCTACTAAATACGGATAATTTGACAAGTAAGAGGTGGATCACATTAACCGTGTATAATCTTGATACACGTAGATAACACTTGCAAAAATGAAGATATGGCACATGATATATGAATGCTAAGTATGAACATATAACAGGTATTTATTATCGTAATATTTATGATAAAAGGATTTATAACCTACCCTTTTCATATAACATCCATAATTAATGCCCAGATATCGAAATAAAGTTTAAACCGGTTAATTAATTAAACATATACTATTATTCGGTCAAAGATTTTCAAGGCACTAGAACCCGACACGTGGCATTCTATAAAAGTTCAAGCTTTTGATTTGTCTGTTTTATGTCTCGTATAAGGGCACAGTGTAACGTTAGCAAAACCCTCCGTACAGTAACGCATCTCCTGATGAACGCTGTAACGCCGTCCATTTCCATCTTCGCGCCATGAATTTTTTTCAGAGCTTTAGAGAGAGAAAGAAGAAGAGACCGAAGAAACCGATCTGTTAGCGAAGATCAAGTTCCATTTGAGGATCCTCCATATTCGTAGAGAAAATCCCGAAATCTTGCCGACCTTCTCCACCCGCTAATGGCGGAGAGGAGCATTCACATGCTCCACATTCTCGAGCCGAGAAGGTAATATTGAAATTAAATTAAAAAAGAAAGAAAAAATGAAGCGAATATGTTACTTGTCGACGGTTTAATTCCTTTCATTTTCATGCTCTGCCTCTACGTGTCCTCGATTGCTGAAGTTTCGTACAATTGAACTTTGACGAATTCTAGTTCTTACCGTCTTAGATTCTATTGTTTATGTTCAATGACATTGCTGGTAAAGATGGATTAGGATTGTGTGTGTTTTCTGGTTCGAATTTATTGATACTTCAGTTAGGAGTAGTTACTAGTGACGTTAGATTCAGCGAGAATGCACATTGTTGAGTAAATGCTAGTGTTAGGGATGCACTGAGGAATGGAATAGAATGATTCCGAGTCCGGCGTGATGCATCCTATAACTATGGGTAGTAGAACTGCAAGTTTTTTTGAAGCATGTTGTTGTCCTTGTTGAGCAAGCGCTTATTGGAGGTAGATTCCAGGTGGGTCGGTATATTGGGTAGGCTTTTGGTAACGATCCTTCAGACTTAATTGTGCATTTTGTAAATATTTTACAAATTCAGTTTCGGCGATCTTTAATTTTCTATTTTTCTTTTTTGAAAAAAAAAGTTGTCTGTATTCCTTGAGATTTGAATCGGGTGTATTATTTACATCTGCTCACTCGTAATCAACAAATTTTCTATGGGAGCAGGGATGCCTATGGATTTGCTCTGAGACCTCAACACACTCATAGATATAGAGAGTATGCTAACATTTACAAGGTATTGTTTTAACATCTTAGTTCTTTCCTTTGATCTTTTGGTTAAAAGAGGCATGTGGTATGTAAATTTTGATATTAAAGGACTTATTATTATGATTAATTGGTTTCTGCAAGAAGTTATGGTCTACGAAATTGAGTTTGGGAATGCAGCAATAGGCAGCTAGCTAAATCCATGTCTTGTTTGGGTCTGGGAGACTGCAGCATGTGCTAGAAAGTTTACCCTTTATATATGTATATATATATGTATACAAGAAGTCATGGTCTACGAAATTGAGTTTGGGGATGTAGTAATAGGCAGCTAGCTAAATCCATGTCTTGTTTGGGTCTGGGAGACTGCAGCACGTGCTAGAAAGTTTACCCTTTATATATATATATATGTATACAAGAAGTTATGGTCTACGAAATTGAGTTTGGGGATGCAGTAATAGGCAGCTAGCTAAATCCATGTCTTGTTTGGGTCTGGGAGACTAACATGTGCTAGAAAGTTTACCCTTTTTTAAAATATTTATCTATCTATCTATCTATCTATATATGTATATATATCTTTTATGGTGGACACAACCTAAGCTCAAGAAGTTCTCCAATAATTTTATCTAAGCTCGCAATTTTAACATTTATGGTATCAGGAGGAGGAAGAGGAAAGGTGTGATAAGTGGAAGAACTTTCTTGATCGAGTAGCTATATCATTTCAAGTTTGTCCTCTCGAGGAAAATACACTGCAGTCTGAACCTACCGAGCATCAAGAAGAAACCAAATCGGGGAGGAGTAGCACAGGGAATGACTCAACTGGCTCAAAATCTGATTCTGTTGACACAACAGATAGTGGTCCTACAAAACTATTAGAGCCTCCAATTGAAACACAAAAACGTGTTGTTCAGACTTGGTGTCAAACTAGGCCATCTCTAAATGCCATTGAGATTATGATGAGCTCTCGTGTTAAAAAGAAGATTATGAAAGATGAAAAGACAATTAATGGTGGAGATCATCTTCCACCGCTAGAGGAGGCAGAATCTTTAGAAGGAACATCTGTGGCAAACTCTGAAGATGAGGAAGCTTGCTTTAGTGGATCACTGAATCGTAGCCCATCTGCTACTGGGGCAGAAAGTAGGGTGGATGAATGCATTTCTAACAGCATGAAGCCCTCCCGGAGAGATGGCATTGTGGGTGATGGAGTTTCACAAGCTCACTTGTTTACATGGAAGGAAGAATTAGAATGCCTTGTTCGTGGGGGGTTGCCTAAAGATCTGAGGGGAGAGGTAAAGTTGGAATTTTGACTTATCTCAAGCTCCTTTCTTAGAAAGATTTTTGTAGCTCTAATAATACCTTACAGGTGTGGCAAGCCTTTGTAGGTGTAAAGACCCGTCGAATCGAGAAATATTACCAGGATTTGTTGGATCAAGAAACTAATTGTAGTGCAGATAATGAGAACAATATCCCATCTGGTGTACCAATAAAATTGAAAAAACAGATTGAGAAGGTCATTAGATGCATGCGCCTTGGACTTTATCATTCAATCTTTTTAATTTGTAGGTGCTACTTCTTTTTCCTTATTTTGCATTTTGGCAAAGACGGTGCTGTAATTCTTGCTTTTTGCTTGCAGGATATACCACGAACATTTCCTGGTCATCCTGCCCTGGATGAGAATGGTAGAGACTCCTTGAGGCGTTTACTTTTAGCATACGCTCTTCACAATCCCTCTGTTGGTTACTGTCAGGTAATTCATGTGTTACAAGTCCCACTTGGCAAGCAAAGAGAAACTTAACATATTGATATTCATCAGTGTACGTTTATGAAATAAAATAAAAAATATCCACAAGATACGACTAGTCTTTGTGAGTGTTATCATTAAGCTTTTGGTGACACATTGCAATGCTTGAACACGATAGAAAAATGTTAAGCAATAACCGAAACAATTTGCATTCTGTTGACATTATATATTGTTTGACCAATTTAGGTGTTTTGGATGTTTGTTTGTACATTTTTCTATTGCTGTATATATTGGGAAGTTTATTCTTTAATTTTTTATTTCTTGAATGAAATTTGTTTGTAGCCTTATTTTATTCCTTTACTATTATTATTTTATTATTAGTAGTAGTAGGTGTTAGCATTATGATTAATTTTTTTTTACTTAATATTTTCTTCTTTCCAAAATGATGCAGGCAATGAATTTCTTTGCGGGCATATTACTACTTCTCATGCCCGAGGAGAATGCCTTTTGGTAATTGATACCAGAAACTTTCTTCTCACATTACTTTTTAAATGATGTGCTCTAAATAGATTCTCGTTTACCTGTTTGAGCGTACTTGTTTGAGGTGTTTCAGATGCATAATCTTTATTCTTCTCTGTTTATAACTTTATTTACTTATTTTTGTTAGGTAGACTCTAGAGTTCTTAATCAACTGATGTAAACCAATGCTTTTTAAATGTAAATCCGATATTATATATGTTCTTTTATTACATGGAACTTGCAAGTTGCAAATGAATGCACCTGAGAGGTAGTTTTAAGCAAAAGCACAAGTTCTCAATCTGATTTTAGGAGGCAACTACAATTGAATGTCTGTGTCCCTCTAAGATCATCTCTTCATTTACATGCTAATGTGATTTGGTGCCTAAAGATATCATGGGTGAACTAATTACAAAAAATTTTCAGGACTCTGGTTGGAATAATAGATGACTATTTTGATGGATATTACACCGAGGAAATGATAGAATCACAGGTATTGCTTAAGAATTCATAATTGTTTCATTATTTTGCTTTTTTAAGCTATTGCTTCGAAGTCTTTAGGCTTTAGTTAGCATTGGTGTGATTATCAGCTATAATTTTCAGTTGTTTAATACGTGACTTAAGTGTAGAGTGAAACCTTTTTTTGTGTGTGTTTTTCACTTAGTTTTGGGGACAATAAGTATAAACGTGATTGAGCCAATGTATTTGAATATGGATCATGAAGTTGGCAATTCATGTATTTGACAAGAGATTCATCCTCATCTCACACACGAAATTAGATGTTAGCATTTCATTGTAACCTTGAAATATTCTCAAATCTTCTATGCTCAGTGGTAAAATCGGGTCATGGGTTGCCAACCTAAGCTTACTTTAACAGGTTCAAGAAAACATAGACATGTGTTGGACACGGATACCTTTGAACATTCTCCAGACTCATGTCTAACACGTGAATTACGTGTCACCTTTTTTCATTATTATTATTTAGTCTCAAACACGTGGTGGACACGCTATGGACACGACATATGTCATAGTAACATTTAAATGGTACATCAAAAACTCAAATCCTTCAATCAGTTGGTGGTGGCAAAGTCTATTGGAGGTATAGGGAGGGAATCGAATGAAGGGAGAGGTGGAGGGAAAGGAGAATTGGGGGGTTGAGCTTAGTCTTTTTTCAGTTTTCATTACATCAATGAAAGTTTCATTTTTTCGTGTGTTTGACTTCTGTTTTTGGGGGTTTAGGCTCATGTGGCTTACTGGGTTTTATGTGTACCATTTAAATTTTAAACTAAATTCAATAGCTATTTAAATCTTTATTCACGTTTTTTTTTTATTTTAATTATTTTCAATAGTTGGTAATAAAAGATCAAGTATTTTGTGTTTGGTCTTTTAATATTATCTAATAAAACAAAAAAAATAATGTTTCCTCAACGTGACTCTGTCCTACATTTTCAGAAAATGGCATGCAGTTGTGTCTATGACGTGTTGTGTTCGTGTTTTGCTACTTAAGTTTAGGCATATTGCCTGAATCAAGAGCTTAGATTTGAAGCCTCCCACAGGCAATTCTTGTTGAACTTAAGAAAGAAAAGGCCGTGTGTTGAAAACACCTCGGTGGCCAGAATGGTTGAATTTTAAATATTTCACAAGTTTCAATAAACATTTGGGAGTTCAGAGTTTTGATGTTATAAAAATAAGAGTAACATTATGGCACCCAACCAAAGGCATCTTCTACTGTTTTCCAGACTTTTACTTCATACATAATTATGTGGTTTTTAACTTCATTTAATCATGTACTTATGTAGTATATAAGGCATGGCGTTATAGTTTGGTAATCTAAAATTTATACATATACAATATAACCCGACATATATTCTACTTTTTTTAAGAAGCTACATTTTTTTTTTCTGTAATATATCCTATATCCAAGCTCGTGCTTCCTATGTAGGTTACAATTGAAATAAAATAGCCAAGATCTTCATTTCACGTGTAGAAAATCTGCTCTGCTAATTTGTACCTCATTTGAATTGTGCTGGCCTACTTGGTTTTTATATTAATCTCTTCAATATTGTTTCTCTTGTCAGGTGGACCAGCTTGTTTTCGAGGAATTAATGCGTGAAAGATTTCCTAAATTGGGTCATGCATTTTATCTTTTTCCACATCTTTCATTTTTCTCTGGCATGTATTTTCACTACGAGACGTCAGGGTCAGTTTGCTCATTTGTTGATATTTCTGATGCAGTTAAACATTTGGATTACTTGGGAGTTCAAGTGGCATGGATCACAGGACCTTGGTTCCTTTCCATTTTTGTAAATATGCTTCCGTGGGAGAGTGGTGGGTTTCTTTTATTATTGTTTTTGAGATTGCTGTTTATTTTCTATTAATATTTGGATTCTAGGTTGACCAGATGATTTCATGGTTTTGCATAACTTATTTTCAAAGTGTTGCTCTTGACAGTACTCCGAGTTTGGGATGTGCTTCTGTTTGAAGGCAACAGGGTCATGCTGTTCCGGACAGCACTTGCATTGATGGAATTATATGGTACTTTGGTATTGTAAAAAAATATTGACTGCAATTTTTATCAATTCGCAGATGCATGAGAAGAGGGTGTAGTATAATACTTCTATTATATTTCTCTTCCTTCAGGTCCTGCACTAGTTACTACAAAAGATGCGGGGGATGCCATAACTCTGTTACAATCCCTTGCTGGTTCCACATTCGATAGTAGCCAGCTTGTGTTGACTGCTTGCATGGGCTTTCTGACTGTAACTGAAGTAAGACTAGTAGAGTTGAGAGAAAAGCTCCGGCCATCTGTACTAGCTGTAATTGAAGAAAGAACAAAGAAGGGTCGGGTTTGGAAGGACTCCAAAGGGCTAGCTTCCAAGCTTTATAGTTTCAAGCATGATCCTGGATCACCTGTAGAGAGGAAAAAGACAGCTGCAGGAGCCGATGTAGAACCCTGCACCCCTAATCTTGATGACTTCCTTAATGGATTAGCCGGTGATTCAGAAACAGAGTCAGTCCCAGACCTTCAAGAACAAGTAACTATCTTTCTCATTGGTAATTTGGTGTCCCCAAATATCTGTTTGCTGATATTTATTTCAAGCTTCCTTCATTCTGAAGGTTAATGATACAACAAAAAGGATGTGTGCTTCAATAAATAACTTGATTGTGATTGTTAGCGATTAGCTTCAATCTGCACTTGAGGAGAGTCTCGTCCCTTGTAATTTTAGAATGTGGATCCTTTAGGAACATTTGTAGGAGCTCTTAGAGATTTGATATTTCTTGTGTCATGATATTTATTTCACAAGGACTTGTCAAGTTAAAATGTTATCCATTTATCTTTGGTGCATCTCCTTTCCATGTAGGATTTATATTTATCTGGAGGTTATTTGCCAATTGACTAATAATCTACACCCATCACATATGGTCTGCTTCAAGTCCATGTTATAGGTGTATTTTTCAATTTGGAAGGCCTTCTTTAATTTCCCCCCCCCCCCCCTATAATCATAAACCAAGAAGTTCATCATCGTTTATTGCGTTTAATTCACTGAGTGTAATTTCCAATTGCAATGCTTATAAAATGGTACTAGAAATTTAAGGGTTTCCCTCGTTTGAGTTAATTTTAATCACAAGCGGCTTTTGTGCAGGTAGTATGGTTGAAGGTTGAGTTGTGCAGGTTGCTCGAGGAGAAAAGATCTGCGGTTCTAAGGTTATAATACTATGTTTATTGGACTTGGCTTTTCTTCTTATCTGAGGATTTATATTGGTTCCTGGGTGATCACCACAGATTCCATGAGGGAGTGACCGATATTCACTTTAGGAAAAAATATGTAAAAAAAAAAAAGAAAAAAGATCCAATGATTCTGATTTCTTGAGAGTTTGCATCACCTTCTCTTATTGAGTTCCAGCCATGTTTATTCGCCTCCTACTCATTATATCCGATCAGCACGATTACTTCAATATTGCTTCCTTGAGGGCTTTTCAAGATATTTTCCATTTTTAATGTGTATTGCATGGATTATGGCTTATTAGCAAAACAAGCCTACCTCTTCTGTAGAACTAACTCTATATATGATTTTTTAAAGAAGATGGTTATTGAAGCTTCTGTTTCTTTTGCTAATCTTTCCCAGAGCTGAGGAGCTAGAAACGGCACTCATGGAAATGGTTACCCAAGATAATCGACGACTATTAAGTGCCAGGGTATAAATTTCTTGTTTGTGAGGAAAGCTTCCTAATGCTTGTTGTTGTCGTGATTGCATTTTGAAAACTACAATCAAGATGAACCAATTCTAGTTACAATGAAAAAGAAAACCTGAGTCATCTTGTGTCTAAATTTTGAATATAGGCGTTTTTTCTTTCTGCAAGAATTTTTGACGTCCCAAAATATTAAATAAAAGCTCTAACCTAAAAGTTGCATCTCTCCTGATGATATACTTCAATAACTACTGCATTCTTTAATTTGCAATGTTCTAGATCCCCAGGGGTTACCCATGAAATCAGTGATTTCTTCATCAGAACCAAGCAAAAAGTGATTCCTCCTGCACCCTTTATCATGGAGAACCTTTTATCTTTTGACTTATAATCTTTTAGGTACACAAGTGGAGGCTCGGTTTATTGAAGTGTGAATAGTGGACTTGCTTCTATAACTCTCCGTTAGGTTTCTTGTCCATACTTACAATTTTGCTTATATTCTCCAGGTTGAACAACTGGAGATAGAGGTAGCTGAGCTAAAGAAAACTCTAGCAGAGAAGAAAGAGCAAGAAGTTGCAATGCTTCAGGTGTGTGTTACCTGACATCATATTCACTTTCTGATGGGGAAGCCTGATCCTAAACCAATAATTAACTGTGTCTTAAATTTTAACCACCAGTTGAACTACTTCTGTAAACAATTGATTTCGATCATTCTACATTGTAGTTGTTGATGCGTGTTGAACAAGAGCAAAGAGTAACTGAGGAAGCTAGAATAAATGCCGAGCAAGACGTAGCAGCTCAGAAATATGCTGTTCATATGCTTCAGGTTTGGTCTTTATTCAGATTATCTTTTGTTCTCTGATATTACTGGCTGGAGTCTGATATAGCAAAGTTCAAATTTTTTTTGGCACCCTAGAATCCTCGATTGCTTGAGTTTGTTTAATTGATAAAGTACATGCTACTGGTTTGTGCTGATTGTTATCTGTAGATACTACAAGATACAAACAAATACTAATCTGATAAATTCTGAAGCTCATCCAGTCATCACCATAATCATGTCGAGAATTTTTTTTCCTGTGATTATCTTTCTCTATAATTTAAATACAGGATAAATACGAGAAAGCTATGGCTTCACTTGCTGAGATGGAGAAAAGGGTGGTGATGGCCGAATCCATGTTGGAAGCTACATTACAATATGAATCTGGCCAAGTTAAAGCAATGGCATCTCCCGGGTATGAAAGATATTTAAAAGAATATTTGATGTTACATGCATGAGATTGATTCTTAATTCTTATAGTCTTGCATTTGTTTATGCTAAAAACTAGGGATGGAAAAGCTTTCAAAATCTAGATCAGTTTTCCTTGATATTATGTTTTCTGGATAGTGTACTAAGAATTTATAAATGCTATGAATGTTTCATTTTGTGCACGCCAAACTTCCCCTTAAGGATTTCATTTTTATGAAGGTTTGCCTGCTCTGTAGGTCGCGTAATCAAGGATCTGCACAGGAAAATCAAAGAAAGGTTGGTTTGCTGCCATTTGCACTAGGCTGGCGAGATCGAAACAAGGTATAATTTTAGTTTAACCATAGAATTACACAACACCATATATACTCAAGCAAAATAATGAACTAACGACGAACGCTGTTTGTGTTTTTCCGCTACTTGTAGTATTGATTACAAATCATTTTCCGCTAAGTATGGATTACATTGTATTTGGCAGGGTAAATCGACCGAAGAACCTTCTGAATAGAAGACGGTGGCACACAATGGAATCAAAAGCAAATAAAGGTAGTTTCCAAGCCATGAAACTCATCGTTTATGCATACACAGTAGTGTTAACAGAACACCACCCATTTGTATCACATCGTTAAAAGAAACATATATTTTCTTCACTTTTTCACTTTTCGATCTTTTCCTTCTATAAAATGCTGTTAAAATCTGACTATACTTCAATCGAAATTATTTATTAGCTGTTCATCCTTGAATTTTGGCTCAAAATGGACGTGTGTCATTCCCAAATCCGTGTTAAGTGGGAAGGTTCAGTTTGGATTTTGACCAACTTTGTAGTTGAAATCAACTTTTTGAAAATCAAACCAACCAGTGGCTAGCGATATTTTAGTTTCGTATTTTGTCGACATAAGTATGGCTCATCTAATTAATATGTATATCCTCAACTAAGTGGTCAGAAATTCCAACCTTGTTAGTTCTATACTGAAGCAAACTCGGGTTTGTTTTCCAGCTTGAATTTCTATTCTCAGATGGGTCGACAGGCGTAGCTTTGAGGATCTTTGTTTTAGTTTTCTTCACATTAGCAGAAGGGAAAGGCTTTTTCTTTAGGTGAAGAACCTCATTTCAAAGTGAAGTTCAACAACACAGTGACCCGTTCAGGTAGTTTTAAATTATAATATGGTAGGGTTTTTTTTCCCTCTTTTTTTAGTGTTGTGGACAGGCGGGGATTTAATGTAACGATGTAAATTATTTATTTTCAATTATAAGTTTTTATTAATGTTTGATGAACAAATATACCTTTTACACAGGAGACCCACTAAAAGATACTGGATTCAACTGTGTGAACATTCACCTTAAATATCCCATTAACCTTCATCAGTCCAAGTACAAGTACTTTTACTTCTATTAACACTCACTTCCTTCTCTCTCCCCCCCGCCTTTTGTGAAAATTATTTCGTCAAATTTGTTTTTGAAAAAACGGGCATTTTAGTATATAATAAATATTTTATTTTTAAGGTTTAAGTACTACTTTGAACCATATGCTTTTTTTTTATTTAAGTTTATTTTGGTCTTTGCTTTTAAAATATTCATTTTGAACTTTGGATTTTCAACTTTCACTTTCAAATTATTTATTTTGGTCTACTTTCATCTTTTGTTCATTTTAGTCAATATTAGTCCTTTGAAAATGAGATAAGTATGAAAAATGAAGTGATCAAAATGATCACTTTTAGAAGTATAAGGACCAAAATAGATATTTTGGTAGTGATCATAATAAACTAAAGTTGAAAGAATAATAATAAAAGTAGTATTTAAACTTATATTTAATTAAAAGATAAACGATGAGAAAACAAGTTTTAAAAATCTTTAGAGGGGTTTGGGGGCTTTGTTTAAAAAATTCTGCCTGGACTGACATTTTTATTTTCGATTGTTTTCTATTTTGAAAATTGTTTGAAATGTTATTTTCTTGTTTGTTTGTTTTTTTTTTTTTTTTATTATATCAAGTTTTTTTCTTTTTACGGCTTTTGATTATATCAAGGTACATTTAATAAAATCATGTTTTGTATATGCAATTATAACTCTGTTGAAACATGATTTTGAAACGAATCAAACCCGTTAATTGTGAAAATGTTAGTCCGCAATTCATTTTATGAAATGAGTAAATGTTATTACTATATCATGTTGACCGAAAAATTATTTATAATAAAATCTTCACTCCTTGGGTACCGCCTCAGAGTCTTGAATTACATATAAATCCAAAATACTTCTCTTTTTTTTTTTTTTTTTTCCTTTTTTTGGAAACTAAATCCAAAGTATTTGTAGAAGAAAGGTTTTGCCGGTCCTTTTTTCTTAGAGGACGAAAAGAATTAGTTATAACTAAATTTTGAATTTCAGGTGAGCTATGAAATATCACTCATTTATTTATATCTTCAATTTCATATTTAATCCGCAATCGACTGATTCCATCAACTCTTTTGTTTTGAATGGAACAATTACGTGGGGAGATAGAACAAATGCAACATATAAAATAAAGCACCAAACCATATAAACCAGCCCAATACGTAATTTTGTTTTAG
Source organism: Benincasa hispida (assembly GCF_027475165.1). Lineage (NCBI taxonomy): Eukaryota > Viridiplantae > Streptophyta > Magnoliopsida > Cucurbitales > Cucurbitaceae > Benincasa > Benincasa hispida. Next base: position 68,521,469 of record NC_143488.1, on the reverse strand, counting down.
TTCAACACTTCACTTTTACAGATCTCTCGTACCAATACACAAAATAACTCTTCAATTAAAGAAGGGAAAAAAAAAAAAAAAAAAAAAAAAAAAAAAAAACGCATCGTGAATTCGGTCCATTTATCAAGTAATTATACCTAACTTAATATCGAAGGGAAGAATTTATATATATAACAATCCACATTTTTCTTACAAAAACCAAGTAAAAATATATATACTCTATCTATATTCTATAAACAAATGCAAAATGGAGCATAGAAATGCACCTGACTTGATGATGTTTGTGTAAATAATCGAGCAGGCACCATCCAGTGCATTCAATCAAGCTTTTGAATCACCTTCGGTACTCCTCGTTGTAGTATATCCAACGGGTATGGCTGGAAAGCTTGTCACAGAGCGAAGATGAGCATCATTATAGTCGTTTAGTTGGATTTCTGTCGTATCTTCTACCCCCATTAAGCTTCCTATCAGAATCTCTGTTGGTTCTTGGAGGAGTACAGGTAGATCCAGGGGAGTCGTGGGGTATGTTCGTACCAGGGTCATATCTCTGAGACGCAAGATAAGATAAAGCTGTGACGACGTCGGCAATCACAGGTCGCATATTTGGCTGCTCTTGAACACACATTGCTGCAATTGCAAGAGCCTGGTATAAACCCCTTGAAGGGTATTGGCCTCTAAGCATTGGATCTGCCATTCGAGCAAATCTCAGACGGTCTTTAAATAATGGTCTTGCCTGCAATAAGAGAAATTTTATAACAGATATGATTAATCTATTAGAACATAAGCTTCAACATATTAAAATTTATCACATACTGAACACATTTGTAATGGTGCTACAAGATTAGTGTCCTAATCGGTATCAATGTTATATAAATGTATAGATATAGTTCCTAACGATATAGTCTATGTAATTTGTTTTGTTATATTTTGTTACTTTTGTGAATGTTCATGATATTATGGTTAAATTATATGAAAAACCTGATGTGATGAACCATGGAAACTAACATCGCGGCAGTTCAATTTAGGCATTATGCAACCATATATTAAAGTGTCATATTAATTTTCTTGTGGTGTCATGTTCATTTCAACTTGCTCTTTATTATTTATCTGGATAATTAATATAGATAATTATACTGCTACTTAAACAAAATAGATAAAAGTATAGGGGCCAAAATGATAAAAATATTAAACTAAAGAGGTTATCAAACACACAACCTATTTATACCTTCTACTTTCTGGGACAACTTTCTCCAGATATGAAAGATGATAGATTCTTTCAACTACTGTTACCTCTAAAGTTATATAAAAACGAAAAACAATGAGTCCTATTATTATCAGACTATTTAAGCCAAAGAGTGATGTAGATATGTAGATATGGGTAAGTAAATGTAAGATCTCGTACCCAAGAAACAAGATTCTGCTCCCCTGCAGCTCTTGAATCATCAATTGCTTTCCTGCCTGTTATGATTTCTAGAAGGACAACGCCAAAGCTATAAACATCTGATTTGAGAGTTAACTGACCGGTCATTGCATATTCGGGAGCGCAATATCCGTAAGTACCCATAACTCTGGTAGATACATGTGTATTATCCCCAACAGGCCCAAGTTTGGCCAATCCAAAATCAGACAGTTTGGGATGATAACCTTTATCAAGCAGAATGTTGGAACTTTTTAAATCTCGATAAATAACCGGCGGGCTAGCTTTGTCATGCAAATATTCCAATCCTCGTGCTGCCCCAGCAGCTATTTTCATTCTTGTATTCCAATCTAGAACTTTTGTACCAGGTGAAATGTCTGCAGATAAAAGATAACAAAGACTAAGCAGAGGAATTTTTCTATGCACTAGAAGTATACATGGCATGTAGAAATTTCTATACCATGTAAATGGTCATCTAAAGATCCTAGAGGCATATATTCATATATCAGAAGCCTTTGATCTCCATCGGCACAATAACCAATCAGATTAACTAGATTTGGGTGATGAAGTAGGCTTAACATCAACACTTCAACAAGAAACTCTCTGTTCCCTTGTAATCCATTGCGATCAAGTTGTTTGATTGCCACGGCCTACAATGAATGAAAAGAGTGATTTTAAGTCGAATGTCCAACTTCCTTTCGAAGTACCACAAACTAAAATGGGTTCAATATTTGGGTAATAAAAAATTTTCAGCCTTTGAATCATGCATGTGTCCTTGATAATTATACAAATAATCTTCTTTTTCTCCCCTAAACAAGACCAACCTGATTGATGCTTTCCAATTTTCCTTTGTAAACTCTACCAAAACCTCCTTCTCCCAAAAGACAGTCTGCCCTAAAATTCCTGGTAGCAGCTGCCAACTCCCGGAAGGAAAATATCTGTGCCTTGATAGGATCAGATCCTCCACCTTTGGAAGTTTCACTGAAAGAGGAACTTGTCTTTAGTTTCCCTACAAAATGAAAAACGGATCAGACAAGAAAATTCCCAAAATTTTAGAACAGTCACTGGGTCTGGTTCACATGATGGCAGTAAGCCTAAATTCTCCTGTAAAACTAATCTAAAGACAGAATAGAAAACAAGTGAGGATCAGTTGACAGCGAAGAACAGAAATCAAGGAAACTCGCGGACATGATGTACTCCAGTTTAGCAAATAGATAAACATCTCGCTACCGGACTCTATAAGTAAGTATGTCAGGATCCGATTGTGTATTTCTGGATCAATGCGATATAGTTTTTTAGCTATATTCAAATCGTCAGTCTTGAAATCGCCATTGTAGTGAAGAATTTTAGTATACAGCTTCAATGCAGAGCAAAATTCAAAGTAGATTTCGAAAACCAGATAGCTGATTGAAGTACCGCCTAACTGGATCGTTGATACCATTACTAAAAGGACGTTTAGCAACCATAAATCCCTCAATGCAAATCAGACGTCCAACGATTTGTACTAAACAGGAACCTGGTTTAGTTTTATACTCTAGAGAAACGCAGTTCGTTTGAAAATCAAAGAACGAACTACATACATCGCTAACCAAATTCAACGGAAACTAAAGTCAAAGAAAGAAATCGAAAAACTCGACCGAATCCATCCGAACGAAGTGAATTCCAAATACAAGCAGAGAACAAACAAATTGAATCAAAGAATAGAAGAAGACATAAGCGTACCGTTGATCGGATCAACTCGAGTCTTCTGAGATTCCAACTTCTTCAATTTCTTAGACTTGAGTTTCCTGTTTGAATTTCCAGAACAAGGAATCCAAATCATGCTGAATTCAATCTCCTTTTTCGCAGTGTTTGATGAACTTCCGCAGCAGCATCAAACCAAAAAGAGGGAAAACAGATTGGAAAAAAGTATGAAAAAAAAATTGCGAAAATCCAAAATCAATTTAAAAGGCAGCAGTTTCTTTAGAAAGCTCCGAGGAACTTGAAATCAGAAATGGCCTTCAGCTGTCTCCTTGAAATGTTTACTTTGTCTTTTCCCGTTTACTTTCTCTCTCTCTCTCTCTCGTCAATATTTTCTTCTAAAAATTACTTTAGTATCCCTCCAAGATATATATACATTTAGTCCTCAACTTTTTAAATATATTTTTAAATGCCTTCTTTTCGTCTTAAAGAATTGAGTTCATTTCCCGATAAATTAAGTTATGAAGTACGAAATTACTATGTTAGAATTAGTTCATACGAAATTACTATGTTAGAATTAGTTCATACGAAATTACTATGTTAGAATTAGTAAGCCTATGTTTAGATTACAGATTATAAGATGAACTTCTCGTTTGATAATCATTTAGTTTTTTGTTTTTGTTTTTTAAAATTAAACATTTTTCATCAATGATTTGCATCTTTCTTTAAGTTCAATAGTTAAATTTTTAGTCAAATTTCAAAAACAAAAATTACCTTTTTTAATTTTCAAAATTTGACTTATTTTTTAAATAATTGGAGAAAAATAGATAACAAAAAAAGAAATTTGGAAGTTAAAGTAGTATCCATATGCTTAATTTTAAAAAATAAAAACAAAAAAAAGAAATGGTTACCATAGAGGGCAGAAGTTTTTTAATAAAAACACAAAATAGAAAAAGAGTAAAAGATGAAGTTCCTTTTAAATATGTAAACTTCTTCAGCGTTAATTATTCAAGTCGAGTTATTTAACACCGACTTATGAAATAAGTTGGTGGTCAAACACTTTTTGAATTTTCTCAATATATATCTTTATAGTCTTTGAGTTGTTATGAGAAGGTTTAAAAGATACCTAAAATTATCTTTCTTACCATTTAAAATTAATGGTAAGAAATTATCTTCTATGGCTAAAATTACTTCTCTAATTTGAAAATATCATATAATTATTTAAAAGTATAATAAACAATCACTCAATTTTTTTTAACCTATCCTTAAAATCTAGGAGACTAAAAAAGTTACATTTTCAAAATTTAAAAATTGATTACACCTACATTTATGTTTCAAAACTCGAAGACTGAAAAATGTAGAGGTTAAAAAATTAGGGATAAAACACATGTATTCTTTAAAATAAAATTTGGGGGGGAATTTTTCCCATTTTTTGAGTTTTTTTCCCATTTTTTTAATTTTTTAAAGCTATACACGCTAATTTCCCTATTAGTTATAGGCTGATATCCGGACGTTGAAAACGAGGTCGTATTAATCTGATTCTCAATTGGGCTTTTCTTATTTTGTTGGGTCGGTTTTGGACTTTGTTGGGCTGAATTACATCAGCCGACGTGTCGTATGGGTCATCTCCAGTTTTGTCGGAGTAGTTGAGATCACGTTGGATTAAAATATTGCTTAGAAGCTTCATTTGACAAACCTACGTGGCATGTATTTATTTCTCATTTAAAATATCGTACTTTCGAGTTTGCTTTACTTTCCATGAACCTTAAATCTTAATTTTTGAATTTTTTATACAATACAAAATAATACGTAAATATATTTTAAAAATTTATAATGAAAATGTTAATGAATAATACAAAGATTTGAAAAAATCAAAAATGAATTAGTAATATGGATTAAATTTAAAATTTATTGAAAGTGAAGAACTAAAATCATACATTTAAAAATACATAGATTAAAATGGAATAACTCTAGAAAAAATACATGACCAAATTTTTTTTTTTTTTTTGCCTTTTTGAAACAAACGTGGCATGTATTTCAATGTGAGGGGATGGCAACAGTATCTTATTATTGAATGTCTTATATTTGACCAAAGAAGGTTGAAAATTTTAAAATTAAAAAAAAAAAAAAAAAAAAAAAAAAAAACGTGTGGATGTGAATATTAAAGTATACATTGTAATATGATTATGATTTTCAATTTTCATTATAGATAAATTCTTAAATGGATAATTTCACACATAGAAAAATATCAAAGTATTTATAGAAATAGCAAAGAAAAAAACATTGGACTTCTATCAGCATCTATCACATAGTATCAATGATAGATTTTCATCAATTTCTATTACTGATAAACAATAACAGACCTCTACCGGTCTCTATAAAGAAAAAAAAAAATTTACTATATTGTATAAATAATTTTCCTTATTTTTTTATTTATGAAATCCTCCCTTTTAAAATGTTCAATGTTATTTATTTGTAATATCGGTATTCAAGAATACATGTGAAGATTAGACATTTTTCGTGTTAAAAAATGTATTTGACATGATTCAAAGAAAGAGGAATTCTTGCTTCAAATCAAGAAGATTCCCCCAGAAAGGATTTAGCTTTCTTGTCTTCTTTCTTTCTTTATTGAAGTATTCAAATTTCAACCATATGAGAGAGAAAACATGATGAACTTGTATTATTTTGATTGATTTTTAAAGGACCTATGAGATAAAGATTCAAAATTTCAAAAGCTGGCCAAGACAAGTTGATGTCAGCAATGATTTAGTTGACTTATTTTATTTTCTTATAAGCAAGAACATATATAGTATAATAGTATATGCATAAAAAGCTCAAAAGGAAGTACACAGAGTTCTATAATTGAAGGAGAGGAGAAAAAAATAAAATTATTATGTTGGTTTGATGTCTACAAAATGATAAAAAAAAAAAAAAAACTCGATGAAAGTGCTTGAAAATTTACTCAAAACTCTTGTATGAATATCACAATGGACAGAAGGTATTAATTAAGAACAAAAATGAATTGGAACTTGAAAGACTTGGTTTGAAGCATAAAAACTAAAAGCAGCACAATGAAGAGTAGTCCAAAGGAACTGCTCGTTGAAGACGACATGACAGGCCAATGCAGATGTTCGTAAAAGCTCTTGAACGTCTCCTTTAAACTTCCACATGCTGGCTTTGGTCTGCTCCACAACTGAATCAATTCATTTGCTTCTACTTTTTGGTTTATTCCATTTCAGGAGCTACAGGCTTTTCAGTTCCGAGTGAAATACCATGATTGTGTTTTCCTTCATAAGTAGTGATAAAGGAATCTGGATCCTCAGATGCTCGTTCGACATACTTGCGTGCTTTGCATTTGAGGCCAGTACATCTATAGTAACTTCTGCAAGGTGAAAGCTTACGTGAGATCGACTCGGAAATATATTACTCCTTTTGACTAGCAAATTTCATTGGGAAGTTATTAAAAACTAAAATCTATAGAAACAAGAAAAGAAAAGATCAGAAGAATCTCCATTGTAACTAGCATTAGAGGATGCATACAGTGATATCAGGCAACTTCGCAAGGATGGAAACAAATCGTCTGAAATAACGAATATGGAAAAAAATCAAAATGAAATCGAGTTTATGCAGAACACATCAATGCAGATTTTTAACTCCGTACCGAGGATATAGATTACCCTTCACAACTTTCTGCCCATATTTTCTCCAGCGAATGCTTTTGCCAGAGAACTCGATGCCAGTGGACCCTCGAGCCATTGCGTGATGATCATTAACATCTTCAATTGATGTATCAGCTTCATTTGTTGGATTTTTGCCACCCCTTTATTGGAAATTGAACATATAATATAGGTCATAAGAACCCGGAAAAAGAAAAGGAAAAGAAATTATAAGACAGACGTGCAAGCAGGCTCAGATGCTGGATTCTATTAAGATCCCTTGCAAAAATTTCCTTATTTAAGATGCAAAGTTCTTCTCACAACTATAGGAGCAGAAAGGCAGAGTCAAATTTTGTATAAAATGACCATAGTTGAAATAGCTTTTTCTTACCTTCTTTTACTTCGCAATTTATCATCCATGGAATCAAGTCCCTTGCTTCCTTCTTCACATTCTATGCTTAGACCACATGAATTATCAGAGATTCCACATCCAGCATTCACTTCTCTAATTGCAACCGGTTCGAAGGGTAATGTAACTCTGCCTTGACAAGTGTTTTCAATGTGATTCTCAAGCCTACTTTCACAACCTTCTATACGTCCATTGAGATAATTGAGCCATAACTCCGGATTAGTATCTCGTGTAGTTCCATTTGATATCGACCCTTCCCTTTGTGTCCCGGATGAGTTGTGCTTTAGAGGCTGAGGCTTTGGGTGGTTGTGCTCACCTTTGTAAACTATTTCAGCAACCTTCCCATCCAATGATCTTTCAACCTTCTTTTTGACAAGACAACTTGGATGTGTGCACTTGTAATAACTCCGTGGATACTCGCTTCCTTTAACTTGCTTTTGCCCATATTTCCGCCAATTATATCCGTCATAAGAAGGCTGAGCACAACTAATTTGAGGACGAAGCGATGTTGGATCCTTTTTGCTATAACTTAATGTCACTCTTGAGCTTTCGATAGATTGACTGTTTTCAACGGTGGATGTGATGTTCTGGGGAAGATTTGAGGTCAGTGCAGATTGGAAATTGTCTTTATCTTGATTCGGGCATTGAATACAGAGATTTGAAGTCAGTGCAGATTGGAATTTGTCTTCATCTTGATTCGGACATTGAATACAGACCTCCACTGGTGGATGCAGTAAACGGTTTTGCAAATTGGTGTTCCCCTGGTAAAAGATAAGCCAGCGAAGTCAGTAGATTCTCAAGTGCTCAAGCCTTCTCTTTCTTTCTTTATATACCATTATTTAAAGAGCATCAAATACATAAACTGAACCAAACTCAATATGCTAGCATCTTTTCCCAAGTATGTACCAGCAAAGAAATAGAAGTACATGTATAAACAAATCTAATTATGAAGCCACTTACAATGAGTGACAGCTGAGAGACGGTCCTTTTTGATACATGCTTTGCCAAAGGTTTGAATAAAACAGTGGTATTGCTGTCTGATATAGCAAGATTATCAGATGAACAACGAGAGTTCGTTCCAGGGGCCGTTTCTGATATTTTGGCCTGAAAATGTTGAATGTCAAATCATGAGGTGCAAAGTTCTAAAAAGGAAAAAGAACCATACAAGTAAATATCAGAGGAACAAATCACCCTGGATGATGGAGCAGGATTATCCTTCAGCTTAAACCTCACCGTCTTTGGTCTAATGGCAGCAACCTTGGTTTCGGATGACATATTAGGTGAAGAAGTATTGAAGGCACATGCAAGGATATCAGAGAATGACTTGAAACTGGAACATGTTGGCCTTGAAGCAACTGGTCTGGCAATAACAACTCTCTCTGCTGCTTTATTGTCCATTATGTACGAGAAGTTATGTTTTTCTCAGAAATGATACACCTATGAATATTCAAGATAACTTTGATGACCAAATAATTGTTTCCCAGAATATTGTATCCAATAGCATTTGGAGTTAGGAGCTTGAAAGATCCCAATAGACAATCATGACTGGATGATTAAGCAATGGCTTTTCTTCATTGTTTGCTGTCAAACGAGACTGCATACCTATGATACACAGAGAAATGTAATTGTATTGTCTTATGTTCACAATTGAAATTAATGACACTAGTTTTTTCAGCTCTAGACAAGAAAAAACATTTGATGATTTAACTACTACTATATACCATGAAAAAAGGTTGATCGGTCATAAAGAAATGAAAGCGGGTGTGCGCTATTTATGAGGTTCGTCGTTGAACTGTACAAAGCATAACAAAGCCTAAAATATATGAACTTTTATATAAGATGACACATAATTGAAGATGTGAAAAAATGTTATCCCATTGAATTCATGGTAGATCACAATATAAGAAATATTCATTTCTAATCATCATCTATTAGGACAATGGCCACCCATATCTCTGCAATATTACCATATTGTCCATTTCTGGTCTAAGTCCACATACATTTATTATTAATTTCTATCCAAGTAGTCTTGTAACTTCAATTTTTCCACCTCAACCCAATGTAGGATTATGTTGACACCTAACAAACATGTTGGTGTTAGGCATCCAACATTTGCTTCTTAGTAACCTAAAATGATTTATAAAGCAGCGAATTGATTTCAATCAAGAAAGCTTATGATGCTTATCATCCTCATCCAACTTAGTAATGGCAGAGAGTTTGATAATTGTTGCAGGTTGGATCTTTTCATTGAGGAAGATCATAAACCACCAAGTAAAAACTCTTGCTGAAAGTTTCCTAGACTGCAAGAACAGTGCAAAACTCCCAACAAAGAATGTCTCAACACTTGAAACAAGTTTGCCAAACAAGTAATAACTGTTCCTTAAACACTATAATAAATACATTGACTGAAATACACAATGAAGAACCATTAAAACAACAGAAAAATTCAGGCACCAGAACATAACCCTCTATAATCATACTAAAAGAAATGCATTAAAACCCACTTTAAAATGACGTCATCAAAATGTAAAACTCCAACTCCAACCAATCTGCAAATCCTTGAAGGAGGGGGAAAATGGGGAACAATTAATCAAAATACTCAAACTTCAGAAAGAAGAAAAGCAGGACAAAGACAAACCAAATTGCTTCAATCCCATCTATGGATTCTCGAACCACTCATTCTCCAAGACGATTCTTCACTTCCATTGGGTTTTCACTAACAGAAGATTGGAAAACGAAACAGGAGAAGAAACCCCATTTGCTCAAAGAATCACTCAAGTGTAAGCGAAGATCAAGAAGACAAAGAACAGAAAGCCGAGGCAAGTGAAGGAAAAATGGGTCGTCGCCATTTTGATCATTGAAGAAGAAGAGATTGAAGGTATGGGAGATTATTGGAGGGGTTTTAGTTAGTTGTGGCCTGTGGGTGGGGACGAAGAGGAAGAGAAGCGTCTCGCCAATCCCGCCAACTGAAATTCTACACAGAAGAATGGTAGTTGAATTGGGCGATGCACGTGCTGCAGCGAAGGGAAAGAGTCTGAAGAATCAATTATGAAATTTTTGGTTAAGTGGAGCTTCCAGGTTTACAGCATGGCTTGTAAGACCCTGCAGATTTATTTATTTCAATAATACCCAGATGGGATACTAAGAACTTTTCAGCAATAAAGTTATGGTTAACTTGGGTTAAAACTTATTTTGAATTTTCTTCTACTTTTGCATTGGTTCAAATTTCCATTTTATATTTTCAAATCTTTAATATCTTTTTACTTTCTTAAAATATTATTTTAGTATCTATAATTTAAAATTTATCAAAATTTACTCTTTATGTTTTCACATATCCAATTCTAGTAATTTTTAATAAATTTAGTCATTTGAAATTATTTTTTTTATCAAAATTGGTTAAATAAGAATAATAATAAATTTCATCAAAAAAAAAAATATAACATTTGAATATGTTTCAAACATTCATGGGCCAATGGATTACTATATATATATATATAGAGTATATATTTAGCAGTAGTAACTAAATTTAAGTTTTATTAAAGTATCACTAAATATTCAAGTGAAGTTTGACCAAAATGCTATTCTATTCTCCAAACTTGGAAATATAGACATTGGTCCAAAACCTAATGTATGTCTTAATCTGAAAGAAACAACCATTTTACTATTTTAGTCCTTACTATCTAAGAAAATCCAATTTGTCCAGTGTTCTTGTACACATCCTCGAAATCATGTGATAATCTATTAGAATTAAAATACAGATGAGGGCTAAATTAATTGTTTTCTTTTTAATTTAAAAAATGGAACTAAAATGAACAATTTAAAATTTCATAACAAACTTGAAAGTTAATAACAAAAATGGAATAAAGTAGTTTTATTTTAGAAGTGATAAATTTGAACATTCAGGAATATGCTATGATTTAAAATTTATATCTTAAAAAGAGTACTCTTCATCTCTAGACTTCAATGAAAGTAAAAACTGACACTTATTTTTGTTAGACTGTTTCACAATAAGGATTTAATTGTTATTAAATTTAATTTATGAAGACTAGAAAGCAAATCATAACATGCATAATCTAGTGCAAGGTAGGCATTTTCCCAGAGAAAGCAAGCAAAACAGATAACACAGATTCCATTCAATTTCCATACAAATTTACAGACCTTCCTCAACTGAATCTCCCTTTCTACAATCATTAACATCATTAGAAGAATATAAGAAGAAAGTTCAATAGACCAGCAAAAATCACTTATTAATTGGTGCAAGAATGGTGTAGACCAACAGAAATGTGACGATTACAATTGCACCAGCTAGAGTAAATCTTGGACTAGTCCATAGCATTAGGTTTGATCTCTCTGTTCTTTTTATGGGATCTACTTCTTCAGACAATGGATAATCTGACCTTCGCGGATTCCAGCTTACGTATTTGTTTGGAGAGAAATCAGAAAAGATCGTCTTTTTTCCTCGCTTTCTGAACTTGGACCAAGCCTTGTCCCAATCTGTTGAGAGCTTATCACCTGATTGACATAATTGGTAATTCAGCAAATTGTAATTCAAATACCCTCAATCCTAAACATCAATTGATCCCACAGCATTTGATATTGAAATAATCAAATAATTAGCTTATAAACTCAATGCACTCGACTTACTCCCAATGGTGTCCTAATCTAAGGGCTCTGGATGTTCAAACATACCCTTCAAGTCTCAAATTCAATTCTCTAAATTGACAGCTTAAAATAATTAGAACTCTTGTTGTCTCTTGAAATTAAACTTAGAGAAGACAAAGCCTCCAAGAACCCTTTTTCTTAAGAAAAATGTTCAAAGTTCATTGGGTTATATAAACCAACTTACACCAAAGACAACGGAGCCTCTACATATATTCACAATGGTACAATATTGTCCACTTTCAACATTAGCCCTCTGTTAGGATACCTCATAACTAGAATTAAGATATGGAATATATTGAAATATAAATGAATTACTACAAGATAACCTAAGTATATAGGCACTTGGAACCTCCCTCTTGAGTGCACACACCCAAGTCCTAGATCACTCCATAAAATTGCCTCCATGCACTCACTCCCCCTCCTATTTATAACAAGATTCAGTAACTAACTTCCTACCTAATTACCCTTATACCCTTAATAATACCTTACTGATATTCTTATCTAGGTACTTACACCCTCCTGGCATTGCTTTTGATTTTTCCCGATTTGTTTCATACTTAAATCGAGATGATTGTCCTCACTTCGATCCCATGAATTTCTTCCTTTTTTAGCCAACATAATGTGGGACTTTATTTGCACTCCTAACTTTTGAGAGTTGAATCCTCAACTACTCTTGAGAACCTAGTAAATCAAAAGCGAGCTGATGATACTGAAAATAACACCCGGTTTTATCACTTCTCTTGAGAATCTATTCATCTTGCTTGAGATGCTAGGACATGTAGCTCTTAATGATTGAGTAGACCGACACTCGGTTCAGAATCAAGGAAACAAAAAAATGCTGTTGTGCATCCTGTTAAGACATGTGAAGGAGAATCGGCAGCTTCTCTAAAGTTAGAGCAGGCAAATTGGAAGTAACATGCATTTATCTGAGCGATCAAGAGCGTTATCAAGCTAAAGCATATTAAAGCATTGAAAAGCAATTTGATCGAGAGCATTATCATACTTCGCTTGATTTAGCAAGTCAGAGATGGAAAGCTATTCATCTTGTGATACCCGTAGACAAGAGATTGAGAAGGAAATTGTTCTACAAACTTTTATAGACTAAGTGAGTTTTCCCTGTAATTTGGACGCATTTATGCTTTTATCGACAAGAGAATTATTTAAAGACCTTCATCGGCGATGAACTCAAGTTCTAAACCTAATTTTAGACGAAACGGAAATTTAGTTCTCAACGCCAAAATGTAACTTCATTCTAAATACATCCGATCAGACTCAAAATGGCAGGAAAAGGACGGAAAACATTTCTTAACATTAAATTACTTTCAGCCTCTAAGCCATTTTGAGTACTTTCTTAAAACAAAGTTTCCAGTTGATTCTTGCCTCTCTCCCTCACAGCTCAAACTGAAATCCAAAGTAGCTAGAGAGATCATCAACGAAGCAGAACTCACGATCAAACTTAAAATCAGTAAAAGAGAGAAAAGGATACAGATTCCATACGTGTCTGATCATCATTATCATCATCTTTTCGAGGATCTTTAGGCCTTCTCCCCGAGCACAGAGGAATCACCGGCGAAGAAGAAGACGATGACGATGAGGACGAAGATGATTTCTGTTTGTTTCTCGAGAAAAAACTACGAGGTGCGATTATGGTTCCGATTAGCATCGTCGCAAATATTCCAATTCCAGATTGAAACCAAGAATTCGTTCCCTGGTCTGCATCCACCGATTCACTTCACTGGCCCCCTCAGTTCGTTGCTTCTGATATTCGTACCCAGCGAACCTTTGCAAGCCTCAGAATCTGCCACGTCATCCGAATCATCGTCTTTTGTGGGCCCTCTGTATCCCACGTCAACTAATTTGGGCTTCTGAGGTGAATTGGGCCGGTCCGTCCAGCTTCGTTAGTTTCTGGCCCAACTAATTATAAATAGGGTGTCTTAAAATGTGTTTTTAATCAATAAAAAGAAGTAATAAATAGATTACTCAAACTGGATTGATTAGAGAATTTTTTTTTATAAAAAATATGTTTTTATTTAAAATACACTTGTAAAGTGCTTTAGTAACTATACTTGAGTGGTTGTCAAATACTTCTATTTTTCCAAAATGACTTGTTTTTAAAATTAAACACTTGAAAAGTTAAACCGCACCTTATATTAAAAAATAAATAAATAAAATATCATAGTTTGAAATATAGACTATTATTTTAAATTATTTGTTAGAAAAATCTGAAATTAATATCGTTAATGTCAAAATTGGAACAGAGAAAAGAGTATGGTTTTTACATGACAACAACAGTAAATTTGTTTAAAGGGAAAAAACATGACTTGAGTAGAAAGGAAACCCTACATTTTAGTGGGTACTTGTCACACACATACCGATGAATCAAGAAGTGAATAAGTATAATAAGTTAGATGTCTAGAGGTGATAGTAGATTTAGTTGCCTTAGTGTTATAAAGACTTATATACCGTGATCATTTGTACATAGGACGTTAGAAAACATGAGTTTTTAAATTAACCCTAGTCAACCTATGGGTCAATAGGTTTGTCGAGGTCAAGCATGAGATTTTTGGGCCATTGGCTCGTTCTCTTAGAGTAAGGCATGCATTGGGCATGCCCCCATATGGTATGAAGCTACCATCCACGTGGGGTTTGGGCCTCCCTCCCCTTTCCAAACCCATTTGGATACTAAGTTTCGATTTTGGCTTCTCATTTCTTTTCTAGTACAATTATCTCCAAACTTCATCAATTGTCGATTATGCCATTTAGTTTGAAATCACGCCTAATAAATATAATTAAAATTATTCATTTATATATTCATTGGATGTTAAGAGAAAATTAAAAAAAAAAACAAAAAAAAAAAAGAAGAAAGGTTTGCTGGTATGGTTTTTAGATCTCCATAACTTTATTTTGTGACTTGAAAGTTGGTTAAAAATTTGAATGTTTACTTTAGAAATATGAAAAACTATGAATTAAAAATTCTATGAAATCAAGTACGATTTTCACAAATCATAAACGAAAATCAAGACCCTATTTGGTAACTATTTCGTTTTTTGTTTTTGGTTTTTGAAAATTAAGCTCATTTTTTTTTTTTACAAAGATTTGCATATTTCTTAAATACAATTATTGGATTCTTAGCCAAGTTCAAAAAATAAAAACAAAAAATTTAAAAGCTACTTTTTTTAAGTCTAGTTGGGTAACCATTTTGTTTTTTGTTTTGGTTTTTGAAAATTAAGCCTATTTTGTCCTTTTTATTCCTTACAATGGTTTGCATCATTCTTAAATATAATTGTCCAATTCTTGTTAAATTTAAAAAACAAAGGCAAGTTTTTAAAAGCTACTTTTTTTTTTCAAAATTTAACTTGATTTTTAAACAATTAGTAAAAATTAAATAACAAATGAAGAATTTTGAAGGTCGAAGTAGTGTTTATAGATTAAATTTTAAAAAACAAAAAAGTCATTGAATTGTTATCAAAAAGGAGTTTTAGTTTTCAAAATTTGACTTGTTTTTTGTTTTTAAATTATTAGTAAAACGTGGATAACAAAAAAAAATTGAAGATAAAAATAATGTCTATTGAATAAATTTTTAAAAATAAGAAAAAAAAACTGAATACTTAACAAATGGAACTCAAACTATTACCAAAGGAACCTTAGTAATTTACTTTAAAATGGTTTGAATTCTATCAAATATGGCTGATTTAGTCCATTTTTTTATTTCATAAAATTTAAATATAAGATGAATCACTTTATTTCAATTTAACAAACAATTATATTTAATTTATTCTTTCAAACTTGTGAATTAAAAATCAGCACATGTGCAAAATGAATGTAATATCTATTTTTGTGACATTTATATATATATATATTGATCGATTATCGTATCATCCCATCCATTTAACTTTGAAACTTTATGATATACTTTTCAAAGCCGTATATTAAATAGGTTCATGAAAGTTCCATTTTAGTCCTAACAATCTATTATAAATCTTGAATTTATGTAGTACGTTAAGGCCAATATGTGTGGTTATTATTATTATTTCCTTAATGAACATGAGAGTGTTAGGTTTTGATAAAATATTAAAAATGCAGGTTTTTCATGTTGGAAAGGTTCGAGAAAATGATGAGTATCAAACACTATAAAAGGAGCATATGTCTTTGACGTCAATTTGTCCCAGTTACAAACACTTTAAATTTTGGTATACTAATTAACTCTAGTTAAATTTCCTCCATGTATTATCTAGTTTGAGAGTGGAAAAAAGTGTGATTAATATAACAACTTTGAAGTGGTGCTCTTGTGATTAGGATTAGGAAATTAAATTATTATATGTGATTATAATAATTTTTCATATAGTGACATTTTTTTGTTCGTGATTTTTTTTACGATCTGAAGTTTTTTCACGTTAGTTATTAGTGGGAGGTTTTTCCCAATAGAGAGTATCAAACAAGTATGAGTATTTATTTGTTTTTTTCCTTTCAAACACTCATAAGAAAGTACCACGATTGAAATCAACCAAAGTTAACAATATAGGGTCCATAACGAACCAAAATTAGAAGTATAAGGATCAAAGTAATATTTAAATTTAAATAAAGCAAGGATTTAACAAGTTAGTGAACTTTTGTTATAGTATTTAATCAGTCGTTGAAGTTTAAAAAATTATATGCTCCTAACTTTTAGTTTTGTTTTTAATAGACTTCTATCATATTCTAACATCTTAAAATTCTACGGTCATATTAATTGCAAAATTGAGACTTAATAACATATTGGAGGCATAAAATTAAAAATTTAAACACTCTTTAAAGTTAAATTGATAACTCAAACCTAGTGATAAATTACAAGTTTGGCAACAATCCTAGTATAGTTCAATTGATGACAACATATGTCATCAACTAAGAGATTAAATGTTCCAATCGTTTGTTTATTGTGTATGTGACGCTTACAAAATATAGTATATGTCATATACTGGTTAGATGAAAAATTGTCAAAGTAAACATAATTTAACTAGTATAATATGTGAAAAAGAATTAGAGTATTAGATATTCTTTTTGTAGTTGGATTAGATCAACACATAACTTCAAGTTCAGAGACTGAAGGCACGTTTAGGAGTCATGCTGAAAAGGTTAAAATCACTTTTAACAGTTTCAAAGTTGCTTCAAAATATGGTTTAAATCGTTTAAAATCAATCTTTATGATATAAACATTGCATTTAAAAATGTAATTTGAATATTAAATTAACTTTAAGTAATCAAAGACCGTTTGAAATCCTTTTGAACAAACAAACATGTCTTTAGGAGTGTTTGGGGGTTGGATTGAGTTAGGTTGAATGACTTTTTAGATTTATCCCAATTGTAACCTGAATAATCTTTATTAAAAAATAAATCCAACAAACCCATTGTGTTGGTTCGGGTTAATTAGGTTATTTATTTAAATTTTTATTATGAAAATAAGTAAAATATTAATACATAAAAATTCGATTTAATTATTCTCATATATTGAATTAAGATTAACAACTCAAATTGAGTGTAGCTCAATTGGCATCCGAATGTGCTCTAACCACGAGGTCTGTGGTTTGAATCATCATATCTTTATTGTACTAAAAAAAACACTCCATTTTAGTTGATAGATTTTTTGAACAACCTACGTGTACTAAACTTGGAAATTTATATAATTCTATTGAGAATATTTTTAAATTACTATTAAAAAAAATGTAATCAATCACTAGAAAATGAAGGGGACATTGTTCCAAAAGAAAGAAAACGAAGGGGACATTTAACTAAAAATGAAAAAACGAAAAAGAAAAGAAAAGGAAAAGAAATAAAAGGAATAAGACAAATAATGAGGCTACCCCATTGCCTTGTTTGGCAAAACACGAGCCACTCGTGTTTCACTCTTACGTCTCCGTTCGTTTTGGCCGTTGTTTGTTAGCTATCCGCCGCTGCCGATCACCGGTGCCGCGCCCCGCACGTAAATTGTCGTTTCAGGAAAAAGTAAAAACAAAACAAATATTAATTCACATGTGGGAGTTGTTTTGACACGTGTCTCCCAATGCAGGGGTGTGGAAAAAAAGTTGGCCGTTGGGCCCACCCCACCCCAAAATCAAATGTGCACCACCAAAAAACAAGTTGGGAAGTACATAAATCTCAGCCGTTGGATCTCGTGGTCACCGTAATGTCCAGCGTGTAAATCCAATCATTATTTTCTTCTCTACTAAAATGACCCGGCAATTCGAATAGTACAGATATCAAATCCAAATTAT
Source organism: Benincasa hispida (assembly GCF_027475165.1). Taxonomy (NCBI): domain Eukaryota; kingdom Viridiplantae; phylum Streptophyta; class Magnoliopsida; order Cucurbitales; family Cucurbitaceae; genus Benincasa; species Benincasa hispida. The sequence goes on along the minus strand of NC_143488.1, from coordinate 68,503,397 downwards.
AAAAATTGTTAGATTAATTTCAGTTTTAGTTTGAATTTTTTATATTTTTCAGATTAGATTGGATTAGAGTTACATTTTTAAAAATTCGGGTTGGCCTATTATACATATATATGTATTAACTTATAAATATGGTAACTCATATATTATTTTTCATGATGTTTGTATGGAATTTGTAATAGACGTCTTGGATTTTGATATTTAACTTTTAAAGAGCCGTTTGAGGGCCCAACATGAGATGGTATATCCCCACATCTTATATCATTTCAGTGTTTTGAGACTCATTATCTTGTCTCACCGATTTTAATTGTTTGTGGGTCCATTTTTGGAACGTGTTTCATATCTCACCGTCATTTTCCTTTCGTGTATAGTATATCATCTCAATGTTTGAATATACTCGATCAGAACTCCCCACATCTTATATCATCTCAATGCCCCAAACAACTCCTAAGTTTTATGAAATTTTAGTTATTAGTATATGTTATACACAAATTTAAGAATTTTAAGTTCATAAAAATGTAATAAAAAATAAAACAAAATAAATAAATAACCCGACAACCCAACCCAAATTTTAAGTATTGGGTTGGGTTAGAAGCTCTATTCCGATAATTCGGATAGCAAATCAACCAACCCAAATTTTCAAGTTGGTCAAAGAAAATCTCTCCAACCCAACCTAATCCAATTCGTATACACCTTACTCCCTACTTTTAAACTCCCAACACAAATACTGTTTTTGGGACATTAAACATGTCAAAAAGGTTGTATTAGTTAAATTTCTGTTTGGTTATATGTAATAAAATTTCCACTTCTGTTTATTATTTTTTTACGAATTAAATCGACAAAATAAATAAATTATCGTTATTTTTTCATCAAAACTGAAATTGATTAGTTTTTCAAGGAAACGAATTAAACAAAAGCGTGGATATCATAATTTTATAATTAATTAACTAGAACATAACTTCCAAAGATAAAAATAAACATTTACAAAAATACATAGGTATTAATATAAAATCTAGAGACAGTATAAAAGCTTGACTCAAAATTCAATGACAAAATATATGTTTTAAGACACGATAATTGAAAGAAGATTATACTTAAAACTTGTTGGTAAAAATATAACATTTTAAAATTTATAGACCAAATAAAACTATGCTTAAAACTCATAGATTTGAATATGTGTTCCTTCCCGAGGTGTTTAACATGCTATCGAGTTTTTAGTATAATTTAATATATCATCGTGGTATTAATATTAGTTTATTTTTTTAGTACAACAAACATGGTGTATGGAGATGTGAATCTTCAGCTGCATAATGAGTATGTGTCAATTACTGCTAAGTCATACCCATATTTACAATATATTGAATTATTATAGTTAACTCTACTTATGTGTCACACTAGGGTATTGGTTGAGAGATAAATGTTAGGTTGATTTTTAATGCATTTATTATGTAATGACAAAATCAATCTAATTACTTAAAAATACCTAGCAATACTCTTATGTTTTAAATTTTGTGTGTAGTAAATTATTGAAGTTAAAAAAATATTATGTGCCTTTCCAAAATTACAATGTTGTCTATAATAGATCTTCGAGACGTCCAATTGTTTGTTAACATTAACAAATCTATTAAATCAAACACAAGTATGAACGTTATTTATACCATAACACTAACATTTCATTTTTTATAGTACAAAAAGCTCATTAAGACAAGATTTAGTAGAAAATATATTAATGGTCCTTAGATTTTGAGTATAATTTCCATTTTATCCATAAGTTTCACAATGTTACATTCTACGATTTAAATTTTGAGTTTAATTTCTATTTGGTCTATATGTCTTAAAATGTTACATTTTTATCCTTGAATTTTGAATTAATTTCTATTTGATTCCTACATTTCACGATTTACACATTTAACCTTGATATTTTTTTGAATACACATATTCAATCTCTAGTGTTAACGTTGATTAGTTAATTTTATTTTTTTTAAAATGTAATTAATTTTTCGAATAATTTTTCATTACCATTAAGTCTAATTTTAAAATTTCATGTCATAAAATTTAAACTCAAGTTAAAGTGTAAAATAATAATATTTAAGGGTCAAATAAAAATTAAACTAGAAAATAAATGATAAGAATGTAACATTGTGAACATTTTGAAAATCTAGTAGAGTAGGAACATAACTAAAAGAAACGATTTTAGTTAAAATAATATTAGAAATTCTCTTTTCCCATAACGACAGAAGTACGAGAACGAGGAGGACAGAGACGAGGAGGTGGAGTCATCGGGGACTCGTGGTCCAGAATGACTTGCTCGTTGCTATCCCAAATCTCTATGGGGCCCACTTAGTGTCCCGATTCCCGATTTATTCGGCCACCTAAAATGTCCAACATCGCCAAAACATCGGCGACATTTGTCCCCCCTCCTCTAGCTTCTCAATTTTCAACGGAGATATAAAACAAATTTGTTTTCTTAATTTATTAAAACAATTCCCATTTATTTCGGTAATAAAGGCAAAATATATGATTTGTTAGGAAGATCATTTCCATACTATCTTTTTTAAAAATAAATAAATAAATAAATAATTTTAGTTATTAAACTTTGAATAATATTCTATTTTGATCCATAAATTTTTAAAAATATTTGTATTAGAACCTGAGCATTGCCTATCGTTTTTTTGGTCCATCAACTTTTAAAACTATTTGTGTTTGGTCAATTGACTTTTAAAAAGTACTTATTTTGGTCAAAGTTATATTAAGATTTTGTTAACTATCGTGGTGACTTATATTCAAGTTAATTACGCTAAAAAATATAGAGTTTCAATTTTGAATAAGGGAGCAAAGCGGAAGAATTTAAATAATATTTTTAATTCAAAATTTTGGTTGTTCATTATTTTGGCGTGTTGGTTGTTGACATTTTACTTCATCTTCATTCTACTTAATATACCAAGAGCCTAATCATAAAAAAAGCACAAGTTTCCTCATATTTTGTTTGAATAGTTAACATAATTTTAATAGTATGGACTAAAATAATTTTTTTAAAAAAATTAGAGAATAAAACAAATGCTTTTAAAAATTTAGGGACTAAAATAAAAAATATTCAAAGTTCAATAATTAAAATAGAATTTAAACCTTCCCTTTTCATCCTTTATCTATAAGTCAAATTTTGGAATTTTTTGTTAAATAAAATATAGAAATACTTTATTGCTAAGTTATGCAATAAGTGGAAGTATATAAATTTGAACTTTTGTAGGTATCAATTTATTGCTAAGTTATGTTCATTTTATAGGTCAAATACTTTATTTTTTGAACAAATACTAAATACACGGTTTGATTTTTGCAATTTACACATTTTTTTTTAAATGGCTAAACTTTAATTTTTAAGGTCCCATTAGGTAAATTTTGTTTTTTTTTTTTAAACACTACTTCCACCATAAATTTATTCATTTGTTATCTAATTTTTACCAATAATTTTAAAAACCAAACTAAAATTTGAGAACTAAAAAAAATAGCTTTCAAAAATTTGTTTTTATTTTAAAATTTGATTAAGAGTTCAATCACCGAATTTAAGAAAGATGCAAATCATTATAAAAAACATAGATGAAAAATATTTAATTTTAAAAAATAAAAACAAAAAACCAAATGGTTTCTAAACGGGATGTAGGTTAAATTAAAATTTAGTATGCAATTTAGATTTTGTGTTATTGTATTAGGTTTACTATGTTATATTCATATACGTTAACAAATTGTTTTTGAAATTATTTCTTATTATGTAATCCAAACAGTAAAATCTTTTAACATTTCTTGTTTTGATGTATTAGATTTAATTTAGATTTGTTTATATTCTATAGATTTAAATCACACGCTAATTTTTTTCATAATATTTTGGAAGTTTGTCGTATATTCTTTTGCTCACCTTACTATGTGATTAGACTTCACATTAATTATGAAGGAAACCTTCTGAAATTTATCTCAATGTATAGAAAATCTAATTTAAACAATCATTTTATTCTTAAAAGGGATAATTACACTAAAAAAAAAAGTCCGATAAATGTATTGTTTCAGGTGATAAATTCATTTCATTTTCGTTAAAATTAATATTTTCTCTAACATCATGTATTATAAATTGTATGGTCTTATAAAATACAACTATGCAATAGTTTAAATATAAAATAAAATCATATATTAATTACTTACTATAAGTATTTTTTATCGTATACAAATATAAATAAAACTTTAACACTTTTAAAGTTAAGATTCACGTTTTAAAATCTACCGGTAAATCTATTTATAAACATTGGAAATATGAAATAAATTTTTTTTAATCTCTTGTTTTTTATTTTATTTTTTAAATTTTTTGATGACTTACCAAATACAAACATTAGTTTATAAATTTTCATGATTATGTCTAAGAAATGTTTGAACTTAAACATGTTTATTAGGTCTACAAAATTTCGATATCATATCTATTAAGTATATAAATCTAAGGATGTTTAATGAGTTTTCTTTAAAAGTTGTATTTGACAAATTTAAATATTTATAAACCCATATTTGGTATATAATTGAGACATGATATTTCAATCATATGAATTAATCAATATTGAGGACAAAGATGGAAATGTCCACGTCAGTAAGACAGATGGAGCAATCAGCCTACCTGGAATGACAGTCAGCAGATGAATTGGCCAACTAATTTTGTTATGTGAATAGATTAATTAACTTACTGCTGTTTGACATATTTACACTATTATCCATGTCTTCAATTTATTATTTTACCCTATTGATTCTAGGGTTTGTGTATTAAATAAGAGGTCAGTCGAATAGCCACTACACAGATGAATTAATATTGATAATAAAACAACCGTTGGACCAAAGGTCCATTCATCTTCTTCTTCTGCATTCTTTGTGCTACTACCTTCATTGTGTCCTTTTGTTTTCCTTTAAGTTTTTCCAAACGTTAACTTGGTATCAGAGCCAATATTATGGCCAACACCAATTCCAATATAAGCTTCTCCTTGAACCCTTCGAATACCGTCTTCAGCAGCCCACCATTAAATCAACTCCTTAACCAAATCACCCCTATCAAGCTCGACCGGAGAAATTTCTTGCTATGAAAGAATCTGGCTCTACCAATCTTAAGGAGTTACCGACTTGAAGGCCATTTCATTGACCAAAAACCATGTCCCCCAATGTATCTTCAACCTGCAAGTGGAGATGCAAACGTCTCAGGTGTTGCGTTGTTTGGCGAAGCTGCTGTCGGAGTCTCCACATCTGATGGATGCTCAAGTGGAAGTGTAGGAGGTTCGAGCTCAACCTTGGTCACTGAGGTCAATCCCCAATTTGAAGTCTGGATGGCAGTCGATCAGCTACTACTTGGGTGGCTATATGATTCCATGACCCCTGAAGTTGAGATTCAAGTCATGGGATGTGAGAGTGCTAGAATGTTGTGGGATAGCATCAACAAACTCTTCGCTGTCCAATCGCGTGCAGAAGAAGATTATCTCAGTCAAGTTTTTCAATCCACTCGGAAAGGAAATTTAAAAATGGAGGAATATCTAAGAATTATGAAAAGAAATTCTAATAACCTTGAATAAGCGGGTAGTCCCGTTTCTACGAAAGCTTTGGTGTCACAGGTTCTCCTTGGATTAAATGATGAATACAATGCAGTAGTAGCCACCATTCAAAGCAAAACAGATGTATCATGGCTAGATATGCAATCAAAACTGCTTCTGTTTGAGAAAAGGTTGGATCATCGAGCTGTGCACAAAGTGACAACTGGTTTTAACCACAAGGCCTCTGTTAATGTGACCAACACAAGAGGTTCTCCTTTTAACTCAACTCCAATACCTCAAGGAAACAACAACAATAATACTGGGGGAAATCAGAGAGGTAATGAAGGCAACAGAGGTCGAGGCAGGGGAAGAGGAAATAAACCAACCTGCCAAGTGTGCGGTCGAGTCGGTCACACGACCTATTATTGCTACAGGCGCTACAACAAAGAACTTGCACCATCAAACTTCTCACAAAACAGGGGAGGTCATGTGAAACAGCAGCAAAACAAGGTGTCCCCTCAACAAAATCAATCTGCTCTTGTGACTTCCCATGCTCCTCAACCATACATGGCAGGTCCTGAAATTCTTACTGATCCAAGCTGGTATGCAGATAGTGGTGCATCAACCCATGCAATAGCCGACTACACTAACCTGGGGAACTCGAATGAATATGGAGGCAAGGAATCAGTTATAGTTGCAAGTGGTGACAGTTTTAAGATCTCTCATATAGGTGATACATCTCTTGGGAATTAACATATTAAGTTGAACTTGAAAGATGTGTTATGTGTACCTAACATTACCAAGAATCTTGTGAGTGTGTCCAAACTTACTAAGGATAACAATATACTTATTGAGTTTCACAATGGTTTCTGTCTCATTAAGGACAAGGACATGGGGCTAGTCATGCTGAAGGGGCAACTTAGAGATGGTCTGTACCAACTTGAGGATGTTAAAGTTTGTTCGAGAGGAAGTTCCACTGAAGAGTCTGGTCGGAAGCATACAATGCACATAAATAATCATCTGTCTGTTTTAAATTTGTCTAAGTTGAGTCAGTCCCCTAGGATGAGAATGTCCAAAAATGTATGGCACAAATGGCTTGGTCATCCTGCCTTGAGAACTTTAGAGCTTGTCATTAAACAATGTAATCTTCCTACTACTATTAATGATAAAGTTCAATTTTGTGACTACTGTCAATATGGAAAATCTTATGCATTTGCATTTCCAAACTCTAAATCAAGATCCAATGCCATATTTGATTTAGTTCACACTGACTTATTGGGGCTTGCACCTATCTTATCTTCTGAAGGATATCGTTATTATGCTATATTTGTAGATGATTATAGTAGGTACACTTGGATTTATCCTCTGCGGTTAAAAAGTGACACTGTGGCAGCCTATCAACACTTCACCAACATGATTAGACAACAATATAATAGAGTTGTCAAAGTACTTCAATCAGACAATGGGGGTTAGTTTGTCAAAGTGCATCAGTTATGTGGAAAAGAGAGTACTCTCTTAAAATTCTCTGCCCGTATACATCGACACAAAATGGCAGGGCTGAGAGAAAACATAGGGATATTGTTGAAAAAGGGCTGACTATGCTGGCTCAAGCTTTCATTCCTCTTACTTATTGGTGGGAAGCTTTTGCATACGCTACCTACCTCATAAATGGTATGCCAAATTCGGTTCTACAAGGTAAGTCTCCCGTTGAGGTATTGACTGGTACACGATAAGTGTTTGAATATTTGAAAGTGTTTGGGTGTGCTTGTTTTCCTTGTTTAAGATCGTATAACAGTCATAAATCGATCTATCACACGGACAAGTATGTTTACCTTGGGCCTAGTTTTCAGCATAAAGGGTATAAATACCTTAACATGTCTGGGAGAATCTTTGTATCTAGAAATGTGATTTTTAATGAAGATGACTTTCCCTTTCAGTATCATTTTACAAGTACAACAGGAACATCAACACAACCGACTGCTCCTGTCTTATTGCCTGCTGCCCCTGTGCCTTGGCTACCTACTACCCCTGCTTTATCGCCTACTGTCCCTGCTCCATCGCCTATTGCCTCTATCTCCCTTCACCCATATACCAGTGTCCCTGCATCAGTATACACTCCACCCCCTCCAATATATCGACCTCTGTCCCAGCCACAAACATTTTCTTACCAGCCATCCCTACAACCATACCTTTGCCTCCCAACCAGCCGACTGATCAAACTTCACCATCTACATCTCCACTGTCCCCTGCTATATCTGATACAACCAGTCTATCCCTGCCTTCTACAGCTGACCCCGCACTCGATACTAATCCACCAGCTCCAGATAACAAGAATGAAGGCTATAATTTTCAAACTTCGAATACTGAGTACTCAGTCAAAGAAGGATTGGTCCATTGTCGAGCCTACACGGGTAAAGTATGCGGCCCTAATGAAAAATGGTATGTGGAATCTTGTTCCCTATTCTCCATCTTTAAATGTTGTAGGTGCCAAGTGGGTCTTCAAAATAAAGAGACATCCTGATGGCATGATCCAACGCTACAAAGCACGGTTGGTAGTTAAAGGGTTCCATCAGACTCCATGTGTGGATTTCTTTGAAATGTTTAGTCCAGTCGTTAAAGCTTCAACCATTCATGTAGTGCTTACTCTTGCCGTTGCTTATGGATGGAAATGAGACACCTTGACTTCAACAACGCCTTTCTAAATGGCAAGTTACAAGAGGATGTATACATGAGCCAACCACTCGGGTATGTTGACCCTCAATATCCTCAACATGTATGCAAACTGAATAGGGCCATTTATGGTCTCAAACAAACCCCTAGGGCTTGGAACAACACTCTTAAAGAAGAGCTTTTGTCTTGGGGCTTCCAGAACGCAAGGTCAGATACTTCCCTCTTTATTTTCAGACAAGGACCAACTGTCTTATTATTGTTAGTGTATGTGGATGATGTGATTCTTACTGGAAATGATACTGCTCTCATACACGACTGGTCACTCTGCTAGATAGTCGATTTGCTCTTAAGGACCTCGGTCCTCTTCACTATTTCCTTGGTGTACAAATTAAGTATTTAGAACAAGGGATCCTACTTAGCCAAGAAAAATATATGGAAGACCTTTTACACAAGCTAAGCATGTCGGATCTCAAGGCTGCTCCTTTACCAAGCATAATGAATAAACAGTTGTCTCTTAACAGCGACACTCCTCTTACCGATCCCTTATTGTATCGTAGTACCATCGGGGCCCTTCAATATCTCACAAACACTCGACCGGACATCACATTCATGGTAAACCAACTTAGTCAGTTTCTGAAATGTTCTACCGATACTCATTGGGCTGTTGTAAAACGACTCATTCGCTATCTTAGCGGCACCAAGCATTATGGCTTCTGTATTCAACCAAACTCTGATCTGTCCATTTCAGCATTTTCTAATGTTGACTGGGCAGCAAATGTAGATGACCGAAAATCCATCGCTGCTTATTGTGTTTTTATTGGTGGCACACTTGTATCTTAGTCGTCTAAAAAATAGTCAGTTGTGGCCCGTTCTAGCACTAAATCGGAGTACATGGCACTTGCTCATGCTTCGGCAGAGATAATATGGATTCAACAACTCCTTGGGGAGATTAGAATTCCTCAACGTAGCAAACCAATATTGTGGTGTGATAACTTGAGTGCTGGTGCATTGGCGGTTAATCTTGTTTTCCACGCCCAAACGAAGCATATTGAGATCGACATCCATTTTGTACGTGATAGAGTTCTCCAAGGTCTCCTAGATGTTCGGTATGTTCCATCTATTGATCAAGTAGCTGACCGTCTTACTAAAACTCTTACACATAGTCAATTCTTCACTTTTCGAAGCAAACTCGGAGTAGTTGAACTACCACCTCGTTTGAGGGGGGATATTGAGGACAAAGATGGAAATGTCCACGTCAGCAAGATAGATGGAGCAATCAACCTACCTGAAAGGACAGTCAGCAGATGAATTGGCCAACTAATTCTATTATGTAAATAGATTAATTCACCTACTGCTGTTTGACATCTGTACACTATTATCCATGTATTCAATTTATTATTTTGCCCTCTTGATTCTAGGGTTTGTGTATTAAATAGGAGGTCAGTCGAATAGCCATTGTATAGAGGAATTAATATTGATAATAAAACAGTCGTTGGACCAAAGGTCCATTCATCTTCTTCTTCTGCCTTCTCTATGCTACTGGCTTCACTGTGTCCTTTTGTTTTCCTTTAAGTTTTTCCAAACATTAACTATCAATGAGTTTTAAAATAGGATTAATAAATTGTGGGCTATAAAAAAATTTAAATAAGTTCAATATTTAGCAACATTGTTTAAAATTCATTTGAATAATGATGATTCCAACGATAATTCATCTGTTATAACTTGCCAGTTATAAAAATACAAGGTAGAAAGAAAAATAAGAAACAAGTCATAAATATCGAGACTTTGTTTGAAATTACCCCAATAAATAGAACAAATAAAGCTTAAAAACATAGAATTTAAACTATTATATTGTTTAACGTAATTTGAGTCACACTAGATTTTGAATTTACAGAATTTATTAATTCTTAAAATTAGTTCACACTATTAGTTAATTGCTAATTTTTCAAAGGTCTTAAAACATTTTCATATGGTATATTTTTCACCATTGGTATTACGACAAAATTTAATTTAAAACCAATAATGATGATGTGATTCAAATCTCACACACCAGAGTAGCATTTTAAAGAACAATTTTGGATTTTTTTTCATCTTATAATTAATAATAATAAGAATATAGACATTTTTGTTTGTTTGTATATATATATATTCTGAAAAACAATTTGTAGGAAAAAACAAAAACGAAGATGTAATGAATATTCATATAATATTCACATATTTAATTCAAAGTCTCTTAAGCATTTTAGGGACGGACAAATCTAATTTCTACCCGTACTTTATGACCGTGAGTCTGCATTAGGTTTTAATTTTAACGAATTAGTCTCTAAGCGGGAGTAATAAATAGAAATTATACGCTTATTAGTTGAATAAAAAAAATGGGGAGCTTAATTATAATTGTGTTAGGTTTTTGGTTGAGTTAAGTTTTCACTTTTTCCTTGAATTATACATATATATAATTTGATTTTATGACTTGATTTTTATTGAATTCAACCATGTAAAGAGTGAAAGATTCAAACATTTGAACCTATTGGTAAAGAGTATCCAGTTGAATTATATTCACGTATATTGATGTTTGACATGTTTGATTGTGTGTGATTATATTAAAGATAGCTCGTTTTATGGAGGTAACAAAATTAATCATTTTTTAGTATAAAAAAAGACAAAATAACTCAAACTACTAAAGCCTACATAAGCAAAACTGACTTGAACAAGAATTATATTACTGGTATTAATGTTAGAAGTTTGATTTCCCAACTCCATATATTTTCAACATAAAAGAATCAAATTATTAAATATTATCGTATTAATAGTCATCTTTCAATATCGAGGGACTATAAACCCATCAAAAGATTATCGAAGTCTCCCTTGTTGCTGCTCTAAATTGACATATATTATCTTTCTCGAAGTCAAATAATCAAACTTTGATGGTCCACTGTTATAAATAAAGTGGAATATATTTAAATACTACTTTTGTCTTTATTTAGTTTATTTTGATTCTTATACTTTCAAATCTGTTATTTTAGCCATATATTACTAGTTTTGGTTCATCTTGATTCATATCTCCATTCTCCATTATATTAAAAAGGGTAAATAGGGAGAATTTTTAATGTCTCTTTTGTCCTTACATTTTTCACAAATTCTCATATTGCCCTCTGTCAAGTGAGTGTGACTTTTCGTGTGTAGGTGTCTTTTTGGAAGATAAGTGGAGATTAGTTTACAAAATAAAACAAAATATTTAAAAAACAAAGACTTAGGCGAGTAAGTGTAATTGATGTGATAGGACATGACTCTTCAAGATAAGATGTAATAGTTGCTAATTGGATGCATGTTTGGTCTAGAGGTGGCTATACACATCGAATTGGTGTCTTGATTCTTTCAATGGAATATATGATATAAACGTGTAAAAGGAAAATAAATAAATACTTGCATTTACATTCTAAAAAAGAATAATTCTATGAGATCAAAATTGTATAGAAAATATGAAAAAGAAAAAAAATTAGAAGATTTAATTGAATGAAAGTAGTAATTAATACGATGAAATAATGCATCATCTTATGAACTCACAGAAGATATATATGACATTAGAATAAAGTTATTGCATTATATATATTACTATATTGGAATATTAACATATTTTTCTCTCTGTATTAGATATAAGTTTTTTTTTTTTTTTTTTGTGTGTGTAAAGATAATATGAGAACATTAAAATGAAGATTGTTACATCATCTAACTTTTAAAAGTTGATAGTAATTAAAATAAAATTGTATAATATTCATTTATTATATGCTAAAAATTACTATTTAGAAAAATAATTAGAACTACAAGATTTCATGTGCATTGCACATGTTTGTTGATTGGTACTTTGAAAAGACATCATGTTTATCCCTTAAAAATGAAAACCAAGTGACCAATGGTCACCTTTTAGAAGTATGTAGGGATCAAAATAAATAAAAATTTAACCAACAATGCTATAAATAAAAATTTGAAAGTACAAATGATCAAATAAACCAAAGATAATACTAACAGTATGGAAGCCAAAATAATATTTAAAGCAATAAAATAATAATAGAAACCAAAATTTAAATCCATAATCCAATTTAATTTAGGAAAATTTTCACATATAAAAAAATGTCAAACTATTTACAGAAATAGAAAAAAAAATACAATAAATATTGATAAACTTTTATCGACGTCTATCACATAGTATTATTGATATACTTTTACAATTTTTATTACCGATAGAGTTCTATAAATATTTATAAAAAAATATTAAATTCTATTATTTTATATAAATAATTTATCTTATTTTTCTATTTTTGAAAATTCTCTTTTATTTTATTCAAGAAATTGGGACGACTAAATTATGGCATTTAAAATGGAGTCTACGACGAGGAAGAGAATGTACGGCAGGCGATTAAATCGTTTCAATCGAACGCTCCCTAGTGGCCAACCAAACGAAAGGCGTCAAATTTCGCTCCACAAGTTTCCATTTCACACCTTGCCCGCCATTGTTACCTTCCTCCGTCTCTGCTCCGATTCAGCCTTATCATGCTCTGATTAACCTCATGAACTCCAACGCTTCGAATCCAAATCCTTCTATGGCGACTTCCACTGCTGCTGATTCCTCCGGCAAGAAGGTTCGCAAGCCCTACACCATTACCAAGTCTAGAGAGAGCTGGACTGAAGAAGAGCACGATAAATTCCTCGAAGCTCTTCAGCTGTGAGTTTATTATGTTTGTTACTTGCAATTTTCTAAGAAATTTCGTCTACTTTCTCTCTGGACTGAAGAAGAGCCCGATAAATTCCTTGAAGCTCTTCAGCTGTGAGTTTATTATGTTTGTTACTTGCAATTTTCTAAGAAATTTCGTCTACTGATGTTTATGTCGAATTCTACCTCCCGAAACCAATATTCAAGTCTGATTTACGTTTTTTTGTTTTTTGAAATCGGAATTGCTTTATAACTTCCGGAGGGAGCTTTATCTTCCTTATTGATTTTAGTTTTCATGATTCTGTTGATTTTAGTTTTCATGATTCTGTTCCTCGTTTTCCGGCTCCGATGTTGATGCTGTGTGGTTTGAGGATTTAAACCTTCGAGTTTTCTTAACTTCGATGGTTTAAGTTTTGTTTTCCCGCTCTTCGTCATTCCACATCGCTTAATTTTGTTTCATTTGGAGCTTTTTCATATCATCATTGTGGAGCTATCATACTGTTCTGTAATCGGCGTTTTCTGTTGGTTAGAAATCCATTGACTTAAAATCAGAGTATTGAAAGCTCTGTAGTTGTGGTTTTTCTATCCTAGAATTGAGGTGTTAGGAGGCAATTTACGAGTTTGACATGTAGAAAATATACTAGTATAGGAACCGAAGAAAATTAGAGGGGAAATTTACGATTTCTGCAATTTTAGTTCATATGTCAAATTTTCAGGTTTGATCGTGACTGGAAGAAAATTGAAGATTTTGTAGGTTCAAAGACAGTTATTCAGGTGAAAGACGCTCGATTTGGTTTGTTGGAGCTTTTGCTCTTTGATTTCTTCCCACAACATGTTCTTTACTCTACAGTCGATGCTGCAGATTCGGAGTCACGCCCAAAAGTACTTTTTGAAAGTCCAAAAAAATGGAACGATAGCACACGTACCTCCCCCACGCCCAAAACGCAAGGCTTCACATCCTTATCCACAAAAGGCATCAAAAAATGGTACGGAAATCTGATTCATAAGCAACGCGCACACTTCAAAGCTTTAACTACTGATATAATTAACTCATATTCAATAGTTTTGTTGCCGTTGCAAGCATCAATGGGTTATCCTTCTTCAGTTAATACCCTAACACCTGGATATTCTCCTTGGGACGATGCGTCGATAATGATTAACCCTTCTTTGAGCAAAATCATGCAACCACAAGATGAATTTACAAATTTTCACAGATCTGAAAGTACGTATATTTATCCCCTCACCGCTAAAATCTTCAATGTAGTAGATTGGCTTGTAAATTGGACTCTTAAGCCCTTATCTTATCACATGGTGTTACAATTCAGCTGATATTGCATCGGAAGGGACACCAATGATCAGTAGTAGCAGCCTCAATGGTATGGGAAGCCCTGATATGGGAAAGCAGGGAAAACAAGCTCCTATGCTTCACGGTAACATTCTAGATTGGTTATAATATAGTTTTAAGTCAGTGAAAAAGCCAAGTGTGCAGGGTGGGTGTTTAGAAGTGAAATTATGATCTGAGTTTTTATTTATTGGGTATCCTGTAGGTATACCAGATTTTGCTGAAGTTTATGGCTTCATTGGTAGCGTTTTTGACCCAGACAGTAAAGAACATGTGAATAAACTCAAGGAGATGGATCCTATCAACTTCGAAACAGTGAGTTTGAGAATTTGTGATTGTGCCTCTGACTTGTACTAGTGACTGTAATTGTACATGAATAATTAGCTAGGCTGGACCCTAGTGCACGATCATGAATCATATTCTGCTTGTTTATATTGCTTCCTAGTTGCAACCATGCTGATCTTTATAGACTCCGGATTAATACATGCTAAACACCCTTCTTGAAATAACCGCAAGCATTTGCTCATAACTTCAAATGGTGACTTGCAGGTTTTGTTGTTGATGCGAAACCTCAGTTTTAATTTGTCCAGCCCTGACTTTGAACCACTCGTAAGTCTGGCATACTTCCATTCTCCAAGTACATATATGTCTGCATCTGTCCGTTTCTAACTTGTACTTTTCAGTCTCGGTGCTGTTAGATAATATAATATTAAAGTTACCTTCACCGGATCAATCGGTGATTTAGCATGGTATTAGAACAAGTGGTCCAAAGGTCTTGTGTTCAAACTCCTACAATATTATTTCCTTCCCAATTAATATTGATTTCTTCTTGTTGGGTCTTCTACATTTTTCAAGCTCACAAGTGAAAATAGTGTTAAATGGTACGATATTAATTTTACCTTCGCCCTTTAGCTTAAACTTTTGAGTCAATCAGTGATTTATCACTGCCATGCTTATATCTTGTGCTCAGTCACATGGTTGGTAATGTCAAATCATAATTGTTCTTTGGATTTGCTTAGGCCTTAGGGTGAACTTCTATGACTTGAAAAATAATTATAAATTCCATTTTATTGATTGAGTGGACTGTGAAACTAGGTTGCAAGCTGCTGCTGTTTAACATAGGGATCAAACAAAATCTATACTCTTGAGGGTATTGATCCAAGTCTTAGAAAACTTCGTATGCTTTCTTTTAGCAGCTCTCGAGTAATAAACATTATTTACCTTTCTAAGAATGTATACAAGCTCTTTTTGCGTGTAATGGTAAGGACAATTCTAAGAAACTGACATTGTGTAATTCCCACATTGAAGGAAAACATTCTGAAGGCTCTGGTTGATACTCAGTTTTGGAATTGAATAGTAACTTGTTCTCCTCACATGGTTAAGCATTTGAAAACGTTCTAAACGGTTTCTATATCGTCTTAACTGATTTGTTTCAGAGAACTGTGTTGTCAACCTATGATGTCAATACAAAAACAGTAGCAGTCACTGCAGGAATGCCTACAAAGAAGCATGCTGATGATATATCCTGTTGAATTACCTACTACCTAAAATTAGCTCATTACCTTGTATCAGCTCTTATCTACTCTGCCTATTACTTGTCGAAGTCAGAGCGTTGGAACACCCGAACAACGCCAGCTGCCAGCCAGGGCTGTTAGAGAAGATTGTATCAAAAATTGGTCTCCATTGATTCTTTTGAGGCTCTATGGATCCTCCTCTTTGGCACCTTACCAAGGCTCATATTTCGGGTTTGGCCTATAACCAAATGTATATTGTTGTAAGATCTGTTTGATGAATTTTGTCATGTGCTAATAAAAGTACAGCCCCGTTAACTGTTTGCAAGGGTGCTCGATCGGGCTGTTGAACCAAAACATGGCTCGATCTCAGAGTGGTATTGGATAGGCGATCTTCTTATAGGCGATCTTCTTGTGCTTGTATCGTTAGAAATGAGTGTAAATTGCTGTTGTTCTTAGTGAAGTTCACCTGTTTTGTAAGTGGCCTTTTTTTCCAGAAAGAATGAAATGGGTTAGTACATATAAAAGAAACGTGTTTCTAGATTATCTTCTTTCCCTTCTAGCTACTAATTTTCTTCGATCAATGTTGTGGCTTTTATTACTCGAGATTGAGATGATCAATGTCATGTTGGAAGAAATATAATTAGTTGGATATTCCGTATAAATTAACAACATATGAAATTCTGATCTTTTGATTTGCATATAATGTCCTTGGTTGGATTTTCAACATGCTTGAAAAAGTTATTGATAAATTGGATCTTGTAGATACTCTTATAACATCTCCTTCTCATATCCATAGATCTACCCCGCTCTTATATAGGTAGATACAAAATTATCGATTTTTGAAACATATGGAGGAAAAAACAGGACTATTTAGAGGGGTTGGAATGGGTAAAAGAGATTGTAGAATTGATCAACAACATTATCAAAGTTCATGGCGGTGTGGGATCTAGAGGAATATATGATCATACTAATACTCATGAAGAAAATGACCTTTACGTGGAAATGAAAGAACTGAGAGTAATCAATGAAGAAAATATTACAAAATCAAAAGTGGTTCTAGTCTATGGTTAGATGAATGAGCCGATAGAAGCTCATATGAGAGTTTGTTTAACTGCTCTGACTAGGAGAAAAATCAAATTCCTTCTGAGTTCGTGTTGACATTTTAATTAATGTGAATTTAGCTTAGAATTTTGAGAAGGGTTTTCTGGCATTGTTTTAGATCGATTATTTCGCTTAAAGAATGTTCAAAAGAATTGATCAGAAGGCAATGGTTTTGGTTTATATGAGCTCTTTCCTCTTAAGTGAGTATAAGGAGAGACTTTTAAATTTTTTTTCCTTATTGATTGCCACTTAATTGTTCAAATATCTCATATTCTCGTTGAGATTTGAGATGACATTTTGTAACTAAAAAAAAGTTAAAATTTATCTTCATATTTGTCTGTCGCGTTATTTTAGTTCCTCTATTTTATTCTTGTCCTATCTTTTAAAAATTGATTTTTTTATTGGTTGGAATTTTTTAATGCAAAATCTATTTGTTAAAAAATTCATTTAACACAATGTCACAAAATTTCAAAATGTTTATGGAGTATTGTGTTGTAGTGATAGTGTGATTAAAAAAATTGTTTTTTTTTTTTCTCACAATTTCTTGATCATGAAATCCATCTTTTAAAATTCCAAAAACAAAATTCATCTTTCAAAATTCCAAAAACAAGTTCTTTAAAACTAATTTTTTAGATTTTATTTTGGAGAGACTTTACTTTTTTACATGTATTTGAAATTTATACTTATTGTCTCTCCATTTTTCTATAATTTTTACCTAGCTTAAAAGAAAAATAACAAAAACAAAAACAAGCTTTTAGAAACTATTTTTTTTTTAATTTAGAAACATTCGTAAAAAAACATATGACTATGCGAGAAATTTAGAGAAAGAATGGGTGTTTATAACCTTAATTTTCAAAAACTAAAAACTAAGGTCCCGTTTGACAACAATTTGGTTTTAGAAAATTAAGCCTATTTACTCACCATTTCTTACATTGATTGACATCTTTCTTAAGTACAATCATTGAATTCTTAGCTAAATTAAAAAACAAAAGCAAAATTCTAAAAGCTAATTTTTTTAGTTTTTAAAATTTGGCTTGGTTTTTTAAACCATTGGTTAAAGTATAATAAATGAATAAATTTAGAGATGGAAGTAATGTCTATAGACTTAATTTTAAAAAACAAAAACAAAAAATTAAATGGTTACCAAACGATGCCCAAATAATTACCAAACGAGGTCTACTTTTCTAGTTTTTAAAATTTAACATAGCTTTTGAAAACATGAGGGGAAAATGGATAACAATACATAGAAACTTATGAATGAGAGTAGTATTTACAAGCTTAATTTTAAAAATAAAAATAAAAAAATCAAACGATTATCAAACTATGTCTAGAATTTATAATTTGTTTAAGATCTATCAAACAAAAAATTGAATGTTTAGAAATTTGCACAACTTTGAAGGCAGAATAGACACACACCAAAAAAAAAAAAGAGAGAGAGAAATTTTTACGTTAAAAAAATCTTCTTTGAGCCATATTTTAAAAAAATGTCTTTAATTTTGTATTTTTCAATAAATTCTTTTGGTGTTATTTTTGAACAAATTTACCATTTTTATTTTTTTATCACTATTTTGTGTGTAATTATGATTTTTCATTAATGAGCCCTATTTTCTGTAATTTTTGTGTTGTTTAATTGACTTAATAATGGATTGATGTTTCATCTTCTAATACATTTTAAATTGTTTTTTTTTTTGTAAAAAACTCTTTTTAATCATTCTATTTCTGGCCCTTCTTCATAAAAGATTTGTGTTTTTTTCTCCATCACCTGATTTCTTCATGCATTTTTTTTTTCCGTTTTCTTCATGCATTATTTCTCCCCCTGCTCTTCATCTTCATTTTTTTATGTTTATCATTTCCCCCATTTTTCATGTTATTCACGTCATTCTCCGTTTGCAATTATTTTTTTTTCTTTCCATTTTTTCATGTTTTCAATTCCGTTTTCTTCATGCATTTCGTTTCCTTCATGCTTTATCATCTTCATCCCCTTATCATTCTTTATTCTTTTCATGCAATTTATTTTTTTTCAACCCCCCAATTTTTCTTTTTTTCATTTTTATCATTTTTATCTTTGACACAAAGAACTAGGTGTTTATTTACATTTTGTACAACTTGTGCATTCTGTTATTTTTTTTTACTGTATACTGAGATATATATTGATTTTGTTGTTATATTTGTTTGTATATTGAGATATATATATATGATATATAAGTTATTTTAAAAATCATTATGCACATATGATTTTTTATCTACTACATTTTATAGAAACTCTTACTGTTCCAATTCTATATATTGGGGTATATATTGATTTTGTTGTTATACCTGTTGTATACTGAGATATATATAATATATGAGTTATTTTAAAAATAATTATGCACATATGATCTATTATGTACTACATTTCATAGGTACTCTTACGGTTCCAATTTTATATGACGGTCGTTTCAACGAGAGAGATAATTACATCAATTACAAAGTAGCTGAAATAGATTTTCATCATCAAATGTAGAGATGTCCTATTCCCCGTAGGGCCCCGTCCCAAACGAGGCAGGGATTCCCCGATTAGGCGGGGAATGGGGAGGGAGTGGGGAAAAAAAATTTCGGTGAGCTAAATGGGGACAGGGACAAGGAATGTATTCCCCATTCCTCGTCCCCGCCCGGTTATCTTCTACGTATTTATTTAGTATAGTTATCTAATGTTATGTTGTTATTATTATTATTATATATTTTACATTTAAATTTCAAATTTGATTATTTATTGGGAAAGATAATGAATATATTTAAATTGAATATTTAAATTTAGATTATATATGTGAATAATTTGATTTATATTTAATCTTTCTACTAAAAAAAATTAATTAGCTTTTTAAGGCCAAAATTTAAATGATTTATCTTTAAATTCAAATTATCATGTAAAACTAACCCTGATAAATAATTTAGTGATAAAGTTAATTATTTAATTAAAATTTACTCACATTAGTTATTTAAATTAATTGGTTTTTTTACAAAAAAAAAGAAAAAAAGAAAAAAAAAGGTAATTGAGAAAAATTCTCTGCAGGGAACCCGATCCTTGTGAATTCCCCACGGAGAATCCCTATCCCGAACCCTGTGGGGAATTTCACGGGGATGGAGAATGAAACGGGGAGCGGGGACGGGGATGAGGAATAGTATCCTGGCCCCGCCCCGCCTCGTGGACATCTCTAATCAAATGTCCTTTGCTAAGTTTCAACAATTAGTAGTTGATAAGATAGACAGTGTAGGGAGTTGTGGTAACATTGAGATTCTTGCGTGTGTTGGATCAATGGATTTTATGAAGAAGGATTTGGTACCTAGAGAAGATAATGATGTTAGATGGTTGTTCTGCCTAATTCCAATGGTGTTGAAAAATATTGTTAATTGATTATTATGTTTTCAAATAACCTATCAATAGTCTTGGATAATATATCTCTCAATGAAACTATGAGCAATATTAATGATGATGAAGGTCATCATTACGAAACGATTGATTTAATGAAGATTTCCCGTAATTTCCAAGTTAAGATTGATGACATGTTTCTGATAACTTGTAGAAATACAAGTTATTGTAGTCTTTTACTTAGAATAATGAGGGTAGATAAGCAAAATATGCGTTGATTATATTAAGAGTTCATAATAAATAATATACTTGCACTAAAGTACACTAAAAATCCCTACTAACCACATATCATGAGTTGAATTGCATCAAAGTGTATATTTTGCAGTTGATCGCATGTTTTGTCCGCATATGTCGAGCTTCTACCTGATGAACAAATAGTTGATCGCATGTCTTGGGATCTCTGACCCAGTGCTAGCAGATCTCATGTTGTAAACTTCAGAATGTTGCCCATGATAGCAGTGCTGACATTTTCACCTGCCACGTTAGAGATGATGATTGATCAGAGTGGGATTTCCAACGATAGTCAGCGCATGGCTTTATAAATAGAGCCTTGACGTCCGGAAGAAAGATTCCAGAATTTAAAGAGTCGAGATTTTACTTGAGAACACCCTTAGGCACGATTCTTGCACCACAAGCAGGATCATAGAGTATTTTCAAGAACTTCCACTTCCAAACTCCACCCCGACTTGTCATCGGAACTTCGCCGGAGCAAGAGCCTGAGAGGGCCTTCTCAACTCCACACCATCATTCTGTCATCATCAGCCTCGACATTTGACCTATTGGAAGCAAGAAATTGTTGAAACCCGCCCTTCTCTTTACTCTCTTCTT
This sequence comes from Benincasa hispida, assembly GCF_027475165.1. Lineage (NCBI taxonomy): Eukaryota > Viridiplantae > Streptophyta > Magnoliopsida > Cucurbitales > Cucurbitaceae > Benincasa > Benincasa hispida. The sequence goes on along the minus strand of NC_143488.1, from coordinate 68,482,282 downwards.
GTCTTTTACTGTTGTATTACATTTGAGACTAGGAGACAATTCACTTTTGTATACAACAATTCTATTTTTGTCTATATATCATCATGTCTACTTCCATTATCTTCTCTTTCTTTGCTATCGCCTTTTCATTCATCATGAGTAACTAATCTCAACAGGGAAAGAGGGGAGCTTAATGCTATGAGCTAAGTTGAGTCTTTAAAGGTCAATCTTGTTTTCTTAGTGTGTGAAAATGCTTGCCTATGATCATTCATTGAGTCAAGCAGCTATAACCAACTGCCCGAGAGGGTAAGTAGTTGTGGATTTCACTAAGCAAAATAAGAAGTGTTTCTAGAAATAGAAATAACCTTATGCTCAACGCGACATCATTCATGCATCATAGAGATATGAAAAATGTGGCTGGCCACTGAGAGGTGTGCGATGAAGGGATGTTGCGAGCTGGGATTAACCTCGGAACTAAACTTAAAGATGTGGTATTGACTTCCCCCCAAACCCTGCTTCTCCATATAATTTTCTTACACACGTTGAAACTGTTGTCTAGTTAAGTTATCTTATAATTAAACTCGAAGTGTTCATCGCCTATTTAGATAATTTCACCATATAGCTTCTTTAATCGCGTGATTTTTGACTCTACTACAATTATTTTAGTCCTTGCCATATGCATGTATTTTCCAAACATTCGCAGTAGAAATCCCTGAGTTTGACCTCAGCTCACACCGAGAAACTTGGTTGTTTATACTTGACAGTCTGTAAGAAAACTTGTGATCAGTGCATGATTAACTACAACTCGAGCATAGTGAGTTCAATGCATAATCATTCTAGCATAGTTCATGTAAACCGCATGAACGCAATAGTTTCATTTGAAAGATGTGTTGTTGAATATTATGCGAGCTATTGCAATTAGAGATAACTTTCAATACCAAACTGTTAAATCAAATAAGTTTTGATACTAATTTGTCTTGTCGATGAATGTAAATGGTCACTTTGCGCTCGTTCAGTTGGAGATGATGGAAATTCTAATGGATAATTAAAAGTTTTGATCATGAGCATTCATGTTCTCTGGATATTGTGTTGATTGGCCATAGACAAGCATTATTTTTTTGTTATTAAGAAGTGCATCAAGAAGAAGATTAGCAATGATGGTAGTCATGTGATCACGCCTAAAACTATAGTGAATTATATTCAGATTGAGCATGGATTGGACATAACTTACTAAAAAGCTTGGCATGCTCGAGAAGCTATTGTGAATGAAATTCGAGGATCACCTGAAGAATTTTTCAAGATGATTCCAGCATTTTCCTTTTATCTTTCTTCATGCATTATCTGCTTGTGTTTCGGGTTGGAAACATTGTCGTCTTGTTATATCGGTTGATGGTACTAGTTTGAAAAACAAGTATGGTGGAACCCTTTTAACTGCTTGCATCCCATATGCCAATGATCAGATATTTCCCTTAGCATTTTGTGTTGTTGGTTTTGAGAATGACCATTCATGGAAGTGGTTTATGAGCCATCTAAAAAAAATATTGGGATCGGAACGATGTTTTGATAGTTTCTGAGAGGCATAAGAGTATAGTAAAAGTAGTTGAGTTAATATTGCCTTAACGTATTCCATTGTATGTGTATTGTGCATTTGTTACGAAATATAAAGCCTTAATATAAGAAGAAGCTCATAAATTCTAGATTTTTTTCATGTGCAAAAGCTTTTAATGTTGTGGATTTCGAAGTTCAAATGCAACTGTTGGAGTCTAGTGCACGAGGCATACGAGATGAGTTACAAAGTATTGATTTTAAAAAACGGTCTTGTGCCTTCTGACCTCATAGGAGAATGATGATGAACATGTCTAAAAGCTTATATTATGCCATTCTGAATTATAGGGATTTAACGAGTTCTTTAATGCTTGACATTTTAAGGATGATCATGCAACGACGGTTCTATGATAGGAGGAATGAAATAGAATATCAAGTGACTGAGTTTACCAAAACGACAAAGAACTATTTAAGAGAAAAAATTGGACAAGGCAGATTGATGCAGGTAAGTATTTATTGTATATACTCCAGTATATGTCAGATATATAGTAATATTTGTCATTGTTTCTAGGTTTTTCCAGTGAACAACATTCAATATCAAGTGATAGATGGAACCATTCAACATGATGTGCACCTGCCTTCTCAAAGATGTAGTTGCAGGATGTGGGATATTTTGTAAATTTCGTGCCCACATGCATGTGTTGTGTTGAGTAAAAAGCACATATCAATTAAGGATTATGTTTCACCGTGTTATCTTAAAAAGAATCTTTCTTCAATATACAAAGACTTCATCCATCTGTTAGGTGATCCACGTGGTTGGCATATACTTGAAGAAGTAAGCTCGATATACATTTTACCTCCTGATGTCAAGCGTTCAGTTGGTAGACCAAAAAAGTGAGAATCCCTTCTTAGATGAAGTTTAAGAAGCGTGTGAAGTGTGGCCTTTGTGGAAGGGTTGAACACGATCGTAGAACTTGCAAATATCATTTCCCACAATAGTTGTTTTGTTGATTTTTCTTAATCTTAAATTATTCTATGTTTTTTTTAATGTATTAGCAGAGACAACGTTACAAATATTTGCTTTTTAATTTTTATTGCAATATTTGTAATGTTTTGAGCATTTGAGACATTCGAACTTTTGTTTTTATATAATTTTGGAATTATTCGTTTTGGTATTATTCTATTTTTTGCTTTATCATAATCCTAAGTATATTTAATATATTCTTATTTATTTATCAAGATTTGAGTTTTAGAAGTGTGCATATTATATATAATATTGAGTATATTTTGTATACTTCGAAGTATATAATCAACATTTTCACATATAGCATAGATACGTATGACATTGTAACTTATGATGCATATATATATATATATATATATATATATATATATATATATATATATATATTCTATTTTGGAAGTTTGCAAATAAGATGAAGATTTACAAGTGTTTAAACTATTAATAATGAAAAGCGTATATCAAGTGTATATGATATATGATAGAGGGTTTGTTATATATATCGTTTTTACCCTATTCACCATAGGTGTATATCAATCTAGGAGTTGTAGTCTATTTTGTAAACAATGTTGTATTTCAGAAACGTATATACCATGAATATCCTTGAGTATATTGTGAAGTATATTTTGTATAATTCCAAGTATATTCTCTACATTTCTGATATTTTTTTTATAAAGTTTATAATATACTTAGTATAGTTATATATGACACACTTTATAGAGAATATACTTGGAAGCGTGCCTAGAGTATTTGCAAAATATACGTATCATATATTTGTACCATAGAAGTTAAGATTCATAAAACCATAATGAGATTTATAACAACAAAATAAGTATGTTCTTAACATCTAGTAAAAACTAGCAACAAAAAACAACATCTTCTGTATAAGTTTTTAAAGTTTGTGGCCTGAAAATAAAATCAAAACAGAAGGAAAGTTCATATTTCCTATATCCTCAAAACAATGGATGATTAGTGGTTGTGATTGTGACATTACTATGGTTGGTAAGTTGAACGAAGGTGCATAGTCTTCTAGTTACACTTTCTTCCCTTTTATTTTTTCCTCACCGACCAGAACTTTGTTGTGAAAGGTGACATCATCATTTTTGAAGAAATGATTTTTCTCTTCCTTCTTTTTCTACCGAATTATTTGTTGTTATTGGAGCAATATCTTGTAGTTGTGTTCAAAATATACCATAGTATATTAGACTTAAACTTTTGAATATATAGTAGATTTCTTACATTTCTATAGTTTGTAACTTACATGGTTTGTCTTCGATTTTTTCTTTTCATTGTTATGACATATGCTATCTACCTTCTTTTTTCCCTAAAATATATACAATTATACATATTAAAAGCCCATATCATTTTAAAGTAAACTATATTTAACAGTTAAGTATGGATATATATACCTTCATCACTTTTGTTTTCTATCTTTTCTACTTAAAGTAAAAAGATTTTGCTAAGTTCAGTGGAACTCAAACATATACCTTGCACGTTCTAATTTTCAATAGGTAACATCAATTAGTAATTAGATAACTATAATTAGATATACACTTATTATAATAAGACATGAGATTGTTTTATACATATCTTAATGAAGGAAATCGGACATGAAGATTTCCATGAGCAGCGGAATGATCGTTCCAAATTTCATTCGTATATGAACACTAACAATTACAATCAAGAAACGGAAACATACAGGCTATCCATAAAACGAAATTACAATATGTTTTACTATACGATCAAGGGAAAGAGTACACATACCTTTGAAGACTCATCTTCAATCTCCTTTGATCACGAACAATCGACAACCATCATACGAACACCACGAATTCAATGAACGACCTCCAAAAATCTTGACGATGTCGAGTTGAGTACGACACTACCACAATGGCTACCTTGGTAATCTCGGTATGAGAATCCAAAAGTGTGGGCTTTGTGTGGACTTGGTTAGAGGAATGGACCAGAGGAACAATTGTGTAAACGATTGAGCAAGTGGGAGATGAAAAGTCTATCATATAGACGATGCCCAATCGTTTAGAAGAAGCTCCATAATCGTTTAGCAAAAGCTCCGCAATCGTTTAGCTAACGGCCAGCTGAGTGAACTATCGTGTAGTGTCACTCCACAATCATGTAGTCTCTCTTCAACTATCGTTTAGTGAATCTCATTTACTTGACAACCACTGTGAGAACTTTCCGAGAATAAAAATTCTCAATTCATCAACTACAAAGTTTAGGAAAATAATTTTCCTTTTTATCTCATGGTTACCATGAAACTACCAATAACTTCCCAATCAATTAGTTATTAGAGAAAAAGAGATAATTATCCAATAATTAATATTATTATAAATATATATGATAACCAACTTACTATACTATATTTATAACCTATAGTTTTAATATTTCATCTCATGAAAACATATAAGCCATAGCTCTTTTTCTATTCCATGGTCCTTAATGTAAATCTCATTTACATTAATTATCCACTAGATGTATCTCATACGCCTCACCGATCATATCATATATAATTGAACTACCTCTTGTTAATTTGAACATTTCAAATCAAAACCAAGAACTGATTCTCAACTTGAATCCATTGGCTAACAAGGGGACCTTATGGACTTATAGCTTGAAGCTTCAATGGTACGTGAATAACTGACTAAACTCTTTAGTCACGGGATCCACCATCCGTTAACTGCCAGACACTCCACTAAAGACCGACAGCTGAACTCTTCTTACTACAGATATATTATGTGTCCATATCAACCAATCAACAGTGCGATAACCCTTCACAGATCGCTCCTAAGTATAGCTGGGCCAATAACCGTTATCCCCTGTAGTTACATTTAAGTTCTTAGGTACGATTGATCCCTCTAATGAACATAAGTCATAGTCCTACTATGACTTAGTCATCTCTTCCAAAAAAAAAGCTGTGGCCACTATGTTCAAGCCCCGGAATCAGCTCTTAAGGGAGCAATCTATCTACTTACCCCTACTTCGGAGAAGGATTAAATTCCATCTTGTATAAGTGAGTTCTCAGCTCCCAAATCAGACAAGTCCTCGAAAAGGTAGGCATGTTGAGTTGGCAATCTGGCCACTCTAGGAGTTCCCAAAACACTCAGGATTGAGGTCATGTCACCTATTGTCGTTTAGGTGAGATGCAAGTCTCCAGTATCAATGGTGTTATATATAGAGACGAATCATCTCGTGGTCTGGTCTTATACAAACTTTTTGTATAGGACACTCCTGCTCGCATGTCTCCACATGAATGGTTAGAATCTACCATTTGTAGTAGTTTACAACACTTGCAAACCTCTACAAAGCGAGTCGTATCTGTAGTGTCACCAAGATCATCCCTCCTTAATCCTTATACTACAGACCTATTTGGGTTATCACTTAAGGCATGATCTACTTGTATATTTCATATACATGCTTAAGTTTACATACGATAACCATGGAGCATTGTTTATTGAATATTAGTAAATGCCAGATAAAATAACTTTTATTTTATCCATAACAATGTGTATAAATTACAAACAACGAGACTTCGGGAGAATTAAGACACCAATCCTAACAATCTCTCACTTTTCCTAATGCCTTGGGAGACTAATGTACAATACAAGATAAAGACAAGTACAATATGCAATAAACTAGGGGCATACCCAGTATCATCTTCCACTTGCCCTAGACAAGATGCTGCATGTCCCGCAGACCCAGACTCTCCAGGTGATCCTTGAACACTTTAGCCATGAGAGTCTTTGTAAATGGATCAACAACGTTGTGCTTCGATGCGATCTTCGTGACTATCACATCACCGTGATACACAATCTCTCTAATCAAGTGGTATTTGCTTGCCTCGATGATGACTCTGAGGTTCCTTCGAATTTTCCACAGGCCCGATGTTATCATAATGAAGAGTGATAGGCAAATCCATATTTGGAACAACTTCCAAATCGGTAAGGAATTTCCTTAGCCAAACAGCCTTTTTAGCTGCTTCACAAACGGCTACGTATTCGGCTTCCATAGTGGAGGCGACGATGCATCCTTATTTGATGCTTCGCCACACTACAGCCCTTTCATTTAGAGTGACACTGACCCTGATGTTAATTTGTGAGAATCTTTATCGGTCTGAAAGTCAGAGTCTGTGTATCCAGTAAGGATCAGATCCTTATCTCTATACACGAGCATGTAGTTCCTTGTTCTTCGAAGATACTTAAGGATCGTATTGACTACCATCAAGTGATCAAATCCTGGATTGGACTGATACCGACTAACAATCGTCGGGTCTGATACACAACATTATATACATTAAGCTTCCAACAGATGAAACATAGGGAATCCATCTCATCTCCTCAACTTCTTGAGGTGTCTTAGGACATTGATCCTTAGACAAAACGATTCCATGCTTGAAGGGTAACAAATCCCTTTTGGAATTCTGCATCCTGTACCTGATCAAGATTTGATCGATGTACGATGCCTGAGACAAGGCTAACCTATTGACTTACGATCCCGAATGATCTGGATCCCTAGAACATACTGTGCCTCACCCAAATATTTCATTTGGAACTGGGTAGCTAGCCATTTCTTAATATCAGTCAGATACCCTACATCATTCCCAATGAGTAGGATATTATCCACATACAATACCAAGAAAGCTACTGTGTTATTGATGATCTTCTTGTAAACACATGACTCATCAACGTTCTGATCAAAGCCAAACGACTTGACCATACTGTCAAATCTAATGTTCCACGATCTAGACGTTTGTTTCAGCCCATAAATGGACCTATTAAGCTTGTAAACTCTTTGCTCTTGATCTGGAACTACGAACCCCTCTAGTTGAGCCATATTGGGATTGATGCTCTAAATCTTGTGGTCATGTAGTTTATAATTGTATTTGTACAAAAATTTTATTTATCTAATAAAATAAGAGGTATTTTATTCGATATTTAGTTTCATTAACCCAAAAACCAATAAATTAAAGTTATCTTCTATAACTTAAACATGTACGTGAAGACATACAGGTGGATCACGTCTAAATGATAACCTGAACGGTCTGTAATAAATGGATAAGACTAGGTATCTTATTCTAGTGACGCTACAGATATGACTCGCTTTGTAGTTGTTACAATTGTTGTAAAGTACTACAAATGATCTGATCTTGATCATTCATGTGAAGACATGTTAGTGGAGGTATTATATACAAAGAGTTTGTACAAGACTTGGCCACGAAATGAATAGTTTCTCTTTATACCACTGTTGCTAGAAGAGACTTACATTCCACTAAGATGACCATAGGTGACATGACCTAAATCCTGAGTGAGTTGTGAACTTCTGCCTATAAGGGCAGTCCTTTGATTTGTATAGGTAAGAGTGGCCAAATTTGCAGACTCAATAAGCCTACCATTTTGGGGTTTCGTCTGATTGGGGAGTTGGGAACGCCATTACACAAGAAGGAATTCACTCATTCCCTTCTGTTAGAGTAAGTAGAGAAATTGCTCCCTTAAGGATTGATTTTAGGGCTTGAACAATGTGGCGTCAAACCCTCTCCTGGCCCCAGAGGGGTTCGTTTATAGTTGGACTAGAACTAGTTATTAATTAGAGGGATCAATGGTACTTAAAGAGTTAGATGTAACTATAGGGGCGAAACAATAATTTTGGCCCAGCTATATTTAAGAGCAATTTGTGAAGGGTCAACGTGATAACTTGTAAAAATACTAGTTATTGTATTTCTTTCATTTAAAATAATAAGGCTAAGGCATGAAATTTAGATAATTTTTTACCAATAAATTTATACAAAAAGTGAAGCATGCGATCACATACTTCTAATGCATAACATATTTCAATTCTAGACTAATTTAGCTACTTCTATGTAGAATATCCTTCAACAGTCTGATGATCGTGCGATCGCATACCCATTGATGCATTCAAAGCAAGAAATTGCCTCAGAAGAAAAGGAAAGACGATCACATAAGCTGCAAGCGTTGAGGCATGACATGACATGGGTGGTGGGTGTCACATCACAAGTTGCATTGGTGGCTGATAGGAAAACTTTGTTGAAGATTCAATGAACCACTGTCATATTGCAGACGATGCGACAAAATATGGAATTTAATGTGCCCCATCAACGCAATCATGAGTTTGAGAAAAGAAGTGCTCACGAACACCTATAAATACCCATGCAAATTCCATGCAGAAGCATGACGTTGATATACATCGTGATATATATCGGGGGATACATTGTGGGAAACGAGAAGAATACCCTGAGAAGGGATTCTGCTAGAAACCCCTATCAATTCTCCATAGAAACTCCTTAGTGAGAGCTTAGGATTCTAGGGAGAGAAGAAGATAATACTATTCAATCATTTAAGTGAAGTAGTTGTAAAACGAGTTAGAGGAAGCAAGACATTGCGAACCACGACTTGACTCTCTAACCATTTCTCTTTATTTTGTGTATTTGTATTGTATTTCTTATATTGACAAATTCAAATTTGCAGTATGAATACATGTTTGTTATATATCTTGTCTATCTTTTTCACCAATATCATGCATAGCTAAATCACTTCATATGTTGAGAAGATTGTGGCTAACACGACTAAATAACTAGAAGAATCATGCAATCAACTTGTTTTATGCATGCTTATATTTGTTGCTTGATTCAATTGAGAAATGGTTCTAAGTAAAGCTAATCTAAGTTTGAAAGAATTTAGATTAAGACCTCATAAAACAAGAGAAAATATTCCTTAGAAATAAGTACATTCTCTGCATATTACACCTATCGCATGCATCTCAGAGATAAGATAATGTGGCAAAGAACACTGAGAAATGTTGGTTGTAATATTGAGTGTATAACTTGATCGCATATTTCATCTAGTTGTTTAGAAAAATTTAGTAAAAATCCTTCTCAACCCTCCTATAGTATAACTGTTATCCAACCCGCACTGCCTCATTTCAAACATAATTTCTATCGCATATTTAGGTTTAAGTTTGCTTCCTCAATCACCTTTTTGAACATTTTAACTCCCGCTAAGATCATATTTTCTTTAGTTTCATCGCGCGCTTACAAGCAATCACTGCTTTCGACCCTGGACTCACCAGGAACTTTGATCAAATTTGCACTTGGGTTTGACTAAAAAAAACTTAGTGTTAAATCTCATAAGCATAATTATTTCATCGCATGTACAAAACGCATCACAATGCACTATTGATTGGTTATATCCAATGGACAAAAAAACATATCTATAGTGCAAAAAGTGCAGTTGTCGATCTTTAGTGGAGTGATCGGAAGTTAATGAAAGTTGATTAATTTATTAAAGAGTTTAATTAATTAATCAAGTATCATTGAAGCTTTAATCTGTAGGTTCATAAGATTTGTTTGTTAGCTCCATAAAGGTTCATGAGAATCAAATTAATTTTTAATTAATTTGAATAGTTCAAATTAATTAATGAGAATTAATTATATATGGTATAATTATTATAATGTATATGATACATTATAATATAAAGTTTCACTTGAGAGAAATAAATATTTGAGTATGAATGAGATATTAATTATATAAATGTGATTCATATAAAAATTATTGGTTAAAATTAATATGAATGTGATTCATATTAATACTATAGGTTATATGAGAGAATAATAAACTATAAGTTATATTATATGTGATATAATATAAACTATAGGCTATATATGTTATATGCGATATAACATACAGTTCAATTAATAATATATATTAAGTTAGTTAATATATATTATTTTTATTATTAAATTTCATTATTTTGATTTTTGAAACTAAAAGAGGAAGGAGTTATGTTTTAACTCCTTCAAACCCCACATTCTCTCATAATAGTATGCCATTCAGTTTCACAGCGCGTAAGTTTTGGGTTCATCATTTTTATCTCCATCTTCTCTCAAAAGCTCTTTATGAATTGCTTCTCTCAATTAAAAATTATCCCTTCGCAAAATTAAAATCGCAAGCCTACTCAATCTTGTGTGGTTCTCATCCTCGAGAATAACAAGAAATCACTTATGGTGGTGTCCGGTCATTAGGGTTCCATTGTTGTGTTTGTATGTTCAAGGAAAGAGGTCGATTTGTTTGTGATCATGCAGTGAATTAGAGAGGAAAAGTGAAGAAATTGTTCTTCAAGGATAAGTCTGTTCATCCCTTTTTCCTTTTTAATTTTGGTGAATTGCATGCTTAATTAGGTTTTGTTTATCAAGTTTCTATCCTTTGTATCATTGTGGTTCTGTAAAATGTAAAAATGGGACACGATCTTTTCTACTTCGGGTATTCACATATCCTTCAATTGGTATCAGAACACCGATTGAGTCTCATTTTTCATTTTCAAACTACAAGTCAGAGTTATGATGGGTATTAAATCTGCATTGTGATGTCTGTTCTATGGTTTGGCACATTGGATGGTTTCGAAATTGACATTTAGAATTTTTGGCTACTTTAGTTGATTCAATTTGTAAGGGTCCATTGTTTTTTTTACATAATTATTATTGCAATCAAGTCCGTATTCATATCTCTGTCGCTCGTGATCAAGTTTAAGCTTCAATTTGAAAAAATTTGGGGCAAGAACGGAGTAATTCGGGTGATCGGGCAAAGCAAAGCAAGCATTCTGCCTTAGAGCGTAAGGTTAGAACGTTGCATTGCTTGCCTTACACTGTAAGGTCGAGGGCTTAATGCCACAACACTCTAGCTGCATTGTTGTAACGCTGCTCGAAGCGTTGTGATGCTTTGAATGCTATACTATGACAACTTCGCAGCGTTGGCGGAGAGCATTGCGACATTCCGGACGTGAAGCCTGATGCAATAAGAGTTCGTGATCGTGGCTTCAAGGATGTTTTGGAGGCAGTTTCACTTTTTAATTTTTTAATTATTAATTTTAATAATTAATTATTTATTGTTTTCATTAGTTAAATTAATATAAATGTTATAATGATTTAATTAATGTTTTAGGATGTTAATTTTGGTTCAATATTGATTTTATATTTAATTATACTGTGATGTATGGTTTTATATTTATATGTCATATTGTATGTCATATAGTATAAAAATCCTGCTATAGGATAAATATTATTTCATGCATCATGTTTAATTTAAATGTTATATTATAAAGTATCATGATTTAATTAAGCATGCCCATGCATCATATTAAGTATAATTGTTATATTATATGATTGCAAGCATTAATAGCATGTCCATGCATCGTTTTTATATTATAAGTGTTATAATATATGGCTTGAATGGTTGAATGGATGCTATTATTTAATTTTCATTACTTCATTATATAAATGTTATATATGTTGAAAAGAAAATGGAATGTATGAAGCATAACACCACTTTAGTAAAATTATAATTGTTATAATTTTTAAAGTATGTCACTAGATTCATGTATAGGTTTTAATTGTTTCAGTAAACTTGATAATAGTTATACGTTAATGAAATTAGAATTAAAATCTATAATAAAGAGTTGCATGCAAACATAGGTTAAAATTGGTTTTAAATAGTTTTAAATTGATTTCACTTTAGGCATGTACACGATATTTCTAACTCCATTTAATAGGATTAAATTGGATTCGAATAAACGATTAAGTTTATAACAAGTTTATCTATAAGGGACCTTTGTCTAAGGAAAGTTCTGTTTAGGCTGGGTTTTTAAGTTGACGAAACGAAACACACCCTTACCTAGGAACCAACTTGAAAGGTGAATTAGATAAATTTATTATAAACATGTAATGAGCGATTAAAGTTTGTTAAAGTGTTTAATAAATATTAATCAACATTGTTAAATCATCAAATGTAATTGTTACATGGGGCAAAGTTAACAATCATTTAATAAAAATTATTAGCTGAATTTTTCTAAGTTAATCAACCCTAGGTAAAACACTCAGTGGGAGAAAAATGATGTATATGATACTTCCATTTTCTTTCATGTTTCTCCCTAAAAGTTCACACTGTGAGATCTATGCTCTGTCTCGAGACACATTTGCTTGTGTCCCCATACAGATGGTGTTTGTATAGGTCAATAATAAGGTAAATGGAGAGAGTGTTGATAGTAAATGAAAGAGGACGTGTGTCAACACATCCCATGGTCTCCTTCACTAGTTTGTAGTAAACTTTCATATTCGACCTCGAGGCACTTTTGCTTGTGTCCCCCCTACGGATGGTGCTTGCATGAATTTATTACTTAAACCCTAGAAATGGATAGAGTTACTTTAGTTTTTTTCCCAACTGATTTTTTTTCCTACGGTTGGCTCATTGGGGTGAAACTCTAGAATCTAAAATGAAGAGTTACACTTACATGAAATTGTTAAGTTAATGATTTCTGGACTGAACAATGGTGACTAATCATTATAGGTGGTGTAATTATAATTGAGATTGTCTTAATTTAGTGAAGAGGTAACTGATCACCCTATGATGCTTTTATCCTTATCCACTGAAGCATCATTGCAAAATAGACGTCAGTTAGGTACATTAGATTTTTGGTAAACTGATTGGTTTGAATATGGTAATGCCTTAATAACTAATATAAATAATTTTTATGGTTTCAGCAAACTTCGAAATGACTAGAGCTACATTGAACCTTCTAAAAGCTGATAAATTAACTGGCAAAAACTATCCTAGTCGAAAAAACTCAATTAACACTGTGCTAATAATCGATGACCTGAAGTTCGTCTTTTTTTAGGAGTGTCCTTAAGTATCCAATGCTAGAGCATCTTAAAATATTCGGGATACGTATGACAAATAGGTCAAGGTGAACAAAAAGGTCCGAGTGTATATTATGGCTAGCTTATCAGAAGTCTTGGCTAAAAAGCACGAACCCATGGCCACAGCTTGTGAGATCATGGATTTGTTGAGGGACATGTTTAGACAACCGTCCACACAGCTCCGCCATGATGCTCTTAAGTACAAATTCAATGCCCATATGAAAGAATGGGCCTCTGTTCGTGAACATGTTCTGAACATGATGGTCAACTTTAACATGGGGGAGATGAACGGGTATGTCATCGATGAAGTCAGGCAGGTTAGCCTCATCTTGGAAACTCTACCTGAGAGTTTCCTCTATTTCAATAGCAACGATGTTATGAACAAGCTTGACTACAACCTGATCACCCTCCTTAACGAAATGCATACATACCGGTCCTTGATGAAAGTTAATGAACAGAAGGGTGAGACAAAAGGTGCCTCGTTCTCAAAGAAGTTCTACAGAGGTTTGACCTCTGGAAAAAAGTTTACACCTTCTTCTTCCGACACCAAGAAGTGGAAGAAGAAGAAGGGAAGAGGTTAGGGGAAGGCTAACCCCATTGTTGGCCAAAAGGGTAAGAAATTCAAGGTTGCTAAGGGAATATGTTTCCACTGCAACCAAGAGAGACAATGAAAGATGAACTGTCCCAAATATTTGGTAGAAAAGAAGAAGGCCAAACAAGGTAAATATGATTTACTCGTTCTGGAAACTTGTTTAGTGGAGAATGATGATTCTGTCTGGATAGTAGATCTAAGCACTGCTAATCATGTTTGTTCTTCATTTTAGAGAATTGGTTCCTAGCGGCAGCTAACGACTGGGGAGATGACGGCGCGTGTTGGAATTGGGCACGTCATCTCAGTTGTGGAAATGGGAAGGCTCCGGTTGATTACAGAAATCTTACTTATTATTAGATAATGTGTACGTAGTTCCTGATTTGAAAAGGAACTTGATTTCTTTAAGATGTTTGTTAGAACAAAACTATAGTTTACATTTTATTGTAAATCAAGTGTTTATCTACAAGCATGATGTTCACATTTATTTTGTAAATCTTGAAGATAACCATTATGTGCTAAGGTCATTAGCATCTAAGGCCCTCATTAATACTAAACTGTTCAGAATTATAGTAACTCAAAATAAAAGACAAAAAAAATTCTCCTAAAAAAAGTCCAACTTTGGCACCTAAGATTAGGCCACATAAATCTCGATATGATTGAGAGGTTGGTTAATAATGGACTTTTATGTGAGTTAGAAGAAAATTCTTTACCAGTATGTGATTCATTCTTTGAAAGCAAAATGACTAAAAGACATTTTACTTGAAAAGGTCATAGAACCAAAGAGCCTTACAACTTGTACCTTCATACCTCTATGGTCCTATGAATGTTAAGACAAGAGGAGGTTTGAATACTTCATCTCTTTTATAGATGATTATTCAAAGTATGAGTATGTTTACCTAATGCAATATAAGTTTAAAGCCCTTGAAAAGTTCAAGGAGTACAAGGCTGAAGTTGAAAATGCATTAGATAAAACAATCAAGACACTTTAAACTGATCGAGGTGGAGAGTATATGGATCTTAGATTCGAGGACCATTTGATAGAACATAAAATTGCATCCCAACTCTCGACACCTAGTACACCTCAGCAGAATGGTGTATCAGGAGAAACTAAACTTTGTTGGACATTGTTTGGTCTATGATGAGTTACACTCATTTGCCTAATTCATTTTGAGGTTATGCAGTACATACTGCAACCTATATTTTTAACTGTGTTTCATTCAAGAGTGTTTCTAAAACACCTTTGGAATTATGGAATGATCGTAAGGGTAGTTTACATGATTTCAGGATTTGGGGTTACCCATCACATATGCTTGAGGCTAATCCTAAGAAATTGGAACCTCGATAAAAATTATGCCTATTTGTATCCTACCCCAAGGGAATGAAAGGTGGTTACTTTATGATCCTAAAGATAATAAAGTTTTTATGTCGAAAAATACTATATTTTTAGAAAAGAACCACATCAGGGAGCATAAATCGTGCAGTAAGACAGTGTTAAACGAGTTTTCCAACGAAACTATTGAACCTTCAACAAGAGTTGTTGAAAAGCCTAATACATAAACAAGAGTTGATGTCGGTTCATGTCAGTCACATCCACCTCAACCCTTGAGGGAATCTCGACGTTGTGGGAGGGTTGTGAACTCACCTATTCGTTATATGGATTTAACAGAAACCCTAATCATCATTTTAGATGGCGACGTTGAAGATCCATTGTCTTATAAACATGTAATGGAGGATGTGGACAAAGATGAATGGATCAAGGCTATCGATCTCGAAATGAAATCTATATACTTCAATTCAGTTTGAGATTTTGTAGATTGACCTAATGAGGGTAAAACCTATAAGTTGTAAATGGATCTATAAGAGAAAAAGAGGTGTTGATGGTAAGATTCAGACCTTTAAGACTAGACTCGTGGCAAAGGGTTATACCTAGTTGAAGGATATGACTATGAGAAAACTTTCTCATTTGTTTCCATGTTAAAGTCTATCAAGATACTTATGTCCATTGTCACATATTATAATGATGAGATTTGGCAAATTGACGTCAATACTGCTTTTCTTAAAGGTGATCTTGAGGAGACCATCTTTATGCAACAACTAGAGGGATTCATAACCCAAGGTCAAAGAGTAAAAAGTTTGCAAGCTTAATCAATACATATATGGACTGAAATAAGCTTCTCAATCTCGGAATATAAAGTTTGATATTGCGATCAAATTTTATGACTTTGATCAAAATGTTGATGAGCCTTGTGTCTACAAGAAACTTATCAATAGTTTAGTAGTTTTTCTAGTTTTGTACGTAGATGACATCCTACCTATTAGGAATGATGTAGGTCCATTAACTGATGTAAAACAATGTTTGGTGGCCCAATTCCAAATGAAATATTTGGGAGAGGCATAGTTTGTTCTGGACATTCAGATATTTGGGGATCGTAAGAACAAATTGCTGGCCTTGTATCAGACATCGTACATTGACAAAATACTTGTTAAGTATTCAATGCAGAACTCCAGGAGAGGTTTACTACCTTTTAGGCATGGAATTATCTCGTCTAAGGAACATTGTCCTAAGACATCTCAAGAAGTTAAGGATATGAGATGGATCCCCTATGCATCAGTTGTTGGCAGTCTAATGTATGAATGTTATGTACTACACCTGACATTTGCTATGAAGTGGCGATAGTCAGTAGATATCAGTCTAATTCAGGACTAAATCACTGAACAACAGTTAAAACCATTCTCAAGTATCTTAGGAGAATGAGGGACTACATGCTTGTATATGGGTCTAAGGATTTGATCCTTACAGGATACACTGACTCTGATTTTCAGACTGATAAGGATTCTAGGAAATCCACTTTAGGATTAGTGTTCACTCTTAACGGAGTGGCTATAGTCTCGAGAAGCACAAAGCATGGTTGCATTATTGACTCCACCATAGAGACAGAGTATGTAGCAACTTGTGAAGCTGCTAAAGAGGCTGTATGGCTTAGAAAGTTCTTGATTGATTTGGAAGTTATTCTAAACATATCAAAGCCGATCACCATTTGTTGTGATAATAATGGTATTATGGCTAATTTCAGGGAGCCTAGGAGCCACAAACATGGAAAACATATAGAGTGCAAGTATCACCTGATTCGGGAGATTGTGCACTGAAGGGATGTGATTGTCATAAAGATTGTTTCGGAGCACAACTTTGTTGATCCGTTTACAAAGGCTCTCATGGGTAAGGTGTTTGAGGGTCACCTGGAGACTCTAGGTTCACAAGACAGGCCTCATCTAGTCTAGGACAAGTGGGAGATTTATTAGACGTGTAGTGTATGCCCTAGTTTCTTTTTTTTTTGGGTATAGTTGTACTAGTTTGTACTTTTATGATGTACACCCCATTAGCTTTAGGACAAGTGAGAAATCTTTAGGGTTGATGTCCTAAATCTTATGGTATTGTAGTTTAAAATTGTATTTGTACAAACATTTTATTTTTCTAATAAAATAAGAGGCATTTTATTCGAAATTTAGTTATATTAACCCAACAACCGATAAACTAAGATCCAAGGTTATTTGCTATAACTTAAACATATATGTGGAGGGATACAAGTGGATCATATCTAAATGATAACCTGAACGGTTTATAGTAAATGGATAAGGTTGAGTACTTTATCCTGATGACACTATGGATATGACCCGCTTTGTAGTTGTTACAGTTGTTGTAAAGTGCTATAAATGATCTGATCCTTAATCATTCATGTAGAGATATATGAGCAGGGGTATCCTCTATTAAGAGTTTGTATAAGACCGAACCACAAAAGGAATAGTCTCTCTTTATAACACCGTTGCTAGAAGAGACTTACATTTCACTAGGATGACCATAGACGACTTGACCTAGATCCTGAGTGAGTTGTGAACTACTGCTTATGATGGCAGTCTATTTGTATAGGTGAGAGCTACCAGATTCATCGACTCAATAAGCCTGCCATTTTGGGAATTCGTTTCATTTTGGAGCTAGAAACACAACTACACAAGAAGGAATTCACTTTTTTCTCTTATGTTAGGGTAAATAGAGAAATTTCTCCTTTAAGAGTTGACTTTAGGGCTTAAACAATGTGGCGCCACACCTTCTCTTAGTCCGAGAGAGGTTCGATTATAGTTGAACTATAACTAATTGTTCATCGGTAGGATCAATGATACTTAAGGAGTTAGATGTAACTAAAAGGGCAAAATGATAATTTTGGCCCCAATTGTACTTACGAGTAATTTGTGAAGGGTCAACGCACTGTTGATTGGTTATATCTATTGGACACAAAAATATATGTATAGTGGGAAGAATGCAGTTGTCGATCTTTAGTAGAGTGACCGACAGTTAATAAAAGTTGATTAATTTAATTTAATAGTTTAATTAATATATCAAGTAACATTGGAGCTTTTATCTATAGGTCTATAAGGTCTCCTTGTTAGCTTCATAAGGGTTCATGAGAATCAAATTAATTTTGGATTAGTTTGAATAGTTCAAATTAATTAAAGAGAATTAATTATATATGATATAATTATTATAATGTATATGATATATTATAATATAAAATTTTATTTGTGAGAAATAAATATTTGAGTATGATTCATATATTAATTATATGAATGTGATTCATGTAAAAACTATAGGTTAAAATTGTTGGGTTTCATGCTCTAAAACTCGTAGATAGTAAATGTAAATAATTGATTGTCATCAATAAAAAGTTATAGATGTTATTTCAATAAGTGTTATTGATTGTGTTTTGTCTTAATAAACCAAAATGTAATAAACTAACATCCTAGGTTGTCTTATAAGTCTTAAACTATATGTGGAGACATACAAGAATCAATGTTCAAGATACAACCTAAAGGACCTATAATATAGGGATAAGGTTGGGTACCTTATCGTGGTGACACCATGGATGCCCATATTGTATTTGATACAAACATAATGATCCAATGCATTCGTGTAGGCGATGTGCGAGTGGAGGTATCCTATGCAATGTGTTTGCATAAGACCAGACTGCAAAATAGTAACCACTAGATGTAACTGATGAAACGAACACGTGCAGTGGAAAAAAAACGAATCTGAAGTACTCTAATTAGATTAATTATAAAGATAAGCATGCATGCAATCAAACAAGTAAAAGGGGAAAAGAATACAACCTTTGTAGTCTTTGAATCTTCTCCAAATCAACTTCAATCTCCTCACGAATGGTTCAAAGACTACCACGAGAGTCTTCCAGACTATTTTTCGGCCTTAGAACGGGATGGTGGGATCCGGTGAGTGACTAATTTGGAGAGAAAAAAGCTAAAATTTTGAGAGAAAAAGGGATGAGATTATCACATAATCTCATCTAAACCCACTATGGCCAAAAGTTCCTCAAAAGCATAAACATTCCATTTTAAAGACCATTATATGCAAACATGCAACTTTGAGTTTGATGAGAATTTGACATTAAAAAATCTACTAACTCAAAAAGTGGGATTTAGTGGGACAAGTATCTTCAAATGAAGACAACACTTAGCCATACAAAAGTTGGCATTTCTCACTCACAAATGTTGGATATTTCCACCAACTTGGTCAAAGTTTGACTCTCAAAGTCCAAAGTCAATACATTTGACTTTTTGACTTTCAAAAATCAAAAGTCAACAATTTGACTTCCATTACATTTTTTACCTAGTCAACAAATTGACCTTTAATGCAATTTTGACCAAATCCATTTAATTTCAAAATTAATTCTAATAATCAATTTTAAATAATTAATTAAATAATTTAATTAATTTAATTTATATTAAATCCAATACTTATCCCAATTAATATGAATCACTATTCATAATCTTATTTAAATATCTCTTATTTTTTCTCTCTTTATGTTTAATTCACAATTAAACATTAGGTTAAATATATCGTATATATTTAACGTTTTGCTCCAAAAATTGAATTTGAACACTTTAAATTCGTTCGTCACACTGTTCTAAGGTTTAGTCCAATATGAGCTACTAGGGAGACCTCATGGACCTACAGATATGGGCTCTAACGATTAGCGATTAACCGACTAAACTTTTTAACCTAATTAACTATCATTGGTTAACTACCGGGTTACTTCACTAAAGCCTAGTATTTGCACTCCCCTCGCTGTAGATATATTATGTCCACTCAATATAACCATGATTAGTAAGTTAACCCTTCATAATTTGTTCGTAATAACGACAGGGTCAAAAGCTGTTTTACCCCCGAGATTACATCTTGCTTCTTAAGTCCCACTGATTTTCTAATGAACAATTGGTTTGTGATCCAATCACTAAACCGAGTCCCTATTGGACGAGGGTAGGACCCCTTGTTCAAGACCCAAAATCAGCACTTAAGGGTACAACCTCTCTACTATCCATAAAAGCAGGTAGGAGTAAATTCCGTATTGCACCTTATGTCCCCAACTATCTACCCGATCTTATTCCTGAAATGGGAAGCTTATTGAGCCGGCGCTGTTAAGCCAATCCTCATCTATGCAAATCTAAGGATAATCCCGAATAAACAGGAGTTCATAGTTAGCTCATAATTAAAGTTAAATTACCTAGGTCATCACTTTGAAATAGTCAGTCTTAAACAATAAACAACGTTATAAAGTAAGAGTGACTTAATTCTTGGTCCGATCTTATGCAAACTAATTGCATAGGACGCCCCCACTCCTCATGTCAATACATGAACGAATCAGGATCACTTTGTTTGTAGCACTTTATAACAAATTGTAACAACTGCATAGAGGGCCGCATTTGATAGTGTTACTAGAATAAGGTACCCAGCCTTATTCATATACTATAGACCGTTTTAGCTATTTACTGAACTTGATCTACTCTTTTGTCTCCACATAAAGTTCATGTATTCAAATAATAGCCATGGATCTTTAGATTATTGGATTTAGACTTTACAAGTGCAATTCACATATTCAATAACAGTTATTAAATAAACATCAATAACATCTTTATTGATAATAAAATATGTTTAACATTACAAATTGAGAGTTTTAGGACATACAATCCAACAAACTCTCGCTTGGACTAAAACTCCAGTGGATTTTACATATATATATATACAGATATATATACAATGTTGAGTAATGAGAGAATAAATACAATAAAATAGGGCATCAGATAGCCAGTACTTCTCCCACTTGCCCTAGTTCTATCTATTTCGCAGTCCCAGTCCCACTAGGTGACCCTCGAACACTTTAGCCGTGAGTACCTTTGTAAATGGATTTGCCAAGTTATCTTTAGAGGCAATCTGTGTGGCAATCACATCTCTGTAGGAGTATATCAGCATGTTGCGGAAGCGACAAGGATCAATAAGCATTCTAATTCATTAATTTTGGTTATAAATAAAGCATGCTCGTATAATAATAAGAAGGTTTCAAATAATACCTTTGTAGAACCTCTTGAATCATGAATTCAACTGCAAATGTTCTCCAATTCTTCTTGTGAACTACCTCGAGATCTTCCCTACTATTCTCTTAGAGCTTAGATTGAGTTATGGGACTCAAAATAAGCTTGAATGAAGAGAACTTGGAGAAGAACTCACAACACCATCCACTTTAAGAACACCTTCTTCAACTCAAAATTTTCGGTAAAAATTCAAGTGATGCATACCTCAATTCCACTTTCATCTTCTCTATTTACTGTAGGACATTCATGCAAAGAAGAAGGTTGCATGAGATGCAGCTCATGCTTGGAGTATTGAAGCTAGAGTAAAGTGGATGTTTAGTAAGCAACTCGGTTGATAGTGGAGAAATCCATATTTCCAATATTTATGTTTCCCAATTTTCTAATTTTCAAATTAATTTCTAAAAACAACTTTGATTTCAAAGAATGAAAACTTTTATTAATTTTACAAAATTAATTTCATAAATTAATTTTCTAATAAAATTAATAATAAATAATTAATTAAATAATTCTAATTAATTTAATATCAAATATTAAATTAATTTTACACAAATTCCACCTTCATGAATTTAATATTTAAATCATATTTAAATATTAATTAAATTCTCCAATTCCGTTTAATTCTAAAATTAAACGCGTAATTATTTCCCTAAATTCTAATTTGAACATTGCAAATTAACTTATCACGCTACTCTAAAGCTAATCCATTTACGAGCTAGTAAGGGGATCTTGTGGACCTACAAATAATGAGCTCCAACGATCCGAGATTAATTGGCTAAACTTTTTAGCCCGAATTAACCCTAATTCGTTAACTAATGGGTCACTTCACTAAAGCCCATAGTTGCACTCCTCTGTAGATATATTATGTCCACTCGATATAATCCTGATTAGTAAGTTAAACCTTCACAGGTTGTTCGTAATAATGGTTGGGTCAAATGTATGTTTTACCCTCGAGATAACCTCTTGTTTCTTAAGTCCCACTGATTCTCTAATGAATAATTGATTTATGATTCAATGAACAAATTGAGTCCCTCTCGGGCCAATGAGAGGGTGGGGCACCTTGTTCAAGACCTGAAGTCAGCACTTAAGGGAACAACCTCTCTACTATCTCTGAAAGTGAGTAGGAGTGAATTCCATCTTGTACCCTATGTCCCCAGCTATCTACCTGATCTTACCCCTGAAATGGTGGTTTAATGAGCCAGCACTGTTGAGCCAACCCTCACCTATGCAAATTTAAGGATAATCCCGAATAAACAGGAGTTCATAGTTAGCTCAGAATTAAGGTCAAGTTACCTAGGTCATCACTTTGAAATTGTCAGTCTTAAATAGTAAACAACGTTATAAAGTAAGAGTGATTGATTTCGTGGTCCGATCTTGCATAAACTCACTACATAGGACGCCACCACTCCTCACGTCATAACATGTACGAATTAGGATCACATTGTCATGTAGTACTTTACAAATCTTTGCAACAACTACAGAGTGGGCCGCATCCAATTGTGTTACCAAAATAAGGCACTCGACCTCATTCATATACTATAGATCATTTTGACTATTTACTCGAACTTGATCCACTTTTATGTCTCCACATAAAGTTCAAGTACTCATGTAATAGTCATGGGTCTTTTAGTTTATTGGATTTCTAAAACGAAATAAGCAATACATATTTTCAATAACAACTTATTGAATTTTGAAAATAAGTTTTATTATTTACAAATCACGAGTTTTAGGATATAAAACCCAACAAACTCCCACTTGGACTAAAACTCCAGTGGTAACTTACATATTCGAATATATAAAACTGAGTTTCTGAGTTTTACAGAGAAATATAATAAACTAGGGCATCTCATACCCATGGTTTACCATTCCGTATCCCATACCCGATGTTTCTCCCACTTTCCCTAGGTTATTAACCTGGTATTCCTAGTCTTACGAGGAGATTCTCAAACACTTTAGTCGAGGGAATTTTTGTAAACATGTTAGTGTCCAATAGACTTCTTATTAAACTATATGGGGAATGCATTTTATTCTCAATGTTGACCAATAAGTCATACTTTCCTCCCACTATATCGAGGTACTCTCAATTATTTGAGTAAGACACATCTGGTCTGTCTAAACAACTCTTGTTTAGAGTGTTAGTTCAATGACTCTTTTATTGATCTATGCAAGTTTTATGGAAACAAATAATACAAGGTGATCTGGAATAATATTCCAATAATTGGAATGATGTTTGAGAAAGAATCTAAGACAATTAGAAAGTTTGATATTGGATTTCATGTTCTATCAAATAAACCTAGAAAACTTAAACTTCTGATACCTTGATCCAATCAAAGTATTTTGGTTTTATTTTACCTAACAAGTTTTGTACACTTTGAACGTTTCTAGTATTCTAAACTTATCATTCAGGTAAAATAACTACTTGGCTTAATTGATTTCTAGCCATTTTAAATATTTGAATATTTGCAAATGGATTTTAACTAGGTTGGTTTTTTAACATAAGTTATTGTGCGATAGAATAAACATAATTTTGAAAAATGAACATTTCATTTACAACAAAAATATATACAATTTGTTCTTTACATGATAACAAAAACAGATAATAATATCATCAAACAACATCTCCCACTGGTTAAGCTGAGCAAGTAGTCCTCAGGAACTAGTTTGTCTGTTTTGCTTTCTTTACTTTATTCTCAGCAAGGTGCTGGGGGTAGTTCCTCTTCCACTGCTATTTCTCGTTGCAGTGGAAACAATTTCCTTTGACGGCAGCATTAGCCTTGCCTTTTCTACCAACGGGTTTCTTCTTCCCTTCCCTTTGCTATTCTTAACGAAGATACTCTTATTTGTGAAGAGGAAGCAACATCAGGCTTTTTGGAGGACGTTCCTCTCTTTTTAGCGGTAGTAATGTGTACTTCCGGCTCCAGACCTTTAGCTCTCAATATTGTTTGGTAAGCCTGTAGCTCATTCAGAAGAGTAGTCAAGTTGTATTCAATTTTATTCATAAGCGCGTTCGTGTAGAACTGCATAAAACTTTTCGGAAGAGATTTTAGAATAAAACCACTTGACTTCTCTCGTCAACGACAACGCCATTTACTTCTGTCACATTGAAGTGGACCATCGTGTCCAGGACATGTTCACGAACAGAGGCCCCCTCTTTCATGCGGCAGTTGTAAACGTACTTAATAGCATCATGCCTTAGGGAGAAGGACGGTTGCCTGAACATCCCTCGTAGAGATTCCATAATCTCTTTGGCAGTACCTATAACCTCATGTTTCTTTGCCAAAACATCAGATAGCTGGCTAGGATATAGGCACGAGCTTTGTCATTTGCCTTGATCCATCTATTGTACGCATCCCAAACAGTTCAGTTTGCTTTAGTGAAGAAAATACAAGTACATATTAAATGCAGTTTATGTAAATGTATTTTCTCTATCCAATTAAATTAAATAAAGAAAAAATCTCAATAAATAAATGTATTTTCCCTCTCAATCTGAAAATATGAAAAAAATCATATCAAATGAATCTTCTATTTTTATAATAAATATAATTTTTCTCTCCATCATTAAGAAAATTTTGAAAATAGGGAAATATATATAAAAATCAGAAATAAAAATAATAAAAAATGATAAATTTGTCCAAAAATAATATTAAAAGTCTTTTTTGAAAAATTTCAAATTTAAAGATATTTTTGAAATATAGGACTAAAGATGGTTTTTTATGTGAAAATCCAAGGATTTAAATGTAAATAGTCTATCACATTAGTGAAAAAAACTAGGCCAAAAGTTTGGATCAAGCTCACTAACGGGCCAGGGCTAACCTTCAGAGCATTTTATGGGCCCAAAAGCATTAGTCCCGATTTAAAACACCTCTCTATAAATTGATCAGAATTTCACTTTCTCCTTCCTATAGAGAAAAAAACCCTAGTTTCTTAAACATTCACTCGCCCCAAAATGGCCGCCGCCGCCGCCGCCGCTCGCCCTTTAGTCGCCGTCCAGTCTCTCGAAGGCGACATGGCCACCGATTCTTCTCAGACGGTGCCATTGCCCGATGTCATGAAAGCTTCTATCCGTCCTGATATCGTCAACTTCGTCCACGCCAACATTTCTAAGAACACCCGCCAACCCTATGCTGTGAGCAAGCGCGCAGGTCATCAAACTTCCGCAGAATCATGGGGTACTGGGCGAGCCGTTTCTCGTATCCCTCGTGTTCCTGGTGGCGGTACTCACCGTGCTGGTCAAGGAGCTTTCGGAAACATGTGTCGTGGAGGTCGTATGTTTGCTCCGACGAAGATCTGGCGCCGATGGCACCGAAAGATCAACGTGAATCAGAAGAGGTATGCTGTTGTTTCTGCCATTGCTGCTTCTGCAGTTCCTTCTTTGGTTTTGGCTCGTGGCCACCGGATCGAGTCTGTTCCGGAATTGCCGCTTGTGATTAGCGACTCCGCTGAGGGAATCGAGAAAACCTCTTCTGCGATTAAGGTTTTGAAGCAGATCGGTGCTTTGCCTGATGCCGAGAAAGCGAAGGACAGTCATGCCATTCGCCCTGGTAAAGGTAAGATGAGGAACCGTCGCTACATTTCGCGAAAGGGTCCGTTGATTGTTTATGGTACTGAAGGTGCTAAGCTTGTTAAGGCCTTCCGCAACATTCCGGGCGTTGATATTGTGAATGTTGAGAGGCTGAATCTTTTGAAGCTTGCACCTGGAGGTC
This sequence comes from Benincasa hispida, assembly GCF_027475165.1. Lineage (NCBI taxonomy): Eukaryota > Viridiplantae > Streptophyta > Magnoliopsida > Cucurbitales > Cucurbitaceae > Benincasa > Benincasa hispida. The sequence continues at coordinate 68,456,294 of NC_143488.1, read as the reverse complement.
ATCTTGGAAGATTTGTTGTCTGGACCAAAACTGCTTTTGAAAAGCTTGATTCCATTTATGGATCGTTTGAGAAGTCGTCTGAGAAGAAGAAGGGTTACGTTCTCCCAAGGGCCAAAATGGTCAACGCTGATTTGTCTAGGATCATCAACTCCGACGAGGTTCAATCTGTTGTTAAACCCATCAAGAAGGGTGTGAAGAGACCTTCATTGAAGAAGAACCCTCTTAAGAACCTTAACGCCATGTTGAAGCTTAACCCATATGCTAAGACTGCAAGGAGAATGTCTTTATTAGCTGAGGCACAGCGCGTGAAAGCTAAGAAGGAAAAGCTTGACAAGAAGAGGAACATTATCCCTAAGGTATGTCTTGAATTTGTCTTTATGGGTCTGACTTTTTAATTACTATGTGGTTGGTTTCAAATCGTAGGAAATTTTTAAATTTATCAATTGAGTATATGATAATGATGGTTTAAACCAATTTTGAAATGCGATTCAATATTCTAATGTGGTGAGATGATAAGATTCTACTGCACTAGGATGCCTTTACATCATTACATTTGCAGCAAACCGTATTGTTTTGTTTGTTATATTCTATAGTATGGCATAGATGAGAATTGGATGCTGCCAATTCTCTTAGCAAACCCCTATTCTTTGATTGATACATATCATTTGTTTCCCATTGACATTGATGAAGCATTTGTGAATTGTTTGTCCATTCTTTTCTTTGAACTGATTGCTAAGTGGGCTTGGTTAGTTAGTTTCTTTTCTCTTGCTTGATATGATATCGTGACTTTTGAGAGCCTATTTGACCCATATGGGCATTTTGACTTCAGGAGGAGGCTACAGCAGTAAAGGCAGCAGGCAAAGCATGGTACCAGACAATGATTTCAGATAGTGATTACACCGAGTTTGAGAACTTCTCCAAGTGGCTTGGTGTCTCCCAGTGATTTCCCTTTCTCTTTGACATTTTCATAGAACCTTAGTTTGTTAATTAAATTTTGTATGCTGCTGTTGCTGGCTTTTCTGTTTTGGGTCATGGAGGAAAGTAGGTTGAGGAATAGTCCATATTATACTGAATGGGATCTTGAGAGCTTCCTCCTTTCTTGCCTCCTATCTTGTCTTGGTGGAAGAGTATTTACTTTTGGAAATGAAATTGAACATCTGAAGAGCTTTAGGGAGGTCAATTTAGTTTTTTGGTATCAGTAATTTGCACCGAGGTTTACACTTTAATTTTATATTTAAATTTTGAGTCTATTGTTTGCTATTTTGATAGTTACAGTTACCGATACTTTGTACGGCAGGTCTCATTTTTTTTCCCTTCTCGATGAATGTTCGTGCGATCTGAACAGATAAGTAGTATTACACCAACAGATAAGTAGTCATGTTGGCTTTCATCACCTTGATTTACTGGTAATCTTATACCATTTCCGATGGTTGACTGGCCTGTTAGAAGATTTAGTGTTTCTCATATTACATATTGTAGTATATGTACTAAAGGACATGTTTGGGGCATAGACTATCAAAGATTATAATAAACTATCTTTTGTTATAGAAAATATTATTTTGCATTTTCTAATTAGTTACAGTCAAATACTATTTCAAATCCTTTGTTGTTATTTAGTACAATTTTCACTATTTTAAATTCATTTTTTTAATTTTTTGTTACAGTGTTTAATGTTTATTTTTTTCTCAAACAAAAATAGTTTACATCTCAAACATATATTATTATAATCTAAGTTAAAATAATCTACATATTCTAAACACAAATTATTGTAATTCAACTATAATAATTTATAACTATAATAACTAACTTCTTGTCCCAAATGCTTTTCAAATTGTTACAAAATTTAGAAATATAGGGATTATTTAAGTTGGGAACTATTTTATTTTCGACTAAAATGATTTTTTTTTGTTTGAAAGTTGAGAATGAGATAGTAAATACCGTAGGAAATAATAAAAAAAAAATGATGAATGTAAAATAGTAAATAGTATTGATGATAACTCATCCCAAACGTCCTTTTAGTTTTTAAGAGGTATTGTAGTCACATGGAGTTTTGAGAGTTTGACTAATGTTTGTATTAATTTTATATTGATTGTCTCTTTTATTTATCCTTTCCTTTTAGTTCTCTCCTCCCATCTCATTCACTGTCTCTGATTCTCCTCCCAATGGCCATAGCTGCAACCAATGTCCACTAAAACAAAACATTCAAGATTTGGTTGACACTGTTCAAAAACCTTCCACATACTTCCATCGATTTACTTCATTTTTGAAGAATCATCACGTGGGTTTCTTTCAACAATTTTATTTTCTTCTCTTGTTTTCAATGAAGTCATTCAACCCTTAGGATTTGTTTGTTTTACCGTATTGTCATGATTGTTTGGTAAGATTTCACTTTTTAAAATCTAGATATTATTCATATAATTTAAAAATCCATCTAAAATGGTTTTGTAGTACTCTCCACATCAATTAATCATGACTATTAATTTTAATCAAGTATTAAATATTAATACATTATTTAGATTTTAATAAATTTCAACTTTTACATTTATTATTGGTATTTTATATTATCTTAACTATTTAATATAAAATTTTATTTTAATGATTAATATTTAAATTAATTTAATTATTTTTATTTATTAAATAAAATAATTTAAATAATATTTAATTAAAAAATGTTCATATTGATATTTGATTAAATAATCAATCAATATAACAATGTATTAAATAATTAAATTTAATTATAACTACCTTACTTGTTCTTTTAAATTTGATTAAATAATTATTTAGTTTTAGTTTTTATATATAAAATTAGTAGATTAAATACATTGATTTAACTTCCCAACATTAATTATCAAATTCAAACACAGAAATTAATGACCTAAGTCATTTAATATTCATGCCCATGATACAGTATTGTAAGCCAAACGATCCTTAATGTTTTTCTAACCTTACAAAAAAAAAAAAAAAGTTTCAAGGTCCATAATGAAATATTCATTTGAATATATTTATATTTTAGAGTCAAATTTGCTCTTGCGATGGGAGAAATGATCAAAACTAAATGACATGGCCAAATTACTAATTCTAATACTATTTAAAATTTGATAATGTACAAAAATACCACTGCTATCAAATCCCTAAAATTATGGTGTATTTCAAAGAAAAATTTATCCATCTAAAATAAGATTTATTTGGTCCGTATCTTCTAATATCTAGAATCTTTTCATATTTTGTCACACCCCTTATACTAAAAATAACTTGATCTCCACACACATACCTTGTAATAGCTAAATTATTCATTAGATTGAATCATGCAAATGCAAATACTATGTACTAAAAGACCATCAACTGAACGTCACGGATCCTCTATACTAAAAACATAAAATTAAAGTCTAGACTATAATCTAAATTCTCCTTCTTAACTTCCCATGGTGCCTACTCTACATACTAGATTCACCTCCACCAAATCCATTCTTCTCCTTTACAACCTCCCATGCCGCTATCCTACTACAACTCTTCCTAAGAAATACCAATTCTTTTCAAATCTTTCGTTCATCTTTCATTCCAATCTTTAAACTTAATAAAAAAAATACAATACATACTTAAGTTTGAATGCATTTTGAGAATATCAATCTAATGACCAAATGATCAACCAATGTCAGTCTTATAAAACCAATCTTGAAAAGTTAGACATATGGAGATACAAAAAGATATATATATTTCATATCATATATCGTGAACAAGGATAGAATCGATCAATTTTTTTAAGAAAAAGGAAAAAAACTATACACATAATTTGGAGAATAGAATACATGAATATCACTAGGTAAAGGTAATTTTTTTAAAAATAAAAAAATAAAAACAACATATCTTTTATGTGTTTAAACCACCCGTAATATTTAAAAAAATTAACCAACCAAATCCCAACAAAATCTACTTAACAAATTTAAAAACAAACTAAAAAATTTACCTAAATTCGTGGGGAGATATCCACCCGTCTTATTTGAAGACATCTCGGGATTGAGAGGTAGAATAGAGATGGACCCTCTGCACCAATGTAATGGCCATACATCTGAAATTTTAAAAGTTGCCATTTATCCGAATGAGGGTCTTCTTTCGGCCATTTTGTACAAATTTTCCAGAATTTATCAGGCAAGGTTGATCAAGATGGGCCTTCTTTTAGATTATCACGTATCTGATTGGGCCTTTTACAGGCTCGTCGGCCGTGTATCCAGCCCAGTCCAAGATAGTATCTTGCTGCAAATCACGAAACAACTTCTTAGTCATCAATTGCCATAAAAGCCCAAGTCAAGAAGAAATTGTGGTTGATAGCAAATTTTCATGTTTCATTTGAAGAGTAGAAAAACCAATGATTCATGAAAAAATTAAAAAAAAATGTCTGACAAGAGAAACAACAAATTTTAAAGTTTAAAGATTTTAAAATTATAAAAATAGTAAAACAAATTTATATAATAAAAAAACACTAATTAGTAAATGACAAAACCAACCTAAAATAACAAAATTAAGTAGATACATTTATGATATCCACAATATTTGAATGACGAATATATGATTGCGTTTGACACTTGAGGGAGTTTCATCGTCTTCATTCTATGACCATTTTGCTCATATGATCTTGAAAGCCAACTTTAAACACTATCAGTCCAGAATATCATTGTTGAAAATGATGTTAATATCATTGTTGAAAATGATGTTCAAAGTAAAAACAAAAACATGAAACATATGTGTGAGCGAAAAAGGTCGGTGACTTGGCGAGGATGGTCGTCAAAAGCTAGCCAAGACGATGGACAAACATGATATTGATAAGGAAAAAAAGAAATTTGGGGGCGGTTAAGTAAAAGATGAAGAATATGAGATTTATGGTATTTATCCTATTTTAATAATAATAATGATGATGATAATAATAATAATAATAATTATTATTATAATTATAAAATGAGCGATGTATATAACTTGCACTTGTTTCAAATATTTAAAGTTTAATTCCCATTTATATGTTTTTTTAAATACAACAAGTCATTTTCATTTTCAGGTGTTTCTATATGAAAAATTTAAAACATCGAAAATATAAAAAAAATCAAATTAATTTGATAACATTATGTATAAAATAATAAAAAAATATTTAGATACAGTTAAATTTGTAACAAACATTTAAATAAATAGAAAGTTAATTAGATAAAATCAAATTTAATAATAATAAAAAAAATCAAATATAATTTGGAGAGAAAAATCAGGAAGTTTTTGTTTATTATGATTAATTCGATGAATAGTTAGATAAAATCTGATAATCAAATATAAATTCAAATGTAATTAATGGGAGAAAAATCAGAGAGCTCGTTTATTTACAATTACATCGTATTCGTAATTTCATTTTCATTTAAGCTTCAATAATTACATTGTATTTATGATTCCATCAACCACAAAACCTATCATGAAAAAAGTTTAACTCGTAGAGGCATAACAAAAACAATAATATTACAAAAGTGAATACTTATTTATTTGTCAAAAAGACAAATTAATGGTATAATAATATAATAAGATGATAATGAAATAAAAGGTGATTAAAAAATACAAAAAAATTATAAAATTTAAATGAAATATACTATTCGTTAGATGATAATATATATAAGATATTAAGTAAAATCCTAATCAGGATAAAAAAAATTTAATCCGAATTTAAAATAATAAAAAAATAAAATAATGTAAAATCTAAAGATATATTATAAATTAAATTCAAAATGGTGATAAATAAATTAAAGATTGATTAATTATGAATATTTTCGAAAAGTGGTTAAATCAAATCAAAACAGATATGAAACGCCAATTCAAATTTTAAAATGGGAGAAAAATTCCGTAGCTTTATCTCTTGAATAAATTAGCTTGAAGTCTCATAACCGACATTTACATTATATTTCTATTAAGGATTTATACACGATATAATAAAATCAACCATACAAAGGGCAATTTGAGGATTTAAAAAAATATATCATGTACATGACACATTTTTATCAAAAATCTTATTATTTTTATTTTTTTTTGACGAAAATTAGAAGGCATCCCAATTTTGCTATTTCCTCCGATCTCAAAAAAAAAAAAAAGAAAAAAAAAGAAAAAGAAAAAAGAAAGATACACTCACACCATTTTGGGCCATCTTCGAGAATGAATTCACGTTATTCTAATTTTTTCAGAATTCAAATCATCCTCTTTTGATTTTCAATATTTTTTTTTATTTTTTTATTTTATGTTTTTAGATTTGATTTATGTTTTCTTATTTAGATTTTTTTTTAAAAATCTAATCTTTCTCACTTGTTTTTCCAATTTTAGTTATATATTGATTAATTAGACCGATAAATTCACATTATAGAATTATATTGATTTAGACTATTGATTTTTTGTTTTCCTAATTTAGGTTAGATAGTTTCAAATCTTTAAAACAAACCTAACGAAAGTTTAAATATATATATAATTATATATATTTTTTTATATTTTCTAAATTAATTAAGATGTTTTTAAATCTTTAAAATAAACCTAACAAAAGTTAAAAAGAAATTATATATTTAGTAAATGAAATGAAATTAGATACAAAATAGAGTTGAGCAATAAATATAAGAGAAGTTGACAATGATAGAAGGATATATCTTCTCCAACTGAGTTTTTAAAGAAGAGAACAAAGCATACATCGAAAGAAAATATCTCAGATCTTATAATAGAATTAAAAAGAGGTCCAATTTTTTTTTTTTTTTTTTTTTTTGGAAATTTTAAGATTATAGAACAAATTTTAGGTGGAATGGTGCAATTATTTATAACTATTGTGGGAGACTTGTCGCAAGTTGACAAGATTTGATTTTGCAAGTGGAAATGTGGGAAGGCAATTGCCATTGTTCCTTTGCTATGGCTAGCAACTTTATTGATATATTAAATTACTATTTAAGTCTTCAACTTTTAACTTTAACTTTATATTTTATTTTTAAATTTTAATAAATATTTAACAAGTATATGAGTTCTAAAAATAATTAAAGTTTGTATGTCCTAGTTATTGATACTTTTTTTTTAAAAAAAAAATCGTTGACCTTTTTCAACATTTTTTAAAATATGCGAATGTATTAGGCACAAAATTATAAATTTATAATTCCATTGATATAAAATTCAATCTTATATCTATTAGAATAATTCATTTTTACAAAATTTAATTATGAAATTTAATAATATAATAGACATGCTTAAAATTCTACAGCCTATAAGACACAAAATTGAAAGTTGACAGATTAAACTTATAATATGAGTTGATACCAAAATTTGGACGAGGAAAATGCACTTGATCTTCATGTGATACCAATGGTGAAATTGATTGAAGAGGAGAACAACGTGGTTCACAAAAAAGAAAACATGCACACCGTGTGGAGACTAGAGAGTTTGAGAGTAGGATTCAAGTTACCTCACATTGAGCTATAATGAAGTAATTGTAAAGGAGGTTGATCTAGGTTGTTCTGATAGGGTTTCAGAGTCGTTTTATAATAGTCATAAAACTTACCAAGTCTGGGGCATGCCCTATTTAATATTTGGCTAAGGTCGGTCTCGGCCAAGCACATTCCTCTAGACTTTTTTTTGGTCTTAGGGTGATGCTTTGGGCTGAGACATGCCACGCTAGATATTTTGCTAGGCTCGGCCATGGTCGAGACCGAGCACATTAATTTGGACTTTGACATGAACTAATTGAAGGGATTGAATCCTGTGCGGAAGCATGTGAACTCTCATGCTTCGATATTTATTAAAGAAAACAAAAATAGAAAAAAAATAAGCATGCTGTAATTTAATACAAAAATGTAGAAATACTCACTTTTGAAGACCGTTCTTCAAGCCATTCTCCTGTCAACTAAGAAACACAGACATATATATGGCTATAGGACACAGAAACGATATGATACGACGATACACCAATTTCTAAAAAATTAAGATACGGATACGTTGAAGATAC